>NC_092690.1:38486170-39686170 GCF_964275005.1 Diadema setosum | reverse complement strand
CTCTCTTTGTTTTGAATGGAGATCTATCTAGTGATAATTTTCCCAACAATATGCGTATTCTTATATAAATTCACGAGTTGTTAATGATGATGGGTGGTTTGTTTATGTGAAATGAGGGATGTAGCGATATATAATATTGGGTTCATTAATTCGTAACAATTTAAAATGGTTCATTCTATAATATTTGTAATAATATACATGTGGGTTCATATTACATAAATTCATAAAAATATATAATGATATACATAAAACTGCTAAGGCTCCCCGGCCCCGTATGGGTTCATATTATATAAGAATATATACGTGGGTTTATGCTATATAAATGCGCAATGATATATTATATCATTACGCATAATATAAAAATTCATAATGATGTATGGTATGGTTTGTATGTCATAAATATGCGTAATAATATAAGTTCTTATTATATAAATTCAAACTTTAAATATTTCACTGTGTTTGTTCTGAAAAACATCAAGCTATCACCTAAGAGATCAAGTTAATAGACGCCGATATCCCACGAAACATATTAGTATATATTCCTAATACCTGTCTATATCATTTCCGCTTAAACATATATTTTATATCTGTATACATATATTAATCAATATTAATTACAGACAGAAATGCGACTATATTAAAAAGGGGCTTCAAGCCAGTGAATACTGAAAAAATAAAAGCCAGAAGTGGGTCAACCATGGAGTAAGTACTCCTATAAATTTGGTACATATTTAACAAATTTGGGACAGTCGCAATTCTGTCTAATAACATTTTTTTTTCCTTTGTAATTTGTAACAGGTCTCACTCGCCTGTGTACATATTCAATGTTCAACCCATCAAGAAAACATTACAATATCGGATGGGTATCCAAAAAAAAAAAATGTATATAATATAACAATGTCACGATGTCCAGTGATAACATTTCGAACCGCTCTCAGCTTGTTGGTTGACCTCGGATTTGGAACAGTGCTGGGAGCGTTTTGTTGATACTGGACTGGAAAAACAAATTTCAAATCATAAGGTTACTTTAATATAATCAATACAAAAGAGCAGAATGATACATAATTCTCATGGATTCATAAGGTTGAAAAGGAAAACTATAATAATAAAATATAGAAACAGATTTTTTATTGGGGACAAGAATGCGGCTGGAAGAGGCAGGCAATGACATGGCCAGACTATCTTTATATATATACGGCACTGGACCCAAGAATGTAGAAACGCCCCCTAATGTTAGAAATACATCAATCAGAAACGTACGTACTTAACTTTAACAGACCAAAGAGTATAGAAGCTACGCTAGCTTCTAGCGTATACTCTTTGGTAGAGACGAACAGCGCTCAACGAAGTTGTTGTAGTAGGATGTATACGGCGAGTTCTAATTTTTCTTTAAAATTTCTGAAGTTTTTTTTTTTTCGTTGTTGTTGTTATTTGCCTAATTTTTGGGGTGCTGAACACCAATCCACCTGTTGCCATTTTTTTTTTAATGACGTCTTTAGCCGAATTGCCATGGGAACAAATTATTTGCTTTAAAAGTATATGTTCTTCATTAAACATCATAAAAACATGATGTAAATGCCAAAATATTTCAAAATAAAAGAACCTCTGCACCTGAATTAAGAAAAACATAATTTTCCTATGTCATAGCTACCTCATAACAATGATGGTTGCCATAGTAGCAATTAGTGTTTTTTTTAAGTAATAACTTTAATAAGTATGAGACTTGATGAGGATCACGTCTACCTCCAGGGCAGTCTTCAAACAGAGACTTCAAAATGTGAAACCTCTCCTGCCCTGCACATAGTACACGATCATAACCCTGATATACTCACAACGTTGATGGAGTAGGCCTGTGGAGCCGGGATTTGTCAAAACGGGAAATTTAATAATGTCTCATTAGGAAATGTAAAAAATCTCGAAAATTGCATCAACGGAAAATGTAACAAGGAAAAGTAGAAATTACGCGGTGCGTGATATAATATGTCCCCGCCGGAAATAGCATTTAGTAGCAAAATGTACAATATAGGTAAAAAGATCAAGGTCAAAGGTCAAAGAAGTCAAAGGTCAAAATTCTATGTAGAAGTTTTGAAGCCCTCACCTATAGTGCCATCACATAAAGTAAACGGAATCGAAATCGGGTTAGAAATGGCGAAGGAGTAGCATTTTGTAGCCAATGTACAATACAGGTAAAAAATCAAGGTCAAAGAAGTCAAAGGTCAAAATTCTGTGTAGAAATCTTGAAGCCCTCACCTAGTGCCATCACATAAAGCAAACGGAATCGAAATCGGGTCAGAAATGGCGAAGGAGTAGCATTTGGTAGCAAAATGTACAATACAGGTCAAAAATCAAGGTCAGAGGTCAAAGAAGTCAAAGGTCAAAATTCTGTGTAGAAGTTTTGAAGCCATCACCTAGTGCCATCACTTACAGCAAACGGAATTGAAATCGGGTTACAAATGGCGAAGGAGTGGCATTTTGTAGCAAAATGTACAATATAGGTCAAAAATCAAGGTCAAAAGTCAAAGTAGTCAAAGGTCAAAATTCTGCGTAGAAGTTTTGAAGCCCTCATCTAGTGCCATCACATAAAGCAAACGGAATCGAAATCGGGTTAGAAATGGCGAAAGAGTAGCATTTTGTAGGCAATGTACAATAAAGGTCAAAAATCAAGGTCAAAGGTCAAAGAAGTCAAAGGTCAAAATTCTGTGTAGAAGTTTTGAAGCCCTCACCTAGTGCCATCATATAAAGCAAACGGAATCAAAATCGGGTTAGAAATGGCGGAGTAGCATTTTGAAGCAAAATGTACAATATAGGTTAAAGGTCAAGGTCAAAGGTCACAACTGAAATTCTGTATAGAAGTTTCAAAGCTCCCATGTAGTGCTATCATATAAAGCAAACAGAATCAAAATCGGGTTAGAAATGGCGAAGGAGTAGCACATTTGAACATTTTGATCACACACGGACGCACAGACGGACGGACAGACGGACGGACACACACACGTACGGAGCCCGTTTCATAGTCCCCTGCTCGAACTCGTTCGGCGGGGACAAAAATGTCTCGCCGGGAAATGTAATTTAATGTCTAGCTTGGGGGGGGGGGGGATTCTAAAAACGCTGCCGGGAAATGTAAAATTCATTTCCACATTTTCTTAATCTTCTAGAAAAATCTATGACGGATTTCCACCAAACTTGTTTGGTAGCATCTGATCTTAATTTGTGAATAATTTGTGAAGAAGATTTTGTGAATAAAAACCTTCTTGTTGGATCTACAGATGGCGGATTTGAGATTCATTCTTCTTGTATAGTTATAGGCCTAACATTCGAAGTCCAACACGTGGAAAATGCCAAAAGGGATGTATTGATATATATATATATATATATATATATATAGATATATACATTGTATATATATATATGTATAATGTGAGAGATAGTTCCCTGAGTCCCGAACGTGCGCGGTGCCGCATTGTTGGTTGCATGTATATTGAAAGAAATATGGACTGAGGCGGGACGTTGCTCTCGATCTTAGTCTCCCTTTTATTTGTCACGCTTTCGGCCCGAAAGCTTGACAGCTTTGTATCTTGACTAAGATCGAGAGCAACGTCCCGCCTCAGTCCATATTTCTTTCAATATATATATATATATATATATACCAGGCCATTGTTCGAGGTTGCCTGGGCCCTGTTTCATAAAGCTGTTCGTAAAGTTACGCACGACTTTACGAACAACTTATGAATATGGGAACAATAAGTGGGTTTCCTAATCATTGTTAATTCGTTCAATAGCTAAAGTTGAAATTTGCAGATGATAATGATTACATGTTAACACACGTTTTTAGTTGAAAGTGTATTTTTGCCCCAATGTAGATGAAAATGTGACATACAGTCGTACTTTATTAAAACGTATAAGGGAAAAATGTGCGCACATATTGGCACTTCATAATATTCCAGTCGTTCGTATAAAGTCATGCGTAACTTTACGAACATCTTTATGAAACGGAACCCAGGTAGGATATATTTGAATAACAGCTACACATAATCTAACTACATGTAACTAATGATAGCAGTAGATAGGCCTGTGACTATATGAATGAGGAAAATCTCTTTGCCATAAGGGACGGTAATGGTAGAGAACATATAATATTCTGCCATTATAGGCAAGGTCCTATTATGCGTGTGCGGAAATGTGCGAATCAGCAATTACCCATCTTTTGACACAAAATTTGTAATGATCTCAGGTTTGCTGCTCCTCATCATCTGTATTTATTCAAAGACATTTCCGTCTGAAAAAAGGCACATCGGCGAAACAAGACTGAAATGAGGGAAACGATTCTTTTGTTACTAGTGACGATACATAATCACACAATCATTTCTGCCAAACACCTGAATGTACTCATTAAGATGCACATAATCAGGTGTCGGCGACGATCATTACATCAAAGAAAGACTGCAGTGAACAGTCCATGTATATTTGGTCCATGCTTTCAGGATCAGGGCCCTTGGATCTTTTATCAATTTCCCATCCCCTCCCCCCCCCCCCCAAGGTTTTTGAACTCGAATGTGACATCTTGCGATAGCCAGAAAATCAAATTACCTGAAATAAACTTTAGTTAGTTTCAATCAAATATGTCAGACCGAAAGAGGATTGTGTCATTGCATGATGAATTGTCGAAAAAGATGTGACGTCAACTCAAAATCGATCACTGTATCTGGCGTATCTACAGAGAACACATGTTTATATCGAGCTCGCTTACAACGATCGGGGTATCGCTTTTAACGAGGGCCGTCCTGATTTTCGATTACTGTAGGCCTATTTAGCTGGTCTAGCTCTTTGAAGTACATTACAAGGAGGCATTGGTTATAACCAAAATAACCATTTTTTCCTCTAAAGTGCATATATGTATAGAGACCTTGCTAAAGGTATTTTGCGTTAAATATAAGAACGGCAATAATAACAATAATAATAACCGAATTGAATGGTTCTCTATTATGTATTTTCAAATTTGTATGCATTCACCTGAAGGTTGTGAGAATAAGTTCGTTTAACCAAAGCAATATAGCCAGGCCATGTTGCATAAAAATGAATCGTTTATGAAACCCAATGTAACTATCAGACATGGCTTTCATCCAATCAGAATACTGCATTCATAATTCACAGTAAATATATGAAGTTGAAATTACATTTTAATCATATAACTTTGTTCAATGCAACAGAGCCTATGAGGATTAATATCCAATTTTCTTCTAATTCATGTGATGGTAGTCGGTTGGAGGCCGGGGTCAGAGGTGATCTAAATTGAAATTGAAGGCAGCTCTAAGCGCATTCTTGAAAGTTTGTATAAAGGATTATACTGTCATGGTAAGAAGAAGAAGGGAGTATTCTAAATTGACCTTTGGTCTTTAGCTTGCAAAGTTTTTGTGGTGTGACAGAGTTTATATTATATCAAATGTTCCTGTTCACTGGTGATTGATGTGGTCCAGATTTGGACCAAATGATAACTCTTGAAGTCTTCAAGTGAAATGTTGAAATAGAAATGTTACAAACTATGTGTATATCAAGTTTTGTGCAGTTTTTAATTTTGGGAGTCTGAAAAAAAAAATATGTAGGCCTGTGTGTTTTTGGGGAATAGCTCCTGTTTATTAAGAACTGTACAAAAGCTTGTACATTTACACCATGTATGGAATCAAACTTCACTGTTTGATACTTAGGAGTATTTGTAATGGAGTGTATAAGGTGTAGTAGGAAAACACACACACATGCACACACACACACACACACATACAAACTTTACATAATGAACACCAATATAAAAAGAAATTGAATGTTAAAAGGAAATTTCTGCTGTCCCAATTTTTCTTATATATCGTACAAATTCATGTATTTTGTTAATCTTATAACTACATTGCCCCTTACCAGGACTACCTGTACCATTAAAACAACTTCATAGAATTAATAAAACTCTGACCATAATTGAAGGACAAAGGTAAAACAGTACACGTACAAAGCTTAATATCGTTGGTGGGGTGACAAAACCTTGTATCTCAATATTTGGTGAAAATGAGTTTTCTTCATTATATTGAAGCTAGGAACCATTACTATGTAATTCCCAATCCTTATATGCCCATCTGCAAAAATAAGGTCACAAATGATAAATAAAAGTTGGCTGTTTCCATTGACTTACATGTTATGGCAGCCATGTTTTTTAGCTCTCCTGAACATTTGACATTTTTGAGATACGAGGTTTTGTCACCCCACCAACGTTATGGATAACTGACAACAGGCCAAAGATATGCTGTGCACACAATGGTGGAATCTTTGGCTCATACACTCTCGTTAAACATGTAATGATAGCAGAATATGTGTCATATTCAAACTTGGACTTGGATATATATATATATTCAATTCTTACGTACACTGGAGCACACTGTATAATTGAGAATGTATGTGGACAGAGGAGGTGAGAGATATTTCCTGCTTGTGGACACAAAGAGAAGGTATCGACTTCATAAAATACAGTCACATCAAGGGCAGAGAAGGTATAATATGGTATATCATTTGTACAGAGTGCCCTGTGATGTTTGTTAATCTTTGGTTATGCAGATTGTGTGGGAGGCAAACACCGGCTTTCCAAAGTGCTAATACAAGTGTGTAACTGAATAAGTTGAGACTATAAGGCCTGTTGCATTCGTGCAATGACCCTTCAATTTCTGGAAAGGGACAGGGAAGAGTCAGAGTTTGGAAAGATGGTGGGCAGAAAAAAAAAGGCTAAATATCAGGAGATAATAGTTATAAAATGACCCATTTACACTTACAGCAATAATCATGTACAAGAACAAACACTAATGTACAAAGAGCTAAAAAAAGTGGAATGTCAATTTATACTTCAGATATTCAATTGTAATGTGTATACTCTCTACAGAGATGTGAAATTTGGGTGTTCTTTTTGTTCCAGTTGGAAGCATGTACAGGCAACAGTCCGCGGGACTGGCATTTTTCTTTCGTATCATCAAAATTTCGTTATATCTGAACAAGTGAAGCAAGTAAAGATATATAGATAACAATTTTTGTAATCTTGATCATTATAATGGGAGTGCACTGTACAACATCAAAATTATGAAATACAGTTACTGTAAAACGAACTGTAGTGAATAAATCTACATGTACCTCTAGACGTACTGCATAAATACCAGAATTTATCTGGTATATAAATGTTAACTTTCTAGGCAATTGCTACAGCACATTAAAAAGAAACACATTAAAAAGAAAATGACAAGTATGATTTTTTTTTTTTTTTTTTTTTGCGGGGGGGGGGGGGGTGGGCTGGGCTGGGACACGAGACATTACAAGGAGGAGCTGAAAGATTAAATCTTGTCAAACCGCCAAACCTCCTTTAAACGTCCAAATAATTGTCAGTACTACACTGACAATTATGATAACATACCATACATCAAAATTGAGTACATGCATCTATTCATTCAATATCGCATTCATATAGTGATAGTGCTATATGTGTACTATCTCATTTGCAAATATAAATCCTGAATGACAACAAATATTTCCATAGATTCAAGGTCCAATTGAACAATCATTCCCTAGTCTGGAGGCAAATGAACATGTATGGATATGTACTATGCCAGTTTGAGTCTGCCCTTGTTAGAGGCTCAACACTATTTTCTTTTCTTTTTTTCTTTCCTTTTTTTCGTGGCCCATGTGGGCAACGAAAACAATTTCATTTTCTGGTCGTCAAACAATAATCTTTAGTGAAAGTAAAATTCCTGAATAATAATAAAAAACATTAGAAATAGATTATAGAAGCAACAATTAAAAGAAATAAACTGATTGCCATGTGCAAATTGGTAGGTATAGTGCTTCAAATACCACATATTTTGACTAAGAAGTATGAAAGAACAACAAATAAAGATGATTATAATGAAACATTAGAATACTTGTGAACCAGGATTACCTGTGCGAAAGTTAACAGGCATGACAAGAGGGCTTTTAGTACTGTAGGGATACCATATTGTGATCATGCTCTCTAAGTTTAAAATATTCAACGTTGAATTGAGCCTCAAACATGATTTTCCATAACAGGTATTCATAGCACGATTACATTTAACATTGAAGTAGCCTATACTGTATGTTGTATAAATATTACTACTTGTATTGCTAGATAAAATCTCGGCATGAAATTCAGCCATGAGAACAACATAGTTTGGCTAAATTTCACAGAAAAACATGGAGTTACAAAAGACGGAGTTACATCCATGACGACCAGCTGTGTTCTGACAACCCCGGTCAAGGCAGGCAAGCTGAAGTGCGAGCAGTTATCCAGCACTGAACCGAGAGTTATTCACCCTTACTGGATGAGGAAAACACATTAAAAAAAATACACTCAAATTGTCAGTGTCCTGATTATTTTCTGTCTTACTACATTTCGATCTAGAGAGAAAAAAAAATCACATTTACAACGTTTATCCTGGGACCTAATTGCCTCGCTTGGACCCCTTGTTGGTCATTGGTGCTTTTCAAACAGATTTATGTATGGTCTGTAAAGATAATTAGTAACATGTAAATGCAATCATGTATGTATATGACAGAGCAAGTTGAAGACTAGTCCTGAGTATACTCCTGCAGGTGTCCATGGAAAATGTGTGTTTATATCGCAAAATCAGTTCGTCCTCAACAAGTTAAAGATCTACAGAGGGTGCACAATGAATGACAGATGATAAATAAGTGATAACAATAGAATATATTCTTGTACTCAACTTTTTTTTTCTCATCTTATTCAAAAACTCTTTGATTTCTTTAGTTTATTCATTTATGATCTGCTCCTGTTGTTGTTCTGTCTATATCTGGAGTCCAAAATTTGCACATTGAGCTAACAGTAGCAGTACTTGATATACAATGTATTTCCTCTCAAGCTGTTTGCAAGATACATCAAAATCATTTAAACTCCATGAGAAACACCTTTAACCAACTGATAATATCACAATGACGATGAAACTACAAAATGGACCGACAATCAAGTGAGTGACTCAGTAAATATGAATCTTGACATTACTGCTAATGGTAATTCCATTTGGTGTTTTAAAGTGTTCAGTAATAGTCCCTAGACAGACTGGTGTTAACTTTTATGCAATGGCTTATCTTGAATTTCCGCGAGACGCCTTTGGCGTTTCTCTTCCAGCTCAATCTGTACTTTATAAATTTTCTCGGTCATGGATCGCGGGATCCTCGTGAACATTTGCACTAGACTGTATAGTTAGATTTTACACATTTTAATTTATGTACATGTATCTTATATTAATTAATTTTAAGCTAATTTATGCAGAAATATTTATTTTTGCCTATGAATAAAAAAATAAAGCTCCAAGACTTGTAATTTTTGGTTTAACATATTCTTTTCAATATCCTCAACAATAATATTGAAGCAAAAATTCAGCTTCATAATTATTTCTCATGCATTTTATTGTTTATTGAATTTCTTATGTATTTCTGTTTTTTACTTTTTGTTTTTGTTTTTTGTCAAAATTTGTCGCAGAAACTTTTTAAAGCATAATCAGGCTAAACTAAATCATTATCAGTCATTGAAGTAAAAATATTTATTTTCATATGAATTAATTGCAAAAACACAATTTAGATTGGATTTGTACACAAAATCATGTTTTTGAGCAATTTTGGGGTCGACAAATTTTTCCAAAGGGGCGTGGCTTCAAAATGGTATGCCCGGGAGCAACAAATTTGGTCTCAAAAGTTGTGCGATACTTGAAAGAAAAAAGTCGTAAAATGTCGCGGCAAGAGCATCAAGCGTTGCAGAATAATCACGCGAAACGTCGAGGGGGGGGGGGGGCAAACAAAATGCTTGATATTTTTCCTACATAAAGTTTTGTATAAGATACATAAAAATCATATTTACACTGCATGAGAATCACATTCATTTTACTAATAAAATCACATTGACTTTCATACTACAAAATGGACAGACAATAAATTCAGTGGCTGGGTATATATGAATTCTGACATTACTGCTAATGGTAATATCCATCTGGTGTTTTCAAGTGTTCAGTAATAGTCCCTAGACAGACTGGTGTTAACTTGTATGCAATGGCTTACCTTGAATTTCCGCGAGACGCCTTTGGCGTTTCTCTTCCAGCTCGATATTTATTTTGTAAATTTTTTCAGCTATGAGGTGGTAATACTCTTCCTGCAAAGAGAGTGAAGGATTTTATTTTATGTCAACAAAATAATGACAGTTAATATTAAAGAGACAGTGCAATCTTGATGGAGACTAGCCCTTCATTTCTTATACACATATATTATACATATATGTATAAAAGAATGCTCAGAATATCTTTAGTGATGAGTTTCCATGGTTATCAATTGAGTATATGAATATAAGAACGACCCAAGTCCATGGAAGACCATTTCGAGTAAACTAAAAAAAACTTCATATCTTTTTTGTTTGTCCAATAATATTCTATTTAACTGTGATGGGATGGCAACATTGTATATACAAATTAGAACATTTATATTATTATGACAATTAACATTAACATTAATTGTGGAGAGGCCATTTTGTGTGATGGACTTGGGTCGTTCTTTTATTCATATGGACTTGGGTCGTTCTTTGATTCATATACATGATATTCTGCTATAGAGATGAGAGAAGGACGAGAGAGGGCGCTATAATATGAATGTAAGAATGACCCAAGTCCTTCATTCTTACATTCATTTAAGATTTAACTCATTTATTTCAGGCACTTCCGGGGGTAATTAGGATTTATCATTTATACACAAGATGAGTCCATGCATAAGCTACAATTTCCCATGTCAAACTGAATTTGGCCAAAAATTGGACTTGGGTCGTTCTTATATTCATATACTCAATTGCAAGCGTATACAAAAAAGAGAAAGAGAAAAAAACAACCATTTTAATGTTACCTAGAGTGCCCACAACATACAGAATATATCTGACAAATTTGCCTCTCAATTGCATAGATAAATGCACTATAAAGAATATAATCATTCAGGCACTTTAGTCAGCAAGTTACCCTGCTTGTGGCTCGTTCAAACATATCCTTCTCCACCTTGCGGGCATAGTTCACCAGGTTCACTATGCGCCTGTCTCGCAGCGCCTCTTGGGTAGGAGAGGGAAATATTGCTTGTACTCTGAAAAAAAAAGAAACAAGAACTATTCCTCTTAAAGGACAAGTTCACCTTCATTAACATAAGGATTGAGAGAATGTAGCAATATCAGTAGAACACATCATTGAAAGTTTGAGGAAAATAGGACAATCCGTTCAAAAGTTATGAATTTTTGAAGTTTTTGTTCTTTTTTTTTTCTGGATGAGAAGACTACTGCAGTGTATGATGTCACATGCGTACAACAATACAAGGAAAATATAAAGAGAATTTCACAAAATTTCATCTTTTGAAAAAAGTACACATTCCCTTGACTCGTTACTGACATATGTTATGGGTAATATTATTCCCATTGCCTTTAAAAAGAGGCAAGTCAAGTGCTCTTTTATTATGCAAAAAAAAAAGGTGAAAATATGTTGAATTTTCTTTATACTGTTGTACTCATATGACATCACTAGTCTTAGTAGTCTCCTCATCCAGCGGTTTCAACACAAACATTTTAAAAATTCATAACTTTTGCATCGATTGTCCAATTTTCCTCAAACTTTCACTGATGTGTTCTACTAATATTGCTGCATTCTCTCAATCCTTATGTTTATGAAGATGAACTTGTCCTTTAAAGGAGAATGAAACCCAAATATGTGTGAATTTTGGGAATGCAGCAATATTAGTAGAACTCATAAGCAAAGTCTGAGGGAAATCAGACAATCCATTTGAAAGTTATGAATTCTAAAATTTTGGTGCAGCCATCGATTGCTTCATGAGAAGACTAGGCTTTGTGATGTCACATACAGAAAAACAATAAAAGAAAAATATCCAGAAAATTCTACACATTTTAATTTTTCTAGTAAACTAATCAAAGAGCTGTGACTTACCTCTTTCAGAAAGCAGGGGAAATAATTCCAATATCTACCTTAACCTTTAGAGGGTCAAGGGGGATCCCCCCCCCCCCTTTCAACGTTTTGCGCAATAATTCTGCAACACGAGAAGACCTCATCATGAGGCTTCTTGAATTTTTTCTTACTTGCATACCATTGTGAAGCCATGCCCATTTTTATAACGGCATGTCACCCCAAACAGGCACACTCTGAGTACATTTCCTATGGAAAACGGTGCTCTGTCATGAAACTCATAGAAACCTGACTATGACTATTTTCACTATTCATCACTTTGGTTGATTAATTTTATGCTAATTTGGTGGAAAAGTGGTCCATGCCAATTTCCATTGAAAAAACAGAGAAAACTAGAAATGACGCTATGGCGACTGGTATGCCTCCGCCATAATGCATGATTCTCCTAATAGGCCTATAGTACATGCGGACAATGTGTGATGACAGTTTCACATAACTGGCAAAATATTAAAATGACATGTTTGTCACAATTGTGTTGAATGTTCACCTTCCATTACCTAGGTTTAATTGGATGAATGGGAGAGCATGTATTTGGGGATATGAGGACTTTTACTTGATTTTGACCCTTATATGCATTGAGTAATTTTCAAGGTATGGAAAAAAAAGTGCAATTTCTGTATTGAATAGTAAATTGTTTCCACAGGGATGCCAAGTTCAAAAAATTTCTATGAGTGAGATTTTCATAGCTCGGCATCTCGGCGAGCGAATGTGCGCGCAAGCGAGGGTGTGGGAGGGGTCCCCCCTGTGGCCTCCCACGGTACGGAGCTTTTTCAATTTTTGGCTGTTAATGGTGCGATTACGCTTAAGTGACTATTTTTTTTACTTATTTTGAAAGACAAAAGCAAAATATACCTTCAATTGTAACTATCACTTTAATCCTTTGAGCTATGCTCCTTATTATGGGCCCAAATTGCAGACTTTGCCCGATGCGTGAGAAAAATGGATGCCATGCGTGAGATCGTGAGACGACCCCTAAATGCTTGAGTCTCACTCAGAATATGTGAGACTTGGTAGCTCTGTTACCATATCACCTGGCCTTTGACCCTTGACCGATGCAAGTATGGCCCTAAAATTCATAAGAGAATCACTGTCAGGCAGAGAACATGCATAAGTATGGACTAGGTTTCAAGATAACTTGAGCCATTTCCGAGATATGGAGGAAGAAGTGAAGTTCAGCACTTTCACTTGATCTTTGACCTTTTGACCTTTGAGGCAAAAAAAAAAAAAAAAATCCCAGAGAACCTTAATATTGGGTAATACATATACACCAAGTAAAAAAAAAAGAAGAAAAAATCCTGCAGGCATTGCACAAATATTGCAACGTACTGCATGATAGCAACTGATATATGGGACCTAGTATACCAGGTTCCCAAGATGAGGGCATCATGCCTGCTTTTGTGGCCTAAATTCATGCTCCTTTGTGGTATAATGCCGAGAAATGTGGGTTTGATAAAAAGATAAGAGTTTAGTATCAGCATCTGTTCTCTTTCTGTTGGAAAAATGTGTATACTACAGTATAATTCACCCTTTTTCTGATATATATAGTTTGCGTTTATTCTGCTATAAATCCCATATTAACATGTAGGGACCTACATACAGCTCTCAAAGCTGAGCTCAACTCCATGCTTACATTTTACGGACTAAATGTGCTCTCAGCTCCGTAGTGATGAAAGCATGCCAAGGCTCGTCAGTTGCAGGCGCCTCGGAGGAATTGGGGGTGATGCTGGCCATGGTGTTGATGGATTTACTGACAGGGCAAAAAATGCTGTGTGGTGGCAAGCTGTTAGGGGTGGATACATGGAAAGACAATCATTTCTTTGGGATCGAGTTCAAGATACATCAAAATTTGTGTCATTATTACAAAACCAATATGAAATGTCCCCAACATCTCTGTACATCAGGTCAAAATTCCATTAGAAAATCATAAGAGATTTCTGATGGTTTCCAATATGGTTAGTTCTGCTGGAGACATCTGGAGTCTGATGGATCAACAGCAATCCCCGATGGACATTCTGATGGTCAAACAGAAACCATAGAAAAATAAAAGAGAAAAGGAAATTCTGTGAGTTTGTGTATAAAACATTTCTGGTATGGGAGACTTATGCTCTAATGAAGCTGACATCACCTTGTTTGAGAAATAATTGATACAGCTATAACTGCAAACCTCCTTATTGTACAAACGATCACTTATCATGTGATACGACAGACGTTAAAGCATGCCTGCCCTGGTACATTTATACAATAGGCTATAGATAATAGCCAGGCACTGACACAAAACAATCAGCGGTCCTTTGGATTATTTCTTTTTCTTTTCTTGGAAAGTAGAGTCCACCAATGGGTGTATAGTCATACTATTTGGCAGGTCTGGTGTGGTGTATACAGTGCCTTTTTATCTTAAAAACATTTATGTGTCTATATGATGCTCAGCCTCTATTACTCAATGAATCAGGATGCTCTGCACGTACCTCCTGCTTGAAGAGGTTTGCAGGTCGGTGGTGGTGACTAATACTGGCAGCTAGGGCGTTCCATATGAAGGGTTTGTTTGCAAAAACCGATAAGTCCATTTTTGAAGATTTTGAAGTACGAGCTCTGTCATAAAGTACAAAATAATACCTTTTAAATGATATATTGGGCACTGCATATGTTTCTTTTTATTTTTCTTGACTTTTAATCGCAAATACCTCCATTTGGCAAATATAGACTTATCGGTTTTTGCAAACAAACTCTTCATATAAACCTAGCTGCTGATAGTGATAATCTGGAAAGAAGGATCTCTGACAGACAAGAATCCGTTCCGCGCAAAAGGTATCTTGAATAGTTGGGTGTGTGTCCACAGAGTACATGTTGGTACCGGATCATTAATATTTTCAACTAGAACTACTAGTACTGATATCGACTGAAGCTAAAAGCAAGGCCTATCCGAGATTACGACGTAAATTTAACCCAACTACAATGTATTCAAAAATCAGATAAGAGATAATATGAGCACAATGAACCCGGGATGAAGTACAAAGTATGCGTGGCCTCTTCAATGATAAATTACCCCATATCAAAAGTGTATAGCAATTTAAATGATATAGACTACGATCCTTACCGTGTCTTGTCTTGGGTAGGCTCCTACTCGAATGAATACAATCGGGGACTAACGTTAGCATACGAGGCCGGATCGGAGGTGGAAATTAGGCGGTATACGGTACACAACTCGTTTCAGTATCCACTAGATCTATAAATGCATTACTATTTACTTATACTATAGTATTTATGTCCAACTTCGGTGTGTCTTTATCGTGGACCCATTTCCTTCTCCTACTATGATGTTGACTCAGGCTGTACATACTAGTCATAGTATACACTATTGCACCAGACTACCTCTACGTAAGAGATCAGTTTGTGGGGAATACCCGTATGTCCCAAAGAGAGTCTGGCCCATTTTGAGGCCTGTGATTGGTCAAAAGTGGTCCCGTGATATTTGCGGAGCCATGTCGTTACCAAAGTGCGCCCATACCATCTGTTTTCCCCAGTGAGAAGAGAAAAAATCTCTTTGGCTCAAGAGGTTCTATATGTAATAGAGTAAGCGCTCACCATACAGTGCGTACAAAATTGAAAACGGGGCTAATTGAACAGTGGCGCGCGCGCACGAAAGAGGTCGACTACCAGAAGCCCGAACCCGGAAGTGCCTATATATATAGTAATACACATAAAGTACAGCTTCGAAGATGGGGTTGGGTTGGAAAAATCATTCTAATTTTAAGGAAAATCAATATTTGTCCATATGCCTCCGGATTTTATAAGTGAGATACATTCTCAACACAGTATACGTGTTTTGATCAAAAAAGGACTTGCTCTAATGTGTCAAATATGTGCCTTAACATGAAGCCAAAATTGCCAAACAGGCATTCATGCATTCATACTACATATAAAGACTGCAGAAAGGTACAGTGTATACTCTTTGGTATGGGAGTACTGATTTCACATAATATACGTCACTTAGAAACATCAGAAACACATACTGATACAACACACACTCCCTCACGCATACAGCACACACTCCCACACACTTTTGTTTTTCAATGATATTTTATTGATTTCATTCAAATCAATCATAAATCAACCCATTCTGGGTGTAACATGAACATAAAAATGGTGCAAATGCCATTCAAAAGACAAATCCATTACCAACTTATACTGCCAATCATCTTCCTTCAAACATAACAACTCGATTATAAATCAATCCTACTGACCATTTCTTCACGAGAAAGTATTGACATGTACAAAAAAAAAAATATATATATATGTATTAACTTTGACTATGGTATACTTATACTGCCAATCATCTCTCTTCAACATAACAACTCGATTATAAATCGAGTATTATAAGGGTATATACAAGGGTATATAATCAAAAAAAAATTGTTATACAAAACTAGAATGAAATCATTTCATTGAAAATCAAATCCCCATCCCCACCAACCCCGATGCACTCAAACCTATCCCACACCCCCACCACAACCCCAAACACATACATCCACAACCACCACACACCCCAAACACCCACACACATACACACCAACACCAAAAACACACATACACACACACACACCCCACACACAAAACACACCCGAAGCGATACCACCTTCCTTCCTATAAATGAAAACGACTTCCAAATGTTAATTGATACGTACAACATCCAAGCGTGTAATGGCCTATGCAGAAAAGCATCGTCCGCCCGCACCCAAATACCACTCCAAATACCCATTCAAATTCCCCAAACAAAACTCATCAAACTCCTAGCTGCGGACAAAATCCTAGAACTTTTACACCACCAAAAACTTATCCCTCCCCGCGCGCGGCCAATGACACATATATTGCCTTCACCACTGATAACTACACTGTACTAATAAAAAGAAAAAGAAAACAAAACAATACTTAAGCTCTCGTTTCAGAAACATTTTCCCATTTCAGCAAATGTAATCCCAACTTATTTCTTTTTATAGCAATTTCTTTTTCTTCATCCCAAAAACTTATTATTCTTTTACAAATTTCCTCCAAAGTAGGAATTTTTCCCTCCGACCTAGATCTGAAAATGATATTATATTTCAAAATAAAAATTATTGTATTATGAAATTTTACTTTTGGATCCCTTCCCGTAACACCAAAATGAACATCTCTCCACTCTATATTTCGAAGATCTGCCATCTCTAACCTATCTATCACTTCCTGCCACAAATTCTTAACATACACACAATCCCAAAATAAATGTTTATATGTTTCTACCGATTGCTCACAAAAAGAACACCGGTTATTTGCAACGAAACCAAACTCAAAAAGATTTTCCTTTGTATAAACAACTCCATGTAATAATTTACATGTATACTGAAATTCCCTAAATTTTGTTAGAAGTGTTGTCATTCTTGGTCTTAAAAACATGTGTGTAATTTCCTTTTTCGAAAACAAATAATCATTTTGGCCATCTTTCATTCGTAAAACATACAATTGCTATAAATTTGTAACAAAGAGTTCATACACCTTTCTAAATGAAACATCTTTCAATAAATTTACATTCTCAAAAATTTTCAAAGAAATATTATATTCCTCTTTATTAACAGAATAAAAATCATATATATTTCCCTCAAATTTCTGGCTTCTTACAACAACCTCCCCTATTTCCCAAACTTTAACTATATTTTCACTATCTAATCCTAACCTGTGAAAATATACTGCTGATCTCATACGATCTTTTTCCAAAATTTGCCTCACTAAATAAATATTCTTCCTATATAAATTTTCACAAAAAATCATTTTCCCTTTACACAAATAATCCTTGTTATTAAAAAAAAATGGATTAATCTTGCCTTCTTGATAATTCCGGTTATTCTCCATTTCTTGCCATGCTCTCAAAATTTCTAAATAAAACAATGGTACATTAAACTTTAGAAATCGTATATCATAATTGCACAAAAATATGAATCTTCCTCCCGCAGTCCTAAAAATAAAATAAAAAAAAAGTTTCCATCCCATGAGCTTCTCACCATATAACAATCGCTTCAACCACATAATTCGTTGACTCTTAACAGACAATTCAAAATTTGTCATTCTAAGACCGCCCTCACTATAATCCTGATAACAAATAACCCTTTTAATTCGATCTTTACCATTCCATATAAATTCAAAACAAATATCTGCCACTACCCACTTTGGAACCTCTATTGATGAAGAAACATAATATAATTTAGACAGAGCATATGTTTTGAGCAAAAATATTTTTCCCATTACAGTCAAATCTCTTTGTCTCCACCATCCCAAAAGTCTTTTAATCTTACTCAGTATCTCTTTATAATTCATTTCTTCTCTGACCTTAATATCCAATGCAAAATACACTCCTAAAATCTTTATTTCAGTTACAACATTACCCATGGGTAATCTTTCATGTTCTCCCTTTTTCTTCCCTATACTCATTACCGTTGTTTTATCAATATTAACCTTCAAACCACATAATTCATAAAAATCCTTAAATATTTCCTGTATTCTGATAATTGATGACCTATGTCTAACAAATAAAGTCATATCATCAGCATATAAAACTTGTCGAACCTCAAAATTCTCAAACTGAATACCTCTAATCCCATTATCCCTTCTCACCGCCTGCGCCAGAATTTCCATTACCAATAAAAACAAATATGGTGATAATGGGTCGCCTTGCCTCACCCCTCGCTTTATATCAAAATAACCTGTCGAAACACCTCCGTTCATAACACAACTACTTATTCCATTATACATGATTTTCACCCAAGAACAAAACGACTCACCAAACCTAAATAATTCTAACACCTTAAATAAGAATTTGTGCGAAACTGAATCAAACGCTTTTTCAAAATCAACTGCTATCAAATATGCCTCTTCTTCGCAGTAATTATTACAATAGAAAATCATATCGTCTATCAAACGCAAAGCCTCACCAATATACCTGTTTTCTATATAACCAACTTGATCCAGATGAACAATCTCATATAAAACTCCCTTTATTCGCTTTGCCATTATCTTAGAAAGCATCTTATAATCCGTGTTCAACAAAGTAATCGGTCTATAATTCTTTATAAATAATGGATCTTTGCCCTCTTTTTCAATCAATGTTATTACACCTTGTTTTTGAGATGTTGCTAAACAACCTTTCTCAAAAGCTTCATTGAAAACTTCAACCAATAAACTTCCTATTTGTGGCCAAAATGTAAGATAAAATTCAACTGTAAATCCATCATTCCCAGGTGATTTATTTAATTTCATACTTTTTAAACACTCCCAACATTCTTCCTTAGTAATTTTTCCTTCACAAAAATTCTTACTGTCATCACTTAATTGAGGAATGTCTTTACAAAATACACTTTCTCTGAAATCATCACATACTGATTCATTTTCTGAATACAGATTTCTATAAAAATTTCTAATCAATCGCATTATTACATCCTTCTCTTTAATCACATCTCCCTTATCATCGCACATTTCCCGTATAACCGTTTTCTGTTTATTCGACTTGAGCAACTGCTCAAAATACTCTTGATTCTGTTCACCCTCTTCACACCAGACCACTCTTGACCTAACTTTTAATCCATCCGTACACATTATACATTTTCTTCAATTCCGTTTTTTTACTCTCTATATCCTTTAAAATTCCACCACTATCAGGAGACGACAGAAGATTTTTCTTCAAAATATCTATTTCATATTCCAATTGCTGTATACTTAATCTTCTCTCCTTTGATTTTTTCTTCGAAAATTTCATTGCAAAATTTCTCATTTTCATCTTTAAAAAAATCCCAGAAAGAAGATTTAGTATCAAACTCCGTCAACCACTATAATTCAATACTTTTTATTTCTTCATTCATTCCCTGTACAAATTCCTTATCAAAACACAAACTATTATTAAATTTCCAATAAGACTTCCCATAACTTTCATTATATCGAATAGATTTCAGTTGTAAAAAGATCCCAGAATGATCAGGTGCTACTGATGATATAATCTCACATGTTCTTACTGAACTTTCCAAATCCTTTGATATAAACCAGTAGTCTAAACGACTTTGAACCAGCGGAGCGATTTGCCTAAAAGTAAATTGCTTTAACACTGGGTTCCGTTTCCGCCATATATCAATCAAATTCATTTTCTTTAAAAAAACCCTCTAATTCTTTACTACCACTCATTCTCAAATTAGTACTTACACCCATATAATCCAAATCTTTATTCATTACTACATTAAAATCTCCACCCAAGATTTACGAATAATTCATAGAATATAAACTTGACAAACAATCATTAAAATTCACAAGAAAATCAATTTGTCTTTGCACCCTATCCCTTGTTGGGAAATAACCATTTCCCAGAAGCAGTTTATAACCTAGCAAATCCCCTTTTAAAACCTCAAAACGCCCTTCATCATCTTTCATAACCTGATCAATCTTAAAATTCAATCCAGGGGCTAACAAAATCATTACTCCCCTACTATGATTTGACCCATGACTAAAAATGATACGTCCTCCCCATTCTCCTTCCCACTCTTCCTCAATATCAGGGGTACTGTACGTTTCCTGTAACATAACCATATCCCCTTTTCTCATTCTAACCCAATCAAAAATCATCTTTCTCTTTACTCGATCCCGTACCCCCCTCACATTAAGTGAAATTAAATTCAAACCCGCCATGATGTATGATAAACGGTATCTACGTAACCTAGAGGGAAAATCCTACCTACATGATATTGATAAATCAGAGCAAATAACTCAGACCTACTACCTCCAAACCTCTGAACTGTATACCAAGAAAAAATATGGTATCCCACACACCACTTCAATTTCACACCACCACACACACACAACAGAACACACACCCACTCACCCGTACCCTACTGAAGCCAAGTCTAAAAGACCAAGAAAAAAGATGGTATCCCACACACCACTTCCATTTCACACCACCACACACACAGCACAATACACACTCACTCATCCGTACCCGACCCACCCCCGACAACACAAAACTTATCCTATTCATCCTCATTCTACCACACATCCGTCAAAAATTAACACCTACACATTTCTGAAGCCGCTCCCCTCCCACATTATACTTTCTATCAGGGAGGTGAGACACCTCCCTGTTTCTATCCCGTCACAAACAATTATCACACACAAAGTTACCCATCTATTGCAGTGGTTACCAATAATCCCAAGCATGGTATACCTGCTTACCTTCACACAAACAACTAGGACATCCACTCCCCGCACACCTATCTCTCCCACTTAATTATTGATCTTAGTCTTCCAAAACCTCCTAAACTCAAATACCGACAATTATAAATATAATGAAAGTACAAATATTCTATATCCCCTCCTCCTATTCCTAAAACAAAATGTTGAAAGCTTATTTAATCTAACAGTCTGAACCCCCAAAAAGAGAGGGGGAAAAAGAAACAGAACAGTGGAATCTACGTTATAATCATTATGCACGTGATATAAGCAATATAAAATCACGTTACTGGCTACCTCCGCGTTGCCAAGGCAACACTCGAAAACTGATCTGACACAACAATCACACTGGAGGGTGATTTGGTATACACAACAATCCTCATGAAAGGATTGGAAAGACACAATACTCTTTTTCCTATTACACCGAGCAAAAATATCTTGAAGAGTCAATTTCAAAAAAAAAAAAAAAAAAAAAAAGATAACGACATGGCTTACCAAACAAACAAATCAACCTGTGCAAACCAATGTCTTCACCGAAACCTGTAGTGGCAAATAGCCACTTTGACAGCATGAAATCACATTTTTATATAAATTAAAAATATGATCTTTCCTTCGAAGCATAATGACTCCGCACAACAAACAAAGGAAAACGTCAGGTCAACATGTCCCCCATTATGCCTAAAACGGGAAACCCTCATCTCATTACGTCACTGACTGCCTCCGCACTGCTCCAGGCATTCCCAAGACGTCAAACGTCTATTCAAAGACACAACAGAAATACCGTAGGAGTCGACTCCTAGCTGTCACCCACTATGCCTTCAATGATAAACATTCATCGAATTTACATATTCCGTGGCTGACTGTCTCCGCGCTACCCAAGGCAGCGCAGAAACAGCCATTGAGAGGACCGCATGGCCTACACAGCGTAGAAACAGCCAATGAGAGGGCCACACACACACACACACAACAAACACACACATACGCACACACACGTACACACCAAACCACATTTTTTTTTTCGAATTCCAACACACACACACACAACATGCAGTGTGTTTTGTGTGTGTGTGTGTGTGTAGGAATTTGAAAAAAAAAATGTGGTTTGGTGTGTACATGTGTGTGCGTATGTGTGTGGGTGTGTGTGGGAATGTGTGTTGTATGTGTGTGGGAGTGTGTGTTGTATGTGTGTCTGAGGTGACATATATTATGTGAAATCAGTACTCCCATACCAAAGAGCATACACTGTACCTTTCTGCAATCTTTATAGTGACCGTGGCACCGTGCACCTCAAAACGAACATAAAGTCGCACACACTGAATTTGCGTGAGGACTGAAAATAAGTGAAATGGGTCAACCTAGCCGAACTTGACTTTTTCATATTTTCTGAAAGAGCGGGTCATCTTCTACATTATGCTAAAATTTGGTATCATAAAACGGGCAGGAAAGTGTTTTTTTAGCAGTTTATCTCGAACATTTTTGGTAGAATATTGTGATTAGGTGTGTCTTTAGAATCCCTTTTTTTCATTTCTGAAAAACCTTGTCCACACTCTTTACTTTCAACTCTAATGACTTTTGGAAGGATAGTGCTACTGCTTTGAAAGTTGGCATTCATTATGGACAGAATGTGTTAATGAGGCATGCTTAATTTCAGTTTAATCTGATAATCCCTTCATTGTTGTTACTCTGGTGGTTTACTTCCTGCTTTTTGTCCCATTCATCGCACAGCCAGCACGGTTTGGTAAAGATTAAGCGCTTGAATAGACACTGTACTTATAATTCAGAGCCTCTTTTCTCAGTTCACACTTTTCCTGAGTTTGTGCTTTCTTTCCAATATTTAGATAGGTTAGGAGAGTCCATTCGATTTGTGCTATACACCATTTTAAAGCTTAAAGTCTGGTCTTTCAGAATATGGTCTTAACTAAAAATTCATGTCTGGCGACTTTTTGTTTGTTTTGAGGTGCACGGTCACAATTATTATAATGTAGTATGAATGCATGAATGCCTGTTTGGCAATTTTGGCTTCATGTTTAAGGCATATATTTGACACATTAGAGCAAGTCCTTTTTTCATCAAAACACGTATACTGTCTTGAGAATATATATCTCTCTAATAAAATCCGGAGGCATATGGACAAAATGATTTTTCCAACCCAACCCCATCTTCGAAACTGTACTTTACGTGTATTACTATAGGCACTTCCGGGTTCAGTCTTCTGGTAGTCGACCTCTTTGAAAATGGCGGCGGGTCGTTCAATTGGCTCCGCTTCTGTATGCGAGCGCATGCTCTATTACATATAAAACCTCTTTGGCTCATACGCAGTGCCCATTGTTCACTACCCCTTGGTAGGTTTATTACGTACGTCTGCAGCGTGCACGGTAACATTTAATATATTGTAACGCGTAATAAGCTGAGCAATGACTTTCTTTCTTTGTTTTGAATGGAGATCTATCTAGTGATAATTTTCCCCACAATATGCGTATTCTTATATAAATTCATGAGTTGTTAATGAGGATGGGTGGTTTGTTTACATGTGAAATGAGGGATGTAGCGATATATAATATTGGGTTCATTAATTCGTAACAATTTAAAATGGTTCATTCTATTTGTAATAATATACATGTGGGTTCATATTATATAAATTCATAATATATAATGATATACTGCTAAGGCTCCCCGGCCCAGTATAGGTTCATATTATATAAGAATATATACGTGGGTTTATATTATAATAAATGCGCAATGATATGTATTATATCATTACGCATATTATATGAATTCATAATGGTGTATATAATATATATGGTTTGTATTTTATAAATATGCGTAATAATATAAGTTCTTATTATATAAATTCAAACTTTAAATATTTCTGTGTTTGTTCTGAAAAACACCAAGCTGTCACCTAAGGGATCAACTTACAGACGCCTATATCCCACAAAACATATAGTATCTATTCATAATACCTGTCTATATCATTTCCGCGCAAACATATACTTTGTATCTGTATACATATATTAATTAATATCATAATTACAGACAGAAATGCGACTATATTAAAAAGGGGCTTCAAGCCAATGACTACTGAAAAATTAAAAGCCAGAAGTGGGTCAACCATGGAGTAAGTACTCCTATAAATTTGGTACATACATGTATTTAACAAATTTGGGACAGTCGCAATTCTGTCTAATAATTTTTTTTTTTCTTTGTAATTTGTAACAGGTCTCACTCGCCTGTGTACATATTCAATGTTCAACCCATCAAGAAAACATTACAATATCGGATGGGTATCAAAAAAAAAAATTATATAATATAACAAAGTCACAATGTCCAATGATAACATTTGGAACCGCTCTCAGCTTGTTGGTTGACCTCGGATTTGGAACAGTGCTGGGAGCGTTTTGTTGATACTGGACTGAAAATCAAATTTCAAATCATACTCTCTAAAAAAGAAAGAGTGAATTTTCACTCGATTTTCACTCCCCTTGGTAGTGACGTCAAGGATCACTAGAAGTGGAGTGAATTTCGAGTGAACAAAAATTTCACTCCAAAAGAGAGTGAAAAAAGACGGAACTGTTTTTGGTGGGATGTTCACTCCTTTCTCACTCTAAATTCACTCCTGACGTATTTCACTCTTTTGTCAGTCGTTTTTCACTCCTTTCTCACTCTCAATTCACTCCTATTGTATTCACTCTTCTTTAACTCCGGAGGTTTTTCACTCCTTTTTCACTCTTTTTTTCAATCCTTTTTCAATCTTTTTTCAATCCTAAACGGAATTACACTCTACATGAGCACACATCTCTATCACCATTGATCACAGCACTCAGTGCACTAGTTATTCAACCCTGGAAGAAAAAGTGACAATATGGTGATGAATTTGGGAATAATCTAGGTGGTCTGGACTCATTTTTGGAATAATGAATACCAATCAAACTAATACAAACAAAAACAGCAAGCTACTTTCATAATATAGATATTTGTTAATATTAATGCATGTATTTAGAAGCCAACGATCCACCACTGGTAGCCCAGTGCATTGCCAACTTTGTGTTCCAGTTTTGAAAGTAATTCCTATCCGAGCTGGATCAATACATGAAACTGAATAAATATAAGCTAGTAATCCAAATGATTGTTGTTTCATTCTTTCTTACTAATTTATTCTTTCTTTAAGTAGCATTGAGGGGGATATGAGAAGATAATATACTAAATGCTACGCATGTTATGGGTTTTTTTTTATGAGCTGATTCTCTATATTAAATAAATGTGTGATGTCCACTGGATCACCTGAAATTTAAAAAAAAAAAAGGAATATACCTCTTGAAATATCTAAACTTCAACTGCAGAGCAGTACACCATTACAAACAGTCTTCATGTGCTGAGTATCTGGTTTTCCATGAATTATGTGGCCAATAATAATTATACATATTTTTATCATTTAAGAACAACTGTCACCATAATCATCACAAGGTCCCTGTAAATAGGCTATTCTAGCTGTCATTCCCAAAGCTCTACAAATGAAGAGTTTGTTTGCAAAAACTGCTAAGTCCATATGTGCCAAATGGATATATTTGCGATTAAAGGTCAAGAAAAATAAAGAGAATAATAAGAAAATGTTTGCTTCTTTTGATCATAACTTTAAAAATGTACCTTTATATGTAGTGACCAATATATAATTTAAAAGGTATTATTTTGTACTTTATGACAGAGACCGTACTTCAAAATCTTCAAAAATGGACATATCGGTTTTTGCGAACAAACTCTTCAAATATTAACATCACACATTTCCCCGAAAATATGCCAAATTCATAAAGTTTGTGCAAAAGTGAAAAATTTTACAAGTACCCTTCCTGAACATGTTTAATTTTTGACTACAAGTGAATATAATCATTGCATGTCCAATGATAAGCTACAAAAGACTTGCAAAGTATAGTCACCATCATCTATATTATAATACAAAAATAATTACACATGTAGTAGGAATTGTGATTGCTTCGAAAAGTTGACAAAAATACAGAAATTTTCAATACTGCATGGTTAATCAAGTTTGGATCCTCTGTCATGTAACACAGTGATGCTCTACAAGTACATTGTACAAATACCTAAACATACTCGATCAGAGAAGCATGGTCTTGACTTTAAGTAGGCTTTAGGTGGGGTATTTATGTAGATGATAGAGCCAGAGGGGGGCCTCCCTGGAACCCCCAGACCTCGGCCATCAACCGTGCGATCATTACAAAATCCACATACAATTTGCCTCTGACATAATCTATAAAACGGTAATGTTGATTTTCAACAACAAAAAAAGTCACTTGGCTAAATTATGCTAATTTGAGCATGAAATCAGACCATTTGCCATAAATAAAGTTCCAGCAAGGCACATTTTTTGTTTTTTTGTGTAAATATTCTTTCTAGTGTCCATAGCAAATGAAAGAGAAAAAACTGTGCCATCAAAAAATTCTGAAGTATCTATTTTTTTCTATTTACTCATGTATTTCTTTGTTTCTTACTTTTTGTTTTTCATTGCCTTTTCAATGAAATTTGTCAGCAACACGTCCAGCATGAAAATATTTGTTATTGATTACAATCAATAACCCCCCAAAATAATCATGCCTTCATGAAATTGGGCATGGAATGTCAAAGGGGAGGAGGGCTCGTAGCCCCCCCCCCCCCCCCCAACCAGGCCCACTATTTATGGAAAAAGAATTGCAATCAATACAGTTGACACAACATGTATCATATCATTGATCTTCTTCACCTAAATAAGGCATCATTGTACAATATTGAACACTTGTAATCCTTTCGAGTCTTGACAGATGTAGCAAAAACTAATGCGTGCAAACTGAATTTCTTATAGAGTGATTTCATGTGACGTCATGTGGGCCACCATAATGGTGGCTTCCATAGCAAAGACGATCAATATTCATTCATGCATGCCTCTCTAACAAAGGTGTTCTTTTGCCTTAGGTTTCCCTGAAGTAAGCATTGCTGCAGCTTTTGTATGTAGTCTTGATTTCCAGTCGGTTTAGGCAATTGACTTCATTAGGCTGCGTTCACATAGAAGTATACAGTATTCGCTATTCGCTATTCGGGCACCCAGTACACCATCACCCGCACCGTCAACTCGCCATCCCATGCAGTGAGGATTTCTTCCTCCTACATCCCAGCAAATCTTATCAACAATTTCTAAACTGCATCAGAATGTCAGTCTACATGCTTATTTTTGCTAAAGGGCAAATCCAGACCAAAATTGTCATTATTTCATAAACGAGAGACGGTATACGCTGCAAGAAAATCGAACAAGCTCGATTCCCACTTTGCTATACTATTCTATGCTATTCGGTACATTCAAATAGTGTCCTCTTATGTGAACCGGTGTTAGGAAATCCTTTCGTTCGATTCAAGCTATTTGCGTGCCTTCGAAAACGAGTCCCAAATACCCAAATAGTATACTTCTATGTGAACGCAGCCTTATGGTGGGCAATTGTGACATCACTGCTAACACTCTATATCAAAATATGATTGTCAGTTGCAGGTTATCTTAATAATTTGTTATGAGATCAAGGGAAGAATTATCCATAAGTTTGACTTGGCACATTAGTGAACTAATCTATTTAACTCCATCTACTCTAATGCCGTGGATTTATCAATGATGGGCTGCAGATGTTTCGGGGAAAAAGAAGTTGAACCAATTGAGCTTCTACCCACAAGTTTTTCAAAGTACAGTACATCAATTACATAAAGGTGAAAATGTACAAAATAACTCTTGGTCCCGTAACCCTAGGGATCAATGATTCCCATCAATTTTGCTTTATTTTTTTTAAAGATTTTTCCCCCTACTCCAAAGAAGATGGATGCAATAAACTTGAGCACATGCATATTGTACTGCATCAATGCTAATCAAAGTGGTGACAAAGGTATGTGGTAACTTAATCACAACATGGAGACATGATCTTCATCCCAAGAGCATGGATGACAATTGAAAGATTCTGCTATTTTGAGCTGCTATTTGTAGCATCCCCCCCCCAAAAAAAAAAAGAGGGAAAGAAAAAAAAAATTACATACGAGTGTCTGTCAACAGTTTTCTCTCTTGAATATTAGACCATGAAAAGGTTTTATTAAAGCAAGTCAGAATTGCCTGGAGAGAAGGGGGTGCTTTGCAATCATGAGCGCAGCCAGATTCGTATCATGCGGAATGCCAAGCTGTGTGTGGCCAAACATTCTTTGATATGCTTGGAACACCTCACAGATGAATGTATTGATTAACTTGTGGCCATGAATTGAAGAGGGGATTTGTTTGACTACAGTATGTAAGTCAAAACTATTTTCAGTTACTAGTATATACAACAATCAACAATTTAAAGCATTAACAATTACACATTCTATGCAACAAACTCTTTTCATTGGCGAGCCCTGTTCTACTTTTAATGTTGAAGTGCTGCAGTACATCCTGGTAACAGCTTCATGCTAAACTACCGCTGAGCCTGATGAGGCTGACTCTTCAACAAGAATGTAAGTTCCAACGTCAGCGGAGCATATGATGTATCTCAAAAGAGGAGAAAGCAAGGGTATTTAGACCTATACACTGATGGTAGCTGTCTCTTCTCATTGGGCTTCTAATCTAACGTTGGAATGGTGCTCGGTCAGGGGCTTGGTGGGAGCTGCAACTACTCTCTCTCTCTGCCTGAGGTGATGTGTGGTGTCATAGCTCCTCAAGGTCTTCAAACAATACTCAATGAATCCATGATCCTTGCCATACAGGTATACTCCTGAAATATAAGAATACATTGTAAGTCAAAGCTTTTTCTTGAGTCTCAACAAATTTGACTTTGGCACAGAGTTGACTATAACTGATGAAGATCTGATAGCAGTAGAAATACATGTACCTGTAGTGGCATTCTTATGGAAGAAAATGAGAATAGGTTTATTATAAATGAACGGCACAACTGGCATGTTGGAACTTAAGTTACATTACGTTACGTTGAAGTTAACGTTCATCGAACCTAAGTCATGGAATCAGGCCAATCTGCACACAACTTTATTAGACATCTATGAGAAGGTACATCACAATCCCCACATTGCCTGTATATTTGCACAATGAGTTGATTAAGAAATAGATGCAATTTCCCTGTAAAGGCCATTTTTTTTTTTTTTTTTTTTTTTTGGGGGGGGGGGGGGGTCATGCCCATAATCTGAAAAAACTTTGGGTCCTTGCCCCCTAACTAAACAAGGATGATCAACTCCTCGTTTGGTTGCTTCATTCTGTCCACTAGCTCTTGAGAAAAGTTGAAAATGTTGAAGTTTTTGCAAGCTAGATGAATAAGATACCATGTATGTCACTTAATCTTTCTGCTAAAGAGGGCTAAAAAAAAAGTTGTAGATCACATAAACTTACAAGTATAAACTTACATGTCCTTTTGCACCTTGTGTGGTGTCTCACAAAGTGGGGTACTGCATCGCAACTGCCTTGGTTACAACATCCTTTGCCCACGACTTGGTATCTGAATTTAAAAAGAAAGCAAGAAAAATTTTAATCATATTCTACGACGCAAACATCAAAAATTTGGCCCTCATTTTAATCTTTTAAGGGGCTGAACTATTTTTATGTTTTTTTTTTCTTGGCATTAATTTCTATTGCTATTCAGTACCACTGTTTCAAGTACATTTATTGCTACTTGAGCCAGATATCAGTTAATACATATGAAAATTTCATGCAGATAGGTTAAGTGTGAATGTGCACAGTTAGTAGAAAAATTTATACAAGATGTGATTATCCATTGAACTTCATGGCACATCAACTCCCACTTTTTTATTAATCATTGTGATGATTAAATCATAAGCATTAGGACTATTATCAAATCAATATACATGTGGCCCGATGGGGCTACCACGAAAATAGGTCAGCGTGGAGTCTTGTACGTACACTCTGTTTACATGTTTCATACAAGTATACCAGTCTTTATTTTTAAATCTATAACCATCACTTCATTAACAATGTTATACTTACCGGTCCCTTCTTCTTTCTTCCCCCCCCCCCCTTTTTTTTTTGGTGGGGGGGGGGGGGGCAAATTTTAGTCTGCTTTTCTCTATACTTGAGAAGACAAAAAAAAAACACACAACAACAACAAATGAACAGGCAAATTACATGGTTATATATTGGACGGAAATGTACATTGCAGTACATGACATGACAATGGGAAACTGGTATTCCAGACCAATTTTCAAATTATAATGATAATATATGAATGTTACCCGGGTCTCGGGTAACTGGGTTGAATTCACAATCCAATATCACTTTCGATCTGTATGCAGAGAAAGATAACACACGTCCAGTCAAGATGGATGCAGGGATGAAAGTGTTTCTCTTTATTCTGGTATAAATCATACCGAATTTCAATGATCATATTAATTGCAATCAACATAATTATCAAACACTTCTTCTCATCAACACAATATGAATGACACATGCAAGTTGCTGATATGAATACCTAATTCTTCATCAGTGTAATTGATAATTTGCCTTGCTCAATATGATGCTTGATTTATACCTCAAAGAGTCTCGAAAATCAAAGGTTATTTATAACACTTACTCGTAACAATCACTCTTATCATTCCTCTGTAGTAAGCATAATTAACTGTAAGCTTCTCTTTTAATAAAAGCTAGCTAGTTTAACCTTAACCAGTCATTTAAAATACAAATGATTTAATCAAATAACGCAACTATCATTAATCTCTGTTTGTATCCATGAACCAATCAATGATTAAATAAACCTAAACCAGGAATGCATTCATTTCTTTGGCAAGAATTGTTTTAAAAGCAAGCGGGAAACTAGTCATCTTAGTACACTGCAAAACAAATCCAACTTCTTTAGTTTTCCTTTGTTTCTCTAAAAGTCAGGTTTTCTCTCTCTTTCCTGCTCGTTTCTATATTTTATTCCTCTCATATAAAACAAAACGCTTCTGTAAAATCTTTTACCTTATAAACTTTTGCAACATTTGAGATGATCCCTGCCGTCAGGCAAAAGCGAAAGTATTTCGGAATTTTTACGACAGTCGCTCTGAAGACCAAACTTTGGGGACGATCCCTGAATGATTCCTTTTTAATTTCTTTATACCAAAGTGAGGAACTGGCCAAAAAGTGAGGAACTGAGGAGCTGGGAAAGTGAGAGAGACACTGACCACAACTATAAACACTCCGTCCAGAGAGCTAGTGGTCAGAGCTCTGGCCGATAAGGTGTGGAGGTTGGCGTGAGTCACCCAAACTGTGTTCACACCGACTCTCTGTCTCTACCTCTATTCTACATGTATCTACAAATGTACACTATTATCATCCGTCCCTGTTTCCATTCTGCACAATGCTACACTACTATTCCATTAGCATCATACCAAGTATCCATGTATTTACAATTAGCACACGTTAAGGCATTTGGGCTTTCAGTCAGAATAACATATATATCAGTTACTTTGCAGTCATTCCCAAGATAGCCTAAGGTCAACGGACTCTTGCACGGTGCACCGCCTAGGAGAGTGTTTAGACTGACCGTCCTCCTACACAGGGTAGTACGGCCTATGGCTTGTTCACACTCGCACCAACAGCACTTAGTCCGGAATTAAATCAGCTTAAGTTGTAATTTCAACTCTTGCAGCATGAAAACTACTTAATCACTACACAATTATAACAGTAACACGATTTCTATTATTCACCAACACTAACATATCAGTCATATCCAGTCGTAAGTGATAATAGGTCAATACAAATACATATATTCAATAACTTCGCTAAGAACACCACTGGTGTTCAGAATTCCTCTTCTCTGAAGGAATAACCATTCAATTCAACTACAAAACACTAAATATCACAAAATCACCAATTATAACAATCGGAAGGAATGATTTTGAATAGTTGAAAAGGGGTAAAAGCAAGATTTCTTACCTGTATGCAGAGAAAGATAACACACGTCCAGTCAAGATGGATGCAGGGATGAAAGTGTGCTCAAAACCACATCCATCTGAGTGATGTCATTTTTCTCTGAATTTCAAGCAGTTTGGTTAAATCCACTCCGGGTTTTAGGGGTGGATGGATCAAGTTTGTGAGGGTATGTTCTTGTCATTTGAATCAGTGCAATTGTCTAAACTTTCAAAAAAATGGGGGGGGCTATTTTCTTGGGGTATCACATCTTTCCCTCCTGAAAGAAATGTCGTCCTCGACATTTACACAATAACTATATATTGACACCATCAATGCATGGATTACAAAATACCTTATGTTCAAATTCATGTCAATTAAATCCATACAATATTATTACATGCTGTCATTATCTTATCGCTTTCATCGTCTGTTCATACAGCACAGTGAACAAATCACTTCAACTGTAACATCATATTAACATGTCCTGACACATGGCGTTCCTCCATATCACAGTTTGCATTTCAATTTCGCGGGGTTAAACCCATTATATATGCTACATTGTATAGCACACTAAGAAAAAATACAGCTTCCCAGGCGCGCGCTTCTGAGAGTGTATTCTTCTGATCCTTTGAGATCCACGTGCGAAATATTACATAGTATTACTCTATATTCATACAAACATGATATGGCGAAAAGAAATGACTATTGACCTGTAGAACTTCATAACTAGCAAACAAAATAAAGTTCTTCCACTTTTACACTGCGCAGTGTTTCTTTTCTGTTCATTTCTTTTACAATTCATCTTTGCCACATGATTCAGGGGTACAATTTCTGAGAGAAAGCTGCTTTCCACAGAGGTTTAAACTACTGGTTACCTAAATTACAACTACCTTCATTTGACGAATCATCGTCTTACTCAGCGTACCCCTCCACTATGGGGCACACATAATGTTCGGCGTATTAGTCGACTGCATAGTTCACTGTTGATTTCCCACCTGTTGTCCGTGGTCATACATTGTTGGGAATGCAAACGGCATTCCGTAAGGTACAAAAGGGTTATACAAGGGGTAGTTATAGGTCGGGTTCATAGGTAGATTGGGAGGATACATATTAGTATTTGGTGGCATTGGTACCTTGGGCATGGCAGGGTTTATGTCATTAATGTACAGCGGCATGCAATGGGGGGCAGGATTTCCGAGATTGTGGTATGTTAGGGTATTTGGGGGTTGCCTGTTTCTGCGAGGGCGGCCTGAGCTGAAGGATGCATTGTCAGATGGTGTTGTCTGGGGTGCAGCGGGGGGTCCCTCAGGGTTCGTCGTCGTTCCTGGCTCCCGGTTGAGAGCAGCGTGTTGTGGTGGCACCATCGTCTGCTGCCCATCTCCATCAATCGGGGTGCCCTCGTTATGATGACCCTCAGTATCCGCGTTGATTTCCTGGTCTGGCTGGTGGTGGCCCTCAGAGGCTGGTACCGCGGTGATTTCCCGGTCTGGTTGGTGGTGACCCTCAGGGGCTGGTACTGCGGTGATTTCCCGGTCTGGTTGGGGCTGGGTGTCTGGTGGTGGTACTGGTTCTGGCTCTTTTAGTACCTGCTGTGTCTGGTGACGGGTTTCGATGAGGGTCTCTTGACGGCCTTCCTGCTCTCCATACCCACGGCTGTACCATTCATGATGGAGATCATCGTCAGAGCTTTCCTCCATGTAGGCATTGGAGGGATCTGGTGTCTCATTCGGGCATTGGTCAGGAAGGTGTCGTTTTCTTCGTCTGCCTCTCTCCGGTGCTCCTCGTCCACTTCTCTCTACAGCCGGTCTCACAGGAGGGGTTTGTCTTTCAGCGAGTAGTGTATCGCAGGGGAACAGGAGACTGCGATGGAGGGTACGAGTCCTACCCTTGCCATCATCTGGCTGAATGTCATAGACGGGGAGGTCACCCTTTTTGGACACAACAGTATATACTCTGTCCTCAAAGTATGACCGTAGCTTTCCAGGTCCTGATTTCGGGGAGCAGTCTTTGACGAGAACTCGATCGCCCGGCATCGGCACCGTACTCGCCGGTCTCTTGTCATGGTATTTTTTCCCTCTCTCTGAAGCCTTCTGTGCATTCTTACGTGCAAGGTCATAAGCCTCTTCCAGTCTTGTTTTCCACTTCTGAACATACTCTGGAAGATTCTGACACTTCGCCTGTTCTGACGTGGTCAGACCGAATGCTAGGTCGATAGGGAGCCTTGGTGAGTAGCCGAAAAGTAGGTAATGGGGTGAGTAGTTTGTAGCGTCGTGTCGTGTGTTGTTGTAGGCATGGACGACTTTATTGATGTGGCGTTTCCAATCGTGCTTCTGCTCCTCAGCCAGGGTTCGTAGCATGGCTAGCAGGGTCCGATTGAACCGTTCCACTTGTCCGTTGCCTTGGGGATGGTACGGGGATGTCCTAGAGGCTGTGATCCCAGAAAGTTGTTGTAGTCGGGTGAAGAGTTGGTTCTCGAACTCCCTTCCCTGGTCGTGATGAAGCCGTTTCGGGAACCCGAACTTCAATATGAAGTCATTGAAGATTCGGTCAGCAGCGGTCTTGCCAGACTTGTTCGTAGTTGGATAGGCCTGCGCAAACCGTGTGAAGTGGTCCATCACGACCAGCACATACTCTTCACCTCCTCGACTGCGCTCTAGATGGAGGAAGTCAATGCACACAAGTTCAAATGGTTCGGAGGTGGTGATGGGGACTAACGGGACTTTGGTGTTCTGTGCGGGTTTCTTCTGCATGATGCATTTACATTGCCTGGTGATATAGGCCTCGATGAAGCGCTCCATATGGGGCCAGTAGAACCGTTGCCGGGCGAGGTCAACTGTTCTATCAGTCCCTAGATGGCCCATCTTGTCATGCAACTCAGTACACACCAAATTCCACCACTTCAAGGGGAGAACGAGTTGTGTTTTCGTTTTCGTTCTACGCCTGAGAATTCCATCATGTCCAACCTCTAGTCTCCTCCATTCGTGCATCATTGCTTTGGTTCCTGGAGATTCGCCTGTGCGTTCATCTGCACGTGGCCACCTTCCCTTTTGCTTGTAGAGGAGCACTCGTGAGATGTCTGGGTCTTCCTGCTGGGCTGTTTTGATGTCAGTCATGGAGAAGGAGGTAATGGATTCTGGAGACATGTCTGTTTGGGTGTCAGTGGGTTGTATGAATAGTGCCTGGACCAGCGCCATTTCGTCCTGGGTCTGGTGAAGGGAACCTCTCAGCGCGGCCTTGGTAGTCGTCGTGATCTCCTGCGTACAAGATTCCTGTTGTTGGGTGGGGGTCAGGGGCATTCTAGATAGAGCATCAGCATCGCCGTTCTTCCTTCCTGGTCTGTACTTGATTGAGAAGTTGAAGTCGGCGAGCTCACCAACCCATCGATGCCCTGTGGCGTTGAGCTTTGCCGTGCTGAGGATGTAGGTCAACGGATTATTATCTGTATACACGGTGAAAGACTCAGCATAGAGGAGGTAGTTTCGGAATTGCTCAGTAATCGCCCACTTGAGCGCCAGGAACTCAAGTTTCCCTGAGTGGAGATGGTAGTTTTTCTCCGCAGGTGTCAGCGTTCGGGATCCATAGGCGATTACCCTGAGCTTTCCATCGCTCTCCTGGTACAGTACGGCTCCCAGTCCCTCCTGTGAAGCATCAGTGTGTAGGATGTATGGTGCACTGAAGTTCGGGTACATCATCACAGGGGGCTGTACGAGGTCATCGATGAAGGAGTTCACGATTTCCTGATGAGAGGTTGTCCAGGTGATTGGGGTGTTGGAGGGGGCTTGTCCGTGGTGTTTTGTCTTGTTTGTCCGTTTGGCAGGTCTGTGTGTCCGTTTTGCGTCCCTTGTGGTCACTGGTGCTTTTAGGAGGTCATAGAGGGGTTTGGCACGCTTTGCGTAGTCCTTGAGGTATCTTCGATAATACCCAGACAGGCCAAGTATCTTGCGCAGGTCTCCTACCGTCTTCGGGGTGTGGCTCTTAAGTGAAGTGAGGGCCTCTGTTTCACTGGGGTCTGCCTTGTACCCTTCCCCAGAGATCACTTTGCCCAGGAACTTCACTTCCTGCTGGAAGAAGCTGCACTTTGCTGGCTTCAGCTTCACCCCATTCTCCCGGAGACGCTGTAAAACTGTCTGGACATGCCGGAGGTGATCATCGAAGGTCTGGCTGTAGATGACAATGTCATCCAGGTAAACCTCACAGATGTTGTGGTTGAGGCCCTCGAGGATTGTCTCCATGCACCTTTGATATGCAGCTGGTGCATTCTTCAGTCCAAATGGGATCCTATTCCACTCGTGGAGACCCCATGGAGTGATGAATGCAGTCATCTGTCGGCATTCCTCGGCGATGAAACCCTGGTGGTATGCCTTACCCTGATCTAGGGTGGTAAACCACCGATTTCCTCCGAGTCCGTCGATCAGGTCCTGCATTCTAGGTATGGGTTGTCGGTCAGGAATTGTCTTCTTGTTAAGTCCGCGGTAGTCGATACATAGACGGAGGCTTCCATCTTTCTTTCGCACACACACGACTGGAGAGGCATAGGGTGATTCAGATTTCCTGATCCACCCACGGTCAAGGAGGTCCTGTAGGTAGAGTTTCACCTCTTGGTAGAGTGGCCGGGGAATAGACTGGTAGGTCTTCTGTACCGGGACGTTGTCGGTGAGTCTGATGGTCATCTTGAGGTCGGGGATACATCCCATGTCCTGGTCACCCGATGAGAAACTCTCTATTTCCTGGTGAAGGAGTCCTTCCACAGCCTTCTGCTCCTCTGCTGCCAAGTGGTCAAGCTTGAAGGCGGGTCCTTCCATTTTCTCATCGGTACCTGACACTGAGGCGATGTAACTGTCGGTTTTGGGTTGGTAGTTGGCGGGTTGTGGGTCATGTGGATAGTCAGGGAGTATCGAGTGCATTGATTGTAGTCTTCCCAATTGCGTATACCGAGGGACTACAATCGTTTTCTTGGAGTAGTTGTACACAGGAATGTCTAGACGAGGGGACTGACCTTGGGAGACTTGTACAACACAGGAGGGAACTTCTACATCTTCGGGCAGGTTGCTGTTGATCCCTGGCTCGAACAGTAGTGCCTCATCCCTCATGTTCCCAAGTCTCACCATTACTGTCACCTTTGTCCAGGATTCCGGGCGCAAGATGATGGGGGAACGACCAGTTCTTACGGTGCACAACTCTTCTGGTGGTCCTGTCCTCAGTAGGGAGATTACTTGGTCAGCTGCCCTAGGTGACACTTGCATTGAGCTTCCAAGCTGTCGCGTGATGCCAGGAAGGCTCCCAATTGGTGTTGCTTGGACCAGCTCACTGATTACATTGTAACCAATGATGGTCTCAGGCAGCTCCTCAGGTGTCACTAGAAAAGGTACGAGTATAGTTGATGATGTGTTGGTGTCAGGGTCGAGGCTAAACCAGACTTCTATCCAGCCTTTGTATGGTAAGGAAGTGCCGTTGGCCGCCTTGAGTTGGAGGTCAGTATCTAGTATTTCCTGGACTTCCCTCAGTTGGACTTGTGGAAGCACCTCTCGATAAATTCTCTCTGGCATCACCGAGACCTGTGCTCCTGTGTCCCAGAGAGCTGTAGAAGGAATCCCATTCAAAGAGCATTTAACTAGACACCTATCACCAACAAGTTTCACAACCCGTCCCCTTTGTTTTGATGTGGTGACATGGCCAGGGCTTTGTGGGAAAATCTGGTTTAGTTTTGGTTGTCCGGGTCTGGTCGTGGTTGGGGATCCTGGTCTTGGTTGGGTTACACCCTGTCCCCGCTGGGTGCCCCCTGGTCGTTTCCCTGTCGTTTTCTGCATCCCCGAGCGAAGTGTTCACTGCTACCACACTTGTAACAGTGCTGACACTCATCTCCTGTCCCTTCTTGGCGGCATGATGGGCAGCCCCGTGGTCGCTGAGGTGGTCGACGCCCGGCTCCTTGTGGTTTTTGTTGTTGTGGGGAGCGCTGAGATGTCGACATTTTCCCCTGAAGAGCTTCAATACTCGCTCTCAATTCTGCAATCTGGGCAGCCATCTCTTCGCGCAGGTCTGGCTTCCGTTCCTTAGGGCTTTTAGATGGGGGCTCCTCCGTCGTGATTGTGTTGATTCTTTGAGGTTTTACCCCAACCTTCTGGAGGCGCTTTGCTTCTAAGGATGCAGCGGCAGTGAGTTTCTCCAAAAGTTCTTCATCAGACACTCCTGGGGTGAGGGATTGCTTAATGTCCTGCCGGATGTTATCGTTTGTTAACCCCGTGACCACTGCATGTACAAACATGCTCTGGACGAGGTGGGGGTCATACCTCAACCCAGCGGTGGAGTCTGCAGACGCGAGGAGAACCCGCTGTTTCAGGTCAAGTGCCCTCATTACGAATGCCTGTGGCGTTTCACTTTTAAGTTGGCTAATGTTTGACAGTTCCTGATAGACTTCCGTGGCATCCTTCTCCTGAAAATGGGCCTTCAGAACCGTCCTCAGAGTGACCAGGGTCAGGCAAGCGTGATTCTCGAGGTAGGACCTAAGGCGAAGTCCTGGGGTGATGGCTCTCACCACTGCCTCTATTACTTCCCTTTCGCTGTAACCCTTTGAGAGGGCAGCCTCTATCTGGTGGTTGAGGCTAGTGTAGGTTAAACGATCTTTCTGGTTCGGTTCCCCGATCTGCCCACTGATCCGCAGTTCCTTCCGGAAGAGTGGAGGGACAGTTGAGGGAGGCATAGTCGTCATTGCGTGGTCGGGGATGGTAGCAGCAGGTGGTGGCGTGGAAGGAGGCAAGGGGTGCGGTTCTTCTTGTCGATGCGTGTTCTCATCAGCACGGGCTTCCAAAAGTCGCAACCTCTCCTGGAAGTCACTCTCCATCTGGCTCATCCTGGCCTTGTGAGCCTCTATTAGAACCTGCATCTCGTCCTTGTCATCACTGGAACCTTGCTTAATCGCATCAATCCGCGCTTTCAAGGTCTCCAGTTTTTCCTTGGCTCCCTCCTCCTCCGGGCTTAATTTCCGAAGGGAAGACTGCACCATCCGTACTAGAGCTTGTCTGGACAGATCCTCGGCCGGTGTGGGTATGCCCAAGAGAGGACATACTTGTCGTAGCTCCTCGATGCGAAGACCAAACAGCTGCTCTTCTATCTCAAACTGAGCTTCCTCGAAGGCTTCCATGTCGAAAGTGTCGAATTCTCGGATCTGCAAGGTCAGGCTCTCCGGCAGCTACTTTGCTGATATTCTGCCCCTATCTGGCCTTGTAGACTAGCTTTCCTTCACTTTCACCCAAGCCTTCGCCGTGGAGTCTCAGTACGTATAGCTGTTAGCCAATTCGTCGTCGCATCACGAGGTTAACTGCTCATACCAGGTTCAGTGTCCAAGGACAGCAAGTCGTCATCCTTCAAACCCGTTGATTTGCCGTCCTGGCAGGGTCGCCAGAAAATGTTACCCGGGTCTCGGGTAACTGGGTTGAATTCACAATCCAATATCACTTTCGATCTGTATGCAGAGAAAGATAACACACGTCCAGTCAAGATGGATGCAGGGATGAAAGTGTTTCTCTTTATTCTGGTATAAATCATACCGAATTTCAATGATCATATTAATTGCAATCAACATAATTATCAAACACTTCTTCTCATCAACACAATATGAATGACACATGCAAGTTGCTGATATGAATACCTAATTCTTCATCAGTGTAATTGATAATTTGCCTTGCTCAATATGATGCTTGATTTATACCTCAAAGAGTCTCGAAAATCAAAGGTTATTTATAACACTTACTCGTAACAATCACTCTTATCATTCCTCTGTAGTAAGCATAATTAACTGTAAGCTTCTCTTTTAATAAAAGCTAGCTAGTTTAACCTTAACCAGTCATTTAAAATACAAATGATTTAATCAAATAACGCAACTATCATTAATCTCTGTTTGTATCCATGAACCAATCAATGATTAAATAAACCTAAACCAGGAATGCATTCATTTCTTTGGCAAGAATTGTTTTAAAAGCAAGCGGGAAACTAGTCATCTTAGTACACTGCAAAACAAATCCAACTTCTTTAGTTTTCCTTTGTTTCTCTAAAAGTCAGGTTTTCTCTCTCTTTCCTGCTCGTTTCTATATTTTATTCCTCTCATATAAAACAAAACGCTTCTGTAAAATCTTTTACCTTATAAACTTTTGCAACATTTGAGATGATCCCTGCCGTCAGGCAAAAGCGAAAGTATTTCGGAATTTTTACGACAGTCGCTCTGAAGACCAAACTTTGGGGACGATCCCTGAATGATTCCTTTTTAATTTCTTTATACCAAAGTGAGGAACTGGCCAAAAAGTGAGGAACTGAGGAGCTGGGAAAGTGAGAGAGACACTGACCACAACTATAAACACTCCGTCCAGAGAGCTAGTGGTCAGAGCTCTGGCCGATAAGGTGTGGAGGTTGGCGTGAGTCACCCAAACTGTGTTCACACCGACTCTCTGTCTCTACCTCTATTCTACATGTATCTACAAATGTACACTATTATCATCCGTCCCTGTTTCCATTCTGCACAATGCTACACTACTATTCCATTAGCATCATACCAAGTATCCATGTATTTACAATTAGCACACGTTAAGGCATTTGGGCTTTCAGTCAGAATAACATATATATCAGTTACTTTGCAGTCATTCCCAAGATAGCCTAAGGTCAACGGACTCTTGCACGGTGCACCGCCTAGGAGAGTGTTTAGACTGACCGTCCTCCTACACAGGGTAGTACGGCCTATGGCTTGTTCACACTCGCACCAACAGCACTTAGTCCGGAATTAAATCAGCTTAAGTTGTAATTTCAACTCTTGCAGCATGAAAACTACTTAATCACTACACAATTATAACAGTAACACGATTTCTATTATTCACCAACACTAACATATCAGTCATATCCAGTCGTAAGTGATAATAGGTCAATACAAATACATATATTCAATAACTTCGCTAAGAACACCACTGGTGTTCAGAATTCCTCTTCTCTGAAGGAATAACCATTCAATTCAACTACAAAACACTAAATATCACAAAATCACCAATTATAACAATCGGAAGGAATGATTTTGAATAGTTGAAAAGGGGTAAAAGCAAGATTTCTTACCTGTATGCAGAGAAAGATAACACACGTCCAGTCAAGATGGATGCAGGGATGAAAGTGTGCTCAAAACCACATCCATCTGAGTGATGTCATTTTTCTCTGAATTTCAAGCAGTTTGGTTAAATCCACTCCGGGTTTTAGGGGTGGATGGATCAAGTTTGTGAGGGTATGTTCTTGTCATTTGAATCAGTGCAATTGTCTAAACTTTCAAAAAAATGGGGGGGGGGCTATTTTCTTGGGGTATCACATGAATAATAATAATATTTTAAATAATTGAACTTACGCTGTACAGTTTTCTGCTTCCACTTTCAACAACAAATATGCTGCAATGATCTGGATGTGCAGATGTCTCCTCGGAACAGTCAGAACTCCTTCCCTCTGCTTGGAAGTATCTCTTCCCCCTTGAAGTGATGTGTGTGTTGAATTCCTGGGCAAATAAGTAAAATTTAATGGTTTTATGAATAGTACAAATGGCATGAGGATAGTAGGTTCCTCCAGTTTACATTATAAACTTGAAGAGCAAAATCATTTAACATACATATTTGACATAAGCAACAGCTCTACTTACACAACTCAAGACTGAACATAACATGGTTTTCACTTCTGTCGATACGACAAGTACACGGTACACATTTTTCTTAAATACAAGTACTAACCTGTCAAGACATTCATTGTAAGAGGGAAGGACAGCTCCAAAACTGCTCCATGAAGTATCTTGAAAATCATTTCTTCAAACAAAATAAAACCAACCAAGCATTCAGTCTCTTGATGTACATGTAGCCTCTTATGTAATTACTAAGACTCTAGAATGTAAAATAAATGTAAATCAATTTCAAAGTAGTCTCCCTTCATTAATCATTGTGGAAAACAACAGAATAGCTTACAGCAGGGTTAATGCAATGGAAGTCCATATCTCAGAGGCTCCTTCGCTGATGTTGGCCCTGTGTTTCCAGCATTCGTCAACCCTGAATTCAATGGCTAGTCGTTGTATGACCACATCTGGTACTTTGCAATCTGGTGATCTGCACCCTCTTCGTGTGACAGAGACTGTACAGCTATCAATATCTGTCTTTGTTCTCCAAATGATGACCCCTACACCGAGTTCCTTTAAATCACCATCACTCCCGAAGAGCTGTCATGTCTACGTCCTTATCTGGAGGAAAGTATGAAAACACAAGGTTCAGAAATGGATTTAGAACTCATTTCCACAAGACAATATGCAGTTGTTTTGTCCACACAAATACTAAGTGAGCACCAATACAAAAGCTAGTACCAGTAGGCCTAATTACTTTTTTAGCTACATCAGCATATTTAATGTTAGAATTAAAGACCCAAAGATGATCTCTGCCAAATTTCAATACCTAAGGTCACCTGTAACTTTCATAAAAAATAATGTTGAAAATAGTACCAGTCATCGTCTGCTACAAGGGGGATCGATCTCCATGATGTGTGAGCACGCTGATCTTCAGCTAACGTTTTTAGAAGTGTGATCGTCACAGTGGACCAACACTTAACACGAACAGTACACGCATCATACTTAATTCTTACCTAGTACAGTAGTAGATGATCACGACACATGACGTGGGAGCTAGTGTACGTGGTATTCTCTCAGCTGTTTGGATGCTCAAAATCAAATGTAGCGGCAATAAAAGTCCTTTTTACTACATACAGTGTATATAATGAATAATCATAAATCACCAAATTTCACCATTCTTTATTACCGTACTGATCGAGATCACCATCTCATCTGGCAACACAGACCAGTGTCAGTGATTCGGTTGTCAACTCAACAATAGCAATGTAGAGTATGTGTCTGGCGCTAGGCGCTTCTAATGTATTGCTTTAATTAGCACAGCTTAGTAACAGTTAGGACCCTATAGTATAAGTTCGATCTCAACACTCGACCACAGTAATCTCTGTGTGATGATATGCTTACGAATGTCAATTCAATGACTAACAACCAACGTTTCATTCATCACTCATTTTTTTTTTTTTTTTTTGAATACTGGTACTCGTAGTTCAAGCCCTAGATCCCAACGTGTACAATTAAAGTGTTGTCTCAGAAGACTCAACGTATTATTAGATCCCAACACCTAGCGTGTATCAGCTGAGTTTCGGCCTCGGATTCTAGCTGTTGGTAAGGTGTTCTATGGTATGACCAGCCCCATAGCTAACTGTGTACAAACCATTGTATATTGTTCGAAGGAGCGCCAGTACGGGCCCGGGTACTGTTATTCGTATAGAACCCTGGCCTAAAGGTAACTTACTTATGGTCGTTTACGGAGAGGTATAGATCGATCTATGGTTTGCTTACCTTCAAAAATGTGAATAATATCTCCGCCCCACTCAATTTGAAGACAGACATTTTCTCCCGTCCATCACGACATCCAGGCTCAGATTCTCACGATTGCACTTATACACGCACGTAAATCTGTGATCCTATGCATAATACACGCACAGTTAGCACACAGCACACAATTGCACACAGTCCACGCACAGGCGACGCGTCGCTCTTCAGGTAAACCTGCCCGCGCCCAAGCCAGGGGAAATTGCGGCTGGTGATTGGCTTAGAGTAAACACATGACAGGGGAATTCTCAATTTCTATTGGCCTAGCCAAATGCGTTTAATTGTGTATTCACTCAAAATTCACTCGGCTTAATTTTCACTCGGAATTCACTCGGCGAATGGGTTTCACACAAATTTCACTCGTTACAAGAGTGAAATTCACTCGACAACTAGTGAAAGTCACTCTTAATTGAGTGAAATTTTATTCACTCCTTCCGAGGAGTGAATTATTCACTCGAAATTTTTTAGAGAGTAAGGTTACTTTAATATTTAATCAATACAAAAGAGCAGAATGATATATAATTCACATGGATTCATGCATAAGGTTGAAAAGGAAAACTATAATCATAAAATATTGAAACAGATTTTTATTGGGGACAAGAATGCGGCTGGAAGAGGCAGGGAATGACATGGCCAGACTATCTTTATATACGGCACTGAACCCAAGAATGTAGAAACGCCCCCTAATGTTAGAAATACATCAATCACAAACGTATAATAGAGACCAAAGAGTATAGAAGCTACGCTAGCTTCTACAGGTTGGTAGAGACGAACAGCGCTCAACGAAGTTGCAGCTAGACATCAACCACAAATACAGAAATTTTGTTGGCCGAAAGATCGGTCTGTATCTTGTCGTCGTGGGATATGTTCAGCGGAGACTAAACAAGGGATATGTCTGGCTTCACGGAATCCCCTCCTATATACAACGGAGGAGCACTGTAAAAGTAAAAATAAAAGTAAAAGTAAAAAAAAAAAAAAAACGAAACAAACAAACAAACAAACAAACAAAAACTCCTCCGGACATTTCACGGATTTTCTGTCTAGGGAACAAATTATTTGCTTTAAAAGAATAAGTATTCTTCATTAAACATCACAAAAACATGATGTAAATGCCAAGATATTTCAAAATAAACAAATCTCTTCAACTGAATTAAGAAAAACATAATTTTCCAATGTCATGGTTACATCATAACAATGATGGTTGCCATAGTAGCAATTATCATATTTTTTTTTAAAGTAATAACTTTAGTAGGTATGAGAACTTGATGAGGAAACAATCACGTCTACCTCCAGGGCAGTCTTCAAACAGAGACTTCAGAATGTGAAACCTCTCCTGCCCTGCAACACACGACCATAACCCTGTAGGCCTATAATCACAGCGTTGATAGAGTAGGCCTGTGGAGCCGGGATTTGTAAAAACGCCGGGAAATGTAATAATGTCTCATCGGGAAATGTAAAAAATCTCGAAAATTGCATCAACGGGAAATATAAAAATATCCCGCCGGGAAATGTAAAAATGTCCAACTTTGGGGGGGATTCTAAAAACGCTGCCGGGAAATGTAAAAATCATGCACTTCAACGGTATGACGGTATTAATAAAGATGAAATTGATGTCTGTAAAAAAAACTGCTCATGAACTTTACCGTTTTCATTTTTGTAAACCCCACAACAGCCCGGATTTTCACCAAACTTGGCAGATAGCATCTTGTTTGTTTGTTTGTTTGTTTGTTTGTTTGTTTGTTTGTTCGTTTGTTTGTTCATTTCCATCTGAGAGATGGCTGGATAGCCCATATTCAGCTACGGGATCCAGTTGGATGTGAGGTGGGACCACTTCACTGGGTTATATACACCCTGCTCTTTGCGATGAATGAATGAAGCGGGATCTTTTACGTGCATGAGTTGTTACTCTCATACACGGGACTTCCATTTACTGTTTTGCCTCTTGCTAGAGGGGACGGTATGCTTATACTCAACATTGCTCAGTCCAGACTCGGGTTCGAACCCGGGCCGCGTGATTGTGAGGCAGACGCGCTACCGACTGAGCCAACTCACCGCCCTTAAAGGACAAGTCCACCTTCATCAACATGTGGATTGAGAGACTCCAGCAATGTTAGTAGAAAACATTGGTGTACATTTGAATAAAATCGGACAATCCGTTCAAAAGTTATACATTTTTAAAGTATTAGGTTCGGGATCGCTGGATGTTAAGACTATTACAGCTTGTGATGTCATATGTGTAGAACGATATAAAGAAAAATCATTTTCACTTTTCTCGCATTTCCACATTTTCTTAATCTTCTTGAAAAATCTATGACGGATTTCCACCAAACTTGGCTGGTAGCATCTGATCTTAATTTGTGAATGATTTGTGAAGATTTTGTGAATAAAAACCTTCTTGTTGGATCTACAGATGGCGGATTTGAGATTCATTCTTTATAGGCCTAACATTCGAAGTCCAACACGTGGAAAATGCCAAAATGGATGTATATAATACCAGGCCATTGTTCGAGGTTGCCTGGGCCCTGTTTCATAAAGCTGTTTGTAAGTTACGCACGACTTTACGAACAACTTAATGGAAACAAGTGGGTTTCCTAATCATTGTTAATTTCAATAGCTAAAGTTGAAATTTGCAGATGATAATGATTACATGTTAACATACGTTTGTAGTTGAAAGTGTATTTTTGCCCCAATGTAGATGAAAATGTGACATACAGTCGTACTTTAATTATTAAAACGTATAAGGGAAAAATGTGCGCACATTGGCACTTCATAATATTCCAGTCGTTCGTAAAGTCATGCGTAACTTTTGGTATAACATCTTTATGAAACGGGACCCAGGTAGGATATATTTGTATAATAGCTACTCATAATCTAATTATGTGTAACTAATGACAGCAGTAATATATAGGTAGGCCTATGAGTGAGGAAAATCTCTTTGACATAAGGGGCGGTAGAGAACAGATATATCCTGCCATTAGGCAAGGTCTAATGCGTGTGCGAAAATGTGGGAATCAGCAATTACCCATCTTTTGACACAAAATTTGTAATGATCTCAGGTTTGCTGCTCCTCATCATCTGTATTTATTCAAAGACATTTCCGTCTGAAAAAAAAGGCACATCAGCGAAACAAGACAGAAATGAGGGAAAAGATTCTTTTGTTACTAGTGACGATACATAATCACACAATGTCGTTTCTGCCAGACACCTGAATGTACTCATTAAGATGCACATAATCAAGTGTTGGCGACGATCATTACATCAAAGAGAGACTGCAGTGAACAGTCCATGTATATTAGGTCCATGCTTTCAGGATCAGGGCCCTTGGATCTTTTATCAATTCCCCCTCCCCCCCCCCCCCCCCCCTCCAAGGTTTTTGAACTCGAATGTGACATCTTGCGATAGCCAGAAAATCAAATTACCTGAAAGAAACTTGAGTTTAGTTTCAATCAAATATGTCAGACTAAAAGAGGATTGTATCATTCATTGCATGCATGATGAATTATCGAAAAAGATGTGACGTCAACTCAAAATCGGCCACTGTATCTAACGTATACAGAGAACACCTGTTTATATCGAGCTCGCTTACAACGATCGGGGTATCGCTTTTAACGAGGGCGGTCCTGATTTTCGATTACTGTAGGCCTGTATAGTTAGCTGGTCTAGCTCTTTTTTAGTACATTACAAGGAGGTATTGGTTATAACGAAAATAACCATTTTTTCCCCTCTAAAGCGCATAATATGTATAGAGACCTTGCTAAAGGTATTTTTCGTTATATAAGAACAATAATAATAATAATTGATAATAATAATTAATAATGATAATGATAATATTAATAATGATAATAATAATGATGATAATAATAATAATAATAATAATAATAATAATAATAATGATGATGATAATAATAATAATAATAATGATAATAATGATAATAATAACAATAATAATAATAACGGAGTAAAATCAATGACCACAGCAACCTTATCGTAACAAGATTTCCCTTCATCAAAATTATCAGATGAAATAGGCATACCTTGACGCACTGTATTATACTCAATAGGGCCTACATGACAGTCTTCTATAAGCAGATCAAGAGGCTGCTCTCCGATCAAGGCCTAGATTATATATTTTGCTGCTTCACTTAAAGCTATTTCTCTTCATACTGACACTCATTGGTGCAATGGATGTATATTTTGTATTCTTGAAGTTGAAGATAAAGAAAAGGCTGTTCAATTACTGAAGGACAGCTTTTCTTCATTCTGGGTGTACATGTATGTTAACCGAGAGTCAACAGGGAGGCTCCTAAAAGCAAAATGAGTGTATTATTGAAAGATTTTGGTTTAAGAAGTTGATCTGTGGGAATTGCTTTCATCACTTTTCATCACATTTTTCTCCAGTGTATGCCGGCAGTGAACGCAACCCATTTCAGCAAGTCATATTAATGTGTACAAACATTGACAAAGGGAACTATAAAAGAAGATGAAAGACTTTTTATTCCCTGGTGATCTACAGTTTTGACCATTACCGTACGTGCTTACACACAACTAACAAATACATCAGCAACAAATCCATGTAAAAGGCATGTGTACACTATACACAGACCTTATAAATTTTGATGTGTTGTTACCAAAGACACGTCAGTTACCCCCGAGATAAAAGGAGGGTCATATTGTTGAATGGTTCTCTATTCTTTTTAAATTTGTATGCATTCCCCTGAAGGTTGTGAGAACAAGTTCTTTTAGCCAAAGCAATACCCAGGCCCTGTTGCATAAAAATGAAATTGTGTATAAAACCAAATTTAAATATCAGACGTGACTTTCATTCAATCACAATACTGCATTTATGATGTATGGAATGCATGGTATGTTCGTAGTTTATATTTGATTTTAGTCATAACTTTCTTAGGTGCAACAGAGCCTACGAGGATTAGCGTCCATTTTCTTCTAATTCATATGATTGTAGTCAGAGGTGATCTAAATTGAAATTGAAGCCAGCTCTGAGAGCATTTTTGAAGGTTTGAATAAAGGATTATGTACTGTCATGGTAAGAAGAAGGAGAATATTCTAACTGACCTATGGTGTTTAACTTGCAAAGTTTTTGTGATGTGAGAGAGTTTATTTATTACATGCATATCGAATGTTTCTGTTCATTGGTGATTGTTGTGGTCCAGATTTGGACCAAATGATAACTCTGGTAGAGCAGTGGCAACACTGAAGAGGCTACCCTGGGTAAATAAGACCTTATTATTAAGTCTTGAAGTCTTCAAGGGAATTGTTGAAATAAAATGTTCCAAACTAAAACAAGTTTCATGCAGATTTTAATTTTGGGAGTCTGGAAACAAATACAATACATGTATTGGGGGATTAGCTCATGGTTCCCTTTAAGGAAGTTTTGTTCATGAACAAAGGAACTGTACAAGGAAAGGTGCTTGTATATTTATGCAAGTTACAGAACCAGACTTCATTGTTTGATATTTTGGTGCATTTGTAGTGTAAGATGTAGTAGCTAAAACGCACATACACATGCACACACACACAGTTTACATAATGAACATCAATGAAACTGAACGTTACAGGGAAATTTCTGTCCCAACGTCCCATTTTTCTTATATACAAGTTCATTTATTTTGTTATTCTTGTAACAAAACTACCCTTTATTGGGACTACTTGTATAACAGTTTTACTGGAAAAAAAAACACTTCATAGAATTGTTGAAACTTTTACCATATGCTTGAAAGACGAAGGTAAAACAGTAAAAAGTTTACAGATAACGGACAACAATAATAGTGGAACTCTCCTTAGACAGATAGTACTGATAGTTCTATTAAAGAAATATCCTTAAATTAAACAATATCAAATTTTCACCTTTTGATCAAGACAATTATTCATTAGTCCACAGCAATCTCTATTGGCAGTGTGCACACACATGTACAACTTCATTCATAAACTGCACATGGCTACACAGTGTACATTACTATGTACAATGTATCGTTATCATCATCATTAAAATTATGGTCCATTTTTCCCACTCAGTGGACTTGGGTAGTTAATTTCCCCTGATGGTTATTCTCCATGGTATGCTGTCAGAAAGATCAATGTGGATAATGCTAGCTCTTCAGTCTTAAAGGGAACGCAAACCCAAAGAGCAATGTGGATTGAGTGAAAGCATGCAGCAACATTAGTAGAACACATCGGTGAAAGTTTGAGGAAAATCGGACAATCGATGCAAAAGTTATGAATTTTTAAAGTTTTGGTGTTGGAACCGCTGGATGAGGAGACTACTAGAGGTTATGACGTATGAGTGGACAACAATACAAGGAAAATGTAAAGAAAATTCAACAAAAATTAACTTTTCTAGCATTATGAAAGAGCACTTGACTAACCACTTTCAGAAAGCAGGGGGAATAATTGCTACCCTTAACATATGTCAGTATCAAGTTGATGGAATTACTAATTTTCAAGAAAAATGAATTTTTGTGGAATTTCCTTTATATTTTCTTTATATTGTTGTCCACTCACTATATTGTTGTCATAACCTCTAGTACTCTTCTCATCCAGCGGTTCCAACACCAAAACTTAAAAAATTCATAACTTTTGCATCGATTGTCCGATTTTCTTCAAACTTTCACTGATGTGATCTACTAATGTTGCTGCTTTCACTCAATTCACATTGCTCTTTGGGTTTGCGTTCCCTTTTCCTCTTCTACTGCTTCCTTCCCATGTCTTGTGGTTTCTCCCACGTGGATTTATCCAAACAACTGGGAAATTTACTATTCTCTGAAACTGAAAGGTCTTTTCTCTCCGAGCCACATGTCAATACCATCTCAGTCTGCTCTGCGTCATCACCTGCCCTTATTCCTACCAGCCCAGTTGACTGGACAAGGTTTTTAGTCTTCTTTCTATCACATAGTAATGCCCTGCACATCCATCTGGCCATCCTCATCTTAGCCTTTTCAATTTGTTCTACACTGGATGATTAATTCATTGCCCATGTCTCACTACTGTATGCGCAGGTCATACATTTTTGCACACAGGCATTGTACACCTTCCCCTTCACTTATATGAAGGAATTATTCAACATCCATATGATAGGACTGAATGGAGATATATTGCTTTCTAATATTGTTTTCTGCCATTGGACATATTCTTAAGTATAAACTGGATCATACTGTGTATTAATTGAGAATAATGCTTGGACAAGGGAGGTGTGAGAAATTTGTCACACCTCCCTGCTTGGACACAAAGAAAAGGCATCAACTTCATAAAATACAGTTACATTATGAGCAGAGAAAGCATATATATGAAGTGTTTGTTCGCAAAAACTGATAAGTCCATATTTGCCAAATGGAGATATTTGCGATTAAAGGTCAAGAAAAATAAAGAAAATAATAAGAAATTTTTTGTTTCTTTTCACCATAACTTTAAAAATGTACCTTTATATGTAGTGACCAATATATCATTTAAAAGGTATTAATTTGTACTTTATGACAGAGACGATACTTCAAAATCTTCAAAAATGGACTTATCGGTTTTTGCAAACAAACTCTTCATATGTTCTATCATTTGTACGAAGTGCCCTGTGATGTTTGTTAATCTTTGTGACAGGCAAACATCTGCTTTCAAAAGTGCTAATAACTGAATAAGTTCAGACTAAAAGACCTGTTGCAGTTGTGCAACAACCCTTCACTTACTGGAAAGGGAGGGGGATGAGTAGAGTTTGGAAAAAAAAAGTGAGGAGGGAAAAAAGGGCTAAATATCACGAGAGCATACAAAATACAGAATGACCCATTTCAGTTACAGCAATACAATGTAATTATGTACAAGAACAATGGGTTACCACTATTGTACAAAGAGCTAAAAAAGTGGAATGTCAATTTATACAGTGCACTCCCGTTATAACGAAATGCTCGGGACCGGCAGTTTTCTTTCGTTATAACGAAATTTCGTTATAACCGAACAAATACAATATATAACGAAAACAAGGAACCACGTATATTATGTTTGCTGAATACTCCTCATACACTGCAAAGCTATGTGAAATGTGATGGGATAACTGTATTACAATAATAAACGCAAGTTCCCCTCAGAAACTGTGTGTGACACAAGGAGCGAACACACAGTGGTGTGAAGCGTTCACCCATGCAGAGACGCTATAAATGCTTGTTCCGCTACGTATTTTCGAAAGCAATTCGCATTTCGTTATAACGGAGCACATTTCTTTTGTTTTTCTTTGTCTGTGGCGCTCGGAAAAGACTTTGTTATAACGGAAATTTCGCTATAACCGTGTTCGTTATAAGCGAATTTTGTACCATAGACTTTAATGGTGATAATTTTGGGACCAGAAGATTTACTTCGTTATAACGAAATTTCGTTATAACCGTGTTCGTTGTAACGGGAGTGCACTGTACTTCAGATATTCAATTGTAATGTGTACTGTATATAGATACTCTCTACACAGATATGAAATTTCGGTGTTCTCTTTTGTTTCAGTTGGAAGCATGTACAGACAATAGTCCGGGGGACTGGCAAAATTTCGTTACAGCTGAACAAGAAAATAAAGATACAAAGACAACAATTTGTGTAATCTTGATCATTATAATGGGAGTGCACTGTACAACATCAAAATTATGAAATACAGTTGTAGTAAAATGAACTGTAGGCCTAGTGAATAAATCTACCTCTAGACGTACTGCATAAATACCAGAATGCAGTATCTGGTATATAAATTTTTAACTTTCTAAGCAACTGCTACAGCACATTAAAAAGAAAATGACAAGTATGATTTTTTTTTTTTTTTTTTTTGGGGGGGGGGGTGGGGCTGGGACATGAAACATTAAAAGGAGCAGCTGAAAAATTAAGTCTTGTCAAACCTCCAAACCTCCTTTAAACCTCCTAATAACTGTCAGTACTACAATGACAATTATGATAACATACCATGCATCAAAATTGAGTACATGCATCTATTCATTCAATGCGCGCATTTATATAGTGTTAGTGTTATATCTGTACTGTCTTATGTTCACATACAAATCTTGAATGATAACAAATATGGTTTATTTCCATCGATTCAAGGTCCAAATGAACAATCAGCCCCTAGTTTGGAGGCAAATGAACATTGTATGTATATGTACTATGCCAGTTTGAGTCTGCCCTTATTAAAGGCTCAACACTATTTGAAATTGTATTTATTTATTTATTTATATTTTTTGTGACCCCTTCGGGCCACCAAATTCATTTCATTTTCTGGTCATCCAATAATAATCTTTAGTGAAAAAAGAAACCCGAAAAATAATGAAAAACATTAGAAATAAATTATTTAAGCAAAGATTAAAATAAATAAACTGATTACCATGACCAAATTGGTAGGTATCATAAGTGCTTCAAATACTACATATTTTAACTAAGAAGTACAAAAGAACAAATAAAGATACAATGAAACATTAAAATACTTGTGAATCAGGATTGCCTGTGTGAAAGTTAACAGGTACAACAAAAGGGCTTTTAGTACTGTAGGTATACCATATTGTGATCATGCTCTCTAAGTCTAAAATATTCACTGTTGAATTGAACCATAAACATGATTTTCCATGACAACAGGTAATCGTAACATGATTACATTTAACACTGAAGTAGCCTATACTGTATGTTGTATAAATATTACTACTTGTATTGCTAGGTAAAATCTCGGCAAATTCAGCCATGAGAACAATATAGTTTGGCTAAATTTCGCAGAAAAACACAGAGTTACGAAAGACGGAGTTACATCCATGACGACCAGCTGTGTTCTGACAACCCCGGTCAAGGCAGGCAAGCTGAAGTGCGAGCAGTTATCAAGCACTGAGCCGAGAGTTATTCTCCCCCTACTCTGGATGAGAAAAACACACACAAACAATATATATACACACAAACTGTCAGTGTCCTGATTATTTCCCGTCTTACTATATTTCGATCTAGAGAAAAATCTTCACATTTATAATGTTTGTCTAAGGACCAAATTGCCTCTCTTGGCCCCCTTGTTGGTCATTGGTGCTATTCAAACAAATTTATGTCTGGTTTCTAAAGATAATTTGTTATATCCAATCACATATGCACAACAAAACAGGTGAGTTTAACCAATTGAAGACTAGTCCTGAGTATACTCCTGCAGGTGTCCATGGAAAATGTGTGCTATTGCAAAATCAGTTTGTCCTCAACAAGTTAAAGATCTACAGAGGGTGCACAATGATTGACAGATGTTTCATAAATAATTGATAACAATAGAATATTCTTGTTCTCAACTTATTTTTCTCATCTTATTCAAAAACTCTGATTTCTTCAGCTTTATTCATGTATGATCTGCTCCTGTTGTTGTTCTGTTGGTACATGTAGTAGGAGTCAAAAATTTGCACATTGAGCTAAAAGTAGGCCTACTGGTACTTGATATTATATTTCCTCTCACATTGTTTACAAGATATTTCAAAATCAGGTTTAAACTCCATGAGAAACACATTCAACCAACTGATAATATCACACTGACAATGGCACTCTACAGAATAGATTAATAGCAACATGAGGGGCTGGGTATAAAAATGTGAATTATGACAATGCTGCTAATGGTAATCCATGTATCTTTCTAATGTTCTAAGTGTTTGGTCTAGTCCCTCGTCAGACTGCATGGGGTTACCGTTCAGCGTGGCATACCTTGATTTTCCGGGAGACACCTCTATCATTTCTCCTCAAGCTTTGTTGTTATCTTGTAAACTTTTTCCGCCATGAGATGATAATATTCCTCCTGCAAGGAATGTAAAGGATTTTGTTATATCATCAAATAATGAAGACTAGACCCAGTCTCATCTTGCTGGAGACTACGACTTTTCACTTCTTATACAAACAAAAAATGCATAGAATTACTTTATTGACACATTTCCATGGTTATCAGTTGTATTGCATACAAAGACATAACTATAACCGATCTAATGTCAGTTATAGAGTCCAAAATACATACAATATTCCTGAGAAATTTGCCTTTCGAGGGCGCATAAAATAGATACACTAAAAAGACGTCTTAAAGGGTGTCTACAGTTCTGGTTGAGGTGAGGATTTAGCTTTTAGCGTTTTGCGAGATATTCAGAAACCACTTATGAGATGTCAAAGAGCATGCAGTTCTAAGGGGTATCAAAAGTTTATTTGATGAAAATCGGTTTTCAAATGGCTGAGATATCCAAAAACAAGGTGAAACAAAGAGATCCTAATAAAAGGCATGGCCTGTCGCCTTTTATTATTATCACTTTTTTGGATATCTCAGCCATTTCAAAACCAATTTTCATCACATAAACGTTGAATCCTTCTTAAAATTACATGATCTTTCATATTTCATAAGAGGTTTCTCTTTATATCACTTAGGAATGTTATAAACCTGAATCCCCACCTCAACCAGTACTTTACAATCCCTTTAAAGGACATCTTAAGCCTTTGTGTCAGACAACTTACTTTGCTACTGGCTTGTACAAAGATATCCTTCTCCATCAGACGGGCAACATTCACTAGACTTGTCATGCGTCTGTCTAGAAGGGCCCCTTCTTCAGGAGAGGGAAATATTGCTTGCACCCTGAAAAAATAAAATGGCGACAAGAACTAAGCCATCTCCCTATGATATTATGGACTTCTTGTGCATCATGAAATGATACTTGGAATAAGACTGTTGATTACAAAGAGAAGACTTCAGATACCATAAACTGGTATTATGCCAAATATTTCGCGAGGTTTTTATTTTCGCGAGTCAGGTGCTATTCGCGAAATTAAAGATACACAAAAATATTGACTCTGATCACGCTATGAATGTGACGTACACGTACACATTTCTCCGTCTGGTACAGGACTCCATGATTGCGAATTTAATCAACCGTGAAATCGTCGGGAAGTTCTGATTCACAAAAAATTAGGCTCGCTAAATATATGGCGTATACAGCAATTTCGTTCTCTGTCAGTACTGAGCGATCGAAAACTAACAGGATTGCCATCAGTTTTTAATAGACACATGGCCATCGTGTATAAGAGCAAACCAAACAGGGCTCTGCAATAGGGATATTAGTTCTCTCCATTTAATTGTGGTATGACGGCAATTTCACACAGGTTGCTGCTACAATCAATTAGTATATTTGACTGTGTATAATATATATACAGAAGTAATATTCATTTCTTGCATTATTTATGAAATTCAAGACATAACGCAACTGCAGTAAAAAGATGCATGAAGCGAACAGTAATGATTATTCTACATGCTTTTAATTTCTGCCGGTTTTGTTGGAGCAGCATTATCATGCTTACAATTCATGGACTAAATGTGTTCTGTGCTCCAAAGAGATGTTTGCATGCCAAGGCTGACTAGCTGCTGTGGATGGCAAGGCTGTATAATTGGGCAGGTTTTCAGCAGTGAGTAGTGCTGTGAGTTCCTCCGGGATGCCATTGATCTCCTCAGTTTCTGGCCCCTGGCCTATCGAGTCGATGGAGGCATTGGGGGCGCTGCTGGCCGTAGTGTTGCTGGGAGTGCCGGCAGGGAAAGTGCTGGCTGGTGGTATATGTTGCAACGTAAAGCATTTATATTTCATGTGAATATTTTAATTAGAGTTCTTTTGGGAGAGCCCACGCTTTAACAGATAGAAAAGTGTTAATATACAGCAGCAAAGAAGAGGGACTCAGAACCCCTAAAAGAGAAAGATGATTACACCCTGGGGCCTAAGGAGAGAGGCTGCATATGTACAGATTGGTTAGTAACCATGATGTCATCCACATTCCTGTCACTGACAGCATTTGTATTTGTGACCATTCAGCTCAGAAACCAACAAAAAGTAGGCCAAAATCAATGTCTGCTTTTTACCTAGTTTACAAGAGCATGCTCTTTAGAAGCTAAAGAACACTTAAAAAATTTTTGAAATGTCGCTATGGCAACTGGTATACCTCCGCTATTTCACAATCTCCCAATAGGTCTACACAGTAGAACATCCTGCCAATGTAACCAATGGTTTTGATGGTAGGCAGATAATCATACATAAAAAAGACCTTGTCCAGGGATGTTTCTGACTGTTTCTCATCTCCAACAATGTTTTTCAAACTCATAGTGTAATAGCTCGGCTTGATGATATGTTTGTTGCTGTTACTCAGTAGGCCTATGCAGCCATGCCTGAGAGTTGCCCGGTAAGCAGATTGTACAGGACTGAACAGGATTGTAGCCTACACCTTATAAGGCGCGGTCAGACTGGCAAAAGATCGAGAAGTTTAAGATCGCGAAGTTTGGGCCATTCGTACGTGCACAAGAAAGAGTGCGCCGTCCGATGGCTAGTGATTGTGACGTAACAATGCACATCTGTACATGACAATGGTCTCGCGCTTCGGAGACACCGCCCGCAAACAGATCGAGAAGTTTCGCGAGAAGTTTCGCGGGAAGTTTGCGGTCACACTGGCAAAACTTTGAGATCTTAAAGATCGCGATCTTAAACTTCTCGATCTTTTGCCAGTCTGACCGCTCCTAAAGAAACAGTACACGTATTGCTGGGAAAACAGCTCAAATCAATGCTATAATGCCAATGAAAGTGCTGGGGCATTCATTATTATATTGCAATGTAGAATCCAAACTATTACCTACAATCATATGTATAAACTTATACTTGTGCTACAGGTGTGTAACATCCCTAATTTTGTTTTCTTAACGAATTATGCAAATTCCTGAAAAAAAAATGTGGATATGTTGTGTGATATTACATTTTTAGCTTTGAATGTGAATTTAGAACAGATTTTGACCAAAAGCCAGCATGCTAAAAAAAACATTTACATCTAAAACATTACAGACATTACACTTTAAAAGAGGTGGAAATAAAGGGAAAATTGTAGTGCTCATTAAAAAAAAAAGAATCACTTTCTTCCAAACCAAGAGGAATGAATTAAAAAACTAGAAATGTCGCTATGGCGACTGATGCCTCCGCCATAATGCATGATTCTCCCAATAGGTGTATGGTACAATGTCTTCACAATGTGTTATGACAGTTTCACAAAACTGACAAAATATTGAAATGACAGGTTTGTCAGAAATATCTTGAATGTTCACTTTCCTTGAACTAGGTTTGCTATAATTGTCTAAGAGTGCAGGTACCTGTATTTGGGGAATTGAGAACTTTTACTTGACTTCTGACGTACCCTTTTATAAGTTTATGCATTGAGTAATTTTCAAGGTATGAAGAAAGAGTGTAATTACAGTATAAAATATATATATATTTGCATTTAAATCTGACCTTTGACCCTTAACCTTTGACCTTCTGGCTGGAAATTTCTCAGAGAATCTCCATTAGGGAATACATGTATAAATCAAGTTTTAGTTTTAAAAATAATAATGTAAGCATTGCATATACTAGTATACGAGGGAAATAGTAAAATTTTGAGGAGTTGACCTTGACCTTTGACCCCCTGACTAGTGACCCATGACCCCTACATTCCCAAGAAAATCCCTGCCAGTCAGTACATGTGTATGTACCAAGTTCCATGAAGATACATTAAACCATTTGCAAGAAAAGTAAAATTGTAACATATTCACCTAACCTTTGACCTTTTGACCTTTGACCTTATGACATGAAACTCTCTCTGGAGAATCTTTATGCAGTAGTACATGTCTACAATAAGTTTCAAGATAATACCTTCGGGCATTGCATGGATATGGGGGAAATAGCAGCGTTTTTAGCATTTGACCTTGACCTTATGACCTTTGACCTCTTGCCAATGTCACTAAAATCTACTCAACTAATTGCCCCATCATACATCATCCTTGGACCAAGTCTGGTGAAAGCTGCTTCATCCAGTTTAGAGTTATCACGTAAACAGATAAATTTTAGGATTTGACCTTGATCTTTGACCTTTGACCTCTGTCCAATTTCACTCAAAACCTAATCAAGTAATTGTCCCATCATACATCATCCTCAGACAAATTTTGGTGAAATTTGCTGAATCCAGTCTTGAGTTATCGCGTAAACAGATACAATTTAATGATTTGACCTTGACCTTTGACCTTTGACCTTTGGCCGATTTCACCCAAAATCTAATCAATTAATTGCCCCATCATACTTTATACTTGGACCAAGTTTGGTAAAATTCCAGTCAATATTACTCAAGTTATCGCGTAAACGAATGCGGACGGACGTACGTACGGATGTACGGACGTACGGACGTACGGACGTACAGACGTACGGACATACGGACGTACAGACGTACGGACGTATGGACGTACGGACGGACGGACGGACGGACAACCCGAAAACATAATGCCTCCGGCACCACTTCGTGGCGGAGGCATAATGAGTCATCAGCTTTATCACAGCATAAAGAAACTAGACATGTCGCTACGGCGACTGGTGTATGCCTCCGCCATAATGCATGGTTCTCCTAATAGGTCTATAGTACAATGTCTTGACAATGTCAATGTGTGATGAAAGTTTCACACAATTGGCAAAATATTGAAATGACAGGTTTGCCACAAATGTGCTGAATGTTCACTTTCCTAGAACTAGGTTTAATTGGATGAAAGATTAAAACGTCAGAGTGCAGGTATTTGGGGGAACTGATGATTTTTACTTGACTTTTGACCCTTTTATAAGTTTATGCATTGAGTAATTTTCAAGGTATTGAGAAAAAGTATAATTTCAGTATCAAATGGTAAAATAGTATTATCTAAACCTGGCCTTTGACCTTTGACCTCACAGTTCCAAAGAGAATCACTGTTAGGTAGAACATGCATAAATATGTAAGTTTCATGATAATACCTTGAGTTACTTTTGAGATATGGAGGAAGAAGTGCAATTTAGCACTTTCACTTGACCTTTGACCTTTTACCTTTTGGCAAGAAACTTCCCACAGAATATATATTGGGTTATACATGCATACATCAAGTTTTAAAAAAATCCTTCAGGCATTGCATAAATATAAGGAAAGCAGTGATATTTTGAGGAGTTGACCTTGACCTTTGACCCCTTGACCTTTGACCCATGACCCCCAACTTCCCTAGATAATCACTGCCCATCGGTACATGCATATATACTAAGTTCCATGAAGATACCTTGAACCATTTGCGAGATATGGAGAAACACACGAAATTTCAACCTTTTTTTCACAAAATAACCTGTGACCTTTGACCTTTGACCCCGTGACCCTAAAATCCAAACAAAGTATTATCCCCCCAGGATATACCCTCATACCAAGTTTGATGCAAAACCACCTCACGGTTCTTGAGATATCGACAAAAACAAAACGGGATAGACGGACGCACGACCCGAAAACATAATGCCTCCGGCCACTTCGTTGGCGGAGGCATAAAAATACCTGTTCATTTTTGTACTGAAAATTTCTACTTCAAAAGAATTACATGGAAATTAAAGTGAATTTTTCTACAATGTCTTTGAAAAAACAAGAAAAAACATATTTTTCAACAGCTAAAGATTTGCAGTATTTTCCAAAATGGACCATATTTTTTTTTTATTATATAATAATAATAATAATAATACAGGGTGCTTATAATGCGCCAATTCCACATAGCTAACGTGCTCAAGGCGCAGTAGAAGTAACTTATGAAATACAAAAATCCTTGCACAAACATGCACATGAAATTAAATGAATGACACAATAATGATAATGAAGAAATATATCAGTTCAATATGATCCTTCCTGAATAATTTCTTGGGTGAAAAAAAAAAAAGTTGTTTCTTGAGTTTTACCTATTCACCCTTGGGTAACATTTTTCATGGTAATCCCCACATCTAGAAATTGTCCCTAGAGGAATGGGTCCATACTGGCCCAAACACTATTGTACTTGACATTACGTTCCTCTTAAAGGTAGGGAATCCCATTTGCATGCCTTAAATGAAGAGTTGTATAAATACAGTGATATGTTGAAGAGAGTATCATTTTAGAAACTCCCATAGAGTATTGAAAGTGGGAGGTAACATTTGGTACATTATTTTGACCATTAGATTTTGAATTGAATTTTTTTCGGGGCTCACCGTAAATTCCAGTACATTACTAGGCTACCTTTGCAGACCACTGCACTGCATGTGTGTCCATCATGTATATTTTGTGAAGAAAGTTCATCCAAACTTACAAACATTTCTATATACATTCTTGCCACACACTCTATATGTTATTACATCAGCTCTTATACTTTTAGATTTGTGTTTATAGATAAAAGATACAGAAGACTGCAACAAAAAGGCTTAAGTGTGGCTGACACACAGAACTACTGAGTAGTTGAGTTTTGTGCATTATTCAAATTGTAGATAAATGTTGACTTCCAAATTTCTCAGCAGTGGCCTAAACAAATCCCATGAGGTTCATATTTAATGTTTTGCTGCATTTTGGGAGGTCTGTAAAAGGTATCCCCTACCTTTAAAGGGGATGGCTAGTAACTGGTCATTGGGAATCAGTGGGAATGCTGGGGGACGGTTGTTCCAATTCTTGTGGGATTCATTTAAGAGTACTAGTTGTGTGAAAATTACTTGCTTCAGAATGGTCTAACATTCAAGTAATGTGCAGTTTAATGCCCCGTCACTGTACAAGCATGCTAACCTGGAAACATTTAACTGCACATTACTAGAATATGAGATCATTCTGAAGCAAATAATTTTCACACAATAGATATATAATATACTCTTAAATGAATCCCACAAGGATTGGAACAATCATCCCCCAGCATTCCCACTGATTCCCACTGATCAGTTACTAGCCATCCCCATTAAAGGGGAAATCCAGTACAAAGATAAGTTAGTCTGCTAAGAAAGAGTTAAATATTACGAGTTTAACAGTATAGTTTTGATTGAAATCGGATGAAAAATAAGGAAGTTATTACACTTTGAAGTTTTGCTATTTTGGGTGAAAACAGTTTTTGTACAGTCAATATGAATATACAAATGGAAAAGTGAGCATGTCATTCCCTCACAACTTGCCATATGGTTTGTACATAAAATTTTGAAATTTCCAGTTTTTCATTCAAAGGCAATGCAATATACATGTATGCCTGAGGCTCAAATCGTGGTATATCTAACGTAATGATCACTATTCTGAAGTTATTCAACCAGGAGTAATGTCATGTTTCAGACTTCTATGACAAAAACACTGAATTTTCATCATTTTTTTTTTTTTTTTTTGTACACAATCAATGAAAAATTGTGAGGGTATGACATGGTTTTATAGCTCACTCATATGCATATTCATATACACTGTACAAGATCTGCTTTGCAGAAATTAGCAAAACTTCAAAATGTCATAACTTCCTTATTTTTCATCCGATTTCAGTCAAATTTTTACCGTTGAACTCGTAAGATTTTACTTATATCAGACTAACTTATACAGTGTATTTGGACTGGATTTCCCCTTTAAGCTTATATGTACACTACATAAGAAAGACATTCATCCTACTAAGAATTATCACATTAACACCACAAAATGGATGGACAGTCAAATAAATAGCTGGGTAAATATGCATTGTGTTTATACTGCTAGTGGTTATCAGCCATCTGATGCATATTAAGTGTGCAAGTTAGACCCTAACCAGTCTAGCGCTGCCTTTTAAAGGGGAAGTCCACACGATTTTCATTATTTCACATCAAGTAGTAGGCATACATAAATCAACAGCTCCATGTTTAGATTTGTGGAATTAATTGTGGTCCTTGAGCAGAGAAATACTATAAAAACCCAAAACAAACTACACTGAATAAGGTAGCAGTTTCACCTCAAGAATGCATGAGTGGGGACTCACCATAAGAATGCATGAGCAGGAGGCTCACATACTTTAAAAATGTAGCAAAACAATTGCTATGTGTAGATATTATGCATGCTTTCTTATTTTGTTCTGCTTCCTTGAGCCACATTCATTTATTATTATGGTGAGGCTGCTATGTCATCATCCTTAATCATTCATTGTGATTTGCTATAAATCTTTAAAACATTCTTATTCCTTATCCTAATCACAATAAATTCGGAAATTCCGTACCCAGTATATAATAACCAATTTATGGTGATTCAAACATAAAAATCTAAAAAAAATCAGTCAAATATCTCCTTTGTGTACCTTGATTTTCCACGAGGTGCCTTTGGCGTTCTTCCTTGAGCACCATCTGTATTTTGTAAATCTTCTCCCCTAAAAGATGGTAATATTCCTCCTGGAAAGAATTAGAAAGATTTCTTCATTGTGGAAAAATAATGAATGTTTAACCAAGAGATAGTTTCATCATGCTAGAGTCTAACCCTTCATTTCTTAAACAAACAAGAGAATTATGCATAGAATCTGTTTATAAACAAGTTTCCATGGTCATCAATCATGATTTATATATCCACTTTAATGTTAGACAGAGTGTTAACAACACATAGAATGTACTTGAGAAATTTGCCTCTCAATTGCATAAGATAGATGGGCTTCAAAAGGACATCTTCAAGACTTGTGCCGGATATTCATCTACAGTGCCACTGCTACCCAGATTGAGAAATTACAGCAGGTTCAAAATGCAGCTACCAGACTTGCCACAGGCACATCCAAATATTCCCACATGCAACCTGTCCTCCGTCAACTGAATTGGCTTCCCATCAGGTCCAGGATCCACTACAAGATACTTCTACTCACTTTCAAATGTATCCATGGTCTCGCCCCTCCTTATGTCCGAACTCATAACCATCCGTCACCCATCCCGGTACGACCTCCACTCCTCACAAGGTATCACACTGAATCATCCAACTTCCAAGATGCTGGCCACACTTGGTAATAAAGCATTTTTATATGCTGCTCCAAAACTGTGGAATCGAATACCCAAAACTCTCCGCATCCAGCAATCTCTCATCATCTTAAAAAAAAATTTAAAAACTCACTTGTTTCATCAATGTCAATAATCAATGGGGTTACTAGTAAAGCGCATTTGAACATGTACGTTTATGGAAAATGCGCTATATAAATATTATATGAAGAGTTTGTTTGCAAAAACCGATAAGTCCATATTTGCCAAATGGAGATATTTGTGATTAAAGGTCAAGAAAAATAAAGAAAATAATAAGAAAATTTTTGCTTCTTTTGACCATAACTTCAAAAATGTACCTTTATATGTAGTGACCAATATATCATTTAAAAGGTATTATTTTGTACTTTATGACAGAGACCGTACTTCAAAATCTTCAAAAATGGACTTATCGGTTTTTGCGAACAAACTCTTCATATTATTGTTATTATTATTATCTCACCCTGCTGCTGGCTTGTTCAAATATATCGTTCTCCATCTGACTGGCAACATTCAGTAAGATTGTCATGCGCCTGTCTAGCAGTAGCAGGGCTCCTTGGTTAGGAGAGGGAAATACTGCTTGCACCCTGAAAAAAAGAAACGAGAACCAAGCCTTCATCCTTTTAACCTGTTGAGGACGTGTCCCGAGTATACTCGAGCAGGTGTCTACATGGGAAATGCGTGTCGTAGCAAAATCAAACTGTCCTCAACGGGTTAAAGATTTATTCACTCTGTGTGCATCATCACTACACCAAACACTGATTGTGTCCAATTAAAGCTTGAAACATGAACAAGTTGTTGCTTTGAACCCTCAATAATATTCTTCAAAACCCGTTGCAGACGAGTCCCAAGTATACTCGGGCAGGTGTCTATGGGAAATGCGTTTTGTAGCAAAATCAGCCCGTCCTCAACGGGTTAACAAGCAGGGGAAATACAGTAAAAATTTAGAATAAGACGATACACATTCATCACAAAAAGAAGACATATGAAACTGTCAAACAGGTTAGCCCATTCCCATTCCCATTCCCAATCAGTGAATGAGCAGGCCTACAAACTGATGAAAGGACTGTGATTAGTTTAATTTGATAGACACATGGCCATTGTGTATGAGAATAAATGGACAGGGCTCTCATAGAACAGGGACATTTTTTGCTGCAGTTGCTGTATGGTGGCTATTAACACTTGGCCAACAGCTTTGACTACGTGAATACAGTAGTCATATTTGGTCCTAACATTAAGCATGAATTTAAAGTCACATTTGCAGTATAAAGATGCATGACATCCATGGAAACCGTTATCCTACATGCCATCCATGGAAATCAATATCTATGATGCTTTTTATTTCTGCCAGTTTTGTTGTAGCAGCATTTATACTTACAATTTACAGGCTAGATGTATTCTCAGATCCGAAGTGATGAATACATGCCAAGGCTGACTAGCCACCTTTGATGACGTGGCTGTACAAATAGGCTGGCTTTCAGCAGTGAGTAATGCCGTGATTCCCTCAAGGATGGTGTTGGTCACTTCAGTGATCGGCTCCTGGCTTATCGAGTCGACGGAGACGTTGGGGCCGCCGCTGGCCATGGAGTTGCTCAGTGTGCTAACAGGAAAAATCCTGGCTGGTGGCAAACCGCTGGTGGCGAATATATACAGCCACTGCTGCATGAGATGTTCTAGTCTAGATCCAGTCTAGTTCTGTTGGGGCTGCTGGACAATCATCTTCTGCTATTAAAGGCTATGGCAGTAAAAGGTATTGCAACATATAAGCATTGAAATATGTGAATATATTCATTAGCGTTCTAATTGATTCAATATTAAAAATCTCATCAAGTAATAATAATAATAATAATAATAATAATCATGATAATAATAATACTAATACATTACAAGGTGCTTAAAGGGTGTGTACAGTTCTGGTCGAGGTGAGGATTTAGCTTTTAACGTTTTGCGAGATATTCAGAAACCACTCTATGAGATGTCAAAGAGCATACAGTTCTACGGGGTATCAAAAGTTTATTCGATGGAAATCGGTTTTGAAATGGCTGACATATCCAAAAACAAGGTGAAACAAAGAGATCCTAATAAAGTTGTGGCATGTCGCCTTTTATTATTAGCACTTTTTTGGATATCTCAGCCATTTGAAAAACAATTTTCATCAAATAAATGTTGAATCCTTCTTAAAATTACATGCTCTTTCATATTTCATAAGAGGCTTTTCATTATCTCACTTAGGAATGTTCAAAACATGAATCCCCACCTCCACCAGTACTGTACAGTCCCTTTAATACAGAGTTTCCAAGTGTACAGTTTACCAAAAAATTAATAGGAGATGGTTCCCCACATGTAATGAATTCCTTCCTTGTTACAACTTGTATCAGGACTCGGTTCGGTTTCATCCTGAAAGAGTATCACTTTTTTGCACCGTACAAAGGAATACATAGATGTCACCACTTGGCCCTCCCATCTTTTTTTACCCTGGAAGTGCATAAGTGGCACTGGAAAGAAATATTGATAAAAAACCTTGAATTGTGAGTGCAGTAAGGCTTTATTTTTGCACTGAAGTTGTGTTTCTTTTGGTTTTTTTTTTTTTGGTTTTTTTTTTTTTTTTTTTGCTTGTCAGCTGAAGAAACGTGCTTGTCAGCTCATGAAACCTGGAAGTGGGCCCTCCACTTTTGAAAACATGGTGTCAGCGGAGACTGGTTAAGAGCCCTGGCCTGGCGGAGTTAACTCTGTATGTGCCACGTTCGCACGTCCGACTCAGTCGACGCGTGCCAACTTTGCATATTCTGCTAAAACACACAAACCCGCCTAAACTGACTGATAAATCACCAAAGTCTGCAGTATACAAGTACAACGAAAGAGTTTCTCACGATTTTGTGCTGGCCTCTAACATATACATGTAGGTTGCATTTTATGTGGTGCTTGACTAGCAAGCTGTGTTTTCTACTGAATTGGTGTTTAGATCCTAAGTTTCTGTCACTATTTTTTTAATGCAAAAGTCATGCCTTTTTACAATAATGTAGTTCCTGGTCATTTGAAAAGACAAGCAATAACAGATTTGTCATACAATTTACATCAAAGCAATTAAAAGCTTGGCGTTCTCTCTACTACATTTGCTCACTACACCACAGGTCCAGCTAACTATACACATAGCCCTGTCGCTGTACACTTAAGTCGCGACTTACACTTGTGTACAGCGACAGGGCTGTATATAGTTAAGGTCCAGCTAAACAGAAATATATAAAAGTATAAATACATGGATTTGAAAAACAGAATGTTAAAGTGGGAGTAGTGTCCACTTCACAGCGTAAAATACTTACTGACTACGCCAGGCTGACGATGGACTGGATTCAGGTAGATTTATACAGGTGTATGCCTTGTAGTTGTTTCCTTCCTAATCCGTGAGTCCATTCAGCGTCGAGTCAAGGTCGTGTGGGTGAATTGTCACCTGATATAAAGTTGGATGTGTCAGTCAGGTGACCCCCTAGTCATGTTAAAGTCACAGTCCGGGTCTGGTTAAGGTCGCGAGGTACAGTAGATAGGAGGGGAAGTTAAAACCAACCATCCCCCAAACCAAATCCCACCACAGTCTCCCCCGTTTTATTAAATAGGAGGAGCCCCCGTACTGTGATTAACAAACCCAAATTAAATCCCATTTAAATCGCCTTAAACTATGTCTACTTAAAACATCCCACAAACAGGGGGAAATCACGTCCAACCGTGGACAACTATAAAAACAGTTAACAATTTGTAAACACTGGGAACAGAACGTCCCTATTCAACACTAGGCGAACACTGGCTTGGGCAACAACAATGACCCAAATACTCAACAACAGTGAAACATTTTAATCACATCTATTGATTTGTAATCATTGTCCCGGACTATGATTTAGTCCCCTGTTTTCTTTGTTTACGCACACTAATAATATTGAGTAACCATGGTCCCCTCGGTATCCAGAGGTTTTCCCTACACTATAAAATCCAAATTTACTTTAAAAATATTTTCCCAAATTATAACAAAAATTACCAGATTATTTTTGCCACAAATGTAATTAAGCATGTGCAAAATTGTCCCCCATAAGAGATGGAATAAAGACAATAACACAATATAAATAAATACCTCTGGAACCGACTTCCACTTAATCTGAGGCCTATATGCATAGCACCTCTGGTATCTGCCGCCAGCTTAGCGGGGTGTCCAGACAATGGGATGGCATTGTCCTGGCTGGTGGCATCAATGCCCTGTGCCACCTGCTCCTGCCTACCCTCTGCCACCAATACAACTCTAGCAAAAGCTGACTTAGTGGGACACCCGCCGAGGCATTTCACTATTCAGCTCCCATACGGGAAACCGTTGTGTAGTAACTGAAGTAAGCATGTGGAAACGCCTTCCTCCACGTCACTGCTTCAGTTGCAGCCGGCTGGCAGCAATGGATGTGGACCCGCTGGTGATGGGAGCAATGCTCTAGCTGCCCATACCAATTCAGTGGAATTGGTGACTGTGGGATCCACACACCCAGTAGGAGGATCCAATTCTGGAGTCCTTCTTGGGCTATGAAGGCCATGGGCGGACATGATGATCCAGCCCCACCTCCCAAGATTGCATTGGTTCTGGAGTCGCACATTGGCACTTGAAGGCGATCCAACGTCAATGCTGTGACATGCGGGACGTGTCGCATGTATCCCCCGTCACCTCCCACCTGGGTCCCACACCATCCTTGTTTTATCCCTCGGCTCTATGCCAGTGGATACCCACTCATGAGGAGTTGCAAAGCTTGCACCTCCCTTCTGTGTGTCCTTCCACCTCTCCCATGGTAATTGGATGGTATTGGGAGGGTCATCTGGGACCGACAGAAGAACTTCAATCGGGTCAGCAGGAGTGGTTCCCAACTTATCAGGCTCAGAGCTCTGATGTGGGTTCCCATGGTCTTCATCACGCAGATCCTCCACAGTGGATCCATCAGGGTTAAGACTCTCCTGCGTCCCCTCCGTTACAGGTAAAATGAAGTTGCTAGTCAAATAACTTGAGCTCGCATCTTCTTCCTCAATGTTATCTGTAGCTGGAGCTGTATGATTGATATTTTGTACGAATTCCATGAACTCACGAAAATAATCCAACAGCTCTGAGTCCTTGGTAGACCTATCCTTAGAGGAGCGAGATTGATTCACAACCCTCGACTCCTGAGCTTGGGGAAAAGCAACCTTGATCTCTTTAGGTGCCATATCCTCTAGCTTCTCTAACCCTTCTTGGGACTGGCCAACTCCTGCTCGGGCCAGGGAGTGGCCTCCTCCTCTGGCCCGCTGTCGTTTGACAGCTCCTCTTCGAGAGCCATTTTCCTGTCCACCTCCGGACAGTCTCGTTTGAAGTGACCAAATTTCCCGCAAAGGTAGCACGGATTGCAGCTGGGGTCAGCTGCGGATGGGGTGGTAGATGGACTGCGCGAGAGCGCATTGGCTACATTTGCTGACAGCTGATTTACAGTGTCCTGGAGAGAAACAAACTTCTGCTCTAGGCTCTGTATTCGCTGCCCCACACTTGACGTCGGTCCCTCGGGTGTGTCGTGCTGCTCAACCTCAACCTTATCAAGCTCACCAGAACGTTGACAGGGAGACCTTGGACTAACATCTACCTGGCGGCCACCTGCCTCTGCAGGCTGGGAAGTATCCCAACGTACAGAAGCACTGCACACTTCCCTGTGACTGCGAATTCCTTGAGAACCCTGTCCCAATACCGCATGTCGGGAGTATACCAGCCAGGTGACTAACTCCAATGCAGCTTCCACTGTCTTGGGTTTCGAACTAAGAGCAGACAAGCCTGCCTCCTGTTTGCGACAACCCTGACAAAAACGGACAACAGCATGGCGCTGGACGAGGGGCTCTGGTACTCCTGGAAATGCTTTATTAGCAAGAGATACCACTCTCCTTGACCATTCTAAGGTGGTTTCATCCTCAGACTGTTTGGCGCGGGAGAATTCCATCTGAACCATTTCAGGTGGATCGGTAGCACCAAACTGCTTCTCCATGCACAGCACCAATTCCTGGTAACTAGCAAGAGGGTTTCTCTCAAGGAGCATCTGGTAGTAATCGCTCCCTTGCCCCTTTAGACACCACCACATTTGGTCACGTCGCTGCATGGGAGACCAACCACCCTCGTCCGCGAAAGTAGTGAATTTAGCATAGAAGGCTCCCCAATTTCCCTTCCCGTCAAATGAGATTGACCTGAGCAAGGATGGGAGCTTCCCCACTTCCTGAGAGGTATTCCACCCACTCAGACTCATGTTTGCTAAATCTAGCCAGCTAGAATGCAGCACCCCATAGCGGGTTGATCCCTCCACATAAGGTTTTGGGATTGAGCTGTCCCCTGTGAACTGAGGTGCAGAGTAACTATACAACTGCTCCTCCAACATGTCATTATCAATCCTACCCCCTTGACCCTGTGGGTAACACCTAGTAGGAAGGGACTGTAATGGGGTCGATACCCGTGAACGTCCTAACGGAATGCTACCTGCATGTCCGCCTACATGGGTTCCACGCCAAGAGTGTGGATAGCTGTTGTAGGGGTGTTGATGTTGTCCTACTTCCCCCTCTGTTGATGGATGCCCTCCTAAAGGACAGGGCGGGCCTGTCTCCAAGACCTGATAACTTGTGGTGGCGACATGGCTGGCCAACCCCGAACCTGGTCTTGCACTAGGAGTATACATCCCAAATCTATATAATTCACCTTTACTGGCTGTACTAACATCCCAAACCTACCAAAAATAATACAGTTATATACCAAAATACTTTATCACAGCCTTTCACAACTTGTAATCTTACAATAAATTCTATACCCTCAAAACAATTCACTTTACTTTCATAAATTCAACTCACTAAATCCCAAAATATCTCCTTTTAATTTTAACTTTATACTTCTCAACCCTACTCAATGAAAATATATACTCACTCTATTTATCTAATTCTTCAACTTTACCTAAAAAATTATTTCCCTATTCAACAGTTAACCTACAAATCATACACTTTATCAAATCTTACCAGATTCTCTCAAATATCTTAATACGACCTATTTGAGGTAAGACATTAACCAGAACAATCTCGCCTCAAAAATCCTCACAATTATCTTACTATTTTTTAACAAATATTTATCTAACCTCCTTAATAAACTAACTTATCCTTCCAAATAATTCCTAATTATATTTCCTAACCACTTTTTCCTCTTATTCCTTTATCAAAAGTGTTATCATTGACCAAATCAATATCTCATATAAATTGAATATCAATGCCAACTAAATATCCAACTATTACGCCAAACCAGACCTTTGTTATTAAATAAACCTATAAACCTACCTAACAATTAAAATGTTGGGAGCTATGTGGGTTGCACAAAAGCGATCCAAACCGGCCCTATCAATTAGGGAAGAGGGAGACAAAGATAGTACACAGTAGAAAAGAACAATAACAAGAAACAATGTTACAATGTGACAGGAGTGCACCACAAAATACACGTAAACGAATACGGAGTACAGCTGACAACGCACGAAGAGTCAGCTGGCGTACCATAGACTGCTATGCTCCGCTACGGAACGGCTGTCCGCTGTTCATCCACACTGCGCGGTGTTAACACACCGCTAGATGCACGTACAGGGACAATGCGGCCGTAGATCGAATACACAAATGCGGTTAATGCAGCGTCCTATTACAACGTACAGCGCGACGCGCGAATGGTACACAGCTGCAGTGTGCAAACCACGCTCACGGGTACGATGCGAAACAGATCGACGTTCCGTACTCCGTTTGGTCCAAGACCCAAACAAAGCGTCGCGCGCATGCAACGCTATGTACTAGACCGCGAATAACTGTGCAGTGTGCAGTAAGCGACCGCGAAAAGCGTAGCAACACAGTGTGTATGTAGCAATAGCACACACACTCGCAGAAAACTAGTGAGCGCGCAATGCAATATACAGTGTGTACCACCAACTTTAGCTACGTTATACGGGTCTAAAGTTTGCTAGCTCGTATAGTGCGCAGCGTGTGTATGTACTCAAAAGTAGAAGTTAGACCAAGTGCAGGTCCTGGTCTACTACGTCAAAAGCTGACAGTAACACTACAAACAGAACGGTTACTATAGACCTAATTAAACGTGGGCTAGCGTTCCTGATATTCGCGTGATAAGCTTAACGCAATACAAAAGCACCAACAAACACAAACACAAGCGAGACGCAAACGCAACCGAACACCAATCGACTCGATCACAAAATGACTCGCTCGGGCAAAAGTGTTCTTGTTATTTTGTTTTTGTTCGTTTTTCTTTTTCTTGTTTCTGTTTCCTTTTCTTCAACCCCGAGCGGCTCCCCAGACGTTAGCTGGGTGGGCACGTCATATAAAACAACAATCACAGACTGTATTCACACACACTCAACAAACCTAGAGTCAGAGAAACAAATCTAGGTCTACAAAAATATCAGGAGAATTTAACACACAACAGTAACGTAGAACAGCTAGAGTAGGACGGTCTGACTAAACAGTTGCCTTTACGAACGTCAATCTATCTCTCACTTAGACGACGATTTGACAAATAATACGATGTGACGCTAAACAGTAACACGAGTTCGCAATCAAAAAATATCGTTCCAATCACTCGCTCGGACGTCGCACAAAACACAACGATGATAACAATCAACACGTACCAGGTGTAAGTTCGCACACAATCGTTCACTTTTGATTCCCCGCCGGTCGCTCGCCCCTTTCAGCGCTACCGCCCTGAGACAATCCCCGTCTCCCTGCAGTCAGCGCCGACCCGGTCCGCGAACCGACAACTTACAGTACAGTAATTATACACACAGTGCAACGCGTAATGTGCGAACATTGATACACACACATAATGTATTCACGCGGCCATTGCCCTGCGACTTACCTCGCAGCAGCCCAACCGATACGGTTGATTAAAATCGGCAAAATTCGCGCAAATAGGCCAGCAATCCTGCCGACTACGCCAATAAAGTGGGAGTAGTGTCCACTTCACAGCGTAAAATACTTACTGACTACGCCAGGCTGACGATGGACTGGATTCAGGTAGATTTATACAGGTGTATGCCTTGTAGTTGTTTCCTTCCTAATCCGTGAGTCCATTCAGCGTCGAGTCAAGGTCGTGTGGGTGAATTGTCACCTGATATAAAGTTGGATGTGTCAGTCAGGTGACCCCCTAGTCATGTTAAAGTCACAGTCCGGGTCTGGTTAAGGTCGCGAGGTACAGTAGATAGGAGGGGAAGTTAAAACCAACCATCCCCCAAACCAAATCCCACTACAATGTTTTCCCAAAGCATGACAATGTTGGTATCTCAGAATAATATGGCACACTGAGGGTTTATACCATGGCACATAAAGATTAAACCAGGCCAGAAGGAGGTAGGGTCTATACTGCCTGGTACTACTCGGCTCGACCAGGCAGTTATAGTTTAAACTTATACCTCCTTGCCTGGGGCTGGTTAAACCATTGCCATGCCAGTGAGTGCCAGTATAATTACTTTCAACTCACTTTGTTGCTATCCACTGGTATTCCGTCAGCGTATCATCATCATGGATCTGTTTTCCTTCTTGGGAGCTACTATGATACTACTACTGTTATGAGCGTAACAGTTTATGAACCCTCGCCCTTGCCGGTGTAGTAGTACATGTACTACATAGCTGCACTACTGCGATACAACTGTATCATTCTGTACCAGAACAGATGGGAAATCCCCCATAAACGTATGTCCTCCTGTTATTTGTTTTGCTTTGTTCTTTGCTATTAGGATTTGTGCCACAAACAAGAGAGGGCAGTATTGTATACAAATCTGCGGCTCAACAAGACGTGTTGATGAAAAGTGTTTGTGATGTGAAGGAAGTATAAAAGTTGCAAATGATTGACAAATTGCCCTACATCGACTTAAATAAGCACTGAATTAATTAGTGTTTTAGTAGCAGCCATGATAAAAAGTCATGGGCGTACGTATTCGGGCAGGATTCGAACCTACGACCTTCGGATCTCAGGACAGAAAAGTTGTAGGCTAATACCTCACTTGGTTGGGAATTCCTCATGGGTGAGGAAATACGATTTAACGTCTTCCTTGACTTCGATTATAAGCTATATGTTTAGAAAAAAAAATATGATTATGTATAAGTTTGAGTTGTTATGATCATTGATTGACATGTTTTGTAATTTTTTTTATCATTGAGTCAAACAAGGAATGAGTAAAATAATAAAGCATTTTCCAGTATATTCTGTATCGATGATCTTGTTTTTGTTTTACAATGTAACCACTCTTTGTATTGTAAAATTATCATTATTTTGTTTATTGTGAATTCTTGGCAAGAGAAAGGAAATAAAATATTATTTAAGGCAAAAAAAAAACCTCCAAAGCAATGGGCTCTAATCATTCAGATCAAGCTAACAAGACTGAATGCGTACATTGAGAATGGTCCACAAACAAAAGAGGTAATAGTAATGATACAACAATACATAACAGTCAATGTTAAGAGAAAACTAAAAATTTAGATGCAAGAAAATGCTTTAAACCTTGGGAAATAATTTTGTCACTAGTTTGACGGAGAAAGCCAAAAATCATTTTCCACCACCTCCTCATTACTGTAACATTGCCAAAGCCCAAAGTACATTTATCTTTTAAAAGAAGAAAGAGGGACTAATTAAGGTCTCCGATCGGCGACCATGACACGCTTAGAGTTATATTCTTACAAACAAACAATGGATCTCAAGTTTTCTTTTTTTCTGTAAGTCAATATCAACAAGATCGAATTCATTGTTTTGGCATTCTATTCCAATTGCATAATCCTGTGTATTGCTAATGAAATGTGCTATTTGCGAAGAACACGTTAATTTTCAATTTTGTGAGAGATGGTAATACAACTGGAATACTGTTTATTTGAAAAGTCGTGCAGTCATGAAAATAACAACATGAACAGAAAAACATACTATTCCATTGGTTTAAAAAATCTTTAAAACAGTTGAAAGATTACTCTGCTCCTCCAGCGCTGTCATTCATGTTCAACAATAGCAGATGGGTATTCACGGTGTATGTTTGAGGAAGGCAATTTGTTTGTTTGTTTGTTTGTTTGGGTTTTTTTTTTTGCCACGACAGATCAGCCATAACGAGAATTATATGTGACTTTGTCCTAACCTCGTATTTCCACTGCTTGAACCACATCGGCGGGAATCAGCGTCACGAACACATAATAATGTTACATGGAAAAGTTAAATTTCATTAATAATAACTGAACATCCAAATTAAATCATAACAAATAAATATTTCAGGTTTACATGATAAGAAATGAGACTGCAGATTCAGACCAAATTTCCGGTAACTTCATGTAGGCCTACTTATTCATTTGTTATCTATCGATCTGTCTGTTTACAGGGAATTACACAAACGTTGACCCTATTGTCTCTGTACAACCCACGAAAGCATAGATTTCGAAAAAAAAGGCAATGTAATTCTTTGTTTTTACCCAAGTAATAAGCCCTTGTGTGACTCATTCCTCCATGAGAGGATGTAGAATATGCATGCATTGCAAGAAGAAGCGATATTTTCAACAACTTAAAGGGTGAAATAGGCCTAATATCTGGTGAGAAGTTGTTTTGTGAAGTCAACACGCTATGCATTGTGCAGACTTGAACTTTTAACTGGTATGGCTAAGCGCTTTCATCCTCTAATCAAACTTAGGAAACTGCAAAACGACACCAACTTTATTCCAGCAAGTTATCTCTTGCTGCATTATCACCACTCACTAAATTTTTCCAAATCGAAAATATTGTGACACCTGGCCATCGAGTGCCCCCTCTACACATCCGTATACATGCTTAATTGAACTGAGCATGCGCATTACACTGCTGAAGACGAGGGATTGCGTTGCTATCACAGAACTCTTACAAGAGTTCTGTGGTTGCTATCTGCTGCAGCGTTCCGTATCTAGCGTAGCTTGCTGCTGATCAGCGACTAGACTGCGCTTTCATTCTCGCAAAAGCGTACTGCAAGACAGCAAGTGGGAATCCAAGTCGGGAAACAACCTCGTAAGAAACTCAAACGCGGTCAACGTTTGTGAGCAACATGCCTCCCAAGAAGAAAGGAAAGGGCAAGGGGAAGAAGGGTAAAAAGAAAGGCAAGAAAAACGGTGAGTCCGACAGGAGACATTGTAAATACCGGGGATCATTTGTGAGTTGGCCGGTCACGCACGATGAAGCGAGATTGCAAGAGAGATCGCCTTGCCTAGTCCCATATTATTTGGATTCGAGTAGGGTTTATGATCGCAGCATTAGTCATGTTTTTGGGCAATTCCACGATAAAGTGGACATGACCATCAAATTTTCAAAATAGTCAAATCTCATTCATTTTGGTATCAAATGAAAGCTTAAGGACTGAATTTTTCATATTTGACCATCTTGTTAAAAAATTGCATCATTAACTTTGCTAAATATGTGCATAAAATCAGCATAATTAAATTTGACAGTATATCTGAAAAATATAATGAAGTTAAATGAATGTAGCATGATTGAGAAAATGAAAAAGGAGGTAAAAACTTTGCCTTTGTTTTCAGAGTTTAAGGGTTGAACATCATTACCAAATCATCAAAGTGCAAGATTTTCTATGTGTTAAGCTTCAGCAAACATCGCAAATACGATCATCAATAATGTCACGGTGTTACAGTAAAAACTGATGTTTAATAGTATTGTTTGAAAATTACAGACACAAAAGGGTTTATTTTGATAGCCCAAATCATGACCACATGTAGCTACCAGAGTTATGATGGTAACTCATTTTGTTTATTAATTAAAGCTGATTAAAATGTGTCATATGTATAACACTGTGACTTGCATTGCAATAACACAGGACACATACCGGATTACACATGATCATCAATAATGTCACGGTGTTACAGTAAAAACTGATGTTTTTAGTATTGTTTGAAAATTACAGACACAAAAGGGTTTATTTTGATAGCCCAAATCATGACCACATGTAGCTACCAGAGTTATGATGGTAACTCATTTTGTTTATTAATTAAAGCTGATTAAAATGTGTCATATGTATAACACTGTGACTTGCATTGCAATAACACAGGACACATACCGGATTACACATGATCATCAATAATGTCACGGTGTTACAGTAAAAACTGATGTTTTTAGTATTGTTTGAAAATTACAGAGACAAAAGGGTTTATTTTGATAGCCCAAATCATGACCACATGTAGCTACCAGAGTTATGATGGTAACTCATTTTGTTTATTAATTAAAGCTGATTAAAATGTGTCATATGTATAACACTGTGACTTGCATTGCAATAACACAGGACACATACCGGATTACACATGATAATGAACTGTTGAAGTGACCATCTGCTTTCTCTGTCACATTTACTCAAAATATAGAGGTTTTTCAAGGATTGTTCATAACAGATGGGTCAAGCTATATCCACAAAGATTATCCCTTGTACTTGTTGCCAGCATCATGCAATTTTAACCCTTTCTGTGCCAAAAATTGAGAATTGTGTTTACAATGCAGTGGGGTTTGATATGCCAATCAACACTCGGAGCACATGGTGGGTTAAAATGGAAGCAGTCCACTCACAGTGTGCCACCTACCAGATTCATAACTATCCAATCTCACTGAAATACTACTTTCCTGTGCATGGTGCTGTGCACAATCTTACAAGTTTCACCATCAAAAGAGCCACACTCACTAGGATTTATGTGTATGAATGAGAATTTGCATTGTAATCATTTTTATACTGATGTACATGTTCATTTTCCAGTACATCTTTGAAAAAGAATAATGATTATGGTACATTTTGTACCACACAAATTGCTTGAATGATTCTTTTTATTGCTACTGAAATTGCTAAGTTGGTTCACCTGGCTTTGTGACCAAAGGTATTAAAATCAAAGTTTCAAATTTGTATGTCATCTTTAAATATACAAATTGGACTTTTAAAGAGTAGTTGTAAACACTAAAAGTTCACTCAGAAATATTTAACCAGCTTTCAATGATGATAGAGTGAATTATGTCTCAAAACATAAAGTATATTTTACTGAAAGAGCAGCGTTCCTGACTGTAACGTGTACAAACGTATATGACATGTCACGGCATTACAGTGCAAAGTTTTTCTTTACTTTGTTGTTTTTGCTAATCTGTTATGATTTCAATAATTTTCTGTTTTATCTGGAAGTGTTATACTGTGATGTCAAACATTCATCATGAATCATCATTTCATTCTACCTAATGGAGAAATATTATGAGCTGAAAGTAAGACAACAGGATTCTCCATAGGTTTTCTACACACATTTCAGAGGTCGCGGTGTTACAGTCACGGTGTTACGGTGCACTTATTTAAAATCTATGTCATAGTTTTCCTGTCAATTGATTCTTTAATCAAATTTTACTTCATTATTGTCATTGAGTCTCTAGTACATCCAATGAACAGATCCACTTATCAAAATGTTCATTAACTTTGAACACAGAGTTTGGTTAGTAAACAAAGTGCACAAAAACCCATGTCCATTTTGCGTCACGGTGTTACAGTGGTAATTAATCTTGCTTAACTCATTTACCACAGCAGTTTTTCTTCCTTTCTTTTGTTTTCAAAATTGCTTATGACGACATGCATAGATACACAATAAACATTTTTTCTCAAGTGTTACATTTTGATTATTATTTACATTTGATGAGTGAAATTATACTCAAAAGTGTCACGGTGTTATCGTGGAATTGCCCTTTTAGCGTTTATTGGTGTGATTTGACCGACTTCTATCTTGACTTGAGTCATCTCATTCCTCTAAAGCCATGGAAGTTTGCTGTTATCTGTATCATCCTTGAAATACCTATTGACCACATGTTTAAAATCCGCATGACATGTCTGTTTACTTCAAACAGATGTGTAACATTCGTTACGCGTTAATAACTACGTCTATGGCCACCAAACGTCATGATTTGATGGCTAACTAACCATGGTTTAATGTGAAGTGTTTTGTGCTAAAAATACAAACAAACAAAATATGGTTCAGACTGCTAAGAATTTTTGCTGGTACATTTGTCATGATGCTATATTTGAAATAGGCCTATAGACCTATGTGATACTTCATATAAAGTATCGTTATCTTTAATACTGACTTAGTCATTCTTACATTTTTAGCAAACTTTTTGTCATAAACTTTTTTTCTTATGTTCTTTCTTTGTAATGTTACTAAATATTTTAACTCAATAACTGACCTTATCATTGCAACTCTAATATAATTTGTGTGGTTGCATTCATTCCTTTTTATCCATATCATCATGATGAACATGTTGTATTGATTGTGACTCAAAATGAATAGATGGAATTTACTGTATTTTAATAGTGAAAGCAGGATATGAAAATTTGTATAAATTTATGTAATGTTGCTAACCATGAAATCATCCAGGTGCAGACATCTGCATAAATCTTTAGAATGAAACTGACAAAGAACGGAAAGTGTGGTATTATCCAGCTAGGGGTAAATAACCCTTTAAAGCCATTTGATTTATTCTGCATACAATTGTAAGAATAGCTTGATGATTGCCTTTACTGTGCAGGTTCATTATTTCTTCATCTTGAATCTTGAATCTTTCACCCACAGATGCAGAGCTGACGATCGAAGACAAGTACCGGAAAACTTTGTTGGAAATAGATGCTCTGAAGGATCACTTGGGTAAGGACCAAAACCTCATTGAACCTCAGTGAAAGTTATTATCAAAATTTATGAAGCCCTGCTTGCTCACATATTTTGATTTCTGTTTTTGTATGAGGGTTTATGTGATTTTGAGAAGACATAGTGACATGATATACAGCACATAATTTATATATGTAATTTAAAGAGTTAATTGATCCTTGTTCATGATTGATGCACGTTTGTAGTTGGATTATATTACACTGATACCACTTACATACCATGTTTATAACTATTTACTGTGTAAGGTAATTATATGGAATGTATACAAATGTAGGCTCTACATCAAGGATTAGCATTCTAATGAATGACAATGTAGGAAAAAGGTTTATATGAACAAGTGTTCATTATGTTACAGCATATAGATGAATAGATTATGAAATGTCAACCAAAATCATATTGCATTATTTTGTTATGTTGTTAAAGACATTATTTACCATTCCCAGATGAAACAAAAACCCAACTTTAGTGCTTCAAAATAGTTCTAAAATGTGAGTTAGGGATAGAAACAACCAATGTAAAAATTTGAATCAGTATGATCAATGTTAAATAATGTTAAATGTACATAATGTGAACAATAGTTATGATGAGAATGTTTCTAGACTATTAACACCGTCTACAGATATGGTTTAGTCAGAAAAATTGTGATATTTCCTTATAATTTAGGCTTTATTACAAAATTTTTACATGATAGGATGTTTTGTGATACAGCTGACTTACACAATTTGTATCACCTGTGTTATCTTGAATATTTTTTAATCACTGCTTCTGATGGTAAACAGTACCTTTAATGATATAGACCTACAGTTGTATTTTCAATGATCTTAGGCTTGTTCACATCCCGGATACAGTTATAGCATATTAAAGACATGTACATCCATGCATGCACTACTAATATGCTATCCGTGTGTGCTTGTCCTAACACTTTAGCCAACAGGAAGGATCTGACGCGCCGCTCCCAGGCCCAGGCTGAAGAATGGAAGCAGCGAATGAAGGAGGCGGAAAAGGATGTGGAGCAGCAAAAATCAGACCAGAAGGATGTCATGTCAGGTGGGTGTTTTACCCCCTCTTAGGACCAAAACACTTCATTATGTTTACCCTGTACAGTATATGTCTGGATTGAGTGAATGCAGTAATATTGGTAGACCACATCAGTGAGATATATTATGAAGAAAATCAGACAATCCGTTCAAAAATTTATGCATTTTTACAGTTTCGATGCAGCCATTTCTAGATAAAAAAAAAAAAAAAACTACTGCAGTTTGTGAAGTCACATAACTGCAGGGACATTAAAAGAAAACGTAAACAGAATTCCACATATTTTCATATTTCTAGCAAAATAAAAGAATGCTTGACATGCCTCTTTCAGAGAGCAGGAGATCACAAGTCAGTAATATGTAGAGGGAATGTGTACAGTACTCATTGAAATGAAAATTGCAGAATTCTCTTTATATTGTCTTTGTTTGTTTATTGTAATACATTACAGACAGAGTCCGTTAAGAGATACTTGTATTGTGTTTGCTGACTTCAGTAAATTGAACACCTGTTGTTTTTTCCCCAACCTGTTAGACATGACCCGTCAATACAAGACCAAGCAGACAGAGATGGATGCCCACGTCAGACGGCTGGAAATAGAGCTCAGCAAAGTTTCCAGTGCACTTGGTAATTTAAAGGAAGAGAGATGATTTTCACAAAAGTACCTTGGTCCCCCTCCTTCATCATCACTATTAACTTCTTCTTCTTCTTCTTCTTCTTCTCCTCCTTCTTTTGGTTCCTTGTTCTTATTGTGCTTTTTCATCCGCCAAAATGGAACTCTTCAATGCAAGATGAATAGTCTCTATTATGTTTGTACATATAAAAAGAATACTGTAAAAGTGGATATTTTTGCGCGACTAATTTTTCATGCTCTGTAGAGTAGGAAGAGTTTTGCGTGTTTTTAATTTCGCGGAATCAAGACATCAACTACTGGAACATATGGCAAGCAAAAATATTAGCATGCTTTTATTTTCGCACTAGTTTCTGGTTAGTCAAGTGCAAAATGCGCAAATTCAATACCGCGAAAATTTTCACTTTTTCAGTATCATGTGATTTTTGTAGTTAAACATTTATTATGAATTACAGTTGCAGACTTTTGAGACTGAAATGAATAAAGACGTTAAACAACTGTGTCCACTCACGTTTTCATATCCCGTGAGTTTGTCTTAGTTTTATATACCAGTATGTATAATTTTATTTTTATCTATTTATTTGGTGTTCATGCAGCCAAAACAGAAGATGAGCTTAAAAACACCAAGGAGGAAAAGGAGCGAATTACAAAACAGAAGGACGCCACCATTGGTGAACTGGAGGAGAAGATCAAGACCATGGAGTACTCCTACGAGAATATGCTGGAGGTAATGTTTGTAGCTCACTTTATTTGTGTTTATTTGTTTGAAAGTAAAGATGTCCATGCATGAAACAATAAATCATCATTCCATAATCTTAGAGTACAGTGCTGTACCTGAATCCATCACTGAGCAAGCATTGATATAAAACAGACTTTATACAACTGCAGTATACTTTTTATAAACGTAGAAACTGTAAGAAAAGTAAATTGATAGTATAGACTTGGCAGCATGTTAATGCTGTTCTGTTTTTTTTTTCAAAATGATTATGACTGTGAACAGTCAACCTCACACAGGCTTAAATCACTGGAGACTACAATAGGATAATATATAATATGCAAATGTGCATAAATTTATGTTAAATCCTAATGCAGTCTACTATCATTATAAACAGGGCTCGACACTAACGGTGGCCAGGGGCCACCAAAAACGCACGTTGGGCCACCAAAATTTCAGAAATGAAGAATTTGGTGGCCTGATCAGGCCACAAAAAAGGTCGGATGTTTCCCTTTGGGCCACCAAAAATAAAAGTTAGTGTGGAGCCCTGTTATAAATGTGTTCAACAAGCTGTGTACTGAATTAATATAACACTAATTTTATTGCTAGGTTGTGTGGTTATATGTTTTAAATGTGTTTTCTTACCTGGGATGTGGGCTTAACTACCAAACTAATTTGCCCCTCTGCACCAGTACAGATGATTGAGTTCTAAAAGGCTCTTTGCAGCTGGTGTACATGGACAGTTGAAAACTTCATCCAGGTTAAAGTCATATATCCTAGTTACCCAAAATGTCTTTAGATTTCAGGGGAGGGGACAGATCAAACATTCAAATTTGAAAGAGGTTTTAAGAATATTGTAGAAGTTTGTTTCATAACAAAATTACATGTTTGCCTGAAACATATCATTTGCATATAACATGCACTCCCGTTATAACGTGTACAAAATTCTGGTTTAATAGAACAAAGTAAAAATTCAGGCAGCAACATTGTATGCTCTATGTTTTTCATATCTTATTTGTTTGGTTATAACAAAATCTTGATATAACGAAAGAAGACTTGCAGACCCGAGGACTTCCAGTCTTCTTTCGTTATATCAACATTTTTGGGAGTAATTACCTCCGCCAAGGGAAGGAGGTTATGTTTTCGTTACCTTTGGTTTGTTGGTTTGTCCGTGTGCAAAATAACTCAAAAAGTAGTGAACAGATCTTGATGGAACTTACAGGAAAGATTGATAATGACTCAAATAACAAATTATCAAATTTTGGTAGTGATCCTAGAATTTTGGGGGAATTTTTGAATTTTTGATATTTTGACAGGTAGGGTCAATGAACTTGGGAGTTCAAGCTGCGCATTTTTGAGGTTTTCAAACGTGCACTAAAGTGCGTGCTCTAGTTTCTGCTAGGGCTAGGTGTGCCGCGTAGTTGAAGGTTTATGATGTAACAGAGGCTTCTATATTGAGAAATCGGGCGATATGGGTGGAAATCACTGATCTCTATGGAAGAGCCCAAAGAGCTTTTCCCAAGTGGTGGAGAGGAGAAAAATCTCTTTGGGAAGAGCAAGATCATTGGTGGAAAGTAGCTGCTTGGCGGAGGTCTGCGCTCTCAGAGTGCTTTTCTAGTTAAGTTGTCGGAGTCCACTGTATGTGAGTTCAAAGTATACATGAATCCTTTCTCTTCTGTAGGAAGCAATGGACAACATGGTGGAGAAACTGAACAACGCCAAGATAAGATGGCTGGAGGAATCTAAGATGATTCACTTTGAGCACAAACAAAAGCTCCTGGAGTTTGGGCTCAACCCCCTGGACATTTGATGCCCTGATCCAAAGCCTGCGAGGTACTCTGTTAGTTGGAAAGACTTTCCCCACTGGGACGTCTGAGTGATACCCCATTCACACTCAGAGTTGGGCACAGGAGTGCTCCTGAAGTGCATTGTATGTCCCTTTGAGTCTGGATCTTCATACAGAGAATCATCACTCACTGAGACCACACATGAAGTGATTGAGGGGACTTTATACTGTATACGCCATATATTTAGCGAGTCTAAATTTTCGCGAATTTCCGACGACGATTTCGCGAGTGGTTAAATTCACGATTGTGGAGTCCTGTACCGAATGGAGAGATGTATACGCGTGCGTCACATTCAAAACTTGATCAGAGTCAATATTTTTGCATGTCTTTAATTTTGCGAATAGCAACTGACTTGCGAAATTCGCGAAAATAAAAACTTCACGAAATATTTGGCGTATACTATAAAAGTCATGGTGACCTTCGAGTATGTGGAAACTTTTAACGTGTAAACTGTATACACAGTGCTGCAAATCAACTTTGGAGCACTGCAAATGTTGATGACCATTTATGCAAAGTTTGGAGTGTGTTTCAGAAGCACTCCTGCACCTAGCCTTGAGAGGGGCATAATGTTAGGACACTCCAAGACCCGATCGTCTGTTCATACAGAGTTTATAGGGCTTCAGGAGTGCTCTGGGAGCGCTCTAAAATGTTCTCTTTGAATAGGGTATAATATCCGTGTCCTGAGCCACATTTTACCTCTATTGCTTTGAGTCAACACTGCCTGGACAGGTAATGTCCCGGTCCCCAGCCCATTGTAGCATCTACTGCTGAGACTCATGAAACACTGGTTATGCCATGTCTTGATCTAGAGCTTCTCAGGCATCTGCTATTTGGATCCACAACCACCAGGGGATATGATATTTTGGTCAACGGCCTCCCTTGGCATCTACTATTTCTATTTCCTTACCTCTTGGGATTTGATGTTGTAGTCTACAGCTTTAAGATTCTTGACCTATTAAACCTGTGTGACATTTATTAGACCAGAATACAAAACAGTTGTGAAAAATCTTGTCCCTGCATAGCAAACTAACCTTAAATTAATGTGCATGACATTGGAACACCAACAGACATTGTTGACAATGAGTGCGTAATGAGATGTGCATGTGCAGGGTTTTCCTTTTTCATTCTTTTTTAAAGTCTACAAACTAAATTTTAACCACAGATTTGATTTACATTACCATGCTGAATGTGGGCTATTATATCTCGTTCTACCCTCCCCAAAAAGATATTTGTCTTTTTGTTTATGGTCCCTGCCTAGATATCTGATGTCTTTCTACAATGTATATGATATTCTCTTTGAGGCTTGTGATGTGAGAGTTCATAACTCCAGACAAAATGTTTCTCATCCTTGTAAAATTGACCACTGACCACTGACCATTGGTATCTTCTCCCAGTATTGTCTCTTACACAGTGGTAGCTATGCTATGTCATCTAGGAGTCCATGTGGAGTATTCAACAAATTTGATGACAATAGCTACTGAATGTTTATATCAGTTTGCAACACATGAACGAGTGATAGTCTTATCCTTTAATGGTGCCATATTGCAATGTTTTATAGGAATATATTCTCCTTAAAGATGTATCATGTAAAGAAAGTTATTTATTACATAATAGATTTGATATGAAAGTTACAATCATTGAATGTTCTAATCAAATCCTACAATTATTCAATTGCTGTTTGATCGGCATCATGCTTCCATGCATATGAAATGTCAGTTTTATTGAATATGGTGTAATATGATGCATGATAACTGCATGGCGCATTATGTTTCAACCCGTTCCATACTGAATTCTGAAATGCCCATAGACTTAATATGCTGGTCACCAGGTTCCCGTGCTGAACAGGTTGATACTTTCATGTGACATGATCGAATGGTTTAAAGAGGATGTGATCTAGGAAGTACTAGTGTGACCTTTCAATTACAGAGTAAGCAGAACGATGAAATAATTGAGTGATCAGAATAAATGTCATGATGTACATGTAGATCTACTTTACACAGGACTGCCAAAAATCTCTGGACAGACCTTTATGTTAGGATGATATTTCTGAAAGCTGTAAAAGGAACAATAGAAATACTATAAACATGCATTTAATCATCTTCACCTGACTGATATTTGAAATTATCGTAAAGTGTAACAGGCTTTTGTAATGGCAATGGTATTTAGATGGTGATTCTGAGAGTTTTTGATGGAGAAATCTATGTATGATCATGATGAAATGAGATTTGAAAATGCTTTATTTTTTTTCTCCAGTTGCATTGATCATGCATGATAAAACATACATGCAGTACTACATAAAATATCAGTAATTCTGAATATATGTGCTTTCAGTGTAAATGTTATCACATAAATGCTTCCTTTTTATGTGTTAGCAGCAGGTTAACCAAAGCATGTAGAGTTAAAGAGAGGAACAGATCTTGTGCATTCTAATTTGATCTTTGTGTTTGATACTTGTAGATGATTGCATGTATTGATAAGAAACATTACCTTCTGTTGTTCTACAGACCAAAAGGGTGACCTGCAAACATGGTCAAGATTCAATATGATTTGATGAAGTAGGTGTAGTTATGGGGAAGCTTGGGATATTTTCTCGTCAATCAAGCTGCACTTTTGGTCTTACTCCAACTTTCAGGTTGGGGGAATTACAGCATGCTTTTACACTGGATCAAAGACATTTTCTTCATAGGTATGGTGTACTAGTAATCTGTGGCTGTCACCTGGACCCCATTTCATGAAAGATGTTAGGATGACAACTCTTGATGGAATGGCGACTTCCCATAGCAACAGCAGCTTAAATCAGGAAGCTGGAATCTTGTCGTTACCATGACAATTGCCATTCCAGTAGGAATTGCCATCCTAACATCTTTTATGAAATGGGGGCCCTGGTGTATGATATTTGCTTAGCAAGAAGCTCCAGTAGGCCTGTACATGATGTCATGGGTTTTCTAGGCTTATTTCTTGTACATAACATTTCTGAAGCTTATGATTAGTGTGACAATCATGTCGAAGTGTTGCTTCAAGTGGAAATTCTCACTAGCCAAAATTTTGTGCAAGTTGACGTAAATTCTCAGATTGAAGTATGAAGTGTGGGAGTAATCATACTGTTCCAGTAAAATGTTACCTTTTTTAACCATACTTCTACACTTTTTTGGAACTTTTTTTTATAACAGGGTCGCATTGTACATGTATAGCGAGATACGTGATATACCTCGTAATGACATAATATTGCGGGTCCTTTTCATTTTGTGTTGTTTTGTTTTTATCCATGACGTAACAGACCTGATAAAACGAGAAAATGAGTGCTCCCAAGCAGCTCATGATGAAGACCCCCTGTATTTGATTTTTGCAGAGTTAAAAGTGGCTGCCTGCTTTAACTTCTTTACAAATGTAAATCACACTTCTCACATGATACCTTGTGGAACCCCCCCCCCCCCCCAAAAGAAAAAAAAAAAGATCTCTGAAACCTTCCAATATGTTCAAATGTGTATCTTCATAGTGTCAAGTACTTGTACAGATAACATTATCCTATTTATTGTAAATTACCAGGTGGTAGGCCTATATTTAAATTAACAAGTTGCTGCCGGATATTAATGTTCGAATTGACCACTGGTTCATGAAAACAATAATCATGTTGTTAAATGTACATGTATGTGAGTGATACAAACATGTAAATTACAATAATGTAATTGATACATCGTGTAAATGTATTGGGTACTGTTTACTTCGTGTATAAGACTGTATTGTGCCCTCAGCTTGCTTTCTTGGTGTGTGTGTATTTGTGTGTGTGTGTGTGTGTGTGTGTGTGTGTAATGTGTCTGGTGTATAAGCACAGTGCATTGTACAGTAAGTTTACTACTCATCGACCACCTATTTTTAGATCCACCACCTTCGCGCAATGGCATCCTTGTGTATAGAATAAAAAGCATATGTGGGACTGGGCGCAATACGCTGGACCATTCGAACATACATACAAATCAAGAGAAATGAGGCGGGTACATGTAAAAACCTGAGGAAAACAGAAGGAAAAAGAATTGAAGAAAATCTGCATTAGTAAATAAACATAATTGATGTTAACATGTCTTTGCCATTCACTAGATTTACATGCTCTATCAATGGAGATCAGGTGGTCGATTAAAGTGATGAGCTTGCACCGGCGCACAGTAAAAAATGCCACTTGGGTTTGTCACCGAGAATTTTGCGTGCATGATACGAGTCAACAATCTGAGCCAGTAATATGAATCTGCAGTATTTTCTGCAATTGTGAAAGTGAAATTCAGGTGAAACTGAGGAATATTTTCTATAAAGATACACAAGGTAATTGTTAATCCAGAAGTAATTGATGAGCAGTAGGTCCAACCATGTATTCTGTATCATGGAATTGCTGTTGGTACAATGTACAGGGTATGTGTATTAATACAGCTGTACTGTGAACATGGGTAGCTGCTGTAGATACACTTACAAGGAAAGCTTGAATTTTCTGGAAATGCCAGGGAATTCCCCTTGGAGCACATAAAGTAACTATTGCCACAAAAAGAAAGCGCACATTTCCCTGAAACTGATTACAGATGTATATGTTTTTCTGTCCCTACTGTGTACTCTCTATACGTCTCTCTCTCTCTCTCTCTTTTTTTTTTCTCTCTCTCTATCCTTACATACAATCTTTACTCATGGCCCTGGACTCCTGTGTGTTCATCACAATATACAAATAACGCACAGGTCTGAATGCATCAGTAGGAATTGTGTGCATAAGGTGACTACAGAACGCTTAACCCCACGAGGCGAAGCCAAGTGGGTTTAGGCTAAATTCCATAGTTACCGCATGCACACTATATTCCGACTGACACACGAAAAGACATGTGCATCATCTGTGTTATAGAATGGGTAATTTTCTTGCCAAAAATCCATTTTTCTATTATGTTTACCCAATGATAAATTCACTGGATGCATTTCCTTTTGGCTTGCCATAGACATGAGCCCAAAAATCATGTATCCAGTATTTAGTGGATGCATGATTATTTAGCCAATGGGCGTCTTGTACTGAGTGCGCGAACGCTTGCTTAGTGCACAAACCTTTGTTACAAGTGCGTGATAACATGTTTACCACTGTGACTCAGCATGCGGCCAGTACAAAATCAACACACAGCTCTCGACCAATGAGATCACAGGATTCTCGCTACCCATTCTATAATGTCTATTGGTACGTGACTTTTCTGGTAATTGCAAGAGAGGGAAATCTGAGTACAATACCACAAATGCTACTACGTGTATACCTATATTCATTTGACATAATAAAATATGTACATTTATTACATAACACATGGAAATGTGCACCTTATATTGAATTGGTGTAAAAAAACACACCATAAATATGTACAACTTGTATGTCTGTAACATACGCAACTGTATAGGGCAGTTACAAAATAATGTAAATGACTATAAAAATACAACATGCAACAAGACTGTTCGAGGGAAATACCTCCCAGTACAGTGGAAAGTCGGTACGACCAGATCCTTGGGACCAGGACAATTTGTTCTTTATATCAGATATACCGGTATTATTTGATCAGTAGTCAATGAACAATACAGAGCAAAGGAAATAAATTCATTGGGACCGGAGAAACTAGTTTGTTATATCAGGTATTTTGTTATATCACATCTTGATATCAAGTTCCACTGTATTGCAAACCTTTTTTTTATGCCTCCGCCACGAAGTGGTGCCGGAGGCATTATGTTTTCGGGTTGTCCGTCCGTCCGTCCGTCCGTCCTTCCGTCCGTCCTTCCGTCCGTCCGTAATGAATTTTGTGGACAAGGTAACTATCGAAACCTGTTGAGGTATCCTAATGAAACTTGGCATGTATGTGTATTAGGGGGTGAAGTTGTGCCTATCAACTTTTGAGTGCACATGCTCAAGGTCAAAGGTCAAAAGGTCAAGGTCAAATATATAAAATTTCACTATTTCCACCATATCTAGTGAATGCCTGAAGATATTTACTTGAAACTTAGTGTATACATGTATTACCCAATTGAGATTCTCTGGTGAAAGTTTGGGTCATGAGGTCAAAGGTCAAAGGTCAAAAGGTCAGGGTCAAATACTTAAAATTTCACTGTTTCCACCATATCTATTGAATGCCTGAAGAGATTTTCTTGAAACTTAGTGTATACATGTATTACCCAATTAAGATTCTCTGGTGAAAGTTTGAGTCATGAGGTCAAAGGTCAAAGGTCAAAAGGTAAAGTAAAAATATTAAAACTTCTTTTGTTTTCTCCGCACCTTGGAAAATTGTTCAAGGTATCTTCATGGAACATAGTATATACATGTACTGACTGGAAGTGATTATCTAGAGAATGTAGGGTTCATGGGGTCAAAGGTCAGGGGTCAAAGGTCAAGTGCAAGACTTCAAAATTGTACTATTACCCTCATATTTATGCAATGCCAGCAGGGTTATTTTTTTACACTTGGTGTATGCGTGTGTAACCTAATAGAAATTCTCTGGAAAGTTTTTTTTTTTTCTCTTTTTGCCTCAAAGGTCTAAAGGTCAAAGATCAAGTGAAAGTGCTGAATTAACTTTTTCCTCCATATCTCGGAAGTGGCTCAAGTTACCTTGAAACTTAGTACATATTATGCATGTTCTACCTGAAAGTAATTATCTTATGAATTTTAGGGTCAAGGGCCAGATGAAAATGGTAACAATTTACTATTCAATTCAGAAATTGCACTTTTTCTCCACACCTGTACCTTGAAAATTACTCAATGCCTAAATGTATGAATGGGTCAAAGTCAAGTTAAAGTCCTTAAATCCCTAGATACATGCTCTCCTATTCATCCAATTAAACCTAGGTCAAGGAAGGTGAACATTCAACACATTTGTGACAAACTTGTCATTTCAATATTTTGCCAATTTTGTGAAAATGTAATCACACATTGTCCACATGTACTATCTAGACCTATTGGGAAAATCATGCATTATGGCGGAGGCATACCAGTCGCCAAAGCGACATTTCTAGTTTTTAAGTGCAATACTGACATACTAAATATTGTTAACTGTAGTGTGTTTTGGTCCATCCTGTAATGGCTTTGGTATCACTACAATATCATTCCTGATATAAAATGGGAAACATGCTGATTATTAAATGTGTTTCTAAAATGCAAATAACAGTTGAACTGTACAACTTCAGGAAATTTTGGCACAGACCCAAAAGACGCAATGAAATTTTGGCTGAAAAAAAAAAAAAATGACACTGACTAATCTCATGCTCACATATTTTGTAATTGGATGTACCTTGTGTTGCTGTACACAGAGACAATAATCATGAAAATGTGTGTTTACGTTGAAATTGTAGTTTGCTGGAGTATTAATTTCAAATCTGCAGGGACTCTTGAACCCCAAAGATTTAAAAGGACAATTCAAAACACTTTCCAAAAATTAAACTCACTGCTGCCAACTGCAAAGCAATTACAAAATAGTCAATACATTGTTGCCATTGTAAACTTCAGAGATTACACGTATGTTCAGTACAAACACAGAGATCCAATGTAAGTGAAATTATGTTCTCTATTTGACATACAGTCAACCTTGCCTAAGCATCTCTTTGGACCGAAGAAAAAACTTCGACTTAGAGGCAATTCGACTTATGAGGGATTAAAATCAATGGAATATAAAGAGATAAAGAGAAGAGGACTTGGAAAAGACGTTCGACTTATGTGATTATTCAATTTATGCAAGGTCGGTTTACGAAAAGTTGACTGTAGTTTCTTATCCAAATTCATGAATTCTTCCGTCAAGTTTATTATTGCAACTGACTGACAAATACACAGTGATGTAGGGCAAATTGTTGCAACATCATTTCTTGTTCTGCTGAATCCAAGGTGGAGCAAACTGTGGCTATACTGTGTGTCCCCCCCCCCCCCCCCCCCCACAAAAAAAAAAAAATTACAACAGGACCCTCCACAACTATAACTTTAAAAATAGTGAATCAATCCAAATACAATTTGAGGGTATGAAACTATAACTTATTACCCACATCTTACAGGCCATCCAATTTGCTTCAGTGGTCAAAGAGAAATGAGGATTTTTGTAGAGCATGTCAGGAATCCCTTCCCTCAACATTCTGTCCATTTTGCTCAAACATTAATATGCAGTTCCAAGAGCATCCAAGTGCTAACTTGGCAGAATCAGACCCATGACATGCTTTATAATTATTCACATTGCTCTGTCACCACTTAACAAAATTGAATGGGGGTTTCTGCAAAATATAGCTAAGATGTTATTTTCTAAGACCTTGAAGTAGAATTCAAACAATTTAATCATATTGGAAGTTAATGATGCAAAAATCTGGTTGTATTTTTTTTTTTTTTTTTTAATTTTTTTTTTTTTTTTTTTGGGGGGGGGGGGGGGGGGGGGGGGGGACGACACACTGTACTGGTCTGAGGTGCACCCTGTGCATCATTTCCAATTTTAATATGCATAATATCAAAGTTCATATACTATAATAATATACAAATAATTAATGTTTATGAGTGCCATGGATCAATAATTTCATCTTTCACTGAATGAAATATTCTGTCCATTGCACAAATGAAAAACATTTATCATTTGTTTTATATAACGCCTAAAATAGATCCTTGTCATTTGATGTTTTATTAATTTAGAAACAAGAGAAATGTGCGGATCTGAGATCAAGAGAGTGCTTGCTGAGCGCTTCATACACTAGCATGCTGTCGCATTCTACACATTGCAAACGCGAGCGTTTCACACACGTAGTGTGCCGAGCTCTCGGCGTGCGTGCAATGGAGCAAATCGTATGGATCTAAGATTGCACGGTAAATGGAGCCACAATTGCACGAATGATGACATAATAGTGATACGGGACAAACGATCAACAGGAAACAACCAATCAAATGACAAGGATCTGCCTAGGTGTTATATAAAGTAAAATATTTCATCTTGGTTGATTGGTACCATCTTGAAAAGGCTTTTAACAAAGATCCTACACTCCATATTAAAGATGATCAACTCTCCCGACTTTACGCGGCTGCTGGTGAAACGGAAATGGCTGCCAACTGCTAGCATTGAGCGGGTGCAGATTGAACAAGTGTTAGCCTTTGCCTTTGGCAAAGGCAGCTCGCAACAATCTATGGATGTGCACAGTCATAACGAGTGTAGCAACCTGCGAGCGGAGCTGAGCGAGCTGTGTGCGAGTCTATCGCTCGCTGTGACCAGGGAGGAGAGACGAAAACTCCCTGTGCACAGTCTTTGGAAATCATATGATGATAAACCTGCTGATGGTTTGGTGTAGCTATTGATGCGGTTTAAATGCACTGCACCAACTCCTAGGTTTACTCATGATTCTTTACAGAAAATTCCTTCTTTCTTGTCTTAGCCTGTTTGGTCCTACAAAAACATATTCGAAAAGTACAGCTCACCTGGAAACTTTCCCCGCTCAACCCTAGTTGGCGCACTCCATAAAAATCCAACAATTCCAAATGGCAGCAATTCAACTGTGAGTTGACTATCATAATGTGACCGTGCATCACAAAACGAACAAAAAGTCGCACCCCTTTGGTTTTACGTGAGGACTCAAAAAAGGTGAAATGGGTCAATCAAGTCAGTATTGAGTTTGTCATATTTTCTGAAAGAGCTATCCTTCTATATTATTCTTTAGTTTGGGATCATAACATTGATGGGAAAGTGTGTTTTCAGCAGTTTTTCTACAATCCTTTTATGGGGGAGAATAGAATGATCCGGTATGTCTTAGAGTCCTCTTTTTATCTCTTGAAATCCTTTACACACTCTTCAATTTCAAGTCTAATAACTTTTGAAAGGATTAAATTTTATACTGCTTTGAAAGTTGGCATTAATCATGGGCTGAATGTGTTAATAGAGAATGGCAAATTTCGGCTTAATCTGATAATCCCTTCATTGTTGTAGCTCCAGTGGTTTACATCTTGTCTTTTGTCCCTTTCATTGCACAGGTAGCCTGGCTTGGTAAAGATTAAGCACTTGAATAGGACCCTGTACTTCAGAGCCTCTTTTCTCAGTTCACACTTTTCCAGAATGTGTGCTTTCTTTTTAGTATTTAGTCCATTTGAATTGAGTTATACATCATTTTTTATTTTCATTTTCTTTTTGTTGGTTTCATGATGCAGGGTCACATATGTAGTGTGTGTTGTAGGATCTTTGCTTTTACTGGTGGATAATTCAATAGCACCAATTTGATGCTTACAAACATAAGCAACCAGAACAGACACAAACACAACACAAACACAACACAAACACAAAAACAAAATCAAACACACACAACAACAAAAACTAACACAAATCACTAAACAAGACACACAATCAACAAACACAGACATTGACAGAAACAACACCACACATACAATATAGTAGAAGGTTGAAACCCTGCATTTTCTGGCAAAACCAGCTTTCATAGTCTTTACATGTCCTCGACACTCCACTTATAGGCCAATTCACTGGTAGCTCTCTTGTCTGCCTGTCGCTGGAAGTACTTGCGCTCGAATCCACTGGACCTATCCACGCCATCCCATCGGTACCCAGGTTGGATGTTGAAGCGGTTCGGTGGAGGCTTCGGTCCTTGATATTTCGGTTTCTCTGTAAAAAGTATTAAAACAAGTTTATATTGTACAGTGTACAGTAGTACACGATATTTGCCAAAATTTTCAAAGGGTGGTTTTCATTTCACAAATTTTGCATACAGACTCTCCGTCATGAAAATGACAACATGAGAAAATATTGATAAAAATGAAAGCAAAATTTAGTCTGCAATGGCATGTGGTACATGCTGAAGCTTAATGCTTCTTGCTATTGGGACCGCCTCCTGCTTAAATCCTTAGAACACTTGTGTATTTTCGTTCCAAGAAATTTGACCTTATTTCAAAAGCAGTTTTAACAAAACAATTTGAAGAGTCACACATTCTTCTGAACATGTGTTACATACTTTTTTTTTGTTGCAAATATGACGAAAAACAACAACAAAGGGTGTAACTACATAACTTACGAAAATGTCTGATTGACTGCTATTCATGACAATATGTGACCGTGCATCACAAAACGAACAAAAAGTTGCACCACTTGATTTTACGTGAGGACTCAAAAAAGGTGAAATGGGTCAGCCGAGTCAATATTGGATTTTTCATATTTTCAGAAGGAACTACCATTCTTCAACATTATTCTTACGTTTGGGATCATAAAATGTATGGGCAAGTGCATTTTCAGCAGTTTTTCTACAACTTTTTTTTTTTTTTTTTGTAGAGTTGTGAGATCTGGAGGCCCCTGTTAATTTCTTGATAATCCTTAGCACAGTCTTCACATTTAAGTCTAGTAACTTGTAAAGGAATAAAGCTATTGCCTTGAAAGTTGGCATTAGTCATGGACAGAATGTGTTAATAGAGCATGTTTAATTTCAGCGTAATCCGTTAATCTCTTCATTGTTGTTGCTCCAGTGGTTTACACCCTGTTTTTTGTCCAATCATCACACAGCCAGCACGACTTGGAGAAGATTAAGCGCTTGAATAGACCCTGTACTTCAGAGCCTCTTTTCTCAGTTCACACTTTTCCAGAGTGTGCGCTTTCTTTCCAATATTTAGATATGTTAGGAGAGTCCATTTCATCTGAGCTATACAAAATTTTATAGCTTAGAGTCTGCTCTTTCAGAATCTGCCCTTAGCTAAAAATCTGTGTCTGGCGACTTTTTGTTGGTTTTGTGATGCAGGGTCACATATAAAATATCCGCGGGCACAGCATAAGAAAAGCAGACAGTTCAAATCAGCAGACAACTTAGAAACCTTGGGTTATTTTGCTTCAACTAGGAATAAACCTGAGCAGGACTTAATATAGGTTGTATGTGTACAACTAGTAAATATCTTGGACATCTTTGACACCAAAATAAGGCAAGCAATGGCCATCATCAATTACAAGCAGCTGAGTCATATCTTCCTGCTAAGTGCAAAGAAGTAGAGCTACATTTTGATATCTCTTTACAGCACTGAATATAATTGTGATGGAAAATGTGAGGATTTGTGAGAGAGATTAATGAACAACTTGTAGATACTTGTAAATACTTTAGCTGTAATTCCTGGGATGCTATAGAAAGACCAATGGTGTATGTTGATCCCCCCACAAACTGATATAACTGTTTTCATGTTGTGTTTTATCTCTAGTAAAACTGATACACAAGTTGTACATATTTTTTTTCGTATTGTTTTGATGTTCTATGTACAGTTCTTGTAATTCTTTGTAAATCGTTTCTATCGGGATGTGGAAATAAAAGAAATTTAATGTGAGGACAGTGATATTTACCTTTAATACCAGCCTTGGCCCTGGCCTTGGACTCTTTCTTCTTAAGGAAGGCCAGCATGGGGTCTCCCTCTCGGTCCTGTTCCTTCAGCATGAGGTCCAGGTCCTCGTCATCTTGGTACCGTGCTAGAGGCTTAGCCATCTCTTTTACCATGTCTTCCACTTGGTCCTGCTGCTGTTTGACTTGGGCCAGGCTGGACGTAAAGAATGATCCGATACAAAACTTTTAAAGGACCAGTTACCATTGGGAGGAGTAATTTTTAAATTTTATTTGAGTTATCACATTTGATGCATATGTGTGTAAGTCAGTTGTATCACAAAACATCCTATCATATACAAATTTTGCAATAAAACCTACCATATAGAAAGATATCGCTGGGTTTCTCTTTAAACCATGACTGTAGACAGTTTAGTCTAGAAACAATTTTATTATACATGTAACTACTGTTCACATTTTGTATACTTAACAATACTTATCATTGATTATACTTATTCAAATTTTTACATTGGTTGTTTCTATCCCTAATGCACATTTTAGAACTATTTTGAAGCAATAAACCTGGGTTTTTGTTTAATCTGCAAATGGTAAATTATGCCTTTAAAATAAATCTTCTCATAGTCCATGGTCTTTTAATGATCTTTGCCTTTAACAGAGTCTGGTCTTTTTTACCACACAAGGCAAGTCTTCCCTCAAAATAACTCCCCCCCCCCCCTTTCTTTGCTCTATTTCTCCAAATATTTATTATTTCTTTTTTTAATCCAGTTCGATTGAGTACAGGGTTATCCCATTATTATGAACACAGTTATAATGAAAATCTGGCTACAAGACAGTAAAAATTCAAGCTGCAATATTATCCGCTGTATGTTTTTATTGTTTATTTGTTCTGTTATAAGAAAGTTTGATACACAATGGAAGAAAAATGCTGGTTCAGAGGATTTCGTTATTACAGGAGTCAACTGTACACTAGCAACACAGGCCTAAATTCTAAACCCGTTGAGGACGGGCTAATTTTGCTTCAACACACATTTCCCATAGACACCTGTCCGAGTATACTCGGGACTTGTCCTCAATGGGTCAACCCTAATCAGGCCGGACTTTTTGGGCTATGCTAAGACCGGACCGGATCGGCCCCTTTAATGTTCGAATGTATGTTTACATATCTGCCACTCCATTGATTTTTTTGTAGTTGCTGTCATTATTGTATTTGAAAGACTTTATATTATACTGGAAATAAGAGTTGAATTGAAACAAAAAAGGCACAATTTCTTGAACACGACATTGTGCCATGGGAAAACATATTTTTACTTTTCTTTCCATACACACTTGCAGTTTTGGGAAAAACAATATTTTTCATGAAACTTGCCGGTTTTTTTTTTTTTTTTTTTTGGGGGGGGGGGGGGGCAAAAACAGAAAAACAGTATAAAATACTGCAAATAGTAACAGTTGGCATCTCTGTTACGGTCAAAAGAATTCACTGACCCTTTCCCCCATTGCATGAATTTCTCGTCTTTCTCTGCTTGCTTCTCTTCCTCTTCACGTTTAAAGCGACGTTCAGCCTTCAGGTCTCTCCTCTTTCCGCTCTTGTCTCTAAAGATGGTCTCTGAAAAATTAGCATCACACAAAAGAATTCATGATAAACATCTTACAACACACTGCAGCAGAAACCTCACACAAATATTCACATGGATGCCAGCCTTGTCAACAGCACTGCTGTATTCCGAGGACTGAAAAGGCATATTTTTGGTGGTAAAACAGTATAGTATTCACCCTCAATACAACAGACATGTACTAAATACAATTAAAAAATGAAAGAAAAAAGCCTTTTCCATGAAACTCACTGCATATGGAATCTCTGCATTCAGCCACAGCACATTGAGTCATCTTGGGGATAATAGGGGGCTTTAGATTTTCGCGACGGAGACGTTCAGAGGAAAAAAAATGTTCTGAGCATGCGCAGTAGCGCGCGTCAAGTCGATATATTTTTAGCTTGCGTCGCTTGAGTTTTTCACTACGCGTACTGGGCTATTTTTACATCCGCAGAGTTTGCAACGTAGAGAACTACATCTGTACTTCATGCACCGATTGTATGGGGTTGCCATCTTATTTTTTATATGTTGCATCCCAGCGTACTCTAAAGCGACTGTAGGGGAGAGGAGAACGTCCAGCGCAAGCGTCAAAATCTAAAGCTCCCTAATATCACACTTGTTAAACACTTGGAAAATCTTCTTTATACTGGGACAAGTGTCTTCAGTACCAGTCTTGGATGTGCAGTAAATCAATTCGCATGGCTTATTTCAAATGTCTTACACTGCTGCAAAAACAGTGTGTGTCTATTCAGTAGATGTAAATTGATTCTCCACAGAAAATCAGGTGCAGATTAGCATAGTGCTTAACTTGCATAGGTGGTATCATGAAAAGTGTAGCCACTATATCACTACTGGCAATAGGGAGCTATTGATTTTTGCGATGCAGATGTTCAGAGTAAAAATAACTGTTCTGCGCATGCAAAAAATTGCTTATCCAAATCCATCTCGCGTCGTCCGAGTTTTCATGGTCGGGTCTGGGGCATTTTTGTGTCCGCTCAAATTCACAACGCAGAGAGCTACATGAAGCACTTATCATACAGGGGCATCAATTTACTTTGTACAGTCTGTATAGGTTGTGTCTTCGTGTAATCTAAAGCTACTTTGCAACACAAAGCAGGGAGAGAGGAGAACAGCCAACTCGATCGTTGTCTCAACGTCTGCCTCCAAAATCTAAAACTCCCTAAATATCTTAAGGATTTGTCGTTATTATTAAGATTTATTTTTGTATTGCAAGAGGATGTTTCACATTGCTATTGGTTAGGGGACCTTCCAAAAAGTATGACATGGTTAATGAATAAGATAATCACAGAATACAATCCTGAAAGGTACATGATTATCAGCTTTGCAACTGAATTTTTTTTTATATAACCACATCCCTCCTATAAGACAATTGTCATGTATTTGATTTTACCTACACTGTGCTATAGGTAAGATTAAAACACTGATACATAGATCCTGTTATACTGTAAAACATGATATATTCGTAGCATGAATTTTTCGTGAATTGGAGCCGGCGGCCCTTTTTGCGGCATGAAATTTTCACAAACTGCCACTGGCATTCAGTGCATATAGTGTAGACAAGAACTCTCGTGTGCATTTTAATTTCGTGAATCTTGGCGCTCGCGAAATTCGCGAAATTAAAATGCACGCGAAAATTCCTCGTTTTACAGTAGATAAGAAACTCAATGAGGGTCATAAAGCATTCATTTTATACACATAAAATGCACTCTACTCAACTCAGCTTTGCCTCGTTCAACAGAATGCCTCATCTTTCACCTTATGCAAAATCTTACACCATTGCGCTTGAGGTCATTCTCTAAAATCTGTATACAAGAGAATGGGGACACAGATCTAGAAAAAGACAAGACGACAGAATGAACTGACCAGCATTTCTCCCGCTGACGTCATCTGAAAGTTTGTTGTAGGCGTCCTCGTTTCTTCTCCTCGTCGCTTCGTTCTCTCTCCTCAAGGCCGCTGCATCGGAAAGACCAGCCTTGGCTCCTAGAGTGCCGGGGGAAACAATCGTAGGGCCAAAGTTTATGAAGACTTTATGACATTGGTAAAAGCTTTTGATTCTAGCCATCCATTCTAACTGACAAACAAACATAGAATATATACTGTATTCGCCGGCGATAAGATCGCACTATTTTTAACGAAAACAAGGAAAAGTAGAAATTACGCAGTGCATAATATATGTCCCCGCCGGAAGTAGCATTTTGTAGCAAAATGTGCAATATAAGTCAACAATCAAGGTCAAAGGTCAAAGAAGTCAAAGGTCAAAATTCTGTGTAGAAGTTTTGAAGCCCTCACCTAGTGCCATCACATAAAGCAAACGGAATCAAAATCGGGTTAGAAATGGCGAAGGAGTAGCATTTTGTAGCAAAAAGTACATAGGTAAAAAATCAAGGTCAAAGGTCAAAGAAGTCAAAAGTCAAAATTCTGTGTAGAAGTTTTGAAGCCCTCACCTAGTGCCATCACATAAAGCAAACGGAATCGAAATCGGGTTAGAAATGGCGAAGGAGTAGCATTTTGTAGCAAAATGTACAATATAGGTCAAAGGTCAAGGTCAAAGGTCACGGCTGAAATTCTGTGTAGAAGTTTCAAAGCTCCCATGTAGTGCTATCATATAAAGCAAACAGAATCAAAATTGGCTCATAAATGACAGAGAAGTAGCAAATTGAACATTTTGATCACACACGGACGCACACACGGACGGACGGACGGACGCACGGACGGACACACGGACACACACACGTACGGAGCCCGTTTCATAGTCCCCTGCTCGAACTCGTTCGGCGGGGACAATAAAACAGTAAAGTCGGGGTGAGGCCTATACACCAGCACAAGCAAATTACTGTATTGTCTTTCCAACTCAAGAGAATCACCTGCTTAACTAACACACATACGCATGTATGGGACTATGCAATGTGCCGATTGTTATTGTTATTGGTAGGAAATGTGTGGAAACACATAAAGATAACAAAGATTCTTTCTAACGTACAAAAGTATTAGTTTTGATCAGAACAAAATCCCTCTGATTTCTTTTTCCTGTTTTTCATTTATACCAATGTCGGGATGTGGCTTATCCAGTATTGCGGCCTTATCACCAGCGATCACTACAGTGCATATTGTCCCTCAACTCACCAATACACATAATGGAGGAATCCAAAGTACACTACCTCTTCTACAGACTATTGTAGGGTCTATGCAATATATTTTGCAAGTTTTTATCTTCACCGGTCGGGTGGTATTTGTGAATTTAACCCATTCTGAACATGAAACTATCAACTCTGATTCCCACAGTAATGTGTTGTCCAAGCATACATTTCTCCATTCACTATTGCACTTCATTATCACAAATTCGTCATTAAGTCCAGATTCGCAAAAAATAGACTCGCTAAATGTATGATGTATATGTTTGTATCATAATATGATACAATGTCAAGACACAACCAAAAAAGCAAACACAATGGTAACTTGAATATATGGCAAAGACATACCATCTAACCACAGTTGTGTCTGTCCATTGACAAAAACAAACAAACAAACAAACAAACCAATAGAAGGTGAATATTCCACAAGGTTCTCAACATAACTGACACACTATGTACAAGTCAATGTTATATGACTGCAGCACTGACTTGTGAGGAGTAACATTCTCTGTCTATAGATAATTACACCAATACAAGGTGTACAATGTGTGCTGTGACAGCATTTTACAGACTTCCAATGCAAATAGGTCATAAACACAACACTAAGGCCCCCCCAAAAAAATTGTTGCATTGGCGTAACCCGCCCGACCCTAAAAATTCCGCCGACCCCATGTTTTTTTATTTTATTTTTTGCTATCGATATCAAATATCTTGTTGATTGCGATCGCGATCGCACAAACCCGGAAGTGGAAACAGCTCTGGGGATATCGGATGTACGAGGGAGAGATCTAGCGCCTCGCATTTATGCCTTCCTTGATCAGTACGTCATCTGTTTCCAACACGGACACGTACTCTAACAAGATTTATTCAGTGTATACGTAGCATTCAGACTGCGATGTATTGTGCACAGTTTTGCCATAGGTTTCTTGTGTGGAGAACTTACACGAATCTGTATATGTGGGACTGTAATAGAGATCGCCGTGTGCGATGAAAAGATCGTACATATGGGTCAATTTGCATCTATCTTATCTAAGTCAAAATAGTAAAATATGAAGTGAAAACATTCAGGATAGGGATTTCAACATCTTTAAATTCTGTGAAGGGGTATAATTCCAGTAATATCGGCCTCATAAATGATTTGTAGAATAGATGAACACAGCACATTCGGTGCAGCAGTTGTAACTGTTTACTGAGCTGAGCACGAGTTTTACACGTAAACTGCAGGTAGCAAAAAAAAAAAAAAAAAAAAAATCCGCCCGACCGACCCTATTTGAAAATCTCATGTTACGCCAATGCAACAATTTTTTTTTTTTGGCCTAATGCAAATTTGCAGCCTATTATTCTGTATCCCACCTGACAGAGTTTTGCTGGGTTTTTTCAAGCTCTGATTATCATGCTTCTTTCCTCCCCTCCTCTCAGGTGAGAAATCTGAGTCAGAGTCCATCCTCCTCCTGGAGCCTCCATCTTGCCCTGACCTCCGTGGGGGTGAAAGGTCGGAATCGGAACTTCCCCTTTCCCCTCTCCCAGATTTCTGCCTCGGTGGGGAAAGATCTGAATCCGAGTCTGGTGGTCTCGACGATGCGTTTGACTTGCCTCGAGAACCAACCTTATCTTGCCTTCGAGGCTGAACATCCCTACTTGACCTGACAGGTGAGAGGTCAGAATCGGAGTCATGCCGTGAACTTTGACCCCTGGAGTCTTTAGTCTTTGATGGCCTCAGTGGGGACATATCAGAATCGCTGTCGTGTCTCCTTGATCTATGCACTCCTTTCCGAGGGGGTGACATATCGGAGTCAGAATCGTGGCGCCCTCGTGAGGCGTGCCCTTTAGTCCTCTGGGGTGAAAGGTCAGAGTCTGAGTCATGGCGACCTTTGGACCTAGCCCGACGTACATCAGCATCCTCCAGCGGTTGCCTTCTCACAGGAGACATGTCTGAGTCTGAATCGTGCCTCTTTCTGCTACGAGGGTGGCTGTCCCTTAGAGGCGAGAGGTCAGAATCTGAATCCGCACGACGCCTGCGTTGTTTGACCACAGCGTCAGATGAATTGTGATGACCTTTACTACCCTTCACTGAGTTATTCCGATGGTCATTTCCCTTGGAGGTCTGGTTATCATCTAAATAAAGAAACAACAACAACAGAAGACTGACAAGCATGCACTTCTGCATAAATAACTAATTCTACTCAGCTAAGTTAATACAGTCTTAAAGGACAAGTTCACCTTCATATACATGTGGATTGAGTGAATGCAGCACTATAAGTAGAACATATCAGCGAGAGTTTGAGGAAAATCGGACAATCCGTTAAAAAGTTATGAATTTTTAAAGAATCTGCTCAGTCACGGCTGGATGAGAAGACTACTATAGCTTGTGATGTCACATGTGTACAACGATATAAAGAAAGGATAAAGAAAATTCAACATATTTCCACTTTTCTCGTATAACAAAAGAACACTCAACTTCTCTCTTTCAGAAGGCAGGGGGAACAATATTTCCCTTAAGATACGTCAGTAACAAGTCGAAGAAATATGCACTTTATTCAAAAAGTAAAGTTTTGTGATATTCTCTTTTTATTTTCCTTAACTACATGTATCATCGTTGTACACTGTACGCATGTGACATCATACACTGTAGTAGTCTTCTCATCCAGCAGTTACTGTGCAGATACTTAAAAAATTCATAACTTTTGAATGGATTGTCTGATTTCCCCCAAACTTTCACTGATGTGTTCTACATGTACAAATATTGCTGCATTTACTCAATCCACATGTCTATGAAGGTGGACTTGTCCTTTAAAGCATCAGTGCTTTGTATCACATTGTATCCCATTATTATTATTCTTTTTTGGGGACAAGTTAACTCACCATGTCACGTCATCGTTTCTTTTTGTTGCTTTTGTTTTACCAAGGATGGTGAAATAAAGAAACACATAGAAACACTAAACTTTGGGGTGGGAAACATTACTTTTTTTTGGACAAAAGTTTGTTATATCAGTGATTTTAATGAGAAGAGTCCTCAGTACCAAGTCTTGCTGGCATCAATAAATTACTCATCTTCTATCATAAAACTGGGAAGAAGTTGACACGATCCATACATTGTGAGTCCAAGATCTCTTTGCAGTCTTCATCATACCAACAGCTTATCGTTTATTTTCCAATCTTTTTATTTACAAGGGAATACAAGAGAGCTTATTTCATGGCAGACATAGAACAGGAGAGTACCTTCATCAGCAAATGTCCTCCATTTTCCGCTGCTCCTGTATGCTTCTAACTTGATTTCTTCCTCGGGACGTTCATCCACGAATTCGGCTACCAGAGGGGCCTCATCCACCTCATCAAGCATGGATTCGTCATCATTGTGGTCTGTTTTGTTCTTCCGGATGTCAAAGTCATCGTCGACGACCATCATTCTGTGACGTGAAAGGAAAAACCATGTTCCTCTATCAAATGCTAGAAGCACACGGGGTAAGAGTGTCCTATTCTAAATGAGTCAGCAAAAATATAAAGAGAAGTCAAAATATCTTTTACGAAATGAAAGAGCACTTGAGTTGCCTCTTTCAAAAGGCAGCAGAATAACCACCATTACCATATTAAAGTCAGTAGCAAGTTAAAGAAATGTGCACTTTGAATAAAAATAAGATCTTTTAGAATTTTTAAGATTTTACTTTTGACTTTTCATTGCATTCAGGGCACTGCTCCTCAAATAACATTGACTTACTCCATAATTACATCCCTGCTAGATCTTTACGCTCATCCAACTCCGGTTCTCTGATAATTCCAAGATTCACTACAATATGGGGCACACGTGCCTTTGGCCATGCTGCTCCCACCTTATGGAATAACTTACCTTCAGCTGTAAAAAATTGTTCTTCATCAGACTCCTTTAAAAGCAGTCTAAAAACTCACTTGTTTAAAGCCTCAATTTGACTACTCATTACATGTACTTGATATTTGTATGTCCTTTATCTCCTTCACTTTCTCTTCCTTCCGCGCCTAGAGCACTCTGGCAGAGTGGATTTGGCGCTATATAAATCATATCAAATATTATTATTATTATTATTAATTCTCCTGGCAAACCATAATCTTCTCATCCAGCCATGGTGGCACCAAAATTTAAAAATTCAGAACTTTTCAAAGGATTGTCCAACTTTCCTCAAAGTCGGCTGATGTGTTCTACTTTTGAATGTACGTGTATACTGCTGCATTCACTCAATCCACACAATGTAATTGGGTTTCACTCCCTGTTACAGTCTAACCGTCAAGCAACTCAAATCCCAACAAATTCTCTGTATCCCTGGACACCATAGTCTGCATACCCTAGGATAATAAACAGGCTCTTAAAGGAAACCAAAACCCAAAAAGCAATGTGGATTGAGTGAAAGCAGAAACATTCATACATGTAGTAGAACACATCTGTGAAAGTTTTAGAGGAAAATCAGACAATCGCTGCAAAAGTTATTAATTTGTAAAGTTTTGGTGTTGTAATTACTGGATAAGGAGACTACTAGAGTATGACGTCATGTGTGGACAACAATATAAAGAAAATATAAAGAGAATTCCACAAAAATTCATTTTCAGGAAAATTACACATTCCATCAACTTGATACTGACAAATGTTAGGGGTAATAATTATTCCCCCTGCTTTCTGAAAGGAGTTAGTCAAGTGCTCTTTCGTTATGCTAGAAAAGTGAAAGCATGTTGAATTTTCTTTATATTTTCTTTATAATTGTTGCACTGCAGCAGTGTAGCCTTTTGACCAGGCACTCTTGCTGCGTGACATCGTGTCGCGCCCGATCGCTCTCTGCTGGTGTGGGTGCGTTTCACTCGAACCCTTTTGCTCGCCACTATACAGCACGCAGCGAAAGGGCCTTGTTCAAAGGCTAAAATCATCGCGACTCTCATGCATATTCATATCACTATCGCCAATGCGCAAAGTGCCACGCAAAGGTTGCATCGAAAGTTAAATGCGAGGTATGGAGATGAACTCATAGAAAAACATTTTTCAAGACCACATGGGATCAGTGTGGATATAAACAAGTGAACATATTATGAATGAGATAAAAAATCTACATTATGTACATATGTATGTATATTATAAAATTAAGCCTTTTGCTGGTGAAATTCATAATTTATAGAGGTGTGAAAACTTGTGTTTCTTTTTCACCACACAGAGATAGCACTCTTTTGACTCAGGGTGCTCCCACAGTATAAACCTAACTGTGTGAAGGAGTGCCCCGGGGCGGGGTTAGGGGTACATATGAAATTCTTGCCATATTTTCTTCATATCGTTCTACACATGTGACATCACAAGCTGTAGTAGCATAGCCACAGGGAACGAAACGCTATTGGAACATTTACTTCACATCCGCATCCCATCATCGAACACCTAGAAGTCAGAACCTAACGTCACTTACCATAAGGTCGCCACCATTTTAATACGCCACCAACATGTAGGTTGTTTACTTGAATCCTTCGTGTTTTGAAACTAAAGTGGTGAAAGACCCTTCTGACAGGCAAGTTAAATGGCCGATAAAATATTTTTCCGTCATGTAATGAGTCCGTAGTCTCCGCGGGAAAATTTGTTTTTACGGAACCCCACTGAAAGCCGTGTACTAGCCTATGCAATCACACTACACAGTCGATCAGCTCGGGTGACAATCAGTGAATGCCCAATTGGAATCTCTTGTGCGGAGACTAACCGGAAGTGAGACTGGTAAGCCTATTATCATTTTGTAAGCGAAACTAAGGGAATAGACTGATATCACGTTTGATGGGGAAATAACTCAATATACAGAAAAAGAAGGGGTGGCAGCTTTGGGAAAATACCACCCGTCTTCCCTGGCGGACTAAGGGTAGTGCTGGCGAATGATTTAGCCCGTGTGTTTACGTGCGTAATGCAGTGTTGGCGCGATGGCGATATGTGAATGTTCGGGTGCAGAAGATTCAAGGTGTATTCACCTGTCTTGTCAGGTTTCTGGAAAGACAGTAGTCTTTTCATACCCTCCCACTTTCAGTAAGTTTTCACTGTATGTCAAACTTGAGTACCTCTTCTTCTTTATTGCAGTAATGACTGCTACTATTTGAGACAATTACTCTGTGGAGTATGTGAATTTGATGTACTTCTTTGACAGGAATGCATCAACTTCTGACATGAATTTCTGTTGACAGTAGGTACCTAGTTGCTTCCACAGCTGACTTTGGTAGCATATTCCAGTGAGATACTACCCTGTGAGTGATGTTGTTTTTCCTGATGTTCAAGGTGTATGGGATGTATGATTGATGAGGAAAATAAAAGGCATGATTTGTGAGAATGTTTGTTTCTTCTTGTGAAAAAAAAAATGAAATTTGATATTTCAAATGTATTTTGTGAAATTTATAAACAATATTTATATGTAGCGTAAAGATGAGCTGTTAAATGTGGTTAAACTTTCCTTGACTTTGTTGCATGGTTTGAGAGTGCTTGTGAGGTTGCGTGTGGGTAGCTGTCAATGTGCACAGCGTGGCGCACATATGGAGCTTTAGATTTTTGTGACGGGGATGTTCAGCGGGAAAAAAACATGGTCTGAGCGTGCCCAGAATCGCGTATCAAAGTTGATCTATTTATAGCTTGTGTCGTCTGAGTTTTCACTAACTAGAATAAAACCACCAATTTTCAGACCTAAGCTTTCCTGCAATATTTGTTCAACTCAAATAATACATACAAAATCATAGGCCCTAGTACTAGGGCCTATGATATGTTAAATATATCAAATTACTTTTTCCCAATACTGATTTTGTTAAATACATCATAAAATAAAATTTCACAAACTCCCCAAACATTATCACCTTGATAATTCCCCAAAATTCGGACACACACTAGATCTATGCACGTTCTATGTCAATACGCATACAAGGCCACTGAAAAATTAGCGCGTGCCATATAGAATCTACTCACGGAAAAGGCCAATATTCAAGGAGAACGTCCAGCTCATCAAGCGTCGAGCGTCGCCGTTGTCTCAAACGTCTGCGCAGCAACTCTATACCAAAAGCTCTCTACAAATATGAAAAGGGAGAAACGCGAACTGGAGGCCTAATGGGAGATACTTCCTAACATGATGATCTCCTCTCTCAGACACCTGCCTTATACAGAAAGGCTTAAACTCCTCAACCTACCATCCCTTGTGTACAGAAGACGAAGAGGAGATATGATACAGGTGTACAAGATCATACATGAGTATGACAGGATAAACCCTGATGACTTCTTTGTACTGGCAGACACAACTACACGGGGCCACAGGTACAAACTCTCTAAGCTGAGATGCAGAACAAATGTAAGGAGGGATACATTCACACATCGAGTAATAGAGGACTGGAATTCCCTGCCGGAAGAAGTAGTGGAAGCTCCATCTATCGATGCTTTTAAGACTAGGCTTGATCGGCACTGGGAAGACCAACGATTCTTGTCCCCCTATTCCCAATAGTCAACTCTGATGTGTGATGAGCAGTAATTACTGACAGCCTGTCTGCCTTGCCTTCTTTTGAAGTGAACAAGAAACCACCTACCGTGGGCAGTGGTGGGCTGATGATAGATTAGGATAGACCTGGCTGGAAGCTCGACTGCGACTGCTGCTACACAGCAATATTCCAGTGAAAGCAAGCTTGATAAGGCAATCCTCATGTTTCAAAATAGCTTTCAGGTTCTGGCTGACAAGCTGGATAGGAAGGTTGATCGAGTTGAGGTTGAGCAGCTTCAGACACAGCTCACAGCTGTTCAGTGTGACGTGGATAAGTTGAAAGCAATGCAGAATGTAGCCCCTGCTGCAAATGAAGGTGTTGATTCATGTATCAGTGAATTGGAAGCAAGGGAAGAGAGGAAACTCAATCTTGTCATTTTCAATGTGAGGGAGAGTGACAGTGCTGATGGCAAAATTAGACAGAGGGAGGACACTGAAACAGTCCAGGCTGTTCTGGCTCAAATTGAGGTAGCATCAGTTACTATCACAGACTGCAGACGCCTGGGACCATACAGACGAGATTTTGCTGGGAGGAAACCCCGTCCCTTGCGCATCAGTACTGAGTCAATTGCCCAGAAGGATGCTATCCTCAAGTCAGCCCATCGCTTGAAGGAGCTAGATGGCACAAAAAACATTGTAATTAGGAAGGACTTGACTCCACTTCAGAGGGAACAGGAAAAAAACTTAATGGCAGAGTGGCAAAAAAAGAAGGAGGAGTCTGTCCGGAAAGGCGACCTGTCAGCCAAGTGGATTCGGAGGAACGGCAAAGTTGTAAATATCGGGAAGTATCCAGCTGTTCCCAGTCAGTCGCCTCAGAGCACAGCACAGGTGCCTCAAAGTCAAACCCCGCCTCGGGAGAGGCAGGTTCCAGAGATGCCGGATCTGGCCAGTCGTCAAGACTTCCCAGAGATCGGCAAGTAGGAGGGCACGCAGATAATCTCAAGTGTATATATACTAATGTAGATACATTGTTAAATAATAATAAATAATAAATAATAATAATAAATAAGAGTTACAAGCTCTTATATCTGTTCATTGTCCACATGTTATTGGTGTTACAGAAGTTAAACCTAAAAATTCACGTTACAGTTTGTCTTTGGCTGAAATTCAGCTTGATGGGTATGAGGTATTTCACAATCTGCAAGAAGATGGTAGAGGTGTGTGTTTGTATATTTCTTGTTATTTGAAACCTGAGGTGTTTTCGGGTTTGTCTTCACATAATTATAGGGATGCTGTATTTGCAGAAATAAGCTTTAGTGACAAGAAGAATCTTCTTATTGGGCTGTTTTACCGCAGTCCAAATAGCAGTGAAACAGAGAATGAATGTTTGTTTTCAACAATGAGTAATATTGGATCACATAACTTTCACGAGATTTTGATTTTAGGGGACTTCAATTTCCCTGAAATTGATTGGAGTACGGAGTCATGCAATGTAAGTGCAGACCATAGTGCCTTTAAGTTCCTAGAAAGCACTAGAGACAGTTTCCTAGTTCAACATCAATCTGAACCGACCAGGTACCGATCGGGGCAACGTGCCAATATTCTGGACCTGGTATTTACTAGTATGGAAGAGTCAATAACTGGCATCACAACCTCAGCGCCCATTGGAAAAAGTGATCATTATACCCTTCTTTGAGATGAAGTTATGTGGAAATGATGGAACTGGAAGGGAAGTAAAATACCTGTACAACAAGGCAGATTATGACGCAATGCGGGATACCCTTGGTGCCGTTGACTGGGAGGCGGAACTCGGTTCAGGATCTGTGGATGATTCCTGGCTGTTTTTTAAAGAAAAGGTAAATTCTGTACTAGATAGATACACGCCAAAGAAGGATCTTAAGAAAGGCAAGAAGAAGAAATCATGGATGGATGCTAGCACTCTCAATCTAGTAAGGGAAAAACATAGACAATTTAGAAAGCTGCAAGATATGTTGAGAGTGCAGACTAACTCACAGTACAATAGTCATGATATCAATTAACTATACACAGCCCAGTCGCTGTACATGGTACGTCGCGACAGGGCTGTACGCGCGCGACCACCAACCACTAGGAGAGCGACGTAATCGTATCACGATAGCTTTGAATTTTGATACTTAACATCATTTTTGTCACCTCAAACTCATCGAGTATACTCTTCAATATTTACTCTACATCTGATGCTATCAGTATTCAAATGTACGCAATGAAACTTACCGAAATTGATCATCATATCCAGCATGTCCACACGGTACACAATCTTTCACGCCAGGCTTAACTATACACTTGAACACAGCACAGTCGCTGTACATGGTACGTCGACGTACCATGGAATTGCGCCAGAAAGTGTCATTTTATTTGTTCCACGGACTTATCGCAAGTGGTCTCCATGGACCCAGTGTGGCGAACTATTCTTCTGTAATAGAAACATGCATTTAACGTGAGTAAAGTATTCTGTTTAAAGGAGAAAAGTATACATTTTCCTAAGTTTTGTAGTTGTGTTGAGGTTCCTCACTTTGAGGCTGCATGCCGCGCTCGTCAGACGCTGTTTTCGCATAGCGTAACAGCGTCTGGTCGGGCTAGATATCAATATGCAAAGACTGTGCTACACTCGTGCACGGAATCAAGCCAGATGGGCGTGTAGAAAAGCAGTTCGTAACTTTGAAAGTCGTATAGCATCTGGATCAAAACAGTGCCCTAAAGCTTTTTGGTCGTATGTGAAATCGAAGACTACTGTTCGTGAGTCTGTTGCCAATCTTAAGAAAAGTGATGGGAGCATCACCTCTTCAAGCAAAGAGAAAGCAGAGGTATTGCAAGGTGTATTCACATCAGTATTTACACAAGAGGATCTGGAGGATATGCCGGACCCACCGGTAGTTGAGTTTGACCATCCACTCTCAGATTTTGCCATATCGACTAAGGATGTGTTTGACCTGCTCCACAATCTCCAACCGAGTAAATCCCCGGGACCTGATAATCTTCACCCTCGCATACTCAAAGAATTAGCAGATGTCATCTCTGAACCTCTTGCCATTCTTTTTAAGGAGAGTCTTGAACAGGTAATTTACCAAAGGATTGGAAGAGTGCTAACGTGACTCCTATTTTCAAGAGGGGTAGTAAGGCAGATGGAAAAAACTATAGGCCAGTAAGCTTAACCAGTGTGGTGTGTAAGTTGTTTGAAAGCCTGCTGAGAAAGCAAGTTGTTAATCATCTCCAAAGGAATGATCTTCTTTCTGATCATCAGCATGGTTTCATTGCTGGGCGGTCATGCATGACAAACTTGTTGGAAGTGTTGGATGAATGGACACAAGTACTAGAAGAGGGTGGTACTGTTCAGCCATTCCATGTAACTAGACACCAGGACCTTAAAATTTCAAGTTCAAGCAATTAAGAAAGAGCATTCATATTTGGGTAGGTATATGATCACAGGGTGTAAATCTAATTTTTTACTGCTTTTCACTTCCTAACAGCCGAGTTACACCTCCCAGAACAAAGATCACATTTGCTTAAAAAATGATGCCTCTTTGGTACTTTTGTTGATTTCACTATTTAAGGCATGTTCTATTATTCATAGATTCATAATTTTTTGATGCAAGGTCTTATTGTATACCCATTTTACCATATCAAGTTGTTTTTTTCATTTATATGTAATGGGTTTGGCAATATTTTCGATTGAAAACACCCTCGAAATGTGTCACGCGAGTCACAAAAATAAGTCTAAATTTTAGATTGCTTAAAAAGTAGTAGACTATATGAATTCTAGCTGATGAATAATGAGGATCTAAGAGTCCTCAGTCATACCAGAAAATAAGGTTTCCATTCGTAAACCCCTTCATTGTAAAAAACACCAGAACATTTGTGTCACGTGAGTCACGCAAGGATTTCTTAGGGTTGTCACGCGAGTCACAGTTTACAAGTTTGAGAAAATTAAAGACCAGAATGATTGAGATTTTAAAAAATGAATTCTGCCTTGAAACTAAATCATGTAATATGTTTAATTTTCCCAGTAAAAGTAAATTTTTTATGTTAATTGGTAAATAAGTAGTGTTATAATAAGTAATGAATAGCTAATTGGATTGTCAGCTTTCGTCTGGTTGGTCAGTAGAAAAACTGGTAGGAGGTGGGTGGCCTCCTCATCAACAAAAAAGTAAAATGCATCAGGAACTCTTCATGAAAATTACATCTACTTGTATTGTATGTCAGCTCCACTTCTGTGAAGTTCTTAAAACATTGCTTCATAAAGTGGCAACAATCAGCAAGTTACATTGTATGAAGATGACAAGAAAATTGCTTCAAATCTTCCCTCAGATTTTACTGTACTCCAAATTGGCTTCGCTGAGAATCATTCATGCTCCAGTTAAGATAAAGTCCAATCTGCCATTTGGAATCAGGAGCAAATAGCTCTCTACATATACATCAATCATGTGACCCCAGGAGAAAATTACTACAAGTCATCATCAATGATGAGGCCTACAATGTACGTTAATAGACCATGACAAAACAGTATTATGTTGTAGACTGTAGATTTTTTGGATGAACTTCTTTAAGTGGTCAGCAGTGAAGTGCATTAGTCAAAATGTGGTTATATGGTCCTGCAAGCCAATTCAAAATAGATTTGTTATCAGTGCCCTACCTATGCTGAATGGAGAAACACAACATTGACCTACAATGTAGTGTGGAATTTCAGCACTACAAGTCAAGGGAAAGATCCAGTTGAGTGGAGCAAGCCTGAAGCGACAGAGCTGCGGCTATGTGAAAAATCAAATCTTGTGCTCTATCTCCACTGCTGAGGAATTTTGTCTTGCTGTAATTCTTTAAACTCTTCCTACAACTTTCATCACAATCAAAGGGAAGTTGAAGATTGTTCTGAGGGTTTGTACAGGCTGCCTGTTATCTTTGGAATATAGCTGCACCACATAACTTAATCATCCCTTCGATATACATTTGTATCACCTTCAAAAAGTGAATATCTTGTCGCAAAAAGGTTTACTTCTCAGAGAAGCAGTGGTGATCTATCCAATAATGGCCATAATGATGGAGGAAATGAGGATACCATTGGGCCTGCAATTGGCTGATGGTGGCAGCTGCCTTCAGCAGAAAGCATCCCGCTGCATCTCTGGCACAAGCCTCCTAAGTGGTCAGAAGTGACAATTACTTTAAGTCACCTAGAGAAAAGGGGAATATATTCCACTGGCTGGATAAAAGAGCCATGGCAGCCTGAATCTGACATCTAATGCAAATTACAGCAGCCATATCTTGTCAACAATAGGAGACTTTAAATGAATCAAAAGATTGAGTCTTAAAAATAAAAATAAAATGGCCCCAACAAACTAGGCATGAAAACTGTCTCCACGAAGCAGTGACAAACTTTCTCAAACTACAGAAGACACTTTGGCAAAGAAAACGTAATATAGTATATACTGTATCATGTAGTTTGCTATGATTAAATAAGCAAAACATGGTGATCATTCTTCACATCAGACTCAGTAATGTTACATGTAGATAAAGAAAAAGAGTATCAGTATGTGTGAACATTATCTATTATAAGAAGTGAGGATTCTTTGTGCATCAAAATAACTTTGTTTCAAAAGGAGCTTAAATGGATTCATATAAATCCATAAGCAAATATGCAAGCTAACCTAAAGAAAGTTTAAATTTGATTCATTTTGAATAGAAGACTAGTTGATACAATTATAGTAAATAAGAGAGAAAAAGAAAATTCATTGAAAAAAATGATTTCCCAGAACTCTTGATTTGACAAGGAAAAAAAGAGGTTCAAGTTAATTTTTTGTTGGATGTTTTATGCATTAAATGTGCTATGAGCTCCCATGATTCCATCAGAGATTGGAGTTAGATGATTTCTTTGTTTTAAAGATATGTGTGATGAAACTAACCATAAATAACATGTTAGGTTAAACATTTGGCTCATTTTACTCAATAAAACTATTATATTAGGCTCAACTTTTGGTCCTGAATGATACTCGTCACGCGAGTCACACCCATGTGTCACGCGAGTCACATTTTTAATATGCCAACTGAGTTCAAAGGAAAAGTCAAGGCCTGATAAAATTTTTACTATTTATCGCTTAATGTCTCAAAATTGAATGTAGAAAAGTCTGTGTACATAGGACAAGTACTTTCTTACGAAAATTCATTTACGTACAGTAAGGTCAGAAATCTTCAATAGTGTCGCGTCACGCGAGTCACAACAAAAAAAGTCAAGTATCTCTTACTAGAATGACTTGACATCAAAAATTTCTATGAACCAATGTGAAGGGTCCATACCTTGATTGAAATATATAAACTAAACAGGTCTGCAAAATAAATTTTTCAAGTATTCAACCATAACAAGTCAAAATTTTGTATAAATGTCACGCGAGTCACAATGGAATGGCTGTGTTGATGTTGTGTATATGGATCTAATGAAAGCTTTTGATACCGTTCCCCACCAGCGCTTGCTCTGTAAATTGGAGGCATATGGCATTCAGGGCAAAGTCCTTGCTTGGATTAGATTTTTTTTACTTGGCAGACGCCAAAGGGTCGTGGTCAGTGGTCAGAAATCAGGTTGGTCAGCTGTCTCAAGTGGAGTACCACAAGGGAGTGTACTTGGCCCGATTCTGTTTGTAGTGTACATAAATGACCTCCCAACATGTGTTCGGTCTAGCTCAAAACTCTTTGCAGATGACACAAAGTTGTATGTGCGCTCAGATAAGCCAGGAGCTACTGAGCAGCTGCAAGAGGACTTAGAGGCACTTGAGTCATGGGCAGATAGATGGCAGCTTCGTTTCCACCCTGACAAATGTGTTGTAATGAAAATTGGTCGGTCATGTTCAGACTCCCAATATGTCATGAAGAAAGGGTCTGACACAATTGTCTTGGCTCAAACAAAAGCTGAGAAGGATTTGGGTGTTTTAGTGGACTCACAATTGACATTCAAGGACCATATTTCCCAAACTGTTGCAAAGTCAAATAAGCTGTTAGGAATTATTAGGAGATCCTTTGTATATTTGGATGAGGATACTGTTAAGCTCTTGTTTAAAGGCATTGTGAGACCCATCTTGGAATATGGTCAAGCTGTGTGGTCACCTTTCAAGCTAGGTGAACAAAGAAGACTTGAAAGTGTTCAGAGAAGGGCGACTAAAATGATTCCGGGGATTAGGTATTTGTCCTACTCTGAACGTCTACGTCACCTTTCACTGCCATCTCTCAGTTACAGGCGAAAAAGAGGGGACATGATTGATGTGTACAAGTATCTACATGGACACTATCACACAAAGGTTGACATGTTCTCTCATAATAGTAATGGACGAACACGTGGTCATTCTATGAAACTGGGAAAACGGTTTGCAAGGTTAGATGTCAGAAAGTATTTCTTTGCTAACAGAGTTGTTGGTATGTGGAACTCTCTCCCAGAAGAAGTGGTCTCTGCTTGTTCCATAAATGCCTTTAAGAATAGGCTAGACAAGCACTGGAAAGGTGTTGTGTTTGCTTTAACTATACACAGCCCAGTCGCTGTACATGGTACGTCGCGACAGGGCTGTACGAGCGCGACCACCAACCACTAGGAGAGCGACGTAATCGTATTACGATAGCTTTGAATTTTGATACTTAACATCATTTTTGTCACCTCAAACTCAACGAGTATACTTTTCAATATTTACTCTACATCTGATGCTATCAGTATTCAAATGTACGCAATGAAACTTACCGAAATTGATCATCATATCCAGCATGTCCACACAGTACACAATCTTTCACGCCAGGCCTAACTATACACAGCCCAGTCGCTGTACATGGTACGTCGCGACGTACCGACGGTCAGGAATTGCGCCAGAAAGTGTCATTTATTTGTTCCACGGACTTATCGCAAGTGGTCTCCATGGACCCAGTGTGGCGAACTATTCTTCTGTAATAGAAACATGCATTTAACGTGAGTAAAGTATTCTGTTTAAAGGAGAAAAGTATACATTTTCCTAAGTTTTGTAGTGCTAGTTGTGTTGAGGTTCCTCACTTTGAGGCTGCATGCCGCGCTCGTCAGACGCTGTTTTCGCATAGCGTAACAGCGTCTGGTCGGGCTATGTTTGCTTATGACTGATTGGGATAGTCATTACATGTATGTGTATTGGTACATAATAGATCTACATGCTCTTGGTCTCCAGTAGCTGTCAACTGCTGCCATACACTGTAGGCCATTTTTGGTAATAACACAAATACGCAATAGAAGTTGAGCTGTTAATTGTATCAGAAGGGTAACAGCGCTGGACAATTGCTTGATTGGAAAGAGAGCATCATCAAGAGAGAACTCTACCTGATCGATGAACAGGCTCTGTCCTACACCATCGTTCCGGAAAAGTAAAAGTAAAAGTAAGTAAGTAAGAAGGTCACCATGTGCTAATGCCATACAAACCCGTGCAATAGTGGCGACCTTATGGTAACAACACGTGCAATAACAGAGGTAGGAAAGGAGCTGGCGCTTAGCGAGTCGGCGATTACCAAGTGCCCGCAGCCGCTGGCGTGGTAGATGTTGTCGAACTCGATATGGGCAAGTCTCACAGATTCAGGTGCAACGTACCCGGTACGTGTCTAAAAAATCAACAGATTCTACATTCATACCTTGAAGTCTTTGGTTTTCCTGATGCATTTCCCGTTCCTTTGAGTTTCTTTCTCCTCTTTTTCTTCTTCACTTCATTCTCGCCTCCCGACAAATACCGTTTCAGATATTCTTTTTGATTAATAGCCGCCATTTCACTACCAGGATCGAGACGTTCGAGACTAGCTAGACTAGCGCTTAGCTAGCTGTCGAAGGTTCTACCTTTAACTTATTTATGGTGTTATTCACATTACAATACTACTTCTTTATTTTTTTTTTTGCATTAAACAGAAATAAAAATTATTTCTTGCAGAAAAAAATTCAAATCAATTTAAATGTCAATATTTTTCTTTAAGATAAAATTAATTGTCTTTTTATAAAAACATTTCGAAAGAGGATGCAATTAGCTACCCATCGTAATCCATTCATTCTATGCCAGTCAGCTGTGATGAGCCTATCGCTGCCCGTAAACATGGTAAACATGGCACTAGATTCCACCTAACGTTAGTTGTGAATTGCCGCATTGCTACACTTGTCGTAATCAGCGAAAATGGCAAAATTTCGCTGTTTTTCTCATTAATAGCGGACTTGAATTCTCCCCTCGTCATGGATAGAGGTAAGAATTTCCTTTACATCCGAGATTCCGATTTCACCAATAATGTTCACTGACACTGTCCTGTGTCTGTGTGTGAGAAAGTGCAATTGGCAAATAATTAATGAGCCTTTTCCAAAGTCCGTCCAAGCAAAAGGAAAGGGTGAATTGTGAACATGTTATCATTTTGTTACCGTAGGTAGCAACATGTTAGAGTCCAGAGTGTTTTCAGTCATAGGCCGTACCATGACCATGCATGCGCATGCCATGATATGCCCATCCCATCTTGAACTTGTCAGTGTAATCATACTAACGTTAGACTCTACATTCAGTTGACATTGGTATGCATTGTATAAATTTACTAACTTTATAGACAATACCCGTAATGTTAGGCCCTGTCCCACCAACATTTAAATTATTCTCAACTGGGATAAATTAAATTAAAGTAAATTTTACATAGTTGTACCCATTTTCAACCAACCAGCTAACTACACGTAGCCGCTGTCGCGAAGCGGCTGCACCTCTATTCCTTCGCAGACGTTGTCATTTTTCAGTGTGGTTGTGCGACTCCTTCATGAATATCTTTATTAATCATGGAAAACTAAAATACAAGGAATTATCGTAATCTATGATAATCATTCAATAATCGGTATGCGATTTTTTGTGTAATTACGTCAAAAACTCACCGAAATCTGTGGCTGAAATCAGGTCTGTAAACGTCCTTATTGCTTCACTCCTCATCTGCGTGTTATTTGAATGGCATTCACTCTCGTATACTACAACGTACAACGTAGGTAGTCGGAGAGCTAGAGGGCGCCTCTCCGACTACCTACGTTGTACGTTGTAGTATACGAGAGTGAATGCCATTCATAATAACACGCAGATGAGGAGTGAAGCAATAAGGACGTTTACAGACCTGATTTCAGCCACAGATTTCGGTGAGTTTTTGACGTAATTAAACAAAAAATCGCATACCGATTATTGAATGATTATCATAGATTACGATAATTCCTTGTATTTTAGTTTTTCACGATTAATAAAGATATTCATGAAGGAGTCGCACAACCACACTGAAAAATGACAACGTCTGCGAAGGAATAGAGGTGCAGCCGCTGTCTCTACAGCGGCTGCGTGTAGCTACCAACCACGAACCAGCATGACCAGTGGTCTAGTCTCATCATGATCGATCATAATCAGACGTGGCTGTGAGTGTGAGCTGTGAGTGTGAGCTGTGACGCAGTGTGAGAATAGAATAAATGTAGAATTGACTTTTTATACCTACACTGTAAGCTGTACACGTAACCACCATATATGCAAACAGGCCAAGTTAGGCACATTCTCCATATGCTAGAACCCATGTCTTTTTGTGAAAATTGTGGAAGGAATTGATATTAGCATAATGTCTTTTTATGAAAATTGTGAAAGGAATGGATAATAGCATAATTGTTATTGCCTACTCAGAGTAGATCTACTCTACTGCAATTTTTTTTTTTTTTTTTTTTTTTTTGGCCTGGGCGCAAAGTTTAAAGCTTACGTGTACTTAAAGGTGACTGACGAAAAAGTGTTCAAAGTTTATTAATAATTTAATACCGGTATTACCTCCACCTCCCCCCACCCTACGTATTTTCCCTCTGCAACTGACACAACACTCGATACATTGTATATGATTTTCTCTTCTTTTTCAATGCTGTCTTTTCTCTTTCCAGAGGTTGTCATATCAACATTCCCCTGTCAGTTTTGTGGTGAAGAGTTCACATCCAGCATTCTGCTTGCTCAGCACTGGCAGGACCAACACGACAGCAATCAGTCAGTTGGCGAGGGGGCAACAGTTCTACACACTGTGCTTCACGCAGTTGTTACAACAGGGTTCATTACAGACTATACGGACCTTGCAGAGGAAAAGACCATCGCCACATCAGAGACGATTTTACTCGATGAAGAGGGCCAACAAGATGGTGAGACCAACGTGGTGATCTGTAATTATCGTGAGCATCAGACAGCTCCTCAGGCTGTCGAGCATGTCCAGACCCAGACTTCTTCGAAAAATGGTCACCCTCCATTGCAGGAGGAGCGCTCAAATGGAAAGTGCGTCAAGAAATATTGCTGTGAGATATGTGGCAAGACGTACACGACATCATCAAACTTTTACAAACACTGCAGAACACACTCTGGAGCTAAATTTAAATGTGCACATTGTAATAAATCATTCACATATAAAGAGACTTTAAAAAAGCATGAGAGAATCCATGAAGGCGGCTACACGGCTGAAAGCAAGGAGGACGTTGCGACTGAATATCCATGTCCCTATTGCAATGAAAAACTGCTAGACAAGCAGGCACTAGCTATCCACCTGCGTTCTCACCCTTTTGAAAAGCCCTACAAGTGTGACATTTGTGGTTCTTCGTTCTCGCAGAAGAGTGGCCTCAGCAGGCACAAATTAATGCATTCGGGAGAAAGGTCACACAAATGTACAATGTGCGATGCAGCTTTTGTAAAGAAAGGAAGCTTACGACTTCACATGAGAACACACTCCGCGGAGAAAGCATTTGCCTGTGATGAATGCGGCAAGAGATTCCTTCTGAAGCAGACACTGGAACAACACAGGAAAATACACATCGTCAGCGAAGCAGAGGCGCGAGTGTACAAGTGTGGGGTGTGTGGCAAAGGTTTCCGACAGCGAGCCACTCTGTGGGGTCATGAGAAAATTCACAAGAGAGCGAAGGTGCACAAGTGTAAGATATGTGACGAGAGCTATGGCACGCAGAAAGAACTGGAGAGACATGAGCGGAAACATCTTCGAGACTCAATGGAGAAGGCAAGAACAGAGAAAGGTGATGGAGACAATGCCTCGAAGAAAGCAAAACTCTTTGCCTGTGAGCACTGCGACCAAGCCTTCACCCTGCGGTCGGTGCTGCAGACGCACCTCCGCAGACACACGGGCGAAATGCCCTACTCGTGCAAGGTGTGTGGCAAGGCGTTCAGGCATCTGGCTTCTCGCCGCAGACACGAATTAGGCCACAGGGGTGAGAAGCCGTTCAAGTGTGACATATGCCCCAAAGGCTTCACCAAGAAAACGTACCTGGACTGGCACGTGAAGAGATTCCATTCAGGAAGTGGAGCATCTATCACAACAGCAAACAGTGCAATGTCAGGGAATCAATCTGGTACATGTGGAGGTGAAGCAAAAGGAGAGTCAAGTCTAACAATGCAGATAAGTGAAGGAGTATCCATGCAAGTGAAATCAAAGAAATCAAAGCAGAAGAGGAGAAAGGAAGCCAAGCTCGGAGTAAAGTCAGCACCAGACAACCATAGTCAAACCCGTAGCACTCTGTCATCAGAGCCTTGTCAACCAAATCCAGATGGTAGCAGTGGGGATAAACTTTCAATAGAAGACTGTGTGCTCTCCTGTGATGAAACAGACGGAACCAATCGAGATGGACAATCTGTTGTCCAGATGAAGGTATCCGATCAGGAAATTATTTCACTGCGGGACATTTATCAGCTGCCAGCAAATGAGGAGTGTGTCGAGACAATGAACCTCCTGGATCATGTCATGCAGTTGGCAAATATTTCACAGTCGGACGTGGCAGGGGAGCAGCTCACAGAGGCTCTCCAGCCAACTCAACTCGGTGCCCTACCTGCCAACAACATCATCCCGAGTATTGCACAGAATGCCAGTGAGGAGAGGGTTTCTGCAAATGTCAAACAATTTGTCTGTGAGCTGTGTGGCCGCATGTACAATTCCCACTCCAACCTCTTGCGGCACAAGCGGACTCACACATCGCCCCGGCCGCACCAGTGCCCTCAATGCAGCAAGTCGTACAGTCGCAGGCCACTGCTCATGGAACACATCCAGTTTTCGCACACAGTCGGGGGCAAAGTGCATCAATGTAGCTACTGTCAGCTGTGCTTTCCCAATGCCGCACGGCTGTCTCTACATATGAGAGTCCATACTGGTGAAAGGCCATACAAGTGTCGAGAATGTCATAAAGCCTTCTCCGACTCGAGCAATTTATATCGGCATGAAAGAGTACACAAAGGAGATAAAGTGCACAAGTGTGAGAAATGCGATCGCAAGTTTGTGGAGAAGTCGGCCCTTCATCGCCACCTCAGGAGACACTCCCAGTCAAAGCCATTTACATGTGAACACTGCGGGAAGTCGTTTTCCCTCCACTCTGACCTAAAGAGCCACGCCCACATCCACGTGGCAGCGGAGAATCCAAAGTGCGCCCTCTGTGGGATGGTTTTTGCCAGGCGTGTGAGCTTCAACAACCACAAGCGGTCCTCCAGGAGGCATGACTGGTCCTGTCGGATCTGCCGGCAGGGATGCAGCAGTGCCTGCGCCCGAAGGCAGCATGAGATCCGTGCCCACCAGTTTCTCATTGGGGAGGCTGGCTTTGCCTGTGGAACGTGTGATGTCAAGTTCAGCAGTCAACGGACTCTCATCCGCCATTTGAGGAAAAACTGCGGCATTGTAGATTAGGAAGTCTTGAGGACATTGAGATTTGCCATTTTTCAATGCATTCCCATTATAACAAATACAGTTAGATAACAGAATTCCGGTAACAATGAAGTAAAAATTCAAGCTGCAACATTATGCTCTCTATGTTCTTTATTGCTTATTTGTTCAGTTGTAAAGAAATTTTAATATAACGGAAGACAACAGCCAGTCTTGAGGACTTTGTTGTAACAAGAGTCTATGATTTTTCAAATGTGTGAAACTCGGTAAGGTTATCATTTGTAATCGGTCATGCGTCTATTATTTGAATTGATACAAAGCCATTCCTGTTAGATATGGTAAATGAATAATACAGAAAGGTACATAACTCCACTGATTTAGCCTTTTTTGACAAGTTGGTTCATCTTCAGCTGACTTTTGGTTTTTTCCTTCATCATTGTATCGGCCTGTTTAGCTTTGTGCAATATGAGGAGTTTTCAATATGAAAAAAATAAAAAGCACACCAGTGATGACTGCCTTAGCAGAAATAAGTGCATAATGTAATATTGTTTCTCAAAATCCAGTGTATGTTGGTCTGATAAGAAAGAGTAAACTATTACGAGTTCAACTGTAAAATTTTGATCAAAATCGGATGAAAAATAGGGAAGTTTTGACATTTTGAAATTTCGCTAATTTCTGAGGATGAACGGTCAATATGCATACGCAAATGGCTAAGTGAGCATGTCATCCCCTCACAACTTGCCATATACTCACGTGTAGTTTGTACATAATATTTTGAAATTTCAAGTTTTTCATTCAAACGCAGTTATGCCGAGGCTCAAATCCTGGTACATTGTTTATCTAACTGATCACTATTCTGAAGTTATTAAACCTGGTCCATGGAATAACATCATGTTTCAAACTTCAATGACAGAAACATTGAATTTTCGTCATTTTTTGTACATGATCAATGGAAAATTGTGAGGGTATTTAATCAGCTCACTCATTTGCATATTCATATCCACTGTACAAGAACTGCTTTGCAGAAATTAGCAAAACATCAAAATCGCATGACTTCCTTATTTTTCATCAGGGGGGTGTTTCATCAACGAGTTCGTCGGAGATTTCACCGACAAATTTGCTATCAGCCAATCAGACCAAGGATTTCATTAGCTTTTAACAGTTGTCAGTGTAAATCCTTGCGTCTGATTGGCTGATAGCAAATTCGTCGGTGAAAACCTCCGACGAACTCGTTGATGAAACGCCCCCCAGATTTCAGTCTAAATTCTACCATTAAACTTGTAAGGTTTTACTCTTTTTTATGAGACTGACTTATTTGTGGACTAGATTTCCCCTTTAAGATCAAAGAAATAATATCTGTAGTGGTTGAAACAATGTGATCTTAGTGGCCTCATGGATGTAGTGGTACTGGAAAGTAATAATGATGTGATAAGAGTTCCATAAATCTCCACAGGAAGCTCAAATACCTTTCTTTTTATAAAAAAAGAACCAAAACAATCAACACTTTTACTTCATTAAATAGAAAGGAATGGCTGTTGTGTGTGTACTATTCAACATTTTATTGGAAAAGTCAAATACAATGTGTACTGGTAAAAAACAAAAATAAAAACAAAACAAAACAACTCTAAAAATAGAAAATTTTTGGAGCTGTAACTTGGAAAGTATTGCAATTTTGTAAAAATGAATCAAAGAATGACTGCTTTTTCTGAAACTACATGTAGTCAAGAGTGCAGAGTGACTACAGAATGTGAAGATAAAATGACTTCTTTCATTTTTTTATTATGCTTTTACAAGATACAGTTGTTGTATGCAGGCATTTCATCTGTGTGAAATTAATCTGAGTGATACCAGGCAAATTGCATGAGTTGTTTCAAAACAACAGTAAAAAGTCCTTTGCTTAATAAAGGAAGGTCGCAGAGGGAGAAAATACTGAACTGACTTAAACAGTATCTTGGTATTGATTATGATTTTTTTTTTAAAGGTAGGGAATCCCATTTGCATGCCTTAAATGAAGAGTTGTATAAATACAGTGGTATGTTGAAGAGAGTATCATTTTAGAAACTCCCATAAAGTATTGAAAGTGGAAGGTAACATTTAGTATATTTTTATTGACCGTTAGATTTTGAATTGAATTTTTTTCGGGGCTCACCGTAAATTCCAGTACATTGCTAGGCTACCTTTGCAGACCCATGCACTGCATGTGTGTCCATCATGTATATTTTGTGAAGAAAGTTCATCAAAACTTACAAACATTTCTACATACATTCTTGCCACACACTCTATATGTTATCACATCAGCTCTTATACTTTTAGATTTGTGTTTATAGATAAAAAAATACAGAAGACTGCAACAAAAAGGCTTAAGTGTGGCTGAGACACAGAACTACTGAGTAGTTGAGTTTTGTGCATTATTCAAATTGTAGATAACTGTTGACTTCCAAATTTCTCAGCAGTGGCCTAAACAAGTCCCCTGAGGTTCATATTTAATGTTTTGCTGCATTTTGGGAGGTCTGTAAAAGGTACCCCCTACCTTTAAGGTTCTGAGCGGTAATACAGTGCATTCCTGTTATAACAAACACAGTTATAATGGATTCTGGTTATAATGAAGTAAAATTTCAGGCCACAACTTATCCGGTCTATGTTTTTAATGGTTTATTTGTTCAGTTACAATGTAATTTTGATATAACAAAAGAAAACTGCAGATCCCGAGGACTTTGTTATAACAGGAGACCACTGTATTATGTACCAGTGAAGATGCTGTATACCTATGACTTTGAATGAGTTTTGAGGTGATGATAAGGGTGTTTGGACCAAAATGTTTGAAACAGAATTACATGTATGTACAGCTGCATATCCTTTAATACAGCATCCAAGCTCGACAGTTACAGTAAGGAAAGTGCAGAAATTGGGTATTGCATTATTTTACCCATCAGCAGTGTGTCTCGGGGAACCATATATGTATACCTGTACAACTAAAGGATGCATTTTTTTTTTTTTTTTTTTTTGGGGGGGGGGGGAATATTGCCTTTCCTTGTTTATCATTAATTCAAATGATGCTGAATGCTAGCTTGTGGAGATTGTGTATTGCAGTAAGAGTGTGTGCAAGTATGATTATGACTATGTACAAGGAGGTTTCATGGCTGGAGTTCCTACTGACTGTTATTATAGTGTATGTATTCAAACAGTTGTTAGTTTTCTATTAATGTACAGAAGAATTCCACCGGTGCATTTGTGCTTTTGATGATCAGTGCTTGATGCCGCCATTTTGTTGAGCAAACTGAAGATTCATTTTGAATGTAAACATTATGTTGACTACATTTTGCGTGTTTATATTAAACAAAATGAAATTTCACTTCATGATAAAGCATATAAAACAAAAGTCAATCCCGTCCAGAAATTTGTGCAAAAGTGTCAGTCAGAACTGTAACATGTGAAAGTGTTGAAAACTGTACCACACTGGAAAGCCAGTTTTATCACTTTTCCATTTAATTCCCACAAATAAAAGTGATATGGAATAATCTTCAAGCATAATTCTTTATTGATAGATTTATCAAATTTATGCCTGGTCAAGCTCTGTCGAGTACTTTTCATATCTATTTCAATATTTTTTGCCCAATTTCTATTCACGCATCCCCATGTCTTTTATCATTACAATTGTATACAATGTATATCACCTCCCTCTTATGTAGGGATTGCAAAAAGTAATTACTATCACAAAGACATATCTTTCGCTGAAAGTGGCTGGTGATTATGCAGTGAGACACGAGTCAGTTGTCTTAGTATCTGCACGACAAATCCAGTTTGCTACAGTGTAGTCCCCTACATGCTTCAAATATTTTCAACTGGCGGCATTGAACATCTAGCAAAGGAAAGAAGACGGTTGTGACTCCATTCTCTTAAACCTCCTTGGTTTGTAAGACAGAGAGTGTATATGATTGTGGGTTTCTGCTAAAATATGTATACATGTATGTACATGCATGATGTTTTGCATTCATGTATTGTGAGGAAAGATGGTGTTCAGAGAAGTTAGTGAAGGGAGTGAATGCATCAAGATGGAGCATACACATGCACAAGTTTTGTCTCGTTTTATTTCTTCTTCTGTCCCCCCCCCCCCATTTGTCTTATCACTACCTCTTCGCATTTGTATATCATATTCCACAACTTCGTACATATTTACTATTTTTCCACCTGTTACGACCTTTTCATCGCGCCAAGCGTACGAGGTCGCGAATAATACTCTACATATTGATGGTGTAGCGCCCTCTCAGGCCGAGATCTGATAACTCAACAGGCAGGTCTGCGCACAGAACTAAGAGTTCTGTGGGTCTGCGTGACTTGTCGACGAACCGATAAAATAAACTGGAAAGTCAGTCAGTGATCTATAACTGTAATAATTTGGTCTATCATAACACTTGATTTCGAGGTGTACCATCAGATGTTGCGGTGGGGAGGGGCACGATTCTGTACATCAAGGCTGAAAACAATAACAAAAAGATAAATCATCATAATTCACTCGAATATGTACACATAAAATTATCATAAAAATGATTACTACAGGCCTATAAGCTGTTATTTTCGCAAGATACTGTTTTTCGTGATTTTGACACCGACGCTATCGCAAGTGCAAGAGTGCCTGTCAGTTCGAGGTATTCCCGTGTTAAATTCGCGGTCCACATGGTGATTCGAGAAATTCGCGAAAATTGAACCCTAGCAAAATTTGCGATAATAACGGCTTATAGGTAACGTACGGTACAGTATATCTTGTCACGCACACAGAGACAGATACATCCCTTTGCATGATAGTAACAACCGTCACAACACAAATCCAGTCTTTAATCTATCACAGCCGAAATTCAAAGACAACACATTAATTTTGTACATGTACAATGTTTTTACCACCTATTCTAATGACACCAATCGCACCCAACGTATGAACTGCAATGAACCTGACATTAGTGAAAATTGGACTCTTATGTACTACTAGTATACTATACTCACTAAATGCACTCATTATACTCATTATCATACAAAGAAATACATTGTACATCATCACCCCAAACCACAAATCTCAATCAAAAGATGGTTAAAGTCTCCTCCTCCGTCGCCAGGCCGTTTCCACAATCATGAAAAAAAAAAAAAAAAAAATTGCTGAAAACTGCTTATATCCAGTGGCGGCGAGACGGTGGAGTAATGGAGTCAAAAGATGTTTCAACATCTTGATAAATACGATCACCTTAGATGTCATCTGGTCTTTATGTATGTATATATATATATATATATATATATATATATATATATATATATATATATATGTATATATATATATATATATATATATATATATATATATATATATATATATATATATATATATATATATATATATATATATATATATGTATATATATATATCTAGGGCTTTCAATAGCTCAGTCGGTAGAGCACCGGTCTAGTAATCCGGAGGTCTCGGGTTCGAATCCCGATGAAAACCCATTTTCTTTGCTCAAAGTTTTCGCTATTTATTATTACAATTGTTTCTGGTCAGTTTTTCCTTCCTTGTTTCAAAATATATTACAAAAAGCTGCGTCGCTTCGGCGATCCCTCACATTTATTCCAAAGTTGATTTACATCATTTGGGTTTATGTCAGGTTAATGTGTGTGTATGTGGCACACATACACACACTATAGCTTCTGACCACACGAGCAAAGAGAGTTAAGGGTTTGGGACGAACACCGATCTAGGGCTTTCAATAGCTCAGTCGGTAGAGCACCGGTCTAGTAATCCGGAGGTCTCGGGTTCGAATCCCGATGAAAACCCATTTTCTTTGCTCAAAGTTTTCGCTATTTATATATATATTTATCTATTTATTTATTTATAGATTATCTATTTATTAATTATTCATTCATTCATTCATTTTTCAGTCTTTCTCCCTTCTAGTACAGATATCGTACCATACTGCTTCCCTATATCAAGTATTTATCATTGCAAAAACAAAAATGTTACCTTAATCTTATAATGGCAGCATCATTTCAGAAGCGCGCTCAACAATGGAATAATGCCTAAGCAGCAAACCTTTATTATCACCAAACACGAGTGCATGTTCAAAGTGGCCAAGGGGAGGGGTGGGGATATGACTATCGTCAGTCTGACAGTCTGAGAGAACTGTATTTTGTGCACTGGGAGGGATTGAGTACAATGGCCATCTTTTATCACTAATGTTACTGTTTATGCTTTCACTATCCCCCCATTTTTTGACAATTATCACTGGTATTATTTATTTCTATTGTCACCATCACAATCATCAACATCATCATGATCATCATCATCATCATCAATACATTTTATATAATAATTCATCATAGCGCATACTGTCATTCTTGTTGAGTTGAATTTATTAACAACATATTTGTACATACAGGTGTATATACATGTGAATATGATAACATGAAATTATATAGGATAAGATTCAATAACATGAAAATCTTTTATGAGAATACAATGATACAAAGTACTTTCAGCTATGCATGCAAATATTTTACATATTTATATTTATCTTACATAAGAATACATGTGGTATAACTGATTTAGTTTCGTTGAATCATTGTGATATATTTATCACTGAATAGGCAAAAAGAATGAATAAGTATGTAATATAGACATATATGTATAGACAAAGGTTCTGAACAAAAAAAAAACAGAACAGAAAACAGAAGATAATGTTGTTGAAGGGGGAACCAAAAGTTAGCACAAGTGCTAGTCGAGAATGGCTTATTGCAAGTTCTACCCTTCTAAAGTAACTTTAAAATTACAAAAAAGTAAGTAAAGTTACAAAAGTACATTAAACAAAACATTTAAATATTCTATTCATCCCTAAACTTTCTCTAACAAGACAGTGATTTTTTAGATTTCTTCGAAATCAAGATCTTGTTCTTTCCTCTTGAATATTTTGGGGCAAACTATTCCAGAACTTTGACCCGACAAAAGATATAGAAAATGTACCATGTGTCGTTTTACATTTCGGGAGTCTAAACCGACACATGGTACATTTTCTATTCATTTTCATTTTCTATTCTATATACCGTGTTATGTTTGCAATCATTGTCATTATTATTATTGTAATTATGATGATTGTTATTATAGTTGTTAGTATTATAATTACTAGTATTATTATCATTATTATTATTATTACTATTATTATTATCAATATTATTATTATTATTATGCTATTACTATTACTATTATAGGCCTATAGTATCATCATGCATCATCATTATTATTATTATTATTAGTAGTAGTAGTAGTATGCTATTACTATCACTATTATAGGCCTATAGTATCATTATTATTGTCATCAAACTTGTTATCAGAATTAAAATCATTAAAATTACCCCACCTGCTCTAGGCCTATAATAGTGAAGATTTAGTACCGTTCGCACCTCTATACACCTTTGAATACAATCCAAAAACCAGGATAAGAAACACTGAAACCAGTCTATTCCAGATCACAGATAGTGGTAGGGTAAGTCAACAGTGGGTGACCGGTCGGCCGCACTGGCGGCGGGGGGACACTGCTATCTCGCAACGTGCATTGCGGCTGCACGAGTACAGGGACTCTGTGTGTTCCTTGACCTTCACTATACAATGACATTGACATCGATAGGCCTATTTTTTTCTCTCTCTCTCTCTCCCTCTCCTCTCTCCCTCTCTCTCGTTCAGTCACTCTCACTTTCCCTCTCCTATCCCTCTCTATAATCAAAACTGATATTCTATGGCGATATATGGAAGAAACACTTAATGCACACATGATTTTTTAATGGATTTTTTTTTTTTTTTCACTGCAACTCAACGTGGGCCTATACTTGTACACGATGGATACAATAATTCTTTGCGAGTCTTTGATATGAATAGCTATGCATATATCAAAGTATCGTAAACATAATATAACTATGTATGCATTCGTATTAATGTGAATGCAAGCTTTATAGCAATAAGGATGAAACATAAAAACCGATTAATGACCACTGGAGTTTCATTCACTCCTTGTTAAAGACACGCCCCTCCCCTTTCCGAACTCTATGGCATGGACATGAAGGGAGCGAGAGCGATCGCACGCACGTTTGTTCCTTTTTCAGTATGCATTGAATGTGTTTAATGTTTCTTTCCGTGTCCATGCATGATTATTATAATGCTGGTGCTGCTGCTGATGATGTTAAAGATGATGATGATGATGACGAAATTATTTATTATTATTATTATTATTATCATTATTATTATTATTATCATTATTATTATTAGTAGTATCATTATTATTATTATTATTATTATCATTATTATTATTATTATTATCATTATTATTATTATTATTATTATTATTATTATTATTATTATTATTATCATTATTGTTATTATTATTACTATTATAATTATTATTATTATCATCATCATCATTATTTTTATTGTTATTGTTATCATTATTATCATCACCACCATCGTCATCATCAGTAGCCCTCAAATGGAAATGGAAAGCAACAGATACATGACAGACACATTATTGAAAAAGCAAAAGAAAGCTTGCGACTGCTGGCTCATTATATGAATACACTCCCACTGGCGAAATATATTATTATACTTCCATTGATTATCGAAGTGTATAGGCCTAGAAAACATTTTCTTTTGCACGTGTGTGTGTAACCAAGAACGGTGGGCGAGCCTATAGTACATGTACATCCTTGCTGCATGTGATTTTATCTCTCAAGAGTGTGGAGTAGAAAAAAAAATACTCCGACAAATTATGATACATGTATATATAGGCCTATACCGACACACACGCGCGCACACACGCACACACACACACACACACGCACACACAATGTCAACATTGAACATTGTCCAGCTAGCTCAGCTGTTTGCACACTTCTGAGCAGCACGAAGTTCGAAGTCTGTATAGCGATAACTCGGCGATCATCAGGTGCACAGCCAGCAAACAATGAATTTAATATGATATTTTGTCTATTCGCAAGGTCAAGTCTGGGTTATTAGCAATGGTTCAAATATGTGGTCACGTGTGGATCCACACGACAGGTTTCCGCTAGCATTTTTGAAGTTCCTGCTGTGCGTTCAGTCACAGTACAAACGTAAATCCGCACAGTGGTGACGAGGATCGAGGATTGCAAATTATGTCTTTAATTATATGACAATGTTCCAAAATTACTCATAATCTCTTACAGAGATGCCAAGTTCATTTTATTTTTTTTTTTATATATTTTTTTTATGAGTGAGACTTGCATGACTGGGCGTCTCGGCGCGCGCATGCGCGCGGGCGAGGGAGCGAAGCGACCGAGCGGGGAGAGGGTGTGGGAGGGGGGAGTTCCCCCCTCCCGCGGTAGGGAGCTTTATACTTGAGTGACTATTTTTTACTTATTTTGAAAGACGAAAGGGAAAATATACCTTCAATAGTATTGCAACTATCACTTGAACAATCCTTTGAGCTATGTCCCAATGCTTGAGAAAAATGGGTACAATGCGTGAGATCGTGAGACGGACCCTAAATTCGTGAGTCTCCACAGAATACGTGAGACTTTGTAGCTCTGCTCTTATATGCGATACAAGCTAGTCAATAATATTATAATTATATATATATATATATATATATATATATATATATATATATATATATATAATATAATTAATTATATTAGAGGGTTTAAGAAACAACCTATGTGGTGTGTTTCGAAGCCATGCGAGAGGTTGAATTATAAATTGCGCTCGTGACCAACCAGCTTGTAGCAAACGACGAATTGAAAAAAACGAAACACCATCAACCATGAAATATCCGAAAACAATTAGGATTACGTAAGACGGGGGTCATGACGCAACGAATGTAAAGAAAATCCATCCATCTATCTGTGTATGACGTTAGCTTATCAAAATTATTCTACACCCGTCCTGTTCTCATAGCAATCAATGATTGCGAAAAATAATACATTTAAATGAAACAAAAACACATAGAGCAATCTGGATCATTGAAAGCAGCAACATAGTAGAACACTATAGTGACTCGAGAGTTTGAGGAAAATCAGACAATCGATGCATAAGTTATGAATTTTTAAAGTTTTGGTGTTGTACGAAATGACTGGATAAAGGGGAATATACTAGTGTTTATGATGCCATTGCATGTGTGGACAACAATATCAAGAAAATGAAATTTAAGAATTCCACAAAAGAAAAATCATTTTTTCATGAAAATTATCCATTCCATCAACTTGTTACTGTCATTATGTTATGGGTAATATAATTCCCCCTGCTTTCTGAACACGGTTTGCTGATGAGAGGTTAGTCAATTAAGTGCTCTTTCATTAAGCTAGAAAAGTGAAAGTGTGTTGAATTTTCTATAATTTCTTTATATTTACTTTCAACATCAGACTGTATACCACAAATACGAAAAGCGAGCTGTAACTCTCGCGCTTCAATGAAGACTGTACGCTCATTGCTATCATGATACAAACCCACGCTGTTCGATATTTTGCTTAGTCTTTTATTAGTCATCATAACAAAATGTGCAGCGAATTCCTGCTTTCGCACTATTGTTCGCAAAAATTCGATCAATATAACCCCCAGTGTGGTCTGTAGTGCGATATGGTACACAGACAAGAGTTACTGATGAGTTACAAAGATCTCTACATAATGCAGCATAAAGTAGCACCCGGAGCATATAAATCGCAAAACTGTGCATGAAATCAGGGAGTTTTGAAAAAAAAAAAAAGTTTCTCTCAGTTGGTATGGTCTATTGAAACTTATCTTTTTTTTTCTTCTTCTTCTTTTTTTTTTTTTTGCCACACTATAGAATAGACAGCCTCCTGCTGAATGAGAGAGACTTTGCGTGGAAGCGCTTGTATGCCGTATACGTTGTACCAAGCTGGAGGTACATCAGATTCTATGCCTGTTGTTCTTTGCATCCGTCTGCTATAAATGTTCAGTTATGTAGTCTCTGCACCTCTGGAATTTCCGTCGGTAGACACGTGACTCGGGGCTCACGTTGCCCGGTGCAGCGCGGACGCGCACCTTGGGAAGTAACCCTGGGTGTACATGCCCCTGGCTCTATCATTAAACTGCCTCTCTACTATTAGATGCTTTAATTTTTATCATTACCTCCTGGCAACTTACTGGTACGTGATGCCAGTGACATTCGCAAATAGTTGAACTTGAAGACTTTTTAGGCAAAATACAACACCTTTTATCAGATGTTTTAAAGGGGACCAATTCTGAGGAAAGTAAACAGGAAAAGGTCTTTGCAGCAATGAAAACTATACTCAATGAACAATGGAAAAGCCACTTAGGGCACAATGGTCTCGCGTCATCCTTGAATCCCATTGTCATCCTACAGCAAACATGGACACATATGTACGTATTAAAATGTCAAGCGTTTAAAAGGCCTATGAACACTGAAAAGAATTGTGTACTCCTCCTCACTAAAGCCATTTTTTTTTTTTTTTTTGCGTTTTGATTTGAATTAAATTGTATGTTTCACGTATTATTGCATGATAATGACGTATCCTTAATTTCACCTGCTCCACAATATTCCAGGAGGGCGTCACTTATGACATGTAATACAGAATGGCGCAAGAGGCTAGGAGGACTATTATGATATATTATGCTACGTACATCATTTTCCTTCCGCCAATGTGTCAAATTACTTCTCTGTAATATGTTTTCTATTTCCCATGTGGCATTGTGTGACATAAAAGCTCCACCATCTAGTCCTATGTGTGTATGTGTAGGTGTAGAGACATTTATACTTGCATGTTTGTATAAGCGTTGATTATACATGATGGATATCTGTATCTATTATATAATATAGGCCTACATCATCATCTCACATACATGTACATCTAATAATATACGTCATTGTTTTGACAAAGCCAGTTGTATATGTGTATATATTGTGTAGCTCATGTTTTAGTGTTGATTTTAAAGTGACCGCACATACCTAAATAAAACACACCCTGTGGTTATGCAATAGTATTCAACATTATTTTCTCAATCAGCATTGCACAAACACTTGTATGATATATATATATATATATATATATATATATATATATATATATATATATATATATATATACATATATATATATATATATATATATATATATATATATATATATATATATATATATATATATATATATATATATATAATTCTCTCTCACTGTGGTTTTTTTCCCATACTAAAGTACTCTGCTTCATACAGTCCTTTTCCTTTGGCGAGACATGTAACAGCTTTTGGGTTCAGTACTGTTCACGTAACTCTCCTCACAACACTGAATTTAAACTGTGGTATAAAAAGGCTCACTTTTTCCCCCCATTTTCCAACAGAAGGTATTTCTATCACATACAATGGGCAGAAGAATACAAGATGGTCAATCAAAATGTGGAATGGCCCAGTAGACAGAAATGCAGAAGTCAAATAAATCCTGATTCTTAGACTGCAAATGACCTTTGATGCGTGAAAAATCGCACGGTTTGGAAGAAGGGCTTGCATCATCTTTCACTCGAGTACAGAGCCGGGTCACTGTACTTCTGGTATACCGATAAATACCACCAAACACTCCTATTCAGCAGCTCAACGCACTCACATTGATGGGATAAAGACACAATCTGCTCGTTTTGTTTGACAATTTATTAGACGTTTTTTGTAACAAATCTCATGACAGTAACAAAACCAAAACGAGAATTGAATCTTCGCCTTCAACTTAAATATATTTCACACTATTTCCCTCTCTCACGATGAGTAAATTGCAGAACATGTATAAAAAACAAAGAGATATATGGATGAAGTACAAAAACAAAGTACATGCTGAATGAAACATCATAAACATCACTGCAGTGATAGTACACTGGTCTACAGTGTCGTAGATGTGCAGAAACTGACAACGTCTGCCTGGCAAGACACACATTGCCGTCAATTCACATCCGAGGAGTTGTACAAAACATTTAATGTTGCTGTTTTCTATACAGCATGTTGCTTGAACATCAAAGGCTCTGTCATTCTTGCAGTAAGAAGTTGTAAAATATAGATTTCAGTCTGAGTCAAGTTTACATGGGTATGGGAAGCTAAATCTCAGAATTGTTTAAAATGTGTGATGTGATCTTCAACACATATTAATTGTAGCTTGAAAGTGTTATAGGGAGGAATAGACACAGAAGGGTCTTTGTTGGCCCTATTAAACTCAATGGGTGGGTGGGGGTTGAACACTGTTTTTTTTTTTTTTCCAGAGGAGCTGGACATGACAGTTCTAATGTCATGTCATCAAAATTAAAATGTGGATAAGTAAAAGATAATCTGGAGGTCTTTTCCAATCATGATAGGTAACATCTTCAGTGCAGGGATGGACTTTTTTGATAGTTTACTGATGTTGAAAGTTTGTGTTTTATTGTTTGGACCATCCATCTCACGTGAACATCAATGTATTGTGATGTAAATGCCAGCAGTGGTTTGCTGAAATGACGATATACAAAAAGTTCAATGTCCCCTATAAAATCTCTATCAGTGAATTCATCAAGCTATCAAAACCACATCACAGCTTCCTAAAAAACAAACAAAAAAATAATATCCTTGTGAAAAGCGAGAGAAGAGAGCCTATCGCCTATAGGTTGTCGACCTACATCGTCCTTGAAGAGAACACACGATGCAAAAAAGAGAGGAAATAAAGGTGAAATGATGCCGTCCAGCAGCTCGTAGAAATATACAATGCAAGGTATGACCAACAATTACGATAGATGAAGAAAAAACATGCTGATATTGTGACAATGTACTTATAAATGGCACAGGCACACAGCTGCAAACGTTCATTGTAACCAGGTGACTTGTAGGAGGTAGTCTCCTTTCAGCCGCTTCAAACAAAAAAATGTCCTCATTACTTTTTGAATAACTTTTGAACAGGTAAACTGGCCACAGGCAATCAAGATAGCAATGAATCCTTAATTCCCTTTAAAATTATCTGGACTTATGCCAAATAACCCGATACATAAAACACAAGTTCATTTCACTGAATGCATTCTTACAAGTTATAGGTCATTTCAACTTCAGGTGTGAAATGAACGTACAAGCCCTGTAAATTTGTCCAAAGATGCGACATTATGTAGGCGCCTGCTAGAAAAACATGAATGTCAATTTTCAGCATTAACTATTTGCAAATTTGGTGTTTCCCATGTCTTTGAGGCAAATCAAATCAAATTCAACTGAGTAATCAGTATACAATTGTATCACACAAATTGAAAATGAAAAAAAAAAATTACATACTAATTATATCATGTAAACAAAGGTACATGAAACATAGAGAGTAATTTAACACACCCAAAGCAAACAAATAAAAAATTGACGAAAATTCTCAGTTGCCCTAGAGTAAAGCTGGTGAGGCAAAACCAGGCTAGGGTACAAATTTTAGCAAAATCAGACACGGCTGTACATACCAGGAAACTATGTAAGATGGTTATCTACCATGGGGTGAGAGGATCTCGTAAAAGTTGTGTTAAATAAATAAATAAATCTGAAATTAGTAAGACAGTTCACTTACTGTTGATATGCCATACCATTTTATCTTTAGAATACCTTATCCTACTAAGCACAGCTGTGCAGAAACTAGTCTTTTCATTCATTATTTAAGTTACTTTTTTGGTTTTGTTTTGAGCTTTGATTTCAAGACAAGAAAAAATATTGTGCTGGGCATTTCTACCTCAAAGCATTAATGGACATGTTCCCTACCATCCTCACTTTCAGATCCTTACAATTACAAGCCTTTGGTTTTACAAATCTACCACAAATTGCTGTGAAATATGACAGCTTAATACTTAACAACTTTAAGAAAACAAATGCATTTCAGTTATAAAAATCGGTAAAGTTTTTATAGCACATGGGGAATTCAATGCAGACAATAAAACATCATAATGGTTCGATAACAAATAATATGCTGCCCTCAGCCCTCCCCCTAAAAAAAAAAAGCAAATTAACTAACTCAACTCTATATATCATTGGTTCTATGAAGAGGCCATTCTGAATACAGCGCATTCCCATTATCATGAACACAGTTATAACGAATTCCTCATTACAACGTACCGTAGTAAAAATTCAGGTAAAATGCACTCTCGTTAAAGCGAACACAGTTATAACAAAATTGTGGTTACAACAAAATAAATATTGAGGAGGCAACATAATCGGCTCTACGATTTTTTATGTTGTCGATTTAAATTCAATTATAATGAAATTTTGATAAACAAAGGCAACTGCCGGTCCCAAAGATTTTGATATAACGGGAGTCCACTGTACCAAAATCATCATCATACGACATTTTTACTTTGCTGTTCATCTACACGGACATTTCAATATAAAAAAAAAATCAGCTGGTCCCAAGGACTTTGATATAACGGCAATGCACTGTGTACAGATCACTGTACATACGTAAATGATGTAACCAGGTAAGTAGTCAACCGCACAGATATATCCCAAACACAAGGACCAGTATATATTGTACATGGACAACTTGCAAAATGTGTGTGCTTGAGTTTGCTTTCATTTGCCTCCATGCCAAACACAATGTGGTGCTTTTTCAAGGCATTCAGTTAGTACTCAGTGACAGGTCTGACAACTTGTGCAGACACTACCATAGATTATGATGGCTGAGTTTAAATGTCAGTTGTAAATTTGCCAAGAGTTCTATGATTACATTGCACTGTAATTATTGGTCTTTTATTTTCAGTATGGGTAAAGGGTCACATGCATTGCATAAAACACCAACTTTGTTTCTTGGCTGAGTGAAGACTGTAGACTACAGATGAACATTTGTCTCTATGTCTTACAATCAAGGACACCATGACTGAAAGTTTTGCTGAAACATCATACACGTATGAACACAAACAGAAATGCAAGCTGCACAAGCACAGATACAGGGCAAGAGATTATGGTCAAGACTCATGTCTGTAGACGTGTAGATCAACAGCATACTAAATTCATTCACCCTATGACGCACATGTGTTCATTCTTATAGGCCTACATGTACAGGGACATTTCAGGGGTCACCAAGATTGCTGATATTACCTCGTTATGTGGTCTATGATATAAACATACTAAAAACAGAGACCAGCTATTCAAGTTACAGCAATGAAAAATTTGGGCTGCTGAATTCACCTCGTTAAAAGCAGAACTTCGTTGTAAAGCAAGCTTGTTATTATAATGGGTTTCCTTGCACAATTTGTGGGATACTGTTTGCTGAAAAGAGAGCCCTACAGCTGTAGGGAGATCCCTTCAGTGTATTGTTAGATTCTGCTTTAAAACTTGATTTGCATTCATTGTTTGAGGCCTAACAGACGGCAAAGGAATACTTCCAGCAATAGAGATCTAGATTTTAATGTAAAGTTTCAAATCAATATCTAATTTGCAAGCCACTTTATACCTAAACTACAGAGTATCAGAAAGATGTGTTTATAAGTGGGTTTGTTCTCACAAACTCATGGTGAAATGCAGGGGGGGGGGGGGGGTTGATATGATCAAAATTAAACCAAGAATCATATCTTGGCAACTGGAATGTTACTTTGTGGGTATAAATGGTAACATTCCACTGTAGCTGAAAAACACTTTAAATTGGGGTAAGTTTTCTTCAATTTATTTGCCCTCTGTACAATATCTTCACCTCTCCCCTTGATAATTTCTTGCTTTCATTAACACTCACATTGCTGGAAAACAAAGACTTCAGAAAGAGTATAACAAGATACTGTACAAGAAGCATGCCATATTCATAGGCATTAAGTCAGGAAGTTTTAAATTGGAATTTACAAACGTCTCAACTGTCAAGTAACCCAAATTCAGGTAAGAATAGCAGCCATTGGTGCTTTCGAAAAGCACAGTACATTACAATACTGGAAAAATGTCTACATGCACAGTAAGCATTGTTACGACACAGATTCCACATATAAACAGGGTCTACAAGATCTAGCAGGAGAAATAAATACTTCATGACTTTTCAGTGCCACTTATTTGTTGGTGTCAGCCCTACTCTCACAGTCTACTCACTTGCACCATCCGATGTCAAGAAAACTGCCCACTATTCTGGCTCACATTTGATCTTGATCGGTGGAGCTGGTAAAGATTCAGAGGAGCTGGGAGACCATGCCCCAGAACAAGAGTTTGCAGCACCATCAGAATTACCCTGGACTGGACTATTCGGCTTGCTGACTGCCTGGGTTGCGTCCACATGAGATTTTTCGTGGGCCTCACCCTCAGCTTTGGAGGCAAACCTCTGAGGGCACAGCCGACACTGGTAAGTCTTCTGGCTCTGGTGGGTCTGCATGTGAAGCTTCAGGTAGTTGGCATGGGTGAAGGTGAGACAACACTCCTTACACATGTAGGGGGTGTACTCCCGCTGATGGATCTTACAGTGCTCCTCAAGGAGACACTTCTTAGAGAATCCCTGGCTGCACAACTTACACTGGAAGCGTTTCTTTGCCGACTGCAGGGGGCTCTTCTTATTGAAGATGCCAAACTTTGTCTGCGGCAGCTGGTTCTTCCTTGTCGCTGGAAGCTTCGCTATGTGGGTCTTCGCGTGAGAGTCCAGTAGCACCAGCGTTGGGAACGTCTCCTGGCAGATGTCGCATTTGAATTTACGGACAGTGGATTGCAAACACACGTGACTCTTTAGACGCTCAATTTCCGTGAAGGCATTGCCGCACTGGTTGCAGGAGAAGAGTTTTTCGCTCTCGTGCACACGCTCGTGCATCTGCTTGTGTGACATAAGCATAAAGGTGCGATCACAGAACCTGCAGGGAAACCGCCGCTGTTCCTGTTCCACAGAGTGCAGCAGTTCGTGGGCCCGGAGGCCGGCAGCGCGGTGGAACGCCTTGCCACACATGCCACACTTGAAGCTCTTGATGCTGCTGTGTCGGCGGACGTGGAGCTGGTACTTTGCCTCAACACTGAACGACTTCAGGCAGACGCGGCAGACAAAGTGACTGCGACCCTTGTGCACCAGTTTGTGTTCGTGCAGGTTGAACGCATGCATGAATGAAAGTCCGCACTCTGTGCACTTGTACGCTTTAACGCCATTGTGCTGCCGCTCGTGGCTCTTGAGGTTGAAGCTGAAAGCAAACGACTTGTCGCACTGCGAACACTTAAAGGACTTCTGCTTGATGTGGTTCAGACGATGTCTGTTGAGGTCGACGCGGCAGTCGAAGGCCTGATCACAGTCTGGACACTCCACCACGTTGGACGGCATGGAGAAGGGATTCCTCTGTAGCTGAGATGTACTGGGAGCATCAATGTTGCTACTCTGCCTCTGCAGAGGGGATTTGTTGCTGGACTCATTCTGAGAATGCTTGAAGGAACATGGACATCTTCTTCCTGGTTTCAGCTCCTCATCTGAAAGTCAAACATCCATGAGCAAAACATTAGAATGATTGCTTAGCATCAAGAGAAAAGCAAACATTTCTATCATGCTAATTTCGACAAATCCTTTTCAAACTATTATAATCCTGTGCCAGTTTTTGCTATGATTTGAGCTCATGTTAGCTTAAAGGGATCGTATAGTTTTGGTTGAGACCTAATTTCAGGTTTTAACATTTTTTGGTGAGAAAATGAGAAACCTCTTATGAAATATGAAAGGGCATATAATTCTATGAGGAATTCAACATTTATTTGATGAAAATTGGTTTTGAAATGGCTGAGATATCCATGAAAGAGCGATTCTAATAAAGTGTGGGACCCACACTTTATTACGATTGCTTTGTTTCACTTCGTTTTTTGGATGTTTCAGTCATTCCAAACCCGATTTTCATCAAATAAACTTTGAATTCCTCTTAAAATGGTATGCTCTGTACTATATCATAAGTGTTTTCTTGGTATCTTGCAAAAAGTTAGACGCCCAATTCTCATCTCCACCAATACTCTACCATCCCTTTAACTGTTGAGTTTCCAGCACTATAACGTATAATATAAATCACAAAGTATTATGGGAAATATTTACTAACAGCAAGCTCAAATGTACTCATTAAAGGACAAGGCCACCTTCATACACGTGGATTGAGTAAATCAGCAAAATTAGTAGAACACATCAGTGAAAGTTTGGGTAAAATCGGACAATTCGTTCATAAGTTATGAATTTTTAATGTATCTGCACAGTCACTGCTGGATGAGAAGACTACTACAGCGTATGATGTCACATGCGTACAACGATACAAGGAAAATATAAAGAGAATTTCACAAAATTTTACTTTTTGAAAAAAAAAGTGCACATTTCCTCGACTCGTCACTGATGTGTAAGGGTAATATTATTCCCTCTTGCCTTCTGAAAGAGGGAAATCGTGCTCTCTTGTTATGTGAGAAAAGTGAAAATATCTTAAATTTTCTTTAAGATATATTTTTTTATATCATTGTACACATGTGACATCACAAGCTGTAGTAGTTTTCTCATCCAGCAGTGACTAAGCAGAAACTTCACAAATTCATAACTTTTAAACGGACTGTCTGATTTTCCTCAAACTTTCACTGATATGTTCTACTTTGTACTAATATTGCTGCATTCACTGAATCCACATGTCGATGAGGGTGAACTTGTCCTTTAACAAATGTTTAACAGAAACTCAGTTAATTAAAAATGTATTATGGTCATCCTGTAGTACATTGTACCTCTGACATAAAAGTAAATTTTGTTCTAGTAGATCTGTACAGGAGGCCTTATTTTATCATAACATGGCCATCTATTGATGCAATTTCCCTTTAACGCTAGTTTTACTCTTCTGTAGCATCCTGTATTACTTTCTCAACTGTCTGGACTAGGAAATCGTGTCACGAACAAAATGTCATACCATCTTCATCAAAGCTCCATTCTTCGTTGTCGTCCTCATCAATGAACTCCTCATCGTTGTCATCTTCATCATCATCTTCAGAATGGCTGACATCGTCCGTTCGCATATTCTCGCTGTTGTTCTCCCTCTGCGGGTATTTTTCCTGTAAAACAGAGGTGGGAACAAAAGTAAAAATTAAAAAAAAAATTGGAAATATTATACAATTGGACAAGTTTATCCCTTAATGCTTTATCATCTGCTGCCTGTGCATGATTACAGTGTACACTGTTAGGAAATATATTAGGGAATTGGGCGACTTTCAGCACACAATGCTATAAGTACCGTACGTATGGGTAGAAATCACTGAAAAGTGAAATCTCTATGGAAGAACAAGATCAGTGGTGGAAATGAGCTGCATGCTTGGCGGAGGTCTGCGCTCTCAGAGTGCTTCTCTAGTTTACTATTATTCTGATTTATAATCAATACCTGGTACATCTAGACACATCTGTAATTTCATGACATCATAAGGAAATGCACAATGTTATGTTCATGCATTATATTATGAATAAAAAATGTAACATTTTCTGTAACCTCACCTTACGCAACATAGGTTCCGTCTCCCTGCCATTGCTCCCAAGGGCGAGGGCGACAGACTGAACATGGTTCACCGCTGGCAGGGCAAAGAATCGGGCGATGTTCTGCGGGGAGACTTGGTGCATGGTGTACAGGCCTCTTCCATTCCCCTGAACCATTTTAACAACTGCCGAGGTGTCCTCAGGGGACACTTTTCCGGAAGAAGAATGATTCGGTCCTTCAACTTTTGTTGATAATGTCTCTTGGTTGGTGTTCTCAGTTGGGGATAAGTTTCCGTTCTGGGACTGGCAAGCTAGAGAAGTGTTTTCCCTCTCGGTATTCAGTAGAGGAGAGTTCTTCTCTGGAAAACTTTTGACAGTGTCTGTAGATGTGGACCAGTCAGCCGTACTAGGTTGGAACAGTTGGTCTTCCGGGACAATTTTGGATGACTTGTCTCCGTTTAAACTCGCTTCTTCTGGATCTTGGTCTTTTCCTGAGATCTGGTCGTTGTTGGTGTCAGATACGCAACATTTCGAAGTGGCTGGAGTGGCATCTAGAGACTCTGAGGGCTCAGTGGGAGGCAATCTTTCACCATTATCTGTACAAGGAAACAAAAATAAATAGAGCATGTGCTTAGTAGGCGCCTCTGGCTCTCTTTGTTTTGTTTTTTTTTCTGTCCTTTCCATGTGTACTCTATACTTTAGTGTTCATCTAATGCCTACTGGGGTGTTTGTATGTATTCTCGAAGACAAGGTTTTCACCTAGAAAGACCTTAAGGGTCGAGGGCCGGGTACATTCTGCTAGCCACATCTTCTGGGAGATATCTCTTTTTTTTAATCAACGTTTTTTGGGGTTTTTTTCTGTCACATTCTAGTAGCAATGCTTTGTTTGATAAAATGTCAGTTTGTACAGTCATGTAGCACTGCAAGATTTGTAAAAAGTTCCTTCTGAAATTGTGCCCCCTTTTTTTTCCCCTGTCCAGTTCCAACATTAAAAAGAGGGTGATGATTTGAGAGAAATTGAATAAAATTGGCTGTGGTATCTCCAGGGGAACACAATGAAGAAATAGAAACCTTCTCACTATAATTTTTATCCATTGATACACTGTACATAACACTCATCCCTGGCCCAACTCTGGAATTCTCACGCCTCAACAATAGCTCAGACATTGATCTATGTACAATGTACGAAGGAGTCTTCAAGCCTGAAAGATGCAGGACTACCAGTGAGTACCAGAACGAGAAGGCAAAGAAGAGATGAGTCCAATTCAATTTTTAAGACTTCTCCAAGTCTGGAATGTGATTACATCATGATTGATTCATACAATGCAATGGACCCGAATGAAAGAAATTTAAGAACTACTTAACAAATTTTTACAGAGATAGGCCTAGATATTAGAGAGTTGAGTATAATTATTTTGTAGGATTCTCTTAATTCTAGTACTAAACTTTGTATTCTTTTAGTTTTATAACCACACAGCCCTGTCGCTGTACCTTCTCAAAGCGTCTGGTTACTCTTGTCGGGCTACCCTCACATGATGCCCTTCTTCGCATGATGACCCCCAACAAAACCCCTCCTGAGTCCTGGATTTCCCAATCTGAGAACAGTCTAGCCAGAGTTTCAGACTACATAAAGGTATCATTAAGTTTAAAAAAAAATCTGGCTGTACAAATTTGGCCTATTGCTGATAAATGCCCTCAAGTAGGCTCCCCTTCACTTTACGTTGCATCACCATGCCGCCGAGCCCGAGGAGGCAAGACGGCGGTCCCGATCGCGGGCCACACCGGGCTGGCGGCCCGCGGAGGACTACCCCCACTGTGTAGCTTTCACAGTAACTGAGCACCGCACACCGGCAGCAGCTTACTTCACCAACACACAAGCAACAACGATTTACGTAGCTACAGATAATGCTGCCAAACGACCGTCTCTAACTTAGACCTCATACTTTGTGCCAATAAGAAATATTGAATCATTGTGAATCACTCACTAAAAAATTCGTTTTCGGTTTAATAAACTCTTGTCTCAGTGTTGTCAATCCTGACAGAACACAGAGTAACAGGAGCACGAAAATCTAATTTCAGCGCAATTCGTTCGATTGCTCAGCCACAACGCACGGGTTACATTCCCAATGCGGGTGGGTACGCACGTGACCAGCAAGTCGCTGAGAGCTTGGCGTCTGCCTCAACTCGGACATCCAACAGAACTTGGATGAGTTAAGAAAGAAGTAAAATCATACTTATTCCCATTAAAGGCAAGTATTAACTAAGAAATATAATCAACTCACGTTTCTCAACATCCATAACAACGGTAAATCATCGAAAATCGGCCATTCCATCCTCCCGAATTTATTATCCAACATACAAGCATCACGACATCACACATATCAACATACCTCTGCGTACGCACGTCCGCTACGATGCGAAGGTAACTGCATCACACAGCTGTTTACGTGCGACGTGCGAACGCTCACAGACTGCTGATCGGAAAATCCCCAAATCGCCGGCCAAGAACACTTCTATCGTTCTGCACGAGCAACACGAGATCGATTCCAAAATAGTAATAATCTCTGACGGAATAAAACGTTCCAAGGCTCACAAATTTGATAAATCCGCTATAACGATGCTCAACTATGATTATTCAAAATGTTTATCGGGATGAAATTCCTGCTATTATAAATTTACATCTATATGCATGTCATGGAAGGTGCTTAGAAATGTAATCGATTGATTCACCAGCTCTGGATCGGAGCCGTGCCAAGGTACTGAATGGAAATATTGGGGAGCGGTGGGCGATATTATGTTGTGCTCAGAAGCTCAACCGGTTCTCTCTGGTTTGTATGAGGGGAAAGTCGGCCGATAGCAGCGGACGGCTCGCGAACCAACCCCGACCAGTTTTTCCGGTGCACGCCAAACTGTGACACAAGTTTGTCCTTCTTACCGATGAACGAATCTTTCTTCTTTTTTGTTTTCAATCTTTAATCCCATATTTTTTTTTTTTTTTTTTTTTTTTAGATATAATCATTCTTGGTAGTAAAAGTTGAAATTTGAAATATTTTACAGGTAAGGAATATCGAAGGAGGAGTCTTTTGCAGTAAGCAGCTTGTATGGCTATGATTTCTGTTTTGCCAAGTAGATTGTATTTGACTCACCTTGAGTGTAATTATTGTATGTGAGTCGACTTTTGAACGAGCTCAATAAACTCTATTCGAAATCAACCGCATTAAGAAAAATGACATTTTATTTCTCTGTTTTAGCTAATCGTGGTGATTAAATCATGTAGGCCTAATGTTGAGAAAAAAAAAGATCAAATGGTGCCTGGAAAATACACGATCGATATGTTGAGTTGTATCTTATTTAAAATATCGCGTACCCAAATCGAATGGTGATATTGTTCTTTGCTGTGAAGTATGATTTAATATTGATCTGATGATGGTCATGGTGATGGTGGCCTGGTATTGTGACAAAACAACGATTTTCCCCATATAGGTGAACTCAATATCTATCTGAACTGACATTTGCATTGACATTGACATTGAGTATTAAATGTCGCAGCATAAACAATTTGACATCAAATATTAATCGGTCTGTTTCCGCTACATGTAATTTTGTTACGAGAGACATAGGAGGAGAATATTTTTGTGTGATTATTTATACCTGTGTTGTTGAAAGTGAAAGCTCCACAATTTTATAGGGACTTATTAGAAGTGTGGGTAAATACGAGACAAATAAGAAGTAATGTAAGTAATAGTTTGTATATATTGGTAATGTTATAATATTTGATAATAAATATATACGATTAAATAGAAACTGTATGATGAAAATATGCATAAAAAGGGAGTTTATAGATTAAAACATACATTAGGAAAAATAATGGTGAATTGAAATGTGATGGATATTTTAGAGATTTTGGTTTAGGAGTAAAAGATATTTTTTCTTTGTTATGTATTTATGAAAATGTACAGATGGTTCGGAGGAGAAATATGAGAGAAAAAAGATATTTTGGAAACTGATTTTATCATAGGAGGGAAAACAATTGACATTAGCAATTTAAGATCAAAACAAATGTATTTGCAATTTCTTAAGGAAAAAGAAAGTGTAGTACCAATTTTTGATAGAATTAAACGAAATTATGGGTTTTCTGTTAAGGAGATAGAAAATATATTTTTAAGGCCAAGACAATGTACATTAAATAGCCGATTACGAGAGTTTCAATTTAAACTGGTGCATGGTATTGTTTACACAAATCATCATCTTTTCAGGTTCGGTTTTGTTGCAAGTAACTTATGCTCTTTTTGTGAAAAAGAAGAAGAAACATACAAACATTGATTTTACACTTGTGAGCATGTGAAATTAATCTGGGAATTATGTGAGAAAATGATAGATGTTGATTTAAAAAATTGTATTGGGAAGAAACTCTGTTCGGAAGGAAGGAGGGCAATAATGGTTAAATATTTGATTTTTAAAAGCAGAGGATATGGAAAACCGCCTACATATGATAAAATCAAAAATAATATTTTAGAGGATAGATTTGAGGAAAAGAAATTAGCATCAATGAGGGGAACTTTAACCATTCATTTCAGTAAATGGGAAAATTTGAAAGTAAGTATGGAAGGACCCGGAGCCAGCTGTCCAAGGGGAAGGGGGGAGGAGAAGGGTATAAAGTCGGGAGGGGAGGGGGGGGGGGATGATTAAAGGGAATATCAATTCCATTTTGGTATGTGTATAGATGGATGACGTGTTAAGTATTCCTTTTTTAATGAATACACTGTCATGCTGAAAGTACAGCTCGATTTGATTTTAACGAAAGTTAGCAAGCAGTGTATGTTTTTGTTTTTTTTCCCGGTGCATTGTATATTCTTTACGAATGTACTGTTTCTGCTGAAAGTACAGCTTGGCTTGATTTCACTATTGTGTTATGCTGAATCGTGGATTTTGTAATACAATAGTCATATGCTTTGATTTGTTATGAAATTGTTTTGAATATGGAATCAATAAAAGATTATGGGAAAAAAAAGTAACGCAAAAAACAAAACAAAACATGTAGGCCCTAGTAAGAGTCCTAGGCCTATGTAGATGATCTAGATTACTGCTGGTAGCAATTTAGGGCCTATTCTTTATCGGAATCAACTTCGATCGTCAGTTATTCACTTGATTTTCTGATAACTTTGTGGGAGACACGAAGATAAATAGACATTGATTGATAATTGATTGATTGATTGATTGATTGGTCAATAGATTATTTATTGATTAATTAATGGAGAAATGTAATTATGCGTCGGGTGTGTTTGTGTTAAGAGTATAGTAGGCCTACATATTCAATATACAATAATTATGTAGTTATATAGATAGGATTGTGTGTATAATCTGTGTGTTTGCGTACGTGTGTGAGCACGTGTGTGTAGAAAAGAGAGAAGGGCATGTTGGGGGTCAATACTATTGGTGCCTGCTTTAATGGGGAAGCGGGGGCTGGTGGGGGGGGGGGGTGTCTCTTGAACTTCAAGGGCTATCTAGAGTAGACAACCCTCTTCCTCCCCTCCCTCCTCAATCGAGTGTTATACTTTCAGAACTGTTCTGTTTACAAGCTCACCTTCGTAGACATGTGGATTGAGTGAATGCAGCAATACACATTCTCAAGAGTTTGGGAAAATCGGGCAATCCGTTTAAAAGGGGTCTAGGACAATATATATTACCCCCTGGGCAATTACCCCGCGCCCTTCCCCTGGCCCTAATCCTAATCCTAATCCTGAACCTAACCCTAACCCTAACCCAAACTCCTACCCTAAACCTAACCCTAACCCTAATCTTTACTCTTACCTAACCACTAACCAGTATTTGGCCGGGGGTAATTGCCCTCCGGGGGTAATTGCCCGGATACGTTTAAAAGTTATGAATTTTTGAATTTTCTGCTTAGTCACAGCTGGATGAGAAGACTACTGCAGCTTGTAATGCCACATGTGTAGGCCCTACAACGATATAAAGAACATATAAAGAAAATTCAAGATATTTTCATTTTTCTCGTATACTAAAAGAACACTTGAATTCCCTCTTTCAGAAGGCAAAGAGGAATGACATTACCCTTATACGTCAGTGACGAGTCGAGGAAATGTGCACTTTTTTCAAAAAGTAAAATTTTGTGAAATTCTCCTTATATTTTCCTAATATATCGTTGTACGCATGTGACATCTAGTACACTGTAGTAGTCTTTTCATCCAGCAGTGACTGTGCAGATGGGTCATAACTTTTGAACGGATTGTCTGATTTCCCCCAAACTTTCCGACTGATGTGTTCTGCTGTATTGTTGCATTCACTCAATCCACATGTATGTGAAGGTGCACTTGTCCTTTAATGAACAAGGAAAATACGCGGAATGTGACAATGACATCCACTAATATTGATAATAGGCCTATAATAAAGTGATTTCAATACAAAAAGGGAAAAAGATGCTGCTAAAATGGCAATGCATGACAGCCTATAAGTCGAACAAAATGAATAATAAGGCAATAAAAGGCAATAAAGTAATGGTATTTTCAAAATATCAAATTTTCCCGTAAAAGTGACAAGATGCTTTCACAACGTATCCGGGCAATTACCCCCAGAGGGCAACTACCCCCCCCCCTAAATACTGGTTGCTTAGTGGTAGGGTTAGAGTGTTGGGTTAGGAGTTTGGGTCATGAGGGTTAGGATTAGGTTCAGGATTAGGATTAGGATTAAGAATCATCTTCTTACGCTCCATTATAGGTAGAGCCTATAAACTATAATCGATAAGGAATCGCTACATTTTCAAATGTGAAAGTGACTGATGCTACGCTGGTCCAACTTTCCGTTACGATGCTATACAGGCTATCCAATATGTGCTCGACTGTATATCATTTAGGCCTCGGCCCTATATCCTAAGATTTTTTTTTTTTTCCAGAAAGGATAATGGAACTTAATACGCTTCTCATTCAGGTGTCTATAAGCTACGTTCAGTAACATCCCACCGCGGCACTTATAAAAATGTTCTAGAGTCAGTGCCTTCGCTTGATGACACGATGAACCATACTGGAAAGAACACTTTTTTTTCAGTAATGTTTATTTGATTTCTATAATTTCACATATTTCAACAAAAACATTCATCTTGACTGTAGGCCTTATAAACACAATGTACAATCAGCAATGTTTGATTGCAAAAAAAAAAAAAAAAAAAAAATCAATCGGTGCGTGACCCGAAATATACACGTTACATTCAACTCATAAACTTTTAATACACGTAGGCCTATATTAGCTGCCAAAAAAAAAAAAAAAAAAAAAAAAAACCTCCCTACCTGACCCGTCCCCTCCTCTCCACGCAGTACTGGTCCCACTCACATTGATCTCTTTATTTGATCAAAAATTCTCCAACATATATTCACATTCTGTTACATCATCTTAAAGCATTTAGCATTGGCCATGCACGAGAGAAACTAGTAGAAAAAAAAAGGAAGAGAGAGAGAGAGAAAAAAAAAACAATGAAAAATTAATGGGCCTTCACAGCAAGCTCCAGATAGATGAAAACTAACAAATCCCAGTCGTACTCGAGAAATCAAATAAATAAACAACACTAATTTATTCAATCATGTCAATTAACATATTTTCATTACATTAAATGCAAAGCTATTTTTCCTCTGTTGATTGCCGATTTCTTTTCCTCTTCAATACTTTCCCTTATTCTTTTCTGAATTAGGCACTATGTTGAATAATGGTAAAAACAAACAAACAAACAAACTTGTACTTCTTGAGTTGAAAATAATATATTTCAGCAAAATAATCCAAAAAAAATTCAAGAAAAAAACACACTTAATTATTTTTGTTAGTTACTCCGATGACAATGAAGTAATCTCAGAAACAGACATTTCACTTGATTAGAAATTTCGTGTGAATAACTCCCTCAACCTTGCCCTTTCAATCTGCTCATTCCTTTTTCGTCTTGCATTATGTAGTATAGCATACTTTATTTCCATTGCAAATTAAAGCATGTGATAAATAATCCTAGGATACTACCTGCCCACAGGCAGGTACGTACAAGGAAAAAAAAAAATACAGTGGACCCAGTCCATCACACCGCAATAATGGTTATTGACATTGACACAAATATATACAAGTATACAAGTACATTTACACACAAACATGATACATGAACAGCTGTTTCAAGACGAAAAAAAAAAAAACTTACAAAAAAAAATGAACTTATATCAGCATATACTTAACCTAAGAAACACAAAAAATAACTCATTCGCGAAATTCATTACCAATAAATTACATTAAATCTGCTCAATAAAATGAAATAATTATTTCACATCCATTGTTGCAGAAAAAAAACGACAAAATATACATAATGATAAATACATATGCAAAGATATAAATCCTATAAATATTGTATATTTCAACAATACAAAGGGGGAAATCAAAATGGACAAAACCGGCCCGTAAATAATGACTGTATATAGACATATGATATGCATAATCATATTCCTCCCACCTCACTGGTATAATTCATAATGATGGCGATGATGATGGTGATGATAATGATGATGATGATTATAATGATGATGACAATATTGATAGAGATGATGGTGATGATGATTATGATGGTGACGATGATGTTGATGATAATTATGATAGTGGCGATAAGGAAGAGAATGATAAGTCTAAGATGCCAAAGCAGTCCATCAATTCTTAACCTTGGCAATCTCATTTCAACCATCTTAAACTTTTGCCTCTGTTTTGTTATTTCTATTTGGCATATTTAACAGGGGAATGTCATTATTAATAAATATGTTCAGTTATACCTGATGCTATTACATACTGTCTGTTGGCCAGCTGGTTTATTCCAGCCCCCTGCATTGGCCACGCCCCGATTAGCTTAACTTCAATGCGACATTCGGTAACTTGAACCAGGGAGGTGGGAAGAGACAGACGAAAGAACGCTCACCATGCCTAAACTGAGAAAATCACGGTGGGCCATATAAATGACAAAGATTGAATTAAGGCTAAGTATCGGCAATGTGCATTTGTTTACGGTATCTTAATTTCAAGGCTTCCAAAGTATTCTACATACATAGTATTCTGCAGTAGGATCTTAATTTGCCAATTGTAAATACCGCTTTTATGAGTTTATAAAGAATACTACTACAGACTTAAGAATAGTTAAAATATATGACCAAAATTAGCAAAGTGTTCTATACTCGTACCTACCTATGTATGCAAACGATTTGTACTCAGGCAAGAGCCACACGTGCATGATGGAAAATTACTCCGTACAATCCACCTCGTAGGAAAGCCACTGAACTGTGATACTTGTCTGAATGTCATGTTCCGTGCATGTGCTACGTGTCGAAGATAATGCAAAGTCTGTTGATCGATCATAATCGGTAGTGCACATAAAAGGAACGTGGATGGATAGTCTCTGTCCTAGGCGTAATCGATCAAACATGACGATTACTATTTTTGGCGAAAACACACTGTCCTGTAGAATACTGTAGATTGAAAATGCATAACAAACGCTGTAATAAAAGCAGGATCAATCTCTACCTGGCAGTTCCTTTCCCAGACTACACTTGCGTTGTAAACACACTCGAGGACACGTATACATTATTTTGTTTTGAAGGGTTATAAGTTCACCGAGAATGAAACCCAAATAAGTGGATATAACATTATATGCATCCTGTTTAATTGATATCTCACATCCTGTGTGGATCAAGAGAATAAAATTAATCAAAAGTTGTAAATTTTCAAATTTAGGTGCCGCCGTCTCTGGATGAGGAGACTATACAGTTCACTGACGTCGTGTATGGCTGTATAAAGATTGAAAATCGAAGAAAATCAACATAGGGCTGATAATATTGCACTTTTATTCAATGTACATGAAAAACTCTTAGCGGTTAGGCCTAGCTCTTTCAGAAGGGGGAGGGGAATAATATTACCTCAAATATAATATTATGATTATGCCAGTAACAAGTCGAGGGAATATATAGGCCTAATTTCATAAGAAATTTAAGTTTGTGGAATTTTCTTCATATTTTCTTTATACGTCCTTGTACATTATGCGCGTAAACAGCGATGGTGTCACCCAATCTTTAAAAATCCATAACTTTTAAACGGATTGTCCGATTTTCCTCAAAATTTCACTGGTGTGTTCTACTAATATTGCTGCACTGACTCAATTCATGCGTATATTTGGAATTCATTTCCTCTTTTAAACTACAGTGATGTGAATAACGACGATTTGCAGCCTACATAAATAACTGCTCAAAATTCGACACAATTACAGTGTCAGAATTCACGGCATCGCAATCAACCTATCATACATTTGTCATATAGTCGGGTTTGTTTTCGGCAGGAGTCATAGAGCGATCGATCGCTTTTGAACTACTAGTAACAAAATTATACTTCTTTCTAGGAATCTATGACATATTTTGGATCAAAAATTATCCTTTCGTGATTGGTTGAAAGAGCTTCACGTGATTACATGCATTTTCAGCTTTGTCAGAGTGTTGGCACGTTTGACACTCCATGGCGTACTATTTGCAAAATGACGTTACTTAATAGTCTTTTATGACTATTCCCAAATAGGGTACAAGTGTACACGGTGTACTATTTTTTTGTGAAATGATCAGCAAAGTGATTGTGACGTCACAAAGCAATTTTGACAAAGCGCATTGCTTCATACGGTCACTTTGTAAAATGTAACGGTTAATGTGACATCACAAAGCAATATTCTGTCATCGCGCGCTGCTTCATACAGTCTAGTCACTCTGTGATATGTAACAATTTGTAATAAATTAATTGTGACATCACAAAGCAATTTTGACATCGCGCGCTGCTTCGTAAGTCACTCCGTGAAACGTAACAATTCTAACAATGCAATTGTGACATCATAAAACAATTTTGACATCGCGCGCTCCTTCGTATGTCACGTCACTCCGTGAAATGTGACTGTGACATCACAAAGCAATTCTGGCATGGCGCACTGCTAGATCGTCGTTTACTTGCATAATTTGCGAAATCGCACATAATGCCAAGGTTTTATACATGGAGTTTCAACTGGCTGTAACTATTGATGTAAAAAAGAATTCTACAGGTCACTTGTGCCTTTGATGATCGATGTTCCAAGCCGCCGTCTTGCTGAGCAATCTGAAGATTCATTTTGAAGGTTATCATAATGTTGGCCATATTTTGCTTATTTATTCATTAAATGAGATGAAATTTCACTTAATAATAAAGCATGTAAAACAAAAGTCAATTCCGTTCAGAAATTTGCGCAAAAGTGTAAATCAGAGCTGTATTATGTGAAAATGTTTAAAACTGTACCATCCTGAAAAGCTGGTTTTATCACTTTTTGACTTAATTTCCCAAAATGAAGCTAAATCTTCAAGTATGATTCTTTATTGATAGATATATCAGATTAGTGCCCGCGTATGCCCAGTCTAGTAATTTTCATCTTCATTTCAGCATTTTCCCTCAATTTCTGTTCTCGCATCCTCATGTCTGTACCACCTAGCTTTCATAAGAAGGGATAGCGAAAAGTAATTACCTATCACAAAGACATATCTTCCTTTGAAAGTGGCTGGTGATTATGCAATGAGACACGAGTCAGCGCGGCAGATCCTGTTTGGCACATGCTTCAAATATTTTTGAGCGGCGGCTTCGAACATAGATCAAAGGGAATAACTCTGTTGTTACTCCATCTCTTCAACCTCCTTGATTATACTAATAAAAGTGACATTATCGCGCCCAAATTCATATGCAATTCCCTTGTAGGATCCCCCCACAACATCGCATCCATGCAAAACACGACTTCCCGCCTCACATTTTCCTCTTCTTTAGTCTAAAATTTTGATCCGTATAATCCCAGGTTTCAATAAGAGAAAACATAGGGAGGCTTATACTACACTCTGTCTAATTTCGGGTTTCTGGTTAAAGCAATTAGGAGGTACGAGAGCGAATAGTATTATTTTGGAGTTACTTCTGTCCATAGTTTTAACCAGAAACTTTCAAGGCAAAGTATATTTGTATGATATTTGCTGACAAAAAAAAGAAAGGTTAGTAAAGATGATAAATGTGTATAATACTGTCTTCAACATGAAGCCTGCACCTATTTTTTTTTTTTTTTTTTTTTTTTTAACGGAAGAAAAACGATAATTTGATTCAATCATATTGTATGACTGCTCGGATTATATGTATAACAACCATAATGCTAATATAGACATGGGAGTACTATTGATAAAGAGTAGCACTAATTATATAGATGACGATTAGGCCTACAAGATTATGTGACTTTGTAGGCCTGCAAATTTACAATGATAAGATAGATAATGTAAAAAATGATTCATAGTAAGATGATAACTTTTTATCATAGAAATGATTATAATTTCTCTTTTGAGTGGCTTTTTGCGCCCACATTGAATTATTCAATCATTTTTATCATCGTCCCCAGACATCACCATTGAAATTGTCCAATTTCCGCTAGTGGTTATATTGGATGCTGGTATGCGGTTGTTGTTTTCATTTTGTTATTGAGTGACTGTGTGTGTGTTGGTGTGTGGGGTTGTCATCGTGGTTTATAATAATGATGATATTGGTTTCGAGTTTTGTTCTTGGGTGTCTTTTTGTCAAGAATGTTAATAGTTACCGACTATATCGAATTCATCCACTTTTGAAAGATATTCTCCTTTATAAGAGTAATCACGATGGTAACATACCTACATCACACCATAATCGTCATTATCATGGTAATCATCTTCATTAAAACTACAGGACAGTTTCGACTCAAAACCTAAAGAGTGACTCATCTTATGTGAACAGCACCTCATGCGGGTTTTTTTTTTTCGTTACCTCATGGTAAGTGTTGACCTTCGAATATGCCTGCTTTATGATAATTATGCCCACATGAAGCCATCAGACATGCAGACCGGTGAGAACCGCTCTGTCCGAACAAAAAATGACCGTAATAAACATATTTGTGCAAAAAAAACAGAAGGATGTTGCCAGTCCCGTACTGATTATTCCCATGCAGAAGTCAGGGCAGAAGTTTAGTTTATTATCTAAACAGGCTAAACAGGACCCAGGGCATTAAAAGACAACTTCTACAAGAACAACGTGTAGGACGACAACTTGCAGAGCTTATACAGCCAATCAGCTTCACGGAACTTCCCGGTCCGTGTTCTATTGTTGTCGTTGAAAGTTACTTATGTCGAGCTGTTGTTTTTTAGACTTCAGAATATTTCACGTGACCAGACATTGATCACTTAACGACTTAAATGGCCAGGCAATTAGCACAAGGTCAGTCCGGGTCATCAAAATTGTGGCAGTGTCAGTCTGAAGGTGACCATTTGGCACAGAAGTGGATTTCGAGGGACAGATAAACAATACAACAATCTGTTTCCAAGTTCTTGTGGGCTGCGATCCCAAGCCCTTTACAGCTGAAAAGTATGAAATCAATGTTGCTGTTCAAATCACCGAGACATTCCGAAACGAAAATGACGTGTATAGCTAGACATAGGCATTATAAACACGAATACGATTGAATATGAATACGATTACTTTTTTTTCCCTGAAAACTATGTATTGCTTTCTTATCATGTATATATATATATATTCTTTGGACGACCGAACTACAAAAGTTGTATAAGAATTTGCGCGCGAAGCGCGCCGCAAATTGTGAATTTTGACTGTTTTAATGACGTTTTAAAGTCTCGAGGAAATTTGTATTTTTGTCTGTTGCATGCAATCGCGTTACGGTATTTCATCTAGGAAATAGTAAAAACTCATTTTGCCAGGAAGTTGCAAAGTTTAATTGTGTTTGAGACTCTGCGCGCATAGCGCGCCGCAAAATTGAGAATAGTGATTTTCCTGGTGTTGCTTTAACTTTTATTTTTTCTATTGTATACCCGCGTTAGCAGGCCTGAAGCCTGGTATGCGAGTTTGTCAAAAACGAAAATAAATAAGAAAATTTTTAAAACAAAATGAATTGTAAATGTGAACCATTTACATTTTGCCTCCTTGTGGTAGGATATTTCCAGCATTTCCGAACTTTCAAATAATCATTTTAGATTTAATAATATTAAAGGTAGTAGATCCGATTCGCAAATATCTCCAATATCAGTCAAATGTCATATTAACCATCATGCTAAGAAGGTTTTCTTTGTGAAATCTGGAGGTCAGTGAAATTCAAAAATTAAACATCCGTTAGCCATTGGAAGAAGTTGAGTGCAAATTCAGACCTCAGGCTTAGTGCTCAGATGTTTTCCTATTTGCTTTGATCTCTCTTACTGTGCACACTAAGATACATACTGGAGTGGTTATTTCTTATTTATTAAATTATAGTAGCATATTTGGTTACTAGCTGTCTCTAGGCATTTTTGAATTTGGGCTGCAAAGAGATCCAGTACCCTTAAGTTAGAAGAGAGATACATAAATGTAAGTAAATAATGATAAAATAAACAAACAAAAAAGAATGAGTTTCTTTTGTAATACTATCTGACAAACTTTTTACTTTACCATTTTACTTCATAGCTCAGCACTTTCCATTCTCTCTCATACCCTCTTACCCATTACATTTAAATGAAATACAACTAAAATGAGTTTGCGTGCCTGCATAATACTCTTCGGAAATTATAAGTGAAAATGTTCTTAGGTTTTGGCTCACTTTAAAATGAGAACCAATAGAACTGTCACAACATGAGAAAATGTATAAGTAATAATCAACACTACATTTCCGAATTTGGCCTGAAAAGAAATCCGCTACCTGTAAGTTAGAAAAGAGATTAGTAAATAATGATAAAATAAACAACAAAAAAGAATGAGTTTCTACCGCCGTATCCAGAACAGAGCCTGAAACGGTGCAGGCTCAAGAAATCGTTTGTACTATAATACGTCTTGAAGTACTGTGTGATACTGTTGACTCAGACTTCTACAAAGCTGTAAGTGAGAATTGTAATCCAATCCGACTCATGAGATATTTATGAAAATATATCAATAAAGAATGTAAATTAAATAACGATGCGTCACAATGCAGTCTAACGCTCTCAAAATGCTATCGTACATAGGGTTTTTCACTGACTGTTTTTACTCCGGAGCTCTTGCAATATTCAGGCTTTTGTAATACTATCTGACAAACTTTTTACTTTACCATTTTACTTCATAGCTCAGCACTTTCCATTCTCTCTCATACCCTCTTACCAATTACATTTAAATGAAATATAACTAAAATGAGTTTGCGTGCCTGCATACTACTCTTTGGAAATTATAAGTGAGAATGTTCTTAGGTTTTGGCTCACTTTAAAATGAGAACCAATAGAACTGTCACAACATGAGAAAATGTATAAGTAATAATCAACAGTACATTTCCGAATTTGGCCTGCAAAGAAATCCGCTACCTGTAAGTTAGTTTCTAACGCTCTCACAATGTTATCATACATAGGGTTTTTCCCTGACTGTTTTTACTCCGGAGCTCTTGCAATATTCAGGCTTTTGTAATACTATCTGACAAACTTTTTACTTTACCATTTTACTTCATAGCTCAGCATTCTCTCTCATACCCTCTTACCCATTGCATTTAAATGAAATACAACTAAATTGAGTTTGCGTGCCTGCATAATACTCTTTGGAAATTATAAGTGAGAATGTTCTTAGGTTTTGGCTCACTTCAAAATGAGAACCAATCGAACTGTCACCGGTCACAACATGAGAAAATGTATAACTAATAATTTGTTGGAACCGTAAGCAAATGCCAGCTGAAGGCGAGTAGGCAAGTGTGTTTAAAAGCATTAGATTATGCACGGAGATCGTACAGTTACTTGATAGATGATCTTTTCTCGAATGTTGGTACTAGCAAAAGGGCTAGAAAAAGCAGCTATTATAATTCGTTAGGCATGCATAATGGCCCAATGAGTGTTACAAGAGAACTGGAGTAAGACAGGTCTTTCATTTTGTTTTGTCTCTCCTGATCGTTCGTAAGAAATGCTAATTCATGACCACCTTTTCACAATTTGATTGGAGCATGCATTCATAATGGAAAATAGTTGACATAATAATCTATCCCCAGGCATTATCATGCCAACATGTACTTATATATACATGTACTATATCTTTGTGAGACGTAGATATAAAATGTCTCAGGTTTTCGATTATAGTAATTTCGAGGAAATTTCTTTAATTTTTATTATATACGTAAACTTGAGGCTATTAGATTTTCATCCACTTACCTCTGTTCCTGTGAAAAAATGCAAGTGTCAACCTCAATGTCATACACGAATCGCACGTACTCGGGCGGCCAGTGGAAAAAAAAAACAAAACAAAACAAAAAAAAAAAACACCGGTCACACGCGCCAAGGGCCATGGCATGCAGTGCCAATATAATAATAGCTCGCACAAATTGATACATAACATTTGTGTTTGTGTGCATGGGGACGATCCGATGGTTCATACAACAAAAGGGTTTCGTACAATTATTTTTAACATTGTTAAACGTACTCCTCCACATTTACGTAGCATATAATGTGTCTTTATATTTATTTGGATTGTTATCTTGAGAATTGCTAAAAACCGTTATTATGAAAAAGTGGACCTTTCAGAATTTGGGGGGGGGGGGGGTGCGTACGCACCCGACGCACCCCCCCCCCCCCCGGCTACGGGCCTGATAATGGATGAATGATGTAGATGTAAATAATAATCATAGGCTCTGTATAGGAAAGCTCTTTAGTTTACATCAAACAGGTGGGAATCTCGGTCCTTGACCTGCATAAGCCCTGTCATAACGAGATGAGAGAGATTTTGGATTAATGCATAAAAAAAAATGATTATCCGTTATTCCTCTCCATGATCGAAATTATTATCTTTTTAAAAACAAAATCAGTGAGTGTAAAACCTAATCAAACAAAATGGTGGATGTTTCGTTAAATCTAATGAACTCTTAAACAAGTGTGAAATTGTAAAATTTTGGTGTTCACTGATTCCGCTTACCGGTATTTGGGTCGAAACTTATGTTTTAAGTAGATACCATTGTTTGGGTAATGATCGTCATTCCAAAGGTTCGTTCATCCGAAAATGAAATGAGGTTCGTTAATCCGAAAATAACAAGAAGGCGGTTACTAACAAACCCTCGGAATAACGACTCTCATTTTGCATTTGGATTAACGAATATTCAGAATAACGAACCTTATTTAATTTAAGATTAACGAACCTTTGGAATAAAGACTGCAACCGATGCCGTATGACTCGTGAGTAACTCTCCCCATTCATATAACTATCTATTATACATTAAACAATATTGTAAAGAAGAGGTTCTATTTTGAGGGGTCACCACTCACTTCATTGTTACTTGACTGGAAATGGCAGCCCACGCATGACTCGTGCAACGAGGGTTGTAAAAAATGGCTGGTCCACAGGGTCTAAACAAAATGATAAGCAACCCCAACTACTCATGATTCTTGTCGTCAAGTTTCCAAGATGTCGTTCAGATTCGATTGATTCTTTTTAGGCCTACCTCTTGATCTTAACTAATTGGTTCGTTAGCGTTCGTAACAACTTAAAATGAGACTCCAACCCAAAGCACCTTCTGACCTAGAGATTCTCCCGCCTGAAACCCCTAGCAAACGGGAGACTCCAAGTTGATGTGTGCGAGGCGCGAAGTTCCTATAGGGTTCTGTAGAATGATGCTCTCTGGTGCTATCTAAGGCTTATATTTTTTCAACATAGTAATAGCAATAAGTAAGAAATCCTTCCCAACGGGAGACACAGAGCCAGGGGGGAGAAATCAAATTTCAAGCGGGAGAACGGGAGATTTTGCAAAAATGGGTTTTCGGCGGGAGATCTCCCGTCAAAAACGGGAGAGTTGGAGTGTCTGAAAATGCTGTACGCAAGTCGATTTACCCTGTCAATGTAATAGTAATGGGCCCTTCCGACGCACATCACGATAATGCGTCACAGTAGTGCATGATAAGTGCCTCTACGTCACAATACAAAGATAAGCGTCTGCGTATTGCTATTGTGACGTTTCTTCTGCCTAAACACATGGTTTTCCAATCAGTTAGTCGGAAACTACAATCCCCTCCCCTATGACCGACACTCTGCCAAACTTTGGACGTAAAATGTATGATTCAAAATGACTAAAATTATGTCATTTCTGGTCAGAAAATTAAGAGAAGATTCGAGTACATGTCCATTTTATGAGCATTGTGAGACGATACCGTCGTATAACCTCTTCTACTTGGCAATCAACATCACTTTTTATAAAATGGATGTTACTCAAGGCCATGTATTGGGCGCAAAGTCTGTTGTTGTTGGTTTGATTTTACTCTCTAACTCATCTTAACAGTTTCTGTGACAGGGACTGCTGTGAATAGTGTTTAAAATGCAATGGGGGTTTCTACCAATTAGCACTCAACACATTCATGCGTTTGCACAAGACGCAATTTCTCCCATTTTGTTCGAATGTGATTTCAATCTTTCTATGAAAATAATCGCAAACATGGTATGGAAATCACTTGCTTTAATGTACTGGCACAAATTATCGATATGTAAGCAGTAAATAATACTTGAAAGCTTTGAAACTTTACGGGACAAGAATCTGATGGCCATCAGACTCGAAAGACGAGTCCCCCCCCCCCACCCCCATGCCCCTCCTGCTTCTTTCCTTTCTTAAATATTTCTTTGAATTCTTGTCTTGAAATAGGTTTCTACAGTCTGAATCTTCTGGAAGCACCATAGACATAGATTCAATTACATTTTTAAGTATTATGATGTATCATTCTTGAATATTTGCGATCAAATTAGAGCTTTCTACAGTCACACTTTTATGAGAACGAAAGAGTTTGCAAAGGGATGTTTTCTATATTGATGAGACTGAGAGAGACGCGCACAGATCTTGGATGTAACCATGACCATAAGGAGGCATAATTCAGCCTATACCCAGGGCCCCCTCGCTACAGCCATGGTCTTGGTCGTAGTGATAATTATACAGTCGACAAAGAAGTTAGTTTCTTGACCCTATGAACGCTTTTATTCGATCTGCGAATACCAGCGGCAAACGAAAATTCATACTTGTACTCATGATATAACCGACTGGATAACTTTCATCAGGTTATCGGGTTTCAAAGCATAGATTATACTGGCACACTCGTCATGAGGCTAATCTCGTCCGACAGATACAAACTTGAGAGACCACATGGATGGATTTCAGGCAGGGATTTCATCAGGTCCCTTATTGCAAGATGATCATGATGATAGAGAAAGTTTAGAGGGATAGTTCAGTAGATGAAAATGGGCTTTAACTTTTTTTTGCGAGATACCAAGAAAACACTTATGAAGTAGTACAGAGCATACCATTCTAAGAGGATCTCAAAGTTTATTTGATGAAAATCCGGTTTGGAATAACTGAAACATCCAAAAACAAAGTAGAACAAAACGATCCTAATAAAATGTGAGTCCCACACTTTATAGGATCACTCTGTTTTGGATATCTCAGCTATTTCAAAATCAATTTTCATCAAATGAACGTTGAAATCCTCGTGGAATTGTATGCTCTTTCATATTTCATAAGAGGTTTCTCACTATCTCACCAAAAAAAAAAAAAAAAAATGATAAAAACCTGAAGTTAAGTCTCAACCGAAACTATACCGTCCATTTAAAGGAGGAGAGGAAGGAGAAACGGAAGAATAAAAATCAGAGACAGACGAAGAAAGGAAGGAAGAAGAAGACGAATAAGAAGAAGAAAAAGAAAAGGTGATGATGAGAACAACAAGAAGATAACGAGAGGGAAGAATTAGAAGTGGAAGAGGAAAAAAAAGAAGAATTGGGAAAACAGCAAACAGAAATGCTGAAATGAAACTAACAAAAGATTGTACCATTTCATTCAATGTTCACAGCTTGTAAACGCTTGGTGTAATCTCCTCCCCCTACAAAATCCACAAACGATGATTATAATGATACCCCATCCAAGTTATATCTACTCCATTATTACGGAGCTTTAGATTTTAGACGCGCGGACGTTCAAAGGGGAAAAAACATGGTCTGAGCGTGCGCAGTAGCGTACGCCAAGTTACTGCGCACGCTCAGACCATGTTTTTTTCCCTTTGAACGTCCGCGCGTCTAAAATCTAAAGTTGCTGCGCACGCTCAGACCATGTTTTTCCCCCTTTGAACGTCCGCGCGTCTAAAATCTAAAGCTCCCTATTGTTGTTTTGTGTGATGAATCATAAGGATCAGTTAGCTGTGACAGCTCAGTGATGCAGCTCTGGATTGTGAGATTTGAGCAGACATATTGAAAGAGAATAATCACTGATCTCTATAGTTTGTTTGTTTGTTTGTTTGTTGCTACTGCTGCTGCTGTTGTTGTTGTTGTTGTTGTTGTTTTGTCTTGTTTGTTTGTTGCTACTGCTGCTGTTGTTGTTGTTGTTGTTGTTGTTGTTTTGTCTTGTTTGCTTGTTATTTGTGGGTTGTTGTTGTTGTTTTTTGGGGGGACCATAGAGATCAGTGAGAATACCACGCACCAGATTTATTGCGTCTAGTTATCAACAGATGGCGTTCTTTACTTTTGTCTGTTTTTATTGCCGCTGATGCCAAGGCCCCCGATGCCACTGGTCTCACGCACAAATGAACTCAAGAGTTCTGCGGTCTCACAGTAAGTGTAGTACAGTATGTCCCCCCCAAAAAAATTACAACGGGGCCTTCCGCAATGATATCTTTAAGAACAGTGAATCAATCTAAATACAAATTCAGGGTATGAAACTATAACTCATTGCCCACATCTTACAGAAAACCCCATTCGATTTGCTTCAGTGGTCAAAGAGAAATACGGAATTTTGTAGAGGATGTCGGGAATCTCTTCTGTCCAAGTTCTGTCTATTGTTCACACACAAGATCATCGAAATGCTAAACTTGGAAGAATCTGATTCATGACATGTTTTACAACAATCCACATTTCTCTGTGACCGCTTAACCAAATCGAATGGGGATTTCTGCAAAATAGAGCTAAATGTTATATTTCAAGACCCTGAAGTAGCATTTGAAAAATTTAATCATATTGGGTATTATCAATGCGAAAATCTTATTGTAATTTTTTTGGGGACATATACTGCAGTAAGTCGCCCCAAAAATTACAATCAGATTTTCGAATTGATAACACCTATTATGATCAACCTGTGTACGTGCTACTTGAGAGTCTTAAGGTATAACATCTTAGCTCTATTTTGCAGAAAACCCCATTCAATTTGGTTAAGCTGTCACAGAGAAATGTGGATTGTTGTAAAGCATGTCATGAATCGGATTCTTCCGAGTTTAGCATTTCGATGATCTTGTGTGTGAACAATAGACAGAACTTGGACAGAAGAGATTCCCGATATCCTCTACAAAATTCCGTATTTCTCTTTGACCACTGAAGCAAATCGAATGGGGTTTTCTGTAAGATGTGGGCAATGAGTTATAGTTTCATACCCTGAATTTTTACTAAGATTCATTCACTATTTTTAAAGATATCATTGCGGAAGGCCGCGTTGTAATTTTTTTGGGGACATACTGTACAACTACCTTCTGTGAGATCTGCGTTTTTTTGTTGCAGATTGTCAGAGCAATTTCTTTCTAGACAATGATGGCGCTATTGTAAAACAGCAATCGTGCGTCTCGGCGCTTTCCTGGCTTCCGCGCTGACTGTGTAGCTGCTACAGCTGAATGAGGATAGTAGAAGAACAGTCCCTTTGGAGAGTTTGATGGCACAGCGAGTGAAACATCATTTCTTAAAGTAAGTCGCTCACTAGAGCGAAAGAAATCCTGTCTAGTTATTCTTCACTTGCTGCTCAACAAGCAATATTCTTGAAGTCTTGATTAAACATATGCCCCATACATATATATATATATATATATATATTTTTTTTTTTTTAAGGGAAGATAAACCCCAAGAACAATGTGGATTGAGTGAAAGCAGCAACACTAGTAGAACACATCAGTGAAAGTTTGAAGAAAATTGGACAATCGATGCAAAAGTTATGAATTTTTAAAGTTTTGGTGTTGGAACCGCTGGATGAGGAGACTACTAGAGGTTATGACGTATGAGTGGACTACAATATCAAGAAAATATAAAGAAAATACTACAAAAATCCATTTTTCATGAAAATTACAAATTCCATCAACTTGATGTTGACATATGTTAAGGGTAGCAATTATTCCCCCTGCTTTCTGAAAGCGGTTGGTCCACTGCTCTTTCATAATTCCAGAAAAGTGAATTTTTGTTGAATATCCTTTATATTTTCTTTGTATTGTTGTCCACTCATACGTCATATCCTCTAGTAGTCTCCTCATCCAGCGGTTCCAACACCAAAACTTTAAAAATTCATAACTTTTGCATCGATTGTCCGATTTTTCTCAAACTTTCACAGATGTGTTCTACTAATGTTGTTGCTTTCACTCAATCCACATTGCTCTTTGGGTTTACCTTCCCTTTAATCATGCCGTCCGAAACCCCGTTTGAGGCGAGACTCCATCGCCAAACGAAGCTGATGGGGTGCTATACCCCCCTAACGATTCCTCGTTTGAGAAGTGCGAGTAGATATATTTGCCCACTGCAAAATAACTTTCTACTCATAGCCAGAGAGCTAGCGACCACTCAATTTACCCCATCAAGCCCAAAAGGTTGGACCCCTCAGAGTTGCTGGGGCCTCCCTCCTCATTAACAAACTGTGCGTGAGCCTGGTCCCGGAGGGCGGGTTCGGCCCCCCGGGACCTTCGGCCCCCCGGGACCCCCAGAAAAGGGCCCTTGGCGGGTGTAATTTACCCCATGGAGCCCATGAACCAAACTTGGTCTAAAAGAACGTCCTATGGGTGTACATCATACAAATATAAAAACTGACAAAATATCTGGTCGGGAAAGGGGTTGCCAGACCACTAGTTTATAGGCACAAACCCTTGTTGGTCGTTCAGGTGTCTGCGACAAGACTACACTTTCCCCATAGGCCCTGTACTGTAGCGGCTCCCAACAGTGCTAGTTGAGTGCATGTAGTAGTCTTGGCATGTAGTAGTCTTGGTAGTCTTGTTACTCCCAAGAAGGGTTTGCACCCGCAAACTACCCGTTATACCCTGGGACCCACGGTAGTTTACATCAGGCAGAAATTGACCAGGCACAATTATAGCATGGAGCTACCAAAAAGAGGTCTTTCTGGTAGCTCCATGATTATAGCACACACACACACACACACACACACACACACCAACACACACGCACACACACGCACACACACACACGCACACACGCACACACGCCCACGCACACACACACACACAAATACGCTAACACGCTATTTCCTATAGCGACTTCAAACTTCACTTTATAGTATAGCCTGTGACCTTGTTAATCCCAATCTAAGATAGACTCCAACCTAATAAGTAATGATAGAAAATGAAGTCAATACTTTGGAAGTTCATGAATACAAATTATGTCCCAGTGATTTTGATAATGAAATAAATAAAATAAATGAGAACTGTCTTAGTATCACTCATGTCAATGTTAGGTCTTTAAATAGAAATATAAGTGGACTGCAATTATTGTATGATCACAGCCTTAAATTCAAGTTTGATATTATTGCACTTTCTGAAGTTTGGAACGTTAGTACATGTAATGTTAACACATTACCACTACAGGATTATGTTTTGGAGGTCAATTGCCGCCAGGGAAAGGAGAGGGGTGGAGGAGTAGGAGCTTATATTCATAAGATGCTTAACTATGTTACATTGAATTATTATGTTGAACACACGGAAAGTCTTTGGTTGAGGATAAATCAGAATTGTTTTGATAAAACTGTGATAGGAATAATTTATAGAAAACCAAATACTGATGTTGAACAATTTCGAAATAGCTTGCTTAATGTTTTAGAGGAACTTAATGTTGGAAAAACAGGCATTGTACTTCTTGGTGATTTCAACATAGACATATCTCAAACGAATAATCAAAAGGTATATGATTATCTGAGTATGGTAGAGAGTACAGGAGTGCAACAGATTATCTCGTCACCCACAAGGGTGACAGATTCTACGTCGTCTATTATTGATCATATTTATACTAATGTGTACAGTCATACAATTCATTCAGGTGTCATTGAGACAGATGTGTCAGATCATTTTCCAATTTTTGTAATTTTTGAAAATGGGAACAAAAATACGAATGTCTTTGTGCAGAAATTTGCCCGATCCTTCAAGTCATTTAATGCCCAGTCATTTCACGAGGATCTAGGGAAAACTGAATGGGCACATGTATCTAGATACGACAATGTAAACACAGCTTATAAAGTTTTTCATGATATGTTTGAGAAAATATGTGATAAGCATGCACCTACAATAGAATATAATGTATCCCAGAAAAAGAACAGCCCAAAGAAACCTTGGATCACATCAGCGATTCTTAAATCCATCAAGAAGAAGCACAACTTATACAAAAACTACAGGTCTTCAAATTTTAGTGACGAATACGGAAACAAGTATAAAAGGTATCGAAACACTTTGGTAACAGTCATTAAAAATGCAAAGAGATTATATTATTGCAATTCTTTTAATCGTAATAAAAGTAACATGACAAAGACCTGGGATACTATTAATGAGTTAATTGGTAGAAAGGGTAAGAATAAGCATTTGGATATAGAAAAGTTAACTATTAATCAAGGTGGAATTGATAAAGTTGTATCTTCTGAAAATGAAATAGCCCAAGAACTCAATAACTACTTTGTCACTGTTGGGTCAAATTTGGCAGAACAAATACCGAATGGGCCTCCTAATAGTTGTTTTGAAGATTATTTGGGTGCCAGAAACACAAAGTCTTTGGCTTGGAAACCTATAAGAGAAGAAGAAATTATGGATATTGTATATGCTCTTGATGCTACAAAGTCTCATGGTTATGATAATTTGTCAATAAGATTGATCAAGGACGCAGCACCATATATTGTTTCCCCATTGACTTATATCTTTAATTTGTCATTGGAAATGGGCCAATTCCCAGATGCTCTTAAGATTGCAAAAGTGACGCCTTTGTTCAAGAAAGGTTCCAAGGATGACCCAGGTAATTACAGACCTATTTCGGTTCTGCCAGTAATTGCAAAAATTTTTGAGAAATTAGTCAATGGTCGTCTAATGGACTTTTTAGAGTCCACTAAAATTTTGTACAGACACCAGTATGGATTTCGTAAGAAATACAGTACAAAGTTATCATTAATCAATTTGGTTAATACATTAATACATTCAAATGATAAAGGTGAAATAACCCTTGGTATATTTATAGATTTCAAAAAGGCATTTGACACAATCAATCATCGCATTCTTTCAGCGAAATTAGAATATTATGGCATAAGAGGCATTGTGTTGCAGTGGTTCCAAAATTACCTCTCAAACCGATCGCAGGTATTGTGCTACAAGAATGAAGTATCCAGTAGTAGAACGATAACATGTGGAGTACCACAAGGATCAGTGCTAGGACCCACACTGTTTCTATTATACATCAATGACTTACCTAGCTCATGTAACTATTTTCAGTTCAGACTATTCGCTGACGATTCAAATATTTTTCATACATTTCCTAAAGGTACAAAAGAAATTGATATGAATGATGTAAACGGAAAATTGAATGAGGTACAGAAATGGTGTATTGTGAATAGATTAACTATTAACTTGAAGAAAACGAATTATATGATTATTAAAGGACCAAGACAACCAATTGCAGTTAAAGGTGTGTTAACAGTCTCTGAAACGGTTATAGAAAGAGTAAATGTAGCATCTTTTGTAGGTATCCAAATTGATGAGACCTTGATGTGGAAGGATCAGATTAAATGTATCAACAAATGCATTAGGCGCAAAATTGGCTTAATCTTCAAGTTAAGATACTTTGTTCCAAGGCATGTTCTCATGCTTTTATATAAATTCTTTATACAATCACATATACTTTATGGAATTGAAGTATGGGGAAGTACCTACAGAAGCCACTTAAATTGCATATTTTTAGCGCAAAAAATGGCCGTGAGAGCAATTACATTTTCCCCCTTAAGAACAGGTTCTAGGCCATTATTCACCAGTCTAGGAGTGTTAGATGTTTTTGACCTGCATAAGCTTGCAGTGTCAACCTTTGTATATGATCTACACAAGGGACATTTACCACATTCTGTAACGCAATATTATGAGCCAATGAATCATGCATACAGGACTAGAGGCAAAGATCATTCCATGCTTAGACTCCCGAAATGTAAAACGACACATGGTACATTTTCTATATCTTTTGTCGGATCAAAGTTTTGGAATAGTTTGCCCAAAAATGTTCAAGAGGAAAGAACAAGATCTTCATTTAGAAGAAACCTAAAAAATCACCTGTTAAAAGTAGTTTAGTGATGAAAAGAAATTTCAGTGTTCAGTTTAATGTACTTCTATAGTACAGTTACTTTAAAATAGTAGACCTTGCAATAAGCAGCTTAAATATAAATGTAGCTATGATGGGAGAACCATTCTCGACTAGCACTTGTGCTAACTTTTGGTTCCCCCTTTAACAACATTATCTTCTGTTTTTCTATTTTTTTTTCGATTATTTTTTTCAGAACCTCTGTCTATGCATATATGTCTACATTACATACTTATTCATTCTCTTTGCCTTTTCAGTGATAAATGTATCACAACGAAACTAAATGTATTATAACACATGTATTCTTATGTAAGGTATAGATATAAGTATGTAAAATATATGCTTGCAAAGCTGTAAGAACCTTGTACAAAATCATTGTATTCTCATAAAAATTTCATGTTATTGTATCTTACACTGTGAAATTTCATGTTATCATGTTATCATATTCATATGTATGTTGTTAATAAACTCAACTCAACTCAACATTCCTTTACGTAAATAGGTACATACCAGTACACAAAACCAAGGAGCGAAGCTCCTTGACAAAACATGTCACATACAGTAAGTTCCACAGCTATGATACCTTGCACCAGTATGTCAGACCTATAAGAAATTCATACATTTTGATTGTTATGGATAGGCCTACTATCAATTTCAGCAGGGACACTAAAGAGAATTTAAAATGTGTGTGAATTCATATTATGTTTTACTGGCCCCACCATCTACTTATCCTTTACTATGTATTCACCTTATGAGACACAAATTGAGCTTTCCAGAAAATGCTGAAATGAACCTTTCATTGTGAGTACACTTCAGTTTCAGACCAACTACAGAACACTAAAGGCCAATTGTAAAACACATTGAAGTAAGCCCTATCATCATTAGTGCATTAAACATAACTTTAATAAAGTTAATCTTAAAAGCAGAATGTCAGATACAGCTTGGAGTATTTCCTTTTCTCACTTTTTTTTACATTTAAAATGCAAATACTAAGTCTCAATCTTTACATGATTCTTTGAAAAACCTCCAAATGATAACCTTTTTCAGGTTTTGGCTGATAAGAACTACCCTTTATGTATAGAAAAAAATCCATGCATTCTCACACTCAGTATAGTAGTGCATGTCATCTCATTGATTTGGACATATCTGCATTATGATATCTGTAAGAGTAAATACCATTATTAAATATGGTGTTCTACAAACTGTGTATGTATTGCTGAACTTCCTTGAAACATCAAATCGTAACAAGGTTCACAATGGAATGCTTATTTCAGCACTTTTGTCAACTTCTTGTTTCTGGAGATACTTTGACTTTAGTTCCCAGCCCCACACAAACGAAACTCAAATTATGGTGTCACATACTGCACAGACTGCCATTGACCCTGGCCAGTAAACAACAAGTTGAAACATTGACTATATAGCTCTCTTTAAGTACATAGTGTATACGTGTGTCATACAGGCTGAGAGTGTGAACTTGATCTTGTGTTCTCATTACATTAGCACTTTTGTTAACTCTTTGTTTCTGGAGATACATGATCTTCAGTTCCCCAGCAACACACAAACAAAACTCAACCTGTGGTGCCACATACTGCAGACATAGTTTATGATTGCCATCAACCCTGGACATTACATATATTAAAAGTTGAAACATCAAATTACCAACTGAATGAAACGCTAGCTTCATTTCTTTTCTTTAGCTTCATAGCATGTATGCCGAGAGCATCTACATGACTGATCTTTGTGTTCTCTTTTACATGTATATCAGTGCTTTTGTCAATTCCTCATTTACCCCCCCCCCCAATAAAAATCATGCTTATTATTTAGTTGCCATTAACCCTAGCAATTACACATCAAGTCATGCATCATACTGTATGATAGACAACAAAGGGTTTGTTTCAGCATTTTTTGAAAAACTATTTGTGGTACATGTATATAATACACTGTATCTAAGATAAGCAGCCTGTGTGGCCAGTAAAACATGATACAACTTCACACAAATTATAAATTCTCTTTAGTGTTCCTGCTAAAATGTCCATTCATAGCATTGATAGGTGTGACATTTATTTTATTGTGTGCAAGGTATCATAGCTGTAGAACCCATGTGACATGTTTTGTGTACCGGTATGTATTTACATACATGTGTGAGCGTAAGTGCGTGTGCGTGTGCGTGTGTGTGTGCGTGTGCGTGTGTGTGTGCGTGTGTGCGTGTGTGTGTGTGTGTGTGTGTGTGTATGTGTGTGTGTGTGTGTGTGTGTGTGTGTGTGTTCTATTGTGCCTAGTCAATTTCTGCCTGTGAACTACCCTGGGTCCCAGGGTATACAGGGTAATTAGCAGGTACAAACCCTTCTTGGGAGTAACAGAGTCTGCGCCAAGACTGTTGCATGCACTCAACTGGCACTGTTGGGAGACGCTACAGTACAGGGCCTATGGGAAAGTGTAGTCTTAATGCAGACTCCTCGACGACCAACAGGGGTTTGTGCCTATAAATTAGCGGTCTGACAACCCCTTTCCCAACCAGATATTTTCTCAGTTTTTATATTTGTATGATGCATACCCATAGGACCAAGTTTGGTTCATGGGCTCCATGGGGTAAATTACACCCGCCAATGAAACACCCCCCCTCGAGGCCAAGCCAGGGTTTTAATGGGTAGGCACTTATGAGGCGAGAATGCTTTGCGGGAAGTAGTTTCACGAAAGGTCACAGATATTAATTATTCATGAGCTGGCGCAGTGACTGCCGAAGCCTTATTGAATATGTATGAGGTGGGAGATTCCCTTTTCCTTGCGTTATAAACGTACACCACCGAGTGTACGTCATGTAAACACATTTCGCTTGCACAGTTGCAACAGTATGTGTATGTGTGTGTGTGTGTGTGTGTGTGTGTGTGTGTCTGTCTGTCTGTCACTCACTCGAGGGCTTTCCATTGACGACTCACCCTTGTTGACATCCCACAGACTCTGTACAAACATGGTTTGATGATGAGTTTGATCATCATTGTGGTAGGTGCGTTTGAAGGGGGGGGGGGTGAGAAGATTTCTTCAGATAAATACTTTTAGTAATTGTTTATTTTTATTTTTATTTTTATTTTTTTTTTGGGGGGGGGGGTCGGGTGGGTAGAATGGGCTAGATCAGAAAACACAGTAAAGTACGCTCAATGAAATCAGTCATTCTTGGAAGTTCTAATTGATACGAAGTTCATCTCAATCGACCGTTAAAAATGACTATCATCGTATTATTGCTCTTCTAATGCCTATGCGTTTTACACATAAAACGAGGCGACAGTAGAGTGTGGTGAGGCGACAGTAGAGTGCGGTTTGGTCATATTGGTGAATTTACCGATGAACTTGAATTTTTGATATCAATTATTTTTAGTAGAGTGACAAACAAAGCCCCTGGAGCCGAAACTCATGTCTTTTGATGTGATTAGACCGTTAAAAATGACAATATCTTAGTATTAATTGCTCTTCTAATGCCTATGCGTTATACACATAAAACGAGGCGACAGTAGAGTGTGGTGAGGCGACAGTAGAGTGCGGTTTGGTCATATTGGTGAATATACCGATGAACTTGAATTTTTAATATTAATTATTTTTAGTAGATTAACAAACAAGGCCCCTGGAGCCGAAACTCATGTCTTTTGATGTGATTAGACCGTTAAAAATGACAATATCTTAGTATTAATTGCTCTTCTAACATGAACATTGTGTAATGCCTATGCGTTATACACATAAAACGAGGCGACAGTAGAGTGTGGTGAGGCGACAGTAGAGTGCGGTTTGGTCATATTGGTGAATTTACCGATGAACTTGAATTTTTAACATTAATTATTTTTTGTAGATTAACAAACAAGGCCCCTGGAGCCGAAACTCATGTCTTTTGATGTGATTAGACCGTTAAAAATGACAATATCTTAGTATTAATTGCTCTTCTAACATGAACATTGTGTAATGCCTATGCGTTATACACATAAAACGAGGCGACAGTAGAGTGTGGTGAGGCGACAGTAGAGTGCGGTTTGGTCATATTGGTGAATTTACCGATGAACTTGAATTTTTAATATTAATTATTTTTAGTAGATTAACAAACAAGGCCCCTGGAGCCGAAACTCATGTCTTTTGATGTGATTAGACCGTTAAAAATGACAATATCTTAGTATTAATTGCTCTTCTAACATGAACATTGTGTAATGCCTATGCGTTATACACATAAAACGAGGCGACAGTAGAGTGTGGTGAGGCGACAGTAGAGTGCGGTTTGGTCATATTGGTGAATTTACCGATGAACTTGAATTTTTAATATTAATTATTTTTACTAGAGTGACAAACAAAGCCCCTGGAGCCGAAACTCATGTCTTTTGATGTGATTCGATGCTTGAAAATGACAATAAAAAATATCTTAGTTTCAAGTGCTCTTCTACTGCCTATGCGTTATACACAGAAAACGAGGCGATAGTAGAGTGTGGTGAGGCGACAGTAGAGTGCGGTTTGGTCATATTGGTCAATTTACAGATGAACTTGAATTTTTAATATTAATTATTTTTAGTAGATTAACAAACAAGGCCCCTGGAGCCGAAACTCATGTCTTTTGATGTGATTAGACCGTTAAAAATGACAATATCTTAGTATTAATTGCTCTCCTAATGTCTATGCGTTATACACATAAAACGAGGCGACAGTAGAGTGTGGTGAGGCGACAGTAGAGTGCGGTTTGGTCATATTGGTCAATTTACCGATGAACTTGAATTTTTGATATTAATTGTTTTTAGTAGAGTGACAAACAAAGCCCCTGGAGCTGAAACTCATGTCTTTTGATGTGATTCGATGCTTGAAAATGACAATATCTTAGTTTCAAGTGCTCTTCTACTGCCTATGCGTTATACACAGAAAACGAGGCGATAGTAGGGTGTGATGAGGCGACAGTAGAGTGCGGTTTGGTCATATTGGTGAATTTACCGATGAACTTGAATTTTTAATATCAATTATTTTTAGTAGAGTGACAAACAAAGCCCCTGGAGCCGAAACTCATGTCTTTTGATGTGATTAGACCGTTAAAAATGACAATATCTTAGTATTAATTGCTCTCCTAATGCCTATGCGTTATACACATAAAACGAGGCGACAGTAGAGTGTGGTGAGGCGACAGTAGAGTGCAGGTTGGTCATATTGGTGAATTTACCGATGAACTTGAATTTTTAATATTAATTATTTTTAGTAGATTATCAAACAAGGCCCTTGGAGCCGAAACTCATGTCTTTTGATGTGATTAGACCGTTAAAAATGACAATATCTTAGTATTAAATGCTCTTCTAATGCCTATGCGTTATACACATAAAACGAGGCGACAGTAGAGTGTGGTGAGGCGACAGTAGAGTGCGGTTTGGTCATATTGGTGAATTTACCGATGAACTTGAATTTCTAACTTGAATTGTATTTAGCAGAGTGACAAACAAAGCTCCTATAGCCGAAATTCATGTGTTTTGATGTGATTCGACCGTTGAAAATGACAATATCTTATTATCAATAGCTTATGCGTTATACACAGAAAACGAGGCTACAGTAGAGTGATGCTATATAGGCGACAGTAGAGTGAGGTTTGGTCATATTGGTGAATTTACGGATGAACTTGGATTTCTATCATTGATAATTTTTCGTAGATTGACAAACAAGGCCCTGGAGCCGAAATTCTTGTGTTTTGATGTGATTCGACCGTTGAAAATGTCAATTATTACCTTTGTATTCATTGATATACCAATGCCTATGCGTTATATAAAAAGGCGACAGTAGACTTAGGTTTAGTCATGTTGGTGACCAATAAGACTGGATTTACAACAAAATATTCTGCTAATAAAGTGATGAACTAAACACCTGTCTTCTAAACTCTGGTGTTTGGATGTGATTATAGCATGAAGAAATGACTATCATCTTAGTATAAATGTTCGTACAATGCTTATGTGTTTTTATGTGATTTAATAACGAAAAATGACAACATCCTGTATATAGATTGTTCTTCTAATGTCAATGTTTTGTACATAATATACATACACACACACGCACACACACACACACGCACATATATATATATATATATATATATATATATAATAATAATATATATATATATATTTATACATTTTATATATATATATATATATATATATATATATATATATATATATATATATATATAGATATATATAATAAGTGAGTGCGTGCGCCGAAGAGGTTGCCCCTCGTTTCTAGCTCTGTTAGATTGTATGATTTAGGGGAGTCACTTTGACGTTTGACTTATCATTTATGTAGTGACGTATTTGTGAATGAACATGGAAGCAACTGGATCGCTTTTACGAGTTTTTGAAGATAATTGTTTGATATTTGTATGTGAAAGTTGCAAGACTGGATGTTCCCAATTTTCTTCCACACATGTTTGTTGTACATGTACTCCCTATGTTTTTTTTTTTAATTTTCCCTCTTTTACTACAAAACTAGTATAACTGATTTATGAAAAGGTCATTTTTGTTTGTCTAGAAGCCTTTTAGGCTTTACTTCTCCCTTTTACCCTTTTTATCAGACTGCATTTTAAGGTACATGTGAAAGTGCAATTTTGAATCTATTGTACAATCATATGTTTATAAATTTTGTTAAAAGTGTTTTTGTAATATGTTGAAAGTAATGAAGTCTGATTGTAATATAGTGTATTTGGAGATGGAGTGGAGTGTATTTGATAGTTTTTTATGTAATATAGATTTTGATATGATAAATATAGTAAAATGGAAATGCAATATTTGATGAAATATATCATTATGTTTCTGGTGTGCAATAATTTCATTGATTTTTTTTTTCTCAACATTTTGGTAATTTCAGCTGGATGGTTGGTAAAAAGTTTTGTAACTGCTGTGCAATAACGTCTCCTCTTTTTTTACACCCCTGCATATGTATTTTTTTGTTGTTGTTGCTTAGATTAAGGGGTTTTATAAATATTCATAATCCAGTGTTGTAAAGAAAAGTGATAGTATCGAGTAGTTTGGGTTTTTTTTTCTCTGTTGTTGTACTGTATATTTATGTTATTTCTTGTTGATTTAGATTGATAAATGTATGATTTTATGCATAATTTCTCAATATGTTTATTGTGCACACCTTATAATTTGTGAAGTACTGTGATTTTTGTCTATATATATGTACTCTGTAAACTGAATGTACTTCAGCCTCTGGGCTGCCAATTTCAGGAACAATAAACCTCATCAATATATAGAAGCTGAATCATATCACAAATATGATTCAGATTTTTTTCAAAACTAATACAATCACACTGAGAAAAAATTGAAGATGCACTGCTTTCGAAGTGGATTCTGTTCTATGCACACTCATCGATGGTTCACACTACTTGTGTTACTGATTTCTTTCTGTGCAAAAAATGGCTGAAGGGAAGATCCAGTCGAAATATAAGTTAGTCCCAGAATAAAGAGTGCAAAAATATGTGTATAACAGTAAAAATTTTGATCAAAACGGAAGAAAAAGAATGAAGTTGTGACATTTTGAAATTTCGCTAATTTATCAGGAAAGAGTTCTTGAACAGTCAATTATTATGAATATACAAATGGCAAAATGAGCATGTCTTCCCATCACAACTTGCTGTAAATATGGACAAATTTCCCGTTTAAAACTCATTCATGCCCAAGGCTCAAATCCTGATATACCTATCTGATTACTATTCTAAAGTTATTCAACACGGAATAACATCATGTCAGATTTCAGTGACAGAACCATTGAATTTTCATATTTCTTTTTGTACACAATCAATAGAAAATTGTGAGGTTGTAACATGGTTATGTAACTCATTTACGTATTAATATCTACTGTACAAGAACTGTTTTGCAGAAATTAGCAAACCTTCAACATTTCATAACTTCTTAATTTTTCATCAGTTTTCAGTCAAATTTCTACTGTTGAACTTGTAAGACTTTACTTTTTTTTTATTATCAAACTACTTACTTTTGGAATGGATCCTGAAATCTCTATAGGAACTCTCATACAATAGAATGCAAACACAAGAGCAAGGTTTCAACTGTTTCTTATACCAGGCCTCAGACTTCCGTATTTGTTTAAAAAAAAGTAGCTAAAATGTTACCTGTACACAAGTTTTTGCTTGTCATAGAGAAGTGTTACACAACTTAACTTCACAATAATAACATGAAACATATTTCTTCTGAATTGTCTACTAGCTGGAGACAAATATCAAGTTGCAAGACCTTGTTGATTTTGCACCATAATATACTCTTACCATGGTAGCATACTGTTTGCTACTCATAAGAATCTGACCTGTACTGCACAACTTTGCAGAATGGAAGATGTTATAAACGAACTGGTGATGCACTTGTGCCACTCTTAATGTTTTGTGGTCCACGTTGACACACCATTCTTGCTCTCATACTTTTGCATCAGAAAACACAATAACTGAAATTATTTTACTGGGTACATGTCTTTGGCTTGTCTGAAAAAAAATATCTTATATAACTTTACTTCACAATAATCACATGAAACATACTTCCTCTTAATTGTCTACTATCTTAATGCTTTGTGGGCCACATTGACGGAACAGGCTTATTATAGATGTTGTGAGCAAAATGTCCAACTACCATGACAATGCATTTTCCTTCTTTTGAAAAATCCTGGTGCACCACTTTACATGAAAGTACCAAAATTCCTCTGAATTGTCTACTACCTTAATGCTTTGTGGGCCACATTGACACACCAAGCTCATTTGGTTGATGTTGTGAGGAAAATGTCCAACTACTATGACAATGCATTTTTCTTTCTTTTGGAAAATCCTGCTGCACCACTTTGCATGAAAGTACCAAATTTGACATTAACTGGTCAAAATTGGAGAAGAATTTCAATATGCATATTTTCCCCCCCTATTTTTTGGCTGGTGATGTACTTGTGCCACTGTTAATGCTTTGTAGCCCATGTTAAGAAACCATTCTTGCTTTCATACTTTTGCATAGTACGTCGGAAAAAACAGTAACTGAAATCATGTTAGGGGGTACATGTCTTTGGCTTGTCACAAAGAAGTCTTACACAACCTAACTTCACAATAATCACATGAAACATATTTCCTCTGAATTGTTTACTGATTACTGGAGACAAATATCAAGTTGCAAGACCTTGTTGATTTGGCACCATAATGTACACTAACAATAGCAGCATACTGCCTGCTACTCATAAGAATCTGACCTGCACAACTTTGCACAAAATCAGCATAATGCATACAAAATTTACAATATACTGAAACCACACTTTGAAGAAAGTTTGTAAATGGTGTATTTGAACTGTAGTAACCATTATGATCACCAACTAACCATGACAACACTCTTTTTTTTTGTTGTTGAAAGTCCTGGTGCACAACTTTGCTTGTAAGTACCAAATTTGACATCAACTGGTCAAATATGGAGAATTTCAATTTGCCTGTTTTTCCTACTTTTTGGCTGGTGATGCACTTGTGCCACTCTCAATGCTTTGTGACCCATGTTGACAAACCATTCTTGCTCTCATACTTTTGCATAGTACATTGGAAAAAACAGTAACTGAAATCATGTTAGTGGGTATGTGCCTTTGGCTTGTCATAAAGAAGTCTTACACAACCTAACTTCAAAATAATCACATGAAACATATTTCCTCTGAATTGTCTACTACCTGCAGACAAATATCAAGTTGCAAGACCTTGTTGAATTTGCACCATAACAAACTCTTACCATGGCAGCATACTGTCTGTTACTCATGAGAATCTGACCTATACTGCACAACTTTGCAGAATGTAAGCATGTTATAAACAAACTGGTGATGCACTTGTGCCACTCTAAATGTTTTGTGGCCAAAGTTTACAAACCATTCTTGCTCTTATCCTTTTGCATTGGAAAAAACAATAACTGAAATCATGTTACTGTTTATATGCTTTTGGCTTGTCATAAAGAAGTCTTACACATCTTATCTTCGAAATAATCACATGAAACATATTTCCTCGGAATTGTCTACTAGCTGGAGACAAATATCAAGTTGCAAGACGTTGTTGACTTTGCACCATAATATACTCTTACCATGGTAGCATACTATCTGCTATACTCATAAGAATCTGCCCTATACTGCACAACTCTGCAGAATGTAAGCATGTTATAAACAAACTGGTGATGCACTTGTGCCACTCTTAATGCTTTATGGCCCATGGTGACGCATCATTCCTACTCTCATACTTTTGCATTTGAAAAAAAAAAATCTGACATTAAATTTACATAACAGCAAAGCCAGCACTCCTCTATGACTTTGAGCTGCTACAGTTTTAGGATAAATTAATTGGTGCTATAGTTGAAGAGTGCATAGTTGTAATTCTTTCAAGTGGGATTTCTGAAAAATGTGATAGCATGCAAGTACATGTGGCAGTAAAAACTAGGGGAATCAGACTTTTAAACATAATTCAAGCACATTGACACAGACATTTTGTGGTGCCAGTTTTTGGGGTCATATGGCTCAAATCTGCGGAAAGGTAATACGAGTACACCACAGTACTTTGGGTCTGTGCTTCTCAGGGAAAGCTGATTTACATTTACAAGCCATATGGAAATTTTGACAGAGTACGCAAAAGACACCGATCAGGACAATGACAGCTATGATGGAAAAATCATTACTATGTATCGTTTGTACTACATGGGCAAGAGAAATACCCAGTTCTTTAAAAAAAAATAGTAGTTACCAGAAAGCCATTTCTTACACTCATAAACAATATGGCCACCAAATAATACTTCTTTTTAATCTTCATGAATCGTTACCAACAATTATTTTAGATAATTGAAAATTGCAAGGCAAAAGTGCTTTTATCCCATGATGAGAAGGCCTGTACATTCAGTGTAGACAAACTGTTCATGATGAAAGTTTAAAGAATATAAGGTACAAAGTCAATGAATGAATAAGTGAATAAACATATGAAATAATTTGTTTGTAAGTAAGGGTAATTGAGAGGGTAAACTACTGATGTGATTCAAGATTTTATAAGGTCTTAATTATGTTCATTAACTGGACGAATGAATCTACAACTTCTAAAAGATCTTACGAAACCAAGTAACAGCCAGCATGATTCATACTTATCTTATCTCATTTGTGTACTGGATCTCCATGCTTTTTTACTTATTTTGTTTTCATTATTTTGTCTAATACTATATGTGACTTAAATACTGTTCCAGGTGCTCCTTAGTAACAATAAAGGGTTACAAGAAAATATCTGATTACATGTTTCTCACAAGCATGTTGCAGCCAAATATGCAAATTAGCAACTTCAAAAAGGAATGTCCTAAATGGTATATGTGCACATTTTTAGAACAGGTAAATAGGCGTATGTGCTTGCAAAGCATTTAGTGATAATTTGATGAAAATCATCTATGCTGTTATAACAAATGCGTTTGCATTTACTGTTTTGTATAATGGGGACTTGGGTGAGGGGGTAAGCTTGGGCACATTATATATTTATGTGTAAAATTTTCACTTAGACATTAGGGCCATGTCTCCTTTATCAATTCCATTGCATTTCATGGAAGTATGAGTATGAACAACTGTATAAAGGCATGTACAAATGCATTTATATCAGGATAAAATCTCTATCAATCACATTAAACATTCACTGAAAATAAAAGGATCTTGATATACAGACAGGAAGACATTTACTGGCATGTGCCTATGGTACACAGGTATTTTGCCATGATATACTACATATTTCCTATATAATTGCTGTAGGGTTGGAGAAGATGTATTTCTTAAATTGCAATCTATGCTGATTCAGCCGCCATTTTGTATACACAATTTTCAGTGTCAAGATCACAAATTTTGCTTAGGAACCAGACTTTTATGATTTGGTATACTAATTTTGGGTAGAAGAGACTGTTCCCCCAAGTTATCTTTACAAGATTGAAATGTCACTATGACCTTAACGCAAGCCTTTTTCAAGAAATCCCACTTGGTAGAATAATGCATTATAACATATACTTAGAGAACTGATGTCTCCACCCAGCATGATTATGTGACATAATAATTATGTGACCATGCATCACAAAACCAACAAAACGTTGCCAGACATGGATTTTTAGTTAACCCTTTGTGTGCAACGTTTATTTCCAGTCCATTGGTTTGTGTGTAAAATTTGTGCACATTTTACTCATTGGCTTATAAAGAGTTAAGGGTAGATTCTTAAAGAGGGGACTCTAAGCTTTGAAATGATGTATAACTCAATTGAAATGGACTCCCCTAACCTATCTAAATACTAGAAAGAAAGCATATACTCTGGATAAGTGTGAATTGAGAAAAGAGGCTCTTAATAGAGGGTCTATTCAAGCACTTAATCTTTACCAATACGTGCTAGCTGTGCAATGAAACGGACAAAACATAGGATGTAAACCACTGGAGCAACAACAATGAAGGGATTATCAGATTAAGCTGAAATTGAGCATGCTTTTTTAACATATTCTGTGCATGTTTAATGCCAACTTTCTAATTAGTAGACTTATCCTTTCAAAAGTTATTAGACTTTAAGTGAAGAGTGTGTAAATAATTTCAAGAAATGAAAAGGGGACATACCTGATCGTTCTACTCTTCCTCCAAAAAGGGTTGAAGAAAAACTGCTGAAAACACAATTTCACATTCATGTTATGATCCCAAACTAAAGAATTATGTAGAAGGATAGCTCTTTCAGAAAATATGAAACACTGAAGGTTGACTCAGTTGACCCATTTCCCCTTTCAAGAGTCCTCACGCAAAATCAAGGGTGTGACTTTTTTGTTTTGTTTTGTGATGCACGGTCACATATGGAAGATGGTCCTCTATATTCACCTACTCATACTGTGCCTTACACACAGGGCATACAAAGTCACCCTTTGGAGGTCTGCAGATGTCAACACCACATACGAGGTGACACCACCTCCCACACACCTCACAACAAACCCAGTCTGCTGGCAGAGGGGGCTTGCTGCACCCCACAGCATCACAGAATCGTCTTTGCTTGGGTGGTTTCACTGCTGCTGCCAGTAATGCCCTCAGTACATATCCCCTCATTTTTTTTTTTTTTTTTTTTTTGCATGTACCTGACCAAGGCTAGCTGGATTCACACCTCTGGTGATCGCCAACGCGTTCTAAAGACAAATGATAATAATGATAATAATTAATGAATATGAATATGTATGTATGTTTGCTTGTGTGTATGAATTAATGCTATTTTTCGGCATAGGGGGAATTTTATTTAAAAAAATGACCAAAACAAACATCTTAACGAAACAGTTGATCCCATAGTTGATAAATGAAAACTAGCACCTAACTAAACTTTATTTTGTAACTAAAGAATATGATTTCCTTTGTTTAATAGGATTAATATTGCATCATAGATTTTTTTGTACATTAACAATTGCCCTTAGTGAATTAGAATGCGCTAAGTTGAATTATATAACAAATCCATGTGGCAAAATATAGGGTGCATTGAAAGAACTCTCCTTTAGTGCGATATTCTCTACTGCCTTCTTCGTTTTATTTCGCGCAGTTTCAAGAGTGTAGGGGTACAGGAAAACTAATAAACAAGCTTGAAAACGTTATTAAAAGGGGAATTGAATATTTCGCCGTAAGGACGGATTCCCCTTAGGATACCTCGTTTTCACACGAAAATTCCCCCTTGAGCCCAAATTACATATATATACACTGTATATAGATGTATACACACACATATACACGTACATACGTACATTCATTATACGTAACCAAACACTATTACATCTAATTAGGAAATACAAACATATCCCTACAAAAGAGAACGTATGAGTTATATCACAATTTATAATATTATGCTATACATCTCCTATGTAAACATCCACACAAAAAAAAATGTCATGCTCTAAAGGTCTTGTCTCTTGAGTATGTTGTTGAATGCAAAATCATATTGCTCATTCCAAGTGTCAGTTTCTACAATTCCCATACTTCCACATAGAATCTCAACTCATTATGTCAGGAAGTTGGCTCAACAAATGTGATGATATCAAAAAGCAAACTTGGAACATCAACATGCTGATACATGTAAAATTCAGATTCAAGTGTATGAAATCTATATGTGATTGTCTTATTATAGTCAACTTGATAAGATAACAACATGAAATTATCAAGCTCTTCTACCTAATATTAAAGGGGCCCTGAAATCCAAATGCATGTTGATTTGTATTGATTTATGATACCCTCAACATCACTTTTGCGGTGAAACAAATAATTTATCTAGAAACATTCCATATATTTTTAACGATTTTTTTTCTTCTATTTTTCTTCAGATTACTTGGGAACGCCCACCTTCCCTCGACTCAGCATAGCTCGCATGTTCCCTCGCCATGTCTTTTGTTAGTCACATTAATATGACAGAAACATGCAAGTTATGCTGAGAGGAAGGTGCATTCCGATGTCTTTTGTTAAACATTTCAGTACTTTAGCAATGATTGACAGAGGTCATCTCAAGAATATTAATATTGATTAGTTTGGAAGGATTTTTGGTGGGCGTTCCCAAGTAATCTGAAGAAAAATAGAAGAAAAAATTGTTAAAAATATATGAAATGTTTCTAGATGTTCGTGTTACCGCAAAGATGCTGTTGAGGGTATCATAAATCAACACAAATCAACATGCATTTGGATTTCAGGGCCTTTTTAAAGGACCATTAATAAGCTGTTGTAAGTAAAAGATGAAGTGGATCTGTAACTGACATTGTCAAAGTAATAAATGTCACTACTGCAGACACATAACAATAAGATTTCATGTTCTAGACTGACCTTGTAAGAAAATAGCAACACAACATTCAGAGGAAAAATTTATTTCAACTCCCATCATGACATCATAATCATGTCATGTCATGTCATGTCAAAGTGCATTACCTGTGTTTGATTGGAAATGAAAAAAAAAAACATGCATGTGAACATGCATGTGTGAAATGAAAATGAAATGAATGACAGGTCAGTTCAACCATCACGGACAGAAAGGCGGACGAAAGGACAGACAGAAGGACAACCTGAAAATATAAATAATGACTCGGGTGACACTTTATGGCGTATCTGAGGCATAAGAACTTCCTGAGAAAATTATTGACTTTCGGCTCCGGGGCCTTTGTTTGTCACTCTACTAAAAATAATTAATATTAAAAATTCAAGTTCATCGGTAAATTCACCAATATGACCAAACCGCACTCTACTGTCACCTCACCACACTCTAACTGTCGCCTCGTTTTATGTGTATAACGCATAGGCATTAGAAGAGCAATTAATACTAAGATATTGTCATTTTTAACGGTCTAATCACATCAAAAGACATGAGTTTCGGCTCCAGGGGCCTTGTTTGTTAATCTACTAAAAATAATTAACATTAAAAATTCAAGTTCATCGGTAAATTCACCAATATGACCAAACCGCACTCTATTGTCGCCTCACGTCGCCGCGTTTTATGTGCATAACGCATATAGGCATTAGAAGAGCAATTGATACTAAGATATTGTCATTTTTAACGGTCTAATCACACCAAAAGACATGAGTTTCGGCTCCAGGGGCCTTGTTTGTTAATCTACTAAAAATAATTAACATCAAAAATTCAAGTTCATCGGTAAATTCACCAATATGACCAAACCGCACTCTACTGTCGCCTCACGCCGCCTCGTTTTATGTGTATAACGCATACAGGCATTAGAAGAGCAATTAATACTAAGATATTGTTATTTTTAACGGTCTAATCACATCAAAAGACATGAGTTTCGGCTCCAGGGGCCTTGTTTGTTAATCTACTAAAAATAATTAACATTAAAAATTCAAGTTCATCGGTAAATTCACCAATATGACCAAACCGCACTCTACTGTCGCCTCACGTCGCCTCGTTTTATGTGTATAACGCATATAGGCATTAGAAGAGCAATTAATACTAAGATATTGTTATTTTTAACGGTCTAATCACATCAAAAGACATGAGTTTCGGCTCCAGGGGCCTTGTTTGTTAATCTACTAAAAATAATTAACATTAAAAATTCAAGTTCATCGGTAAATTCACCAATATGACCAAACCGCACTCTACTGTCGCCTCACGTCGCCTCGTTTTATGTGTATAACGCATATAGGCATTAGAAGAGCAATTAATACTAAGATATTGTCATTTTTAACGGTCTAATCACATCAAAAGACATGAGTTTCGGCTCCAGGGGCCTTGTTTGTTAATCTACTAAAAATAATTAATATTAAAAATTCAAGTTCATCGGTAAATTCACCAATATGACCAAACCGCACTCTACTGTCGCCTCACCACACTCTACTGTCGCCTCGTTTTATGTGTATAACGCATAGGCATTAGAAGAGCAATTAATACTAAGATATTGTCATTCTTAACGGTTTAATCACATCAAAAGACATGAGTTTCGGCTCCAGGGGCTTTGTTTGTCACTCTACTAAAAATAATTGATATTAAAAATTCAAGTTCATCGGTAAATTCACCAATATGACTAGCCCGACCAGACACTGTTACGCTATGTCGCGACGTACCATGTACAGCGACTGGGCTGTGTATAGTTACAATAATACGGGTATGACCAAACCGCACTCTACTGTCGTCTCACCACACTCTACTGTCGCCTCGTTTTATGTGTAAAACGATAGGCATTAGAAGAGCAATAATACGATGATAGTCATTTTTAACGGTCGATTGAGATGAACTTCGTATCAATTAGAACTTCCAAGAATGACTGATTTCATTGAGTGTACTTTACTGTGTTTTCTGATCTAGCCCATTCTACCCACCCGACCCCCCCCCAAATAAAAAAGTAAACAACTACTAAAAGTATTTATCTGAAGAAATCTTCTCACCCCCCCCCTTCAAACGCACCTACCACACAGGCGCGCCGGAAGCAGTTTTGGATTGGGGGGGCAAACATTGGAGGGGGCTCAAGATTAGACCATGCATATGTTACACAATATATACACACACACACACACACACACACACGCACACACACATCCATTATATATATATATATATATATATATATATATATATATGTAAAGTGGCGTACGGTGGGTCGAAACATGGGGGGAACCATAAAGTAATTTTGACGGTCTGTATGCTTTTGCGTGTGTGCGTGAGCAATAATGGGACTACAATACATTACGGAATGTGATACATTCAACAACGCAGTCATTGAGGAACATTGTAAGTTTTCCTTACATGGATTATGGAATGACGGTGTGAAACGATCGACAAATTATATACTGTCAGCAACATAAGGTGAATGGCATAACAATAAAATGCGAGCGAGCGAAGCGAGCGAGCTTGAAAATTTTGATATTCTACAGTTCCAAAACTGGAGTTTTAATTGTAGCTACATATTTCGCTTTGAAATGAATGGGGACGCATCGGGCGCAACTGCTGGCAATTATTGGCAGCAACATTAGAATGGCAAACGATTCAATGCGAGCGAGCGAAGCGAGCAAGCTTGAAAATTTTGACATTCTACAGTCCCAAAACTGGGGTTTGTAGCTTTATCTTTCACTTTGGAAATTAATGGGGCGGCGCATCGGGCGCAACTGCTGGCAATTACTGGCAGCAACATTAGGAGAATGGCATATGGCGATTGAATGCGAGCGAGCAAAGCGAGCGAGCTTGAGAATTTTGACATTTTACAGTCCCAAAACTCCCGTTTGTAGCTATATCTTTCGCTTTGGAAATAAAGGGGGGGGGGGGCATCGGACGCAACTGCTGGCAATTACTGGCAGCAACATTAGGAGAGTGGCATAACGATTCAATGCGAGCGAGCGAAGCGAGCGAGCTTGAAAATTTTGACATTTTACAGTCCCCAAACTCCCGTTTGTAGCTATATTTATCTTTCGCTTTGGAAATTAAGGGGTGGGGGCATCGGACGCAACTGCTGGCAATTACTGGCAGCAACATTAGGAGAATGGCATAACGATTCAATGCGAGCGAGCGAAGCGAGCGAGCTTGAAAATTTTGACATTCTAGAGTCCAACAACGGCCGTCGTAGCTATGTTTTTCGCTTTAGAAATTAAGGGGGAGGCGCACCGGGCTCAACTGCTGTCCCAGATGCGAGCAAGCGAAGCGAGCGAGCTTGAAAATTTTGACATTTTACAGTCCAAAAGCTGCCGTTTGCAGCCATTTTTCCCCCTTTTATTCATATATATACATATCTATTTTATTTTCTTTGTTTATTCATTTATTTTTATTATCATTATTATTATCATTATTTTTTTGAGGGGGCTTTTTGGGGGGGCAAAAATGCGTTTTGCCCCCCCACTTTTTGGATTGGGGGGGCGGCCGCCCCCCCTGCCCCCCCACTTCCGGCGCCTATGCTACCACAATAATCGAACTCATCATCAAACCATGTTTGTACAGAGTCTGTGGGATGTCAACAAGGGTGAGTCGTCAATGGAAAGCCCTCGAGTGAGTGACAGACAGACAGACACACACACACACACACACACACACATACACACATACACATACTGTTGCAACTGTGCAAGCGAAATGTGTTTACATGACGTACACTCGGTGGTGTACGTTTATAACGCAAGGAAAAGGGAATCTCCCACCTCATACATATTCAATAAGGCTTCGGCAGTCACTGCGCCAGCTCATGAATAATTAATATCTGTGACCTTTCGTGAAACTACTTCCCGCAAAGCATTCTCGCCTCATAAGTGCCTACCGGTTTAATGACTACAACAGCTGGCATTATTACGTAAGAGCATGATAAGGATATCTGCCTGTGGCAGACCATTCAAAGTGAACTCAATTTTCTCTATTCTTTCTAAAGTTTTCATTTTTATATTCTATTGAGAAATTAAATGGTCATACGTTTTACATTTCGAAAGAAAAAATTTGACCCATAAATAACGAAAATACAGGAATAAGAAGGAGAGCATTGTAGAAGTTTGCCGGTGCTGACAATGTGTAATGCATGCGTACACAGATCGACCACCTGCATGCATCTACATGCGCAATATGCCCTCACTCGCGCATTGATATGATAATCATTGCGATCGGCAATATATTTTATGTTGATGTACAGTTCAAAAAGTATGAGGTCTCTGTGACAATTATGCTAAGAGATGTAAAAACTATCGATATTTTACTTAAAAAGGCCCAACAATAACACAACTACAAAACTTGTGAAAAACGATTTTTTGTATCGCGAACGTATTTTGGTAATCCGTCCCGTATGTACCGCACATTCACACACGTACACAACCTTAACCGGTACGGTAAACACAGGCATGCAAATACTTGAAAACCGTCTGTAATACCGTGACACAGTGCTCTTCGAGTCTTCTCGTTAGTATGCATTGCTAATTTTGTGAGTTAGCACAAAATGCTCACTGTTGGGGAGAAAATACAAGCAGTGGATGAGTTGGGGAGGTGGGCTACTGGCACAATTGTCGGCATAATTGTAAATGAGGAGGCAAGTTCCGTAAGTTCCAGCGGCATCACCGGTGCTAGCGGCACTACTACTACTAGTACCCGCTACTACTGGGTGGACTTCCCGGGTTATCCCGATGATGGAGCCGTTGTGGAGGAATCTATGATCAGGAAGCCTGTTCGCAGTGTTCTACCGTACGAACAGCAAGATAAAGGTAAGTCTCTTTTTCTTCCTTTAGGCTGCGTTCACATAGAAGTATACTCGTTTTCGAGGCCTGAGGGCACGGGAATACTTTGAATCGAACAATAGTCCGCAGATTTCCCCACAACGGTTACGGTTCACAGTTGACCGAAAGATCGGTCTGTATCTGTCCGTCGGAGAATGTTCCGCGGAGACTGCGTCTGGCTTCACGGATCCCCTCCGTATTATACCCCCGCCAAACGAAGTTTGAAGGGGGTATCACCTGGAATCAGCGGACGGTCGGGCGGTCGGTCGGGCGGTCGGTCGGGCGGTCGGTCGGGCGGTCGGTCCGTTGCAAATCTTGCGTCGCGAACTACTTCCTCAGTTTTCAACCGATTCCCATAAAACTTGGCACAGATGTGTGCCTTGGGTTGTACATGTGCAAGACGTATTTTTTGACAGTACCCAAAAGTACGTTGCCATGGTAACGGCATATTATGGCCAAAAATGGGTACCAATCTTGCGTCACGAACTCCTCCCACAGTTTTTGATCAATTTTTATGAAATTAGGTACAGATGTTCATCTGAATATGTTAATGTGCAAGACACATATTTCCGCAGTGGCAAAAAGTGCGTTGCCATGGTAACGGCATGTTATTGGTAAAATATAGGGCAAAATGCTTCATGGCAAAACTGCTTCATCAGTGTTCTTCCAATTCTCATGGAATTCATATTGAATGTTTGTCTTAGGATATAGGTCAGCATGACACATTTCTTGGCAGTGACAAAAAGTATGTTGCCATGGTAACAGCTCACATATTATGAGCCAAAATGCTGGAAAATTTTGTGTTGCAAACACTGTACTTCCTCAGTTTTTGCCCAATTTCCATGAAACTTGGTACAGATGTGTGCCTTTGGTTGTAGATGTGCAAGACGCATTTTTCGACAGTACCCGAAAGTACGTTGCCATGGTAACAGCATATTAATGGCAGAAGATCAAGGAAAGATCTTGCGGATTTAACTACTTCCTCAGTTTTTTGACCAAAGCTTATGAAATGTGGCACACACCTTGATCTTGGTGGGAAGATGTGGAAGACATATTTTTCGGACGTGTCGGAAGCTGCGTTGCCATGGTAACGGCATATAAATGGCAGAAGATCAAGGAAAGATCTTGCGGATTGAACTACTTCCTCTGTATTTGACTGAAGCTCATGAAATGTGGCACACACATTGGTCTTGGTGGGAAGATGTGCAAGACATATTTTTTGGACGTGTCGGAAGCTGCGTTGCCATGGTAACGGCATATTAATGGCGGAAGATCAAGGAAAGATCTTGTGGATTGAACTACTTCCTCAGTTTTTGACAAAAGCTTATGAAATGTGGCACACACAATAGTCTTGGTGGGAAGATGTGCAAGACATATTTTTCGGACGTGTCGGAAGCTGCGTTGCCATGGTAATGGCATTTAAATGGCAGAAGATCAAGGAAAGATCTTGCGGATTGAACTGCTTCCTCTGTATTCAACTGAAGCTCATGAAATGTGGCACACACATTGGTCTTGGAGCGAAGAAGTGCAACGCATATTTTTCGACGGGTCAGAAACTGTGTTGCAATGGTGACAACATTTTTGTCCCCGCCGAACGAGTTCGAGCAGGGGACTATGAAACGGGCTCCGTACGTGTGTCACTGTGTGTCTGTGTGTCCGTCTGTCTGTCCGTCTGTCTGTGCATCCGTGTGTGATCAAAATGTTCAAAATGCTACTCCTTCGCCATTTTTAACCCCATTTTGATTCTGTTTGCTTTATGATTAGCACTACATGGGAGCTTTGAAACTTCTATACAGAATTTCAGTTTGTGATCTTTGACCTTGACCTTTGACCTATATTGTACATTTTGCTTCAAAATGCTACTCCTTCGCCATTTCTAACCCGATTTCGATTCCGTTTGCTTTATATGATGGCACTAGGTGAGGGCTTCAAAACTTCTACACAGAATTTCGACCTTTGACTTCTTTGACCTTTGACCTTGATTTTTGACCTATATTGTACATTGCCTACAAAATGCTACTCCTTCGCCATTTCTAACCCGATTTCGATTCCGTTTGCTTTATGTGATGGCACTAGGTGAGGGCTTCAAACCTTCTACACAGAATTTTGACCTTTGACTTCTTTGACCTTTGACCTTGATTTTTTGACCTATAATTGTACATTTTGCTACAAAATGCTACTCTTCGCCATTTCTAACCCGATTTCAATTCCTTTTGCTTTAAGTGATGGCACTAGGTGAGGGCTTCAAAACTTCTACACAGAATTTTGACCTTTGACTTCTTTGACCTCTGACCTTGATTTTTGACCTGTATTGTACATTTTGCTACCAAATGCTACTCCTTCGCCATTTCTAACCCGATTTCGATTCCGTTTGCTCTATGTGATGGCACTAGGTGAGGGCTTCAAAAATTCTACACAGAATTTTGACCTTTGACTTCTTTGACCTTTGACCTTGATTTTTGACCTATATTGTACATTGGCTACAAAATGCTACTCCTTCGCCATTTCTAACCCGATTTCGATTCCATTTGCTTTATGTGATGGCACTACATATAGGTGAGGGCTTCTAAACTTCTACATGGTATAGAAGTTTGACCTTTGACTTCTTTGACCTTTTACCTTGATCTTTTTACCTACATTGTACATTTTGCTACTAAATGCTACTTCCGGCGGGGACATTTACGTACCACGTAATTTCTACTTTAATAGCAATAAATAAAAAACCCTTGCAGATTGAACTACTTCCATCGTGACATCAAATTATTGCAGTAAATCTTGGAAAAATCTTGCGTATCAGGCTACCAATACACATTAACCTCTGTTATTGCATGTATTCTGTTTTTGAAATAAGTTATCTCAGTGTGTGTTATGCCATGTCATATACTGTCTTCAATGCATGTTTTCACCAAGTGCTGTAATTTCCTTGGGTAAGACTGTCGTCACGGGGAGGGGAGTTTAAATCACCTTCAGTGATATTTGTAGTTATTATTGAGGACAGCGTGAATGGCAAAGAGTCCTCCGGGCAGACGGATCTTTCTGTCTAGGTTCACAGGCACTAGGCCTATTCGAAAGTACCGAATAGCATAGAATATAGCAAAGTGGTAGCTTGTTCGATTTTCTTGCAGCGTATACCGTCTCTCGTTTATGAAATAATAACAATTTTGGTCTGGATTTGCCCTTATAATTAGCAAAAATAAGCATGTAGACTGACAATATTACATTCTGATGCAGTTTAGAAATTGTTAATGTTAATAAGATTTACTAGAAATCCTCACCGCACTGCCGCATGGGATGGTGAGTTGATGGTGCGGGTAATGGTGTACTGGGTGCCTGAATAGCGAATACCGTATACTTCTACGTGAACGCAGCCTTAGTGCGCATAAACCTCTGAGGAGTTTCATCGCACAACAGTCAACAGTTGGTTGTCTGATGTAGTGATGGCGGCTGTGGCTGCGCTGTACTGTGATGCCGAGGCCAAGATCACAATCACATGACAAATGGGCCTTTTTGATCCCATCATCAAATTTAACATTTATTTAAAATAGAGCAGAAATTTTCAGGAATGCATACATTATTGGTTGATGAAACATTGAAGCAATGTGTGTTGGTACGTGTTGCATCGCAATATGCAATAGGCACTAAGTGTTCGACAGTAAGGTTGAAATTGTTACATCGGCGCTGAACAGTCCCTGGTTTGAGATTGCGTATGCATGATTTCATGGGTTTGTTGGAGGAAAAATGTGAGGAGAAAGGGTGGCTTCTAAATTATTTGCTTGCCAGATTCTGGCAAGCATTTTTCCCTCTTATTCAAAAACGCTTCCCGACTTTGATTTTCACTTGCCGCGGGAAAGCGCTCACTGTAATTTCACTCGCGATATGTGTATCCGGTACTGCTGGTAGCGCGCAAAAATGCGTGCAGTTTTCCATAGCCAAGTGACGTACCATGACGCACCCCTCGGTCAAAAATTTGACCGACAATGATGGGATTTTGACGCACCCCTCGGTCAAAAATTTGACGGACAAAGCTGGTAAAATGACGAACACCTGGGTCACAAATTTGACGGACCAAACGAGGAAATGACGCACCCATGTCCGGGGGTAGTGGGGTGAGTCATTGCATTGACAAGTGCATTAGAACTGCATGCTCTTTGACATCTCATAGAGTGGATTCTGAATATGTCGCAAAACGTTAAAAGCTAAATCCTCACCTCGACCAGAACTGTACACATCCTTTAACCTGAAACACAAACTAAGACAAGGGAATTCAGGGAAACTTTTGAGGTACCAAAACTTTATATTATCTTTAGATAATGATTTTCAGCTGCATTATTTTAAAGATCTTTATAAATGCTATTTTAAATATATGCATAACAGACACAAGTAAACATTTCCAATTTGGACCTTACAGCTCAACAACAACAACAACAAATGTTGATCAATGTTTGCCAATGTCTCTGACTCTGAGCAAAATGTGGACAGGTGTACATGTACATTATAATTGTACATGTACAGGTGTAAAAAGATGAGTGGCTACTCAAGTAGGCCTACATTTATGTGACCGTACATGTAGTTGATCATTATCTTTCATTAGGTGATCACCTTCTGTATCTGTACAGATTCTTTGTTGGTGGTTCTTCTTCTTCTTCTTTCTTTATTTCTGGACAAAATTTGTGTATCGATTAGCTCAGAGAGTGTTCTTCCTATCAATTTCAAACTTATGTATCATGTCCCAAAGACGACGGGTCTAATAAAATCATAGTGATCAGTCGACCGTGATGTCACTATGACGTCATTATATGAAAACACATTCTCAATCATATCTCATCAATGGAATGGAATTTTTCAATGAAATTTACTTCACATATATTTCAAGTTATGCGCATTCTACTCATATTCTCAAAATTCATATTTTCTCTTAAAACGCGCGCGTATGCGCGCGTTGAAATATTTGTATGCTCAAATCGAGCTCAATTTTTTTTGCACACGTTTCAGACCATTTGGAGCATTTTTTTAAAAATTGAAAAAATTGGACGGACACGTACGCACGCGCACATATACGCACGCACAGCTCATACGCAATAGAAATTTCCCGTTTTTTCACACTTATCGGATGCCTTAAATGTCAAGGAATATTTCTACCAAGTTTGAAGTCAATCCGACTCAATATGACGTCACACGGGCCCGTCAGAGTTGAAATTCCGCGCACGCGCGTCATGGCGATATACAGTGCAACAATGCAAAAAAACTGCCAATTTTGAATCCGATTTTCCTCGTCAGGATGGACGGTGATCCCCCATTTTCTTTACATATTCTGAAAGCTGATGAGTTGTACATCATTTCATGGGTTGGCGATGCAGGAAAAATGATTAAAAGATATCAAATTTCTTAATAAAATAAAAAAAGTAAATTTTCAAAATGACATCATCAAATTTCAAGTTCACTCGAGCGTATCTCACTTATCCTTTGCCAATTTTCACACAAATTTCAGTTTGTTGTAGCTTATTAAATGTTCTTTCATTAATATAATAACAGCATTTTGATTGGATGACGTCATCACCTCGTAAAAATGGATTCAAAGTAATCTTGTCAAATTTGACCAGTTTACGTGTTATCTCTGTGGGAGTGCAGTTTTTCTGGAAATGAAAATTGACATGACTATCTTTCTCGAGCACTATCTCACTTATGCTTCAGTGAATTTCTCCCAAATTTTAATCTGTTGTAGCTGAGACTTTGGGCTATCTTAAGTGTGCCCTTCATTTTTTCATACGACGTCGGCATCACGTCAAAAAATTTGGTTGAAATTAAAGCTTATCTTCGATGTATTGAGATTATTTCTTCCTTTCTGCAACTTTCTTTGCAATAACTCAAGAAAGACAGCCCCTATCACCCCCATACTTTGCACATTTTAGTTCATGTTACGTACATTATTTCATAAAAAAAAAACAACTACTTGATCGGACACCATCTTGGGTATGTAAATTAGGGTCAAAGGTCATAAATATTTCATCCTGTATCTTAGTAAATACATGTCCTATCTTTCCCATATTTTGCACACGTAAAGACCATGTTACAAGGATCATTTCACAAAATAACCACTTTTTGCTCAGATGCCATCTTGTCTGTGCAAAGTGGGGTCAAAGGTCATATGCACTTTTTTCTGTATCTTCGTTATGACGTGTTATCTCTATGGGAGGGAATTTTTCTAGATGCGAAAGTTGACATGATTGTCTTTATCGAGCACTAGCTCACTTACCCTTCGGTGAATTTCTCCCAGATTTTAATATGTTGTAGCTGAGACTTTGCGCTATCACGAATGTGCCTTTTGTTTTTTCATACGATGTCTGGATCATGCAAAAAAACTTGGTTCGATGTATTAAGATATTTTTCTTTCTGCAACTTTCTTTGTAATAACTCAAGAAAAACAGCCTCTATCACCCCCATATTTTACACATGTTTAGTTCATGTCACGTACATTATTTCATAAAATACTTGTAACAACTACTTGATCGGACACCGTCTTGGGTATGTAAATTAGGGTCAAAGGTCATAAATGTTTCATCCTGTATCTTGGTGAATACTTGTCCTATCTTTCCCATATTTTGCACACACAAAGACCATTTTACAAGAATCATTTCACACAATAACTACTTTTTGCTCAGATGCCATCTTTGGTATGCAAAATGGGGTCAAAGGTCAAATATACTTCATTCTGTATCTTCGTTTAATAGTGCATACGGAATTCGGTACTAAAGATGGCAGGTCTGACTCCCTTTTCTAAATGAGACTCCAAACATCACATGGCCAATGTCCCCTCAACACAGATGAGACCTGTATGGTCATGCCTATTGGGATCAGGACTCAAATCATTGATTTCCCAATAGATCGGATCACCTAATTTGTCACTGTTGACAAATTCCGAGTCTAGTTTGTATTTAATCTTCTTTGCTCTGTAAGTATAAAGAATAAATGAATATGTGGTACTGTATGTGTCTCTAGACATTCATGTTAGAAAATGCATTATGCAGGAATGTATTGAACATTTCCTTATACCTATTTTTGTGTTATTGTGTTAATAGTATGATGTAGATCTTTCTGAGTCCAAAGTTACTAGTTATAACCACTTTTGTACTTGAAAAATTATATATATTTTTTTTTTTTTTTTTTTTTTTTTTTTTTAAGATGATGAGCCTCCTCGGAAGCTTGCCAAAAGGAAAAAGCGATCTGTTCAAGGAATAGAAGACCCATCCACCGACGTGGCTTCAGAAGTCTTCCATCATTGTCAGCATGCCAAAAGAAAAAAGGCATCAGTACAAGAAATTGATGACCAATCCACTTCCATGGCTTCAAAAGTCCTCCAACAACAGCATGCCAAAAGGAAAAAGGCACCAGATCAAGGATTAGATTACCCATCTACCTCCACTGCTTCAGAAGTGCACCTTCACCAAGAGGTATGAACTCACCATTTCTCCAATGTAAAATTTGTGTCCAATGTCTCCAAACTTATGGGCAATGATGTTTTGATTTTGCAACTCCAAGCAGAATTGTGTAGTGGAAGTAGTTTTATTAGGGATGAGACCTTCATTTTTGTCCCTGCCGAACAAGTTCGAGCAGGGGACTATGAAACGGGCTCCGTACTTGTGTGTGTCTGTGTGTCCGTCCGTCCGTCCGTCCGTCTGTGCATCCGTGTGTGATCAAAATGTTCAATTTGCTACTTCTCTGTCATTTACATATAATATGAGCCAATTTTGATTCTGTTTGCTTTACATGCTAGCGCTTCCTGGGAGCTTTGAAACTTCTACACAGAAAAATTGATGACCAATCCACTTCCATGGCTTCAAAAGTCCTCCGACAAAAGCATGCCAAAAGGAAAAAGGCACCAGATCAAGGAATAGATTACCCATCTACCTCCACTGCTTCAGAAGTGCACCTTCACCAAGAGGTATGAACTCACCATTTCTCCAATGTTTGTGTCCAATGTCTCCAAACTTATGGGCAATGATGTTTTGATTTTGCAAATCCAAGCAGAATTGTGTAGTGGAAATAGTTCTATTAGGTATGAGACCTTCATTTTTGTCCCCGCCGAACAAGTTCGAGCAGGGGACTATGAAACGGGCTCTATACGTGTGTGTGTCTGTGTGTCCGTCCGTCCGTCCGTCTGTGCGTCCGTGTGTGATCAAAATGTTCAATTTGCTACTTCTCTGTCATTTATGAGCCAATTTTGATTCTGTTTGCTTTATATGATAGCACTACATGGGAGCTTTGAAACTTCTGCACAGAATTTCAGTTGTGACCTTTGACCTTGACCTTTGACCTATATTGTACATTTTGCTTCAAAATGCTACTCCTTCGCCATTTCTAACCCGATTTTGATTCTGTTTGCTTTATATGATATCACTACATGGGAGCTTTGAAACTTCTGCACAGAATTTCAGTTGTGACCTTTGACCTTGACCTTTGACCTATATTGTACATTTTGCTTTAAAATGCTACTCCTTCGCCATTTCTAACCCGATTTTGATTCCGTTTGCTTTATGTGATGGCACTAGGTGAGGGCTTCAAAACTTCTACACAGAATTTTGACCTTTGACCTCTTTGACTTCTGACCTTGATTTTTGACCTGTATTGTACATTTTGCTACCAAATGCTACTCCTTCGCCATTTCTAACCCGATTTTGATTCCGTTTGCTTTATGTGATGGCACTAGGTGAGGGCTTCAAAACTTGTACACAGAATTTTGACCTTTGACTTCTTTGACCTTTGACCTTGATTTTTATGCCTCCGCCACGAAGTGGTGCCGGAGGCATTATGTTTTCGGGTTGTCCGTCCGTCCGTACGTCCGCTTTCGTTTACGCGATAACTTGAGTAATATTTACTGGAATTTCACCAAACTTGGTCCAAGTATGAAGTATTATAAGGCAATTATTTGATTAGATTTTGGGTGAAATGGGCTGAAGGTCAAAGGTCAAGGTCAAATCATGAAATTGTATCCGTTTACGCGATAACTCAAGACTGGGTGGAGCAAATTTCACCAAACTTTGTTGGAGGATGATGTATGATGGGACAATTACTTGATTAGTTTTTCAGTGAAATCGGACAAAGGTCAAAGGTCAAAGATCAAGGTCAAATCCTAAAATTTATCTGTTTACGTGATAACTCAAAACTGGATGAAGCAGCTTTCACCAAACTTGGTCCAAGGATGATGTATGATGGGACAATTAGTTGAGTAGATTTTAGTGACATTGGCAAGAGGTCAAAGGTCAAAAGGTCAAGGTCAAATGCTACAAATGTTGCAATTTCCCCCATACAATCATTGTATCTATGCAATGCCCGAAGGTATTTTCTTGAAACTTGGTGTGGACATGTACTACTGCGTAAAGATTCTCCAGAGAGAGTTTCATGTCATAAGGTCAAAGGTCAAAAGGTCAAAGGTTAGGTGAAAATGTTGCAATATTACTTTTCTCGCAAATGGTTCGATGTATCTTCGTGGAACTTGGTACATATGCATGTACTGTCTGGCAGGGATTATCTAGGGAATTTAGGGGTCATGGGTCAATAGTCAGGGGTCAAAGATCAAGGTCAACTCCTCAAAATTGTACTATTTCCCTCATATGCACTGCTTGCATTATTAGTTTCAAAACTTAATACATGCATTACCTAATGGAGATTCTGCGGGAAATTTCCAGCCAGAAGGTCAAAGGCCAAAGTTTAAGGGTCAAAGGCCAGGTTTCAATGCCCCCCCCCATAAAAAAATCTATTTTGTACCGTCATCACACTCTTTCTTCGTACCTTGGAAATTACTCAATGCATAAACTTCCACAAAATTCCCCAAATATGTGTACCTGCACTCTTAGAAAATTATAGCAAACCCAGTTCAAAACATTTCTGACAAACCTGTCATTTCAATATTTTGCCAGTTATTTGAAACTATCATGGATCACACATTGTGAAGACATTGTACTATACGCCTATTGGGAGAATCATGCATTATGGCGGAGGCATCAGTCGCCATAGCGACATTTCTAGTTTTACCTATATTGTACATTGGCTACAAAATGCTACTCCTTCGCCATTTCTAACCCGATTTCGATACCGTTTGCTTTATGTGATGGCACTAGGTGAGGACTTCAAAACTTCTACACAGAATTTTGACCTTTGGGCCCAAAACCACTATTTTGGCACAATTGGACAATCACAAAACGGGAAAATCAAAGTTGTTAGAACAGGTTTCCTTTTTATACCAATCCATGAGACAAATATTCAAGTTTGTAGTTGAAAAATATGAACACATAATTTTGCTTCGTTTTTTGTTGTGTGATAATTTCTTTCATGGGACGTAAATGTCATCATGTATCTAAACATACGTTACCAATGTCATTCTATTTCAAATGCTTTGAAATTGGTGACTACAGTCTATGATTGAAATAATAATGCGTCAAGTGTGAAGTATACCATCGGTTGCCGTGTTTGTAAATGCTACCTGCAGATGGGAAGGATGGCCAATGACCTGTATGCTATACAGAACACAACATGTCCTAATGTGTTAAACTTTAAATCATGTCATGTTCATTTGTTTTCTCGATAATTTGACGTAAGACTTTCTTCAGAAAATATTTTCAACATCAGTCCCAAATTGCTAGCCAATTCTTGAGTATCATCGATGAAACATGTGAAACTATGTGTGCAAAAACATATTCGTTAGATTCCAAGTAACGTATGTTTCACGTTAATATAACGTAAGTTACAAAGATAATACTACTACTTGTGCAACTCCCTTTTGTACATTTTCTTTTTGGTTTTGGTATATATTCTTACATTAATTTCTCGTCAACTCTAAGTGAACGTATATCATAACACGATGTCGCAATATTATGGCGATATAATCTTCAAAAATTACACTTAAAACTCTTGTCAAACTGCAAGACTTTATAACATGTCCGCGTATAAACTCTGCAGTAGGACAGCAACCCGTAACTGTTGATAATTTGAAGACAATTGGCTTCATACTAATGATTTTATTGCATTGAAATGATAAGAATTGGGAACATGCTGTTTCGTGCCTTCACGGACGAAAATATTGTCGTGATGTGCGTGTGATACAAAGCGAGTGGTGGGTAACGTAGGTTTCACTTTTATTTTATCATAACGAAAGTTTTTGTATGCTTGACGTCTTGTAGCTTGTTATCTTTATTATATTGATGTCTTGTAACTTGTTATCTTCATGCTGTTGAAAGATTTGTTTCGATTCCATAACTTTCCAGACTCATCAGCTGTCGCAACAGTTACTCTATGCAGGAACAGTTTGAAAATAGCAGTTGCAATAAAATAGTATTCACAAAATTTTTGACACTTGTATGAAACAAGAAACGGCAGAAATGAGATGATTACTCTGTTAAAGTGCTTCATAAGGAATAACGCCGTATTGCTTGTATTTGAAATATCTGAACTCGGTAAACAAGAGATAGGGAAAGAAAGAACTGAGAAATGTTCTTTGTTGATTAAATAAATGACCACTTTTCTATAAAGTTGGCTATGGCAAATGAGGTCCATGAAATAACGTCAAATTACACAGTTTGCATTAGCGCAATACTGGGTAGGATGAATGAAATTGTCAATAGTAAAATGATGTCTAACAACTTGATTTTCCTTGTTATGTTTAATGCATAAAATATCATAATCCACAAGGACAACAAGAATAACAAGTCTTGCATTAATCATTCTTGCCATATATCTTGAAATTGTCTCCTTGAAAAATGTTTTGAAGAAAAGTGAAAGGACAAGTTGCTACACATGCACAACAAAGGTACTGCAATGATTACAGGCAGGCCCGTAAGTAGGCTTTTTATGGGGTGGGGGATGGGGTCAGAGTTAGAAAAAGTCGACCACTTCCAGGTGTAATCACCTGACAGGCAGAAAAATAAAAGCTCCCGCGCCATTTTTTTAGTTTGTTTCATTTCTTTTGCCGGGTTTCATCGGCTGACAATCAAGAAAAAAAAAAAAAATTGAAGAAATATAAAAAAGGGCTATAGCTCAATTCTATGCTGCCAGTACAAGCCCAATTTCATGTTTGTTTGTTTGTTTTTTTTATTTCAAACAGGATGTTTGTTTGTTTTTTTTTATTTCAAACAGGGGAGGGGGATTCCGCGATTCATTTTTTTTAAATTTCTTTTTGTTTATATTTTGACTGCTGGCAAAGGGGCGGGGGACCCTGTTACCCTGATGTGGTAGGGTAAAAAAAAAAGAAGTGTGACTTTGCTTCTTTTCTTTGTCAACTATGCGACGGGTACATGTTTTTTTTTCCTGAATCTTTGCCTAGAGATAGGCTTTTTCGGCAATCTGATTGCAGCTTATACGTTCCCTATATATGCAGTTTGAATCTCAGCACTGCTCTTCCCCATTGCAACTGTATTAACTTCAACGAGAAGGAAGAAAAAAAAAATGTCTTAAACATATAACTTACTGAAACATACATTACTATAATTATCATTATTATTATTATTATTAATAAATAAACTAATAAATTAATAAATAAACTATTGAATTGAACTGAATATCATCATGTGGGCCTGATCTATGATGCTATACACAATAACAGTTGAAATTACATTTCTTTGATGCACTGTATTTTTGCTGCCTTTTCTTCATTCAAAATGTGTTTTTCTTCACTTTGAGATCATCAACGATATTACGACACAAATTTGAGTTGATTTTCTCTGTTAAAAATAGTCAGGTAGTAAGTCACCATATTGGCTAATCGTGCCGTCAATCCCTCGTTTGAGGCGAGACCACAACTCCACGAAGAAAGTGGGGTGCTATACCGCGTTCAAGATTTTTCGTTTGGGAGTTGGGAGTCAAAGTATTTGTTCATTGCAAATAAACTTTCTGCTCAGGCGTGACAAACCTGGAGGCCAAGCCAGGGTTTGATGACTCCAGCAGCTGTTGTATTACGTAAGAGCATGATAAGGATATCTGCCTGTGGCAGACCATTCAAAGTGAACTCAATTTTCTCTATCCTTTTTAAAGTTTTCAATTTTATATTCTATTGAGAAATTCTATGGTCATCCATTTTACATTTCGAACGAAAAAAATTGACCCGTAAATAACGAAAATACAGGAACTAGACTCGGAATTTGTCAAGACTGACAAATTAGGTGATCCGATCTCTTCGAAAATCAATGATTTGAGTCCTGATCCAAATATTCATGACCATACAGGTTTCATCTGTGTTGACGGGACATTGGCCGTGTGATGTTTGAATTCTCATTTAGAAAAGGGAGTGAGACCTGCCATCTTTGGTACCGAATTCCGTATACACTAACGGAAATACAGAATGAAGTATATTTGACCTTTGACCTCACTTTGCACACCCAAGATGGCGTCTAAGCAAAAAGTAATTATTTTATGAAATGATTCTTGTAACATGGTCTTTGCGTGTGCAAAATATGGGAAAGATAGGACATGTATTCACCAAGATACAGGATGAAACATTTATGACCTTTGACCCTAATTTACATACCCAAGATGGTGTCCGATCAAGTAGTTGTTATTTTATGAAATAATGTACGTGACATGTACTACACATGTGCAAAATATGGGATTGGTAGCCATTGTTGTTGTTCATCTATTGCACAGAAAGTAGTAGAAAGAAAGAAAAATAAAGAAAAATTGTTATTTTATAGAAACTTGAAGGAGAAGCATAAAACAAAATCAGAAAAAGATAAAGTAAAGAAAGGGAAATTAAGATTAACTAAAGAAAAAGAAGAAAAAAGTGTTTAAAAAAAATATAAAAAAAAATATTGGCAGGGGTGAGCCTCGAACCAGGGACCTTAGGATTACGAGTCGGATGCGCTACGCAATGACCTATTTCATTCTCCATAGGCCCTGTGTATTAAGCAAAATGACGCTGCATCGAAGCCTCGTGCCATTTTCAACCAAGTTTTTCAACGTGATGCCGACGTCGTATGAAAAAATGGAGGGCACATCACGATAGCCCAAACTCTCAGCTACAACATACTAAAATCTGGGAGAAATTCACCGAAGCATAAGTGAGCTAGTACTCGAAAAAGAGAGTCATGTCAATTTTCACTTCCAGAAAAACTGCTCTCCCATAGAGATAACACGTAAACTGGTCAAATTTGACAATATTACATTTAATCCATTTTTACGAGGTGATGCCGTCATCCAAGCAAAATGTTGTAATTATATTAATGAAAGATCATTCAATAAGCTACAACATACTGAAATCTGGGTGTAAATTGGCAAAGGATAAGTGAGATACGCTCGAGTGAACTTGAAATTTGATGACGTCATTTTGAAAATTTACTTTTTTTACTTTATTAAGAAATTTGATATCTTTTAATCATTTTTCCAGCATCGCCAACCCATGAAATGGCATGACCAACTCATCAGCTTTCAGAATATGTAAAGAAAATGGGAGGTCACCGTTCATCCTGACGAGTAAAATCGGATTGAAAATTGGCGGTTTTTTGGCATTGTTGCACTGTATGTCGCCATTGACGCGCGCGCGGAATTTCAACTTTGGCGGGCCCGTATGACGTCATATTGAGTCGGATTGATTTGAAACTTGGTAGACGTATTCCCTGACATTTCAGGCAGGCGATAAGTGTGAAAAAACGGGAAATTTCTATTGCATATGAGCTGTGCGTGCGTATATGCGCGCGCGCGTACGCGTCCGTAAATTTTTTTCAATTTTTCAAAAAATGCTCTAAATGGTCTGAAACGTGTGCAAAAAAATTTTGAGCTCGATTTGAGCATACAAATATTTCAACGCGCGCGTACGCGCACGTTTTAAGGTATAGATGAATTTTGAGAATATGAGTAGAATGCGCTTGACTTGAAATATATGTAACGTAAATTTCATTGAAAAATTCCATTCCATTAATGAGATATGATTGAGAATGTGTTTTCATATAATGACGTCATAGTGACGTCACGGTCGACTGATCACTTTGATTTTAGTTCGATTGCCGTCTTTGGGAGACGATACATATATGGTATAAGTTTGAAATTGATAGGAAGAGGACTTTCTGAGCTAATCGATGCACAACTTTTGGGGAGAAATAAGAAGAAAAAGAAGAAGACTAGACCCGGAATTTGTCAAGACTGACAAATTAGGTGATCCGATCTCTTCGAAAATCAATGATTTGAGTCCTGATCCAAATATTCATGACCATACAGGTTTCATCTGTGTTGACGGGACATTGGCCGTGTGATGTTTGGATTCTCATTTAGAAAAGGGAATGAGACCTGCCATCTTTGGTACCGAATTCCGTATACACTAACGGAAATACAGAATGAAGTATATTTGACCTTTGACCTCACTTTGCACACCCAAGATGGCGTGTAAGCAAAAAGTGATTATTTTATGAAATGATTCTTGTAACATGGTCTTTGCGTGGGCAAAATATGGGAAAGATAGGACATGTATTCACCAAGATACAGGATGAAACATTTATGACCTTTGACCCTAATTTACATACCCAAGATGGTGTCCGATCAAGTAGTTGTTATTTCATGAAATAATGTACGTGACATGTACTAAACATGTGCAAAATATGGGATTGATAGCAATTGTTGTTGTTCATCTGTTGCACAGAAAGTAGTACAAAGAAAGAAAAATAAAGAAAAAATTATGTTATTTTATAGAAATTTGAAGGAGAAGCATAAAAAAAATAAAAAAAAAAGATAAAGTAAGGAAAGGGAGATTAAGATTAACTAAAGAAAAAGAAGAAAAAAGTGTTTAAAAAAAATTAAAAAAAATATTGGCAGGGGTGAGCCTCGAACCAGGGACCTTAGGATTACGAGTTGGATGCGCTACGCAATGACCTATTTCATTCTCCGTAGGCCCTGTGTATTAAGCAAAATGACGCTGCATCGAAGCCTCGTGCCATTTTCAACCTAGTTTTTCGACGTGATGCCGACATCGTATGAAAAAATGGAGGGCACACTTACAATAGCCCAAAGTCTCAGCTACAACATACTAAAATCTGGGAGAAATTCACCGAAGCATAAGTGAGCTAGTGCTCGTAAAAGAGAGTCATGTCAGTTTTCAATGCCAGAAAAACTGCTCTCCCATAGAGATAACACGTAAACTGGTCAAATTTGACAATATTACTTTCAATCCATTTTTACGAGGTGATGCCGTCCTCCAATCAAAATGTTGTTATTATATTAATGAAAGATCATTTAATAAGCTACAACATACTGAAATTTGGGTGGAAATTGGCAAAGGATAAGTGAGATACGCCCGAGTGAACTTGAAATTTGATGACGTCATTTTGAAAATTTACTTTTTTTACTTTATTAAGATATTTGATATCTTTTAATCATTTTGCCAGCATCGCCAACCCATGAAATAACATATCCAACTCATCAGCTTTCAGAATATGTAAAGAAAATGGGGGGTTACCGTCCATCCTGACGAGTAAAATCGGATTTAAAATTGGCGTTTTTTTTGGCATCGTTGCACTGTATATCGCCATTGACGCGCGCGCGGAATTTCAACTTTGACGGGCCCGTATGACGTCATATTGAGTCGGATTGACTTGAAACTTGGTAGAAATATTTCTTGACATTTCAGGCATCCGATGAATGTAAAAAAATGGGAAATTTCCATTGCATATGAGCTGTGTGTGCGAATATGTGCGCGCGCGTACGCGTCCGTCCAATTTTTTCAATTTTTCAAAAAATGCTCCAAATGATCTGAAACGTGTGCAAAAAAAATTTGAGCTCGATTTGAGCATACAAATATTTCAACGTGCGCGTACGCGCACGTTTTAAGAGAAAATATGATTTTTGAGAACATGAGTAGAATGCGCATAATTTGAATTATATGTGACGTAAATTTCATTGCAAAATTCCATTCCATTAATGAGATATGAATGAAAATGTGTTTTCATATAATGACGTCATAGTGACGTCACGGTCGACTGATCACTATGATTTTACTTGATCTGCCGTCTTTGGGACATGATACATATATGGTATAAGTTTGACATTGAAAGGCAATGCACTTTCTGAGCTAACCGCTGCACAAATTTTGGTTAGAAATAAAGGAAAATAAAAAGAAGAACAAAGAATCAGTACAGATACAGAAGGTGATCCGAGAGGATACTCGGATCACCTAAAGAAGAAGAAAGAATCCGTACAAAAACAGAAGGTGATCCGAGAGGATACTCGGATCACCTAATAAGAAGGAGAGCATTGCCAGTTTGCCGGTGCTGACAATATGCTATTTGGCAGTGAGTTTACAACGGGGAGGTGAGACTACCTCCATGGTTACAATCAGCCTGCTGACTGGATCATTGAGAAAGCAGCTGTCGTATTACGTAAGAGCATGATAAGGATATCTGCCTGTGGCAGACCATTCAAAGTGAACTCAATTTTCTCTATCCTTTCTAAAGTTTTTAATTTTATATTTTATTGAGAAATTCTATGGTCATCCATTTTACATTTCGAACGAAAAAAAATTGACCTGTAAATAACGAAAATACAGGAATAAGAAGGAGAGCATTGCCAGTTTGCTGGTGCTGACAATGTGCTATTTGGCAGTGAGTTACAACGGGGAGGTGAGACTACCTCCCTGGTTTCATAGGCGTGTCTTCATCAGCCCGAAGTTCAAACTAGCGGGACATTTTGCGGTCTTAGTAAATAGCCCGATACAGCGAATGTGCGTCTTCATCAGCTCGAACAGTCTGCTTCGGGAAATTAGTCCGAAAATTAACGCATGCGTACTTTGCAATATTACTCTGCCTAGCTCGCGGTTCGAAAGTGGATTTCCCCGCTCAAAATCTCCTATATCACCGTATGTACGATTCTACAACCAGGGAGGTGAGCGGTACAGCAAATTCTCTCCAAAGGGATATTAATAACGCTACTCTTTTGTCCAGTGAGGCATCTTATATGAAGTGAACAAATTGCAATGTTTAAACAAATCAAAAATACAGTCACACTGTCACAATCTGCAAGAATCTTCAGCTAAGGTAGAGTGGACCAAGAAGAAGTTTACAAAAAACAGCTAGCATGTTTTATTAGGGAGGTGAGAGAAATCACCTCCCTGGTAGATGTCAGCAACAGTAGGCCTATATATAATGTGATCCTGGATGAATACACCGTGCGTGGGGGTAATGTACACAATTACTAGCGCGTACATGCGTTTTCTATTGCCAGCTGGCTAAACAGAAGCGTGGAGGGATCGAGAAAATTTCGGGCTGATGGAGACGCACCCAAGATAGCGCGCTATTTCACGAATTAGCGCTCTAGTTGACGAACTAGACCAAGATTTTTGGGGAAATTTTCCCGATCAAATAGCGCGCTATCTGCGTCTTCACTACACAGATAGCGCGCTATTTTGACATCGGACTAGTTTGGTAACCGCAAGATAGCACGCTATTTTGAAACTTCGGGCTGATGAAGACACGCCTACTCAGCCTGCTGACTGGATCATTGAGAAAGCAGCTGTCGTATTACGTAAGAGCATGATAAGGATATCTGCCTGTGGCAGACCATTCAAAGTGAACTCAATTTTCTCTATCCTTTCTAAAGTTTTTAATTTTATATTCTATTGAGAAATTCTATGGTCATCCATTTTACATTTCGAACGAAAAAAATTGACCTGTAAATAACGAAAATACAGGAATAAGAAGGAGAGCATTGCCAGTCTGCCGGTGCTGACAATGTGCTATTTGGCAGTGAGTTACAACGGGGAGGTGAGACTACCTCCATGGTTACAATCAGCCTGCTGACTGGATCATTAAGAAAGCAGCTGTCGTATTACGTAAGAGCATGATAAGGATATCTGCCTGTGGCAGACCATTCAAAGTGAACTCAATTTTCTCTATCCTTTCGAAAGTTTTCAATAGTTACGTTTAGACGGGAGCCCTTAACCTCGAAGTTAGGAAACTTCGAGGTTAGAGCTTTTAGTTAGGGACCGTGAAGACGCACTCGTAGTTAGCAAACCTCGAGGTTTGCTCGATGTTTCGAGCCACGAGAAATCTTATGGTTAGCGCTCTAACCACAAGCCGCGGGGGGTCCCCACTCGCAGTTAAGCACTGTGTGGACAGAAAAAACAACGAACTCAAAGTTAAGAGTGACCTCGCCGTAAACTCCAGCCCCCACAATTTCCCTCTGCTTCCGGGTCAACCTCCCAAACGTACACCACAAATACACTACATGTGAAAAACCTATGACGCACGACACAACAACGTCATCTTTTCTTCCCATGCGCTTGATCTCTGAAACTGAACACGTCGAACTCGCTACTGTATTCTATATTCTTCTCCGACGCTAAAAAATGTTTTCGACGAATATCTTCATAAAGGCATAAAGTCATCAGTGCAGTGCTATCTCTGCATACCATGACAGAGAACAAGAGTACCTGTAAGCGAGTCCGACAGGGTTCAGTGTGGGCTGAAACTTCCGGTTTTGTGGTTTTAACATCGAGTGGGACCCACTCGTAGTTACGGGGGGCAGAAGCTTTACCTCGAGGTTTCGTAACCTCGAGGTTAAGATTCGTCGTATGGACACACGTCGTAGTTAGGGGGCAAGAGCTAAACCTCGAGGTTTCCTAGCCTCGAGGTTAGGGCCTGCCGTCTGAACGTAACTAATTTTATATTCTATTGAGAAATTCTATGGTCATCCATTTTACATTTCGAACGGAAAAAATTGACCCGTAAATAACGAAAATACAGGAATAAGAAGGAGAGCATTGCCAGTTTGCCGGTGCTGACAATGTGCTATTTGGCAGTGAGTTACAACGGGGAGGTGAAACTACCTCCCTGGTTACAATCAGCCTGCTGACTGGATCATTGAGAAGGAGAGAGAGAGGGAGAGAGAGAGAGAGAGAGAGGGGGAGAGCGAGGGGGAGAGAGAGGGGGGGGGGGGAGAGATGGGGGAGGGAGAAGGGGAGAGACAAAATGGAATACGCTGAATGTCTACACTCACACACACACACACGTACACACACACACATGCACCATGGAGCTACATAGCCCATGCCAAAACCAAAACAATCTCCTCCTCTCGCGGTGCCCCCCCCCCCCCTCCTGTGGCGCTGTGGGGATGACTGATGCTTAGATTAGGCCAGGGTCAAGAAACAGGTGTTTTATATCTTTGATTTTAAGTCATTGATTGCTAAGATATGCACTGGCATTATTTATGGGGGTGTAGCCTCTTCAAACGAGAGATTTGCGTCATATATGCCGTCAATCCCTCGTTTGAGGCGAGACCCCAAATCCCACCTCCGAAAGTGGGGTGCGTATACCCCTTTCATATTTGTCGTTTGGGAGTTGGGAGTCGAAGTACTTGTCCATTGCAAATAAACTTTCTGCTCAGACGTGACAAACCTGAAGGCCAAGCCAGGGTTTGATGACTCCAGCAGCTGTCGTATTAAGTAAGAGCATGATAAGGATATCTGCCTGTGGCAGACCATTCAAAGTGAACTCAATTTTCTCTATCCTTTTTAAAGTTTTCAATTCTATATTCTATTGAGAAATTCTATGGTCATCCATTTTACATTTCGAATGAAAAAAATTGACCCGTAAATAACGAAAATACAGGAATAAGAAGGAGATCATTGCCAGTTTGCCGGTCCTGACAATGTGCTATTTGGCAGTGAGTTTACAACGGGGAGGTGAGACTACCTCCCTGGTTACAGTCAGCCTGCTGAGAAAGAGAGAGAGAGGGAGAGAGAGAGAGAGAGAGAGGGAGAGCGAGAGGGAGAGAGGGAGAGAGAGGGGGGAGAGATGGGGGAGGGAGAAGGGGAGAGACAAAATGGAATGACAATAGTTCCCGTCACTGCAGTACAGGCATGCTCTGTCTGCATACGCTGAATGTCTACACTCACACACACACACGTGTACACACACACACACACACACGCACCATGGAGCTACATAGCCCATGCCAAAACCAAAACAATCTCCTCCTCTCGCGGTGCCCCCCCCCCCCCTCCTGTGGCGCTGTGGGGATGACTGATGCTTAGATTAGGCCAGGGTCAAGAAACAGGTGTTTTATATCTTTGATTTTAAGTCATTGATTGCTAAGATATGCACTGGCATTATTTATGGGGGTGTAGCCTCTTCAAACGAGAGATTTGCGTCATATATGCCGTCAATCCCTCGTTTGAGGCGAGACCCCAAATCCCACCTCCGAAAGTGGGGTGCGTATACCCCTTTCATATTTGTCGTTTGGGAGTTGGGAGTCGAAGTACTTGTCCATTGCAAATAAACTTTCTGCTCAGACGTGACAAACCTGAAGGCCAAGCCAGGGTTTGATGACTCCAGCAGCTGTCGTATTAAGTAAGAGCATGATAAGGATATCTGCCTGTGGCAGACCATTCAAAGTGAACTCAATTTTCTCTATCCTTTTTAAAGTTTTCAATTCTATATTCTATTGAGAAATTCTATGGTCATCCATTTTACATTTCGAATGAAAAAAATTGACCCGTAAATAACGAAAATACAGGAATAAGAAGGAGATCATTGCCAGTTTGCCGGTCCTGACAATGTGCTATTTGGCAGTGAGTTTACAACGGGGAGGTGAGACTACCTCCCTGGTTACAGTCAGCCTGCTGAGAAAGAGAGAGAGAGGGAGAGAGAGAGAGAGAGAGAGGGAGAGCGAGAGGGAGAGAGGGAGAGAGAGGGGGGAGAGATGGGGGAGGGAGAAGGGGAGAGACAAAATGGAATGACAATAGTTCCCGTCACTGCAGTACAGGCATGCTCTGTCTGCATACGCTGAATGTCTACACTCACACACACACACGTGTACACACACACACACACACACGCACCATGAAGCTACATAGCCCATGCCAAAACCAAAACAATCTCCTCCTCTCGCGGTGCCCCCCCCCCCCCCCCTCCTGTGGTGCTGTGGTGATGACTGATGCTTAGATTAGGCCAGGGTCAAGAAACGGGTGTTTTATATCTTTGATTTTAAGTCATTGATTGCCAAGATATGCACTGGCATTATTTTACGGGGTTGTAGCCTCTTCAAACGAGAGATTTGCGTCATGTGCATCTTGTGAAATTAGTGAAATAGATCCATGAAAAGATGTTAAAGTCACTGTTTTTTTTTTCTCAATTTTTGGATGAAAAACAAAAGCAAAAAAACAGTCCTTCACTACGTCATGCCGTCAATCCCTCGTTTGAGGCGAGACCCCACTTCCACGAAGCTGATGGGGTGCTATACATGTACCTCGTTAAAGATTTTTCGTTTGGGAGTTGGGAGTCGAAGTATTTGTCCATTGCAAATTAACTTTCTGCTCAGGCGTGACAAACCTGGAGGCCAAGCCAGGGTTTAATGACTACAGCAGCTGTCGTATTACATAAGAGCATGATAAGGATATCTGCCTGTGGCACACCATTCAAAGTGAACTCAATTTTCTCTATCCTTTCTAAAGTTTTCAATTTTACTCTATTGAGAAATTCTATGGTCATCCATTTTACATTTCGAACGAAAAAATTTGACCCATAAATAACGAAAATACAGGAATAAGAAGGAGAGCATTGCCAGTTTGCCGGTGCTGACAATGTGTAATGCATGCGTACACATACACAGATACATCGACCACCAGCTGCATGCATCTCTACATACATGCGCAATATGCCCTTACTCGCGCATTGATATGATAATCATTGCGATCGGCAATAGATTTTATGTTGATGTACAGTTTAAAAAGTATGAGGATCCTGTGACAATTATGCTAAGAGATATAAAAGCTATCGATATTATACACAAAAAGGCCCACACAACTACAAAATTTGTGAAAGAACTTTTTTTTTTGTATCGCGAACGTATGGCGTTATGCCGGCGGTATTTTGGTAACCCGTCCCGTACTACACATACCGTACCGGTACACACGTGCGTGCATGCAAATACATGTACTGACAGTCTGTAATGCAGTGAAGTGACACAGTGCCTTTGGAGTCTTCTCGTTCTTTTCCTAGACTGACTACTTAATATTTAGTATGCATTGCTAATTTTGTAAGGAAGTACAAAAAATGCTCACTGTTGGGAATAAATCACAAGCTGTGGATGAGTTGGGGAGGTGGGCTGCAGTACAGGCATGCTCTGTCTGCATACGCTGAATGTCTACACTCACACACACACACGTACACACACACACACACACACACACACGCACCATGGAGCTACATAGCCCATGCCAAAACCAAAACAATCTCCTCCTCTCGCGGTGCCCCCCCCCCCCCCCCCTGGCGCTGTGGAGATGACTGATGCTTAGATTAGGCCAGGGTCAAGAAACAGGTGTTTTATATCTTTGGTTTTTAAGTCATTGATTGCCAAGATATACACTGGGGCAATTCCGCGGTAATGGAATTACAAATTGACAAATTGATTACTTTGCCTTCTCTTGATACATTTAAAAGATGCAGAGGTACTCACTCTGTCACCCCAAATACAAATTTGTTAAATGTTCTCACTTGGTTGGTTACAAAGGAAGTCTATGTGCGATGGTAACGGAATTACCGGAAAATTGAGTCACAACTTCAACTCTGACTTTGGGAGTTGTTTCTCTGAAATTTATAACACATACACTATAGGTTTTTGTCTGATTTTTCATCTTTGATTGTGTCAACTTCAATTTAGTTGTATTGTTTTTCAAATATTTCATCACATTTTCTCAGCAGCAGGCTTTTTCCCTATAAAGTCAGTGGTAACGGAATTAGGCCTACACCAGCATGGTAACGGAATTACGCCTTCTGAAATACACTGGAAAAAATACACATTCTTGGTACTCATAATATATTCTGAAATGTCTTGATAAAGATTGTTTGTGCCTTTTAGCTATAATATAACCAATAAATAAGTACTCTCTAGCCTTTGACCTTGAACCACTACAAGAGTATAGGTGCCAAATGAGTTTTAATTGTCAAAAAACATAAAATTTTCATGCTAACGAATGTGGTTTGAAGTTGTAACTATGTCAATCAAGATCTCGTAACTTTTAATTACCACATCCATCAAAATTTGTCTACTTTCAGGTTAAGAATTTCACACTCTGCAGGTAAATGACATCTAAGACACATGGTTATGGAATTACGCTAGAATAGCCCTACACAAGTACAATTCTATAAATCCAGTCAACAATACTCAAATTTTCTTGTATTTCTTTTGTTGATATCATGCAAGACAGATTTCTCTGTTTTCTTCTTCCTAAATATGCCAATGATTTATAGTATGTGTGAATTACTTACCAGTATTGTACATAAACATTATGTGTACATGCACAAGAAAATAATAAAAAACTGTCCGGATTGACCCTGAATTTAAATCTAAATCATAAAGTGCCAATTTACAGTGCAAGAGCACAGTGTGTAGCCCCATCATTGAACACAATGTTTAATATTAAGGATGAACACAAAGAATGCTTGAAACTTTTAATTTGTTAAGTGAAAAGATGCAGTTGTGGTTCAATGAAAAAAAAAAGCAAATTACAATTCAATCATAAATTGAAAAGAAAATTTTCTTATATGATTATGGTACTGCACCAGTGCTCAATCATTACTATTTATATGTTGTGGCTTACATTAATCACTAAAACCTTATGACATTTTACTAATGGCTGAAGTTGCCCCCTGGTATATAATGTAGTGCATAATTTGATAATTCCCTTACAGTGTAAGTCCTACTTAAGCCCACCAAAACATAATGAACTTAAAGGGAAGATAAACCCCAAGAGCAATGTGGATTGAGTGAAAGCAGCAACATTAGTAGAACACATCAGTGAAAGTTTGAAGAAAATCGGACAATCGATGTAAAAGTTATGAATTTTTTAAAGTTTTGGTGTTGGAACCGCTGGACGAGGAGACTACTAGAGGTTATGACGTATGAGTGGACAACAATACCAAGAAAATATAAAGAAAATTCTACAAAAATCCATTTTTCATGAAAATTACAAATTCCATCAACTTGATATTGACATATGTTAGGGGTAGCAATTATTCCCCCTGCTTTCTGAAAGAGGTTGGTCCATTGCTTTTTCATAATTCTAGAAAAGTGAATTTTTTTGTTGAATTTCCTTTATATTTTCTTTGTATTGTTGTCCACTCATACGTCATATCCTCTAGTAGTCTCCTCATCCAGCGGTTTCAACACCAAAATTTTAAAAATTCATAACTTTTGCATCGATTGTCCGATTTTCCTCAAACTTTCACTGATGTGTTCTGCTAATGTTGCTGCTTTCACTCAATCCACATTGCTTTTTGGGTTTACCTTCCCTTTAACTAAAATGAAATAGAATACAGCAGAATAACTTTAACAAACTAAGAGTGAGTCCACCAAATTTTGTTAATTCATAGAAAGGTAAGAGGGCCTCTTTTATCCATCTGCAGCTCACTGAGTTAGAGTCAGATTAATCAACCTGTGAATAATGTTAGTATTTACTTCTGACAACACAAAATTTCCAAATGACATCTTCAGAAGCACGACAGTGATTTGATCATTGACTGTAATCATGACTTGGCCTATAAATTTCCTACAAGTTTCCTTTCTCTGTCGTCTTCTTTGATTTTGTCTATTTTCTCATCCCGAGTGTTGCCATATATTTACTCACAAGAAGCATACGTCTTCTCTTTTGCAGTAAGTTGTATTTTGACTGCCTGAAAGCAACTGATAAAATACACTGTAATGGCACTTGTATGAAAGGAAACTGGATTGTACAGCAAATGGCAACATGAAGAGTAAAGGTAGAAGCAGAAGCACATTGACTTTAATATTTAAAATCTTCTTAGGACGGGAAAGTATAGGCCTAAATGTTATATTTTAGAGCTGTATCACAATTACTGACTGGGTAAATGTTCATCACAAATGGTGTTTTTGTCTTTATTCCTTTTAAAAAGAAAGGATTAAAGAACAAATTTAAAAGGGTAACATATGCTATGTATCAAGTGGGCATGAAAATACATGTCTCTGTGAAGGAAAGATCTAAGAAACAGATGAAAGAAGGTCATAGTTATACACTTACCATTAAAGATAAAGGACTTGTGGATGAAAACAGGACATGTTCAATAACAGGTCAGACTATCGACTTAGTGATAATAAAGCCTTTAGCATACAGAAAGATCAAAGGTGTCACATTCAGTGGGCATCCCATGTCAAATAATGACTTCTATCACATTGTGTATGATCCTTCTTTTAAATTCTTGATCTTTCCTCACAAAAATTATCCTGTTCATTTCTCTCTGTCAGTAGCAGTGCTCTCTTTTCCTTTTACAGAAATTTTATGTCCTTCCTCTTCTTTCTAACCTTTGTTCAATTTATGCTGCATCACACCCATTTAATGGTCCCTCGTCACTATGCTTAGATTTTGTATGAAACCATGAGACTTTTTAGCAAGAAAATATAATACATTGATATCTCAGAATTCAGTATGATTTTTAACATTTGAGAATGAGTATCTGTAGCAATCCTGATTAAGTTATCAGTTAGCACAGTCTCCATGCAGTTCTTGTACATGAGAAAAGGTGAAAGAAGGGAGGAGACTTTCAGCACAAGAAATCTTGTCAAGCGTGTACCCTGATGTCAGGACTCACTGTCAGAGGCATCCAGCTATGCTGAGTCATGTCAGTGTATCATACCATACATATATTTCAACTTTCACTCCTTTACTGCCACTCACTAACACTGTTCAGCTCAATGATAATGCCCTGAAGCTATTTCATGAACAGTTCACATACATGTTGGTATGAACGTAGGTTATGTCATTTTCTTCCATATTAGATGTGCGTGTAATTCCGTTACCATGTAATTCCGTTAACCACAATTACAGAAGAACTGAAGGAGATACTTCGCTAAATGTTTAGTGAGTTTTCAAGGAGTCACATGTAGAGAAAAAATCAGTGATTAGTTTGTTCAGGAGAAAACTTTTTTCAATTTTATGGTAACGGAATTATGTCAATTTGTCAGTAGATTTTGAAAATTTCTCAAAAAAAAATCATAATGAGAGTGACTGAATGCTTCATTAAAGGTGATTCTTGAAGCATAAAGAAGGAAGATGTGGAAGTATGGATAAAGCAGAGAGATGTTTAAGTTGTTCATTTTAAATTTTCATTTAATATTGTAAAATTTTAGATAAATACAATAAATAGTTTTCCAACTTTAAAAGTGTGTACAACAAAAGCAAGGAAAGTTATTGGAAAAGGGTTTTTTGTTTCCGTAAATACAACAATCCGTCTGTACGGGAAACTTGAATTTCTGAGCATTTACTTAACTTTGAATTTTGCTGATTTTGCCCTTCCCATACGGAATTGTCAACAGTGGGCATTATTTACGGGGGTGTAGCCTCTTCAAACGAGAGATTTGCGTCATGGAATGCGTCCGGATAGTAGAGATTTCCAGATAAAAGGAGGCCGGATAATCGGGGTCGAACTGTATAAAAGGACGTGATGGGGCCTTTCAAACTTCTACTCAGAATTCTCAAATCATATATGCAAATTTATGCAAATTCATTCAAAATTCATGAGAAATGCTACTTCTGCTACATTTCTTAGCAGATTTTTGATCTGTTCATTTTATCTAATAGGGCATGGTGGGGCTTTCAAACTTTTACACGGAATTCTTAAATTTGTTAGATAAATCATTACTTATGCAAATTTATGCAAAATTCTTCAAAAACACTACAAATGCTACTTTTACTCTATTTTACAGTGGATTTTGATTCTAATTATTTTATCTGAAAGGGCTTGATGGCGCCTTCCAAACTTCTACACAGAATTCTCAAATTTATTAGATATGCAAATTTATTCAAATTCACACAAAATGCTTCTACATTTCTTAGCAGATTTTGTGTGTGTTTGTATTATCTGATAGAGCTTGATGGGGGATAAGATCCCTAAGTTTCTGTACTAAGCTATCACAATAAACTGTGATGTGCGCTCTGAAACGAAAATTAAAAACATTAATGGCAGTCTACAGATCTACACTTTTGGCGGGGACATATTACGCACCGCATAATTTACTCATTCACTTGTTGATCATGCACTCGGCGGAGGCATATATTTTGACCATGCGTGGTCGAATATCCATCTAGAATAATATATGGGCATTTCCACGGTAACTCACATTACATTTTGAACTCAAAATTAGGTCGTTGAGATAAATATCCTTAAAACCTAATTTACAGCAATAAATCAATGTACCCACCTATTTTGCTAGTCACTGACTACGCACGCCAAACGAGCAAGTTTTAACACAGAACCAAGTAGAGTGCACACCCCACTCCCCCTGACTCCCCACCCTGACTCCCCCACTTGCGCCGTTCGCGGGCGCCATCTTCCTCTTTTTTGCTCGCAGCCTAGACGAAGCAGCTAACTTTCCTTGGACGGGGAATTCATCCCCTTCCATCGTAACTTTCAGAGTATTACTATCTTCAATTTCTCTAGTGTTACAAATTTTATGGTGTTCTACATAATTTTGTAACCTTTTTTCATCTGAGAACCTAAATATTTCGAGGGATTTTAGACGATTTTATTGTACTATCGTAACCTCCCCGTTCACTACCGATACTGTAGTCCCGCGTACGTGTTTCACTGCGGGACTCTTGCATATCGCGCGCCGTGCATGCGCCGGCTCCTGATCCTTCTGCGTGACTACAGACGTTCGTATTGGGACGTGAGTGCATATCCTGTGGCCTAGCATCAGGGTAAATCCTGTAAGTTTTCTCTTATGCTTTGTTTCGAGATTACTTGACTTTAGATATACAAACCCAACCGCCTTTTTCAAGGTGTATGTTTTCTAGGTCACACAAATTTGGAAACGATATGAGCTCCCCTTCGGAGACATTTTCTAATGGTTCAGGTCGTCCATGGCGCCCATCGGCCGGGTCTTCACCCAAGTCGACTTCCCCACGCCCTGTGGCTGTTCCGCCAGCCAACGACCAGGGTGCCCAGGCCATCCCAGGCGGGTTTTGCCCCGTCAGTGGCTCCGGCCAGGGTGAGGGGAGGACGCCGCGCTCCCAACCAGCGGAGGTTTTTACGCCTCCGCTTGGGGAGCCGGCAGGCATGCACAGCCAGTGACCGGGCGGGCTTCTGTGCCCGTTACGGGCTGGTGCGCATCCCAGGTGGCAGGGGTTCTGCCCCCGCCCCCCTGGTTTGCACAGCCGATCTTTCCTCCCAGCCAGCGGTGATTTCTGTGCCACCTCTTGGGAGCGAGCTCGGCGTGCAGCGCCGGGGGCCGGGCAATCTTTCGTGGTTGCCATGGACCGACGCGTGGCTCAGGACCCTGGGGTTTTGTCCCCCCTCCCGCTTCTGACCCACAACCTCGACCCTCCACCAGCCCAGCCTTCCTCCTGCGGTTTAAAGTGGGTAGCAGAAGCCTCTCCTTACTATGAGAGAGAGGATAAGAAAGCTAAGAAAAGAAAGAAGGGTAAGGACAAAAAGTCCGGCAAAGATCGCCCGACAGCTGTCCCTTCGGAAGGCAAACTTATGTGGGCATGCTTCAGGCTTTTGCCGCCCAACAGGGCTGGTCTTTAACACCACCCACTGGGGCGAATAGCAACCCGCCTTGCACAGGAAGCCCTGCCACTGGGCCCGCGGCTATCATGGTCATGGCCTCTCCCGACCGAGCATGGGACGACACCGATTCGGTGTCCGGCCTTTCAACCAGCTCGAGGGCCCCGTTCCCCACACCCACGGAGGACCCCCCTACTCTTCAGCGGATGGGCACTGAAGCCCATACCTTGCTGCACAAATACCTGCCCGATACTTACAAACAGGCAGGGCAGGAGGAATTGCAGGCTTCACTGCTCTTTAGGCAACAAGCCCCGCCCACAGGCATTCCCCTGACGGCCGATTTTAAAGGAGAGTTTGACTGCATTGGCGAGCAACCCCTGCAAAAATCCGGTACAGCCCTGGGCAGGGCCTTCACTTTCCAAGCGGAGGATTTTCAATCCTTTTTAGCGAAGAAACTTTCCCCTGACACGCTTGCAGTAGGGGAACGTGTAGCCTCCCGCAACCCCTTGCGCTCCCGCACTTTCAGGGAGGAGGATGCCCGCTGGGCGGCCATGTCCACTTTGGTACGCTCGGGCATGCGGCTTACGGCCTTTATGGGTGCCCTCATTGGGCTCAACGCCCGTGCACAGGAACTTGGGGTATCCGAAGGGGACAGAGCAGTCATAGATGACTTACTCCTCTCCCTCACAGGACTGCAAAATGGTCCCAGTTATCTCAGGCCGCGGTATATACTACTCATCGCCGCCGCGAGATGACTCTGCAAAGTTTGGGTGTGAAGCAGGGGGATGTCCCCACCCTCACCCAGGGCCTCTCTTGCCGTGGCCCCTTCCTCTTTGCCGGACAATTTGCTCAGGTAATCGAGACTGAGGTAGCCAGCCGCAAACAAGCGGCTGAGATAGCACAACAATTAAAGCAGCCCAGACAGGGGCATACCCCCCGAGCTCGGAAGGAGACCTTTCGTCCCCCGACTGCGGGAGGGCATACCGCGCAATCCCAGGGCCGTGTCACGGTGACGGTACCGGCACCCAGCCCCGCCCAATCAGCCCGACAAGTTCGGCCACGTGGCGGACGAGCTGTGGGTGACAAACTGTTGGGTGATACTCGCAAGTCCGCCAAAGGCGGACGCCGTTTTGACGGGTTTTCCCGAGCGCTTGTCCTCCCTGTGTTGGGGGGGGGGGCGTCTTCATTTCTTCCTATCAGCATGGAGAACCCTCACATCAGACACCTACGTGCTCTCCATCGTGCGTGACGGCTTCTCCATTGCTCTAACCGGCCCCCTCCCGGGCGGAGCTATCAGAAGATGCACCCCCCCTATAGGGGCCCCTACCCGCCAGCTGCTTGCGACAGAGATCACAGCCTTGCTGGTATAAGGGGCCATAGAAAGGGTGAGAGATCAAACCCATCTCTGCCTCTCCCCTGTATTCATAATTCCCAAGCGATCGGGAAATTTCAGAATGATCCTCAATTTAAAGAGGATAAATACCTTCATTCCATTGGCTTCCTTCCGCGTGGAAACATTAGCCACGATCCTTCCCCTACTCAGGCCCAACGATCTTGCGGTCTCATTGGATCTGAGAGATGCCTACCTCCATGTTCCCATTCATCCCAACTCTCGGGACCTCCTGGGATTTTCGGTAAACGGCAAGACTTACCGTTATCGGGCGCTGCCCTTCGGCTTGAAACCAGCCCCACGGGTGTTCACTCGACTAGTGTCGGAGGTAGCAGCATACCTGAGGGGACGCGGGCTCCGCCTCTTTTGCTACCTGGACGATTGGCTCCTCATAGCAGACTCAGAGCAACTCCTTACAGCCCAGGTCCTAATCCTGGTCCAGACTGTGCAGGCACTGGGCTTCATAATAAACGGACAAGTCAGAACTATCTCCGACTCATACCCCCATTTTTCTGGGAGCGGAGATAGACATGTGAAACCAGCTAGCCCGCCCCAGCCCAGACAGGATTCAGAAAATCCGCAGGGCAGCAGCAGCTTTGCGGAGGACTCGCAGGACCTCAGCCAGGAAGTTCCTCCGATTTGTGGGATACCTGGCCAGCCTGGTAGATGTTCTACCGGACTGCAGGCTGTTCATGAGGCCCTTTCAACACCACCTGCTGCGGCATTACTGTCCAAGCAGGGACCCTCTATCCAGCCAGATCCCAATTCCAGCGGGCATCAAGCTACTTTTAGCCATATGGACTGACTTCAGTTTTCTCAGCCATGGAAAACCCTTTGCGGGTATCACAGCCGTCTGTCACTGTCACCACGGATGCATCCCTGCAGGGCTGGGGGGGGGGGGGGCCACTGTCAGGGCAACATGGTAGCCGGGAGGTGGTCTCGCAGAGCTGCTTTAAGACACATCAATGTCCTGGAGTTTCAAGCAGTGCAGCTTTCATTACAGCAGTTCCTCCCCCTCTTAAGGGAACGCACTGTACTGATACGAACAGACAATGTTACGGTAGCTGCATACATAAACAAACAGGGAGGTACCCGCTCAACGAACCTCAGCAGTTTAGCGGCACAGTTTTGGAGGTGGTGTCGCCACAGGGACATCACGCCGGTTGCCTCCTATCTCCCAGGACAGGGAAACCTGATTGCAGATTTCCTTTCCCGGGGACGCTGTTTACCCTCCGAGTGGATGCTCCACCCAGAGGTCATGTCCCTCATCCAGAGGATGATGGGCCCTCGAGTGGACTTATTTGCCTCGGCCCTCAACCACCAGCTCCCTCTATACTGCTCGCGGGAACAGGACCCCGGAGCATGGGCCCTGGATGCATTCTCTATCAGCTGGAGGGGAATCCAAGCTTATGCCTTTCCTCCGATAGCCCTAATTCCTCGCATCCTACGGAAAATCAGGGAGGACAGAGCAGTGGTACTCCTGGTGGCCCCTTGTTGGCCCAGGAGACCATGGTTCCCGGAGCTATTCGATCTAACAAGTCGTCCGACGAGTCTCCCCCTACGACCTGATCTAGTCGTTCAACCGATCTCGGGAATCCTACATCAACGACCAGTCTCACTTCATCTAATGGCTTGGCTGCTATCGGGGAATTGGCCAGACAATCGGGCCTTTCAGATCGGGCAGCAGAATTTGTCATGCAGAGCCACCGGGACTCCACTAGGGAGATTTACAATTCGCGCCTTGCTGCCTTTTCGGAGTGGTGCGAGTCTAGGGGTGTAGAAACCCGTACAGCCCCTTTAGGATGCGTGGCGGATTTCCTTATCTCTCTCTTTGACAAGAAAAGGGCTCTCTCTACCATTAGGGGCTATCGTTCAGCAATTGCAGCTATACACTCAGGTTTCCCAGACGGGTCAGGAATTTCCTCTTCACCATATCTTACTAAGTTGCTCCGCTCCTTTTTCTTGAAACGACCCCCCATGACCAAGTTGGTCCCCGCCTGGAGCTTGCCCCGCGTCTTAGATGCATTGGCCAGACCTCCCTTCGAACCCATGGCCACATCTTCCTTACATCACCTTAGTATGAAGACAGCCTTCTTGATAGCAATTGCTTCAGGCCAGAGGCGCAGTGCGCTACATGCTCTCTGCCTTACCCCAGGTCATATCAGGTGGGAGAGGCGTGGGGTACGCCTCATCCCCAGGGCTACCTACATAGCTAAAAATCAAATGGCCTCCTCAGTCCAGTGGAGATTTTTATTAGCCCACTCTCGGAGCTGTCCTCTATCGCAGAAGACAAGGTTTGGTGTCCGGTCAGAGCCTTGAAATGGTACCTCGATAGGACCAAGAGATTACGCAAGGACGACGAGTTATTCATTATTTCATGCGAGCCCTACACACCAGCATCGCGAGATTCCATTTCCCGTTGGATTGTGGAAGCCATCCAGGCCGCTGGTACAGAAGCCTTACTACCAGGAGCTACCCCCCTGGGCCCATGATACGCATGGCATTAGCACTTCCTGGGCACTTTTTCAAGGGGTGCCTCTAGCGGAGATCCAGAAAGCAGCATACTGGCGTTCTTCCAACTCCTTCATTTCTCACTACCTGCGGGACATCCCATCCGGGGAGGAATCCTTCGCCTCTGCAGTGCTGACCGTCGCAGGAAGTATTGCCTGACTCCTGGTGGACCCTTCCTCCCAGAGGGACATGCCTCCTAGACGTTATCAGTGTAAGTCTAGCAAAATAGGTGGGTACATTGATTTATTGCTGTAAATTATGAAAATCCAGGACTGATTTTCCTATTTACTAGATAAATCTATGTACCCACGTATGACCCACCCACCATCCCCGCTCCTTGACATGTCCCACTGCTTGGGACTCCCAAGGGCTGCGGCGGTGTTCGAGGAAGATGGCGCCCGTGGACGGCGCAAGTGGGGGAGTCAGGGTGGGGAGTCAGGGGGAGTGGGGTGTGCACTCTACTTGGTTCTGTGTTAAAACTTGCTCGTTTTGCGTGCGTAGTCAGTGACTAGCAAAATAGGTGGGTACATAGATTTATCTAGTAAATAAGAAAATCAGTCCTGGATTTTCAGAATTAGTGATATGAGTTACTATATGTGAATGAGTATCATGCACCTCCATCCTACTTCACAGCAACATTACATTCGCAGACTGTTATGAGAACTATGAGAAAAAACACTACAAATGTCGGTAACTCACGTTACATAATTTGGACATGCAAAAATTTGGCATGTCTTATATATTCAAAAGTTTCCTCAAACAAGAAACAGAGAGACTTTAAAGTCTATTGTGTCAAAGTCATGGACTAGCAACATACATCACCGAGTATGGTAAAAATTCAAACTGTCTTACATTCTCCAGGTATCATGTGGAGCGGTAACTCACGTTATACCCCTTTCAGGTAATCGCGGTTCAATTATCCGCATCCAAATAATGCGGATGAAGTAGTCAAAATCGCGTTCATATATCCCATGAAGTGCGCACTACTTTTACGAGCACCCGTTCATATAATGGTGCGAAGGACGGAGTTATTTGTCATGGTTACGGCGCACGCCTCTATAATGACGTAATGTTTCTGGTGAATATCCTCAAGCGCGCGCTCACGAGGGGCTTGGGGAGAATATTTCTATCGACACATGCACGTGCGTGTACAACTGCAAAACTGCGTATACTATAACTCACGTGTATGCACACCTCTCGCGCGCTCAAGCTCAGCAATCAGCGGTTGTGCGGGAAATCGAGTGACCTTTGACCGAACTGTGGAATGTTAGTGCGGATAAGTCGTAAAACGCGTTCATGTATTCTCGATCTACTCCTCATGCTGCAATTATGCGCATAATAGCAGCATCAAAATAATGCGCACTTTTCTACTCCTCTCCCGTTCATGTAATCGAAATTTTACGACTTAGTGCTCTATCCTCATCCACAATTACCTGAAAGGGGTATTACAGTTTGTCCACATGATCACACGACAATTTTTTTGTCCTAATAATTCACAAACAAACTCAATGAATAAAGAATCTAAATTGATTTGAACATTGATCTGACAGTAATTAATTCCATTTTATCCATGAAATTACCAAAAGGCAGGAAACTTTACATTGAGAATACCAACTTGAAGATAAATTTCATTTTTAATTGAGTCGTTTTCCAAGCTTTCATTTGTACTGAGACAAAAATTGTATTGAACAAAATGATATGAAACTTAGTCTATTTCATTAAATTACACTCTTTTCCAGTTAACAAATGCATCAGAAATTGAGGATTTAATTGAGAATTTGATTTGATTGTTTTTTTTATTTTACTAGATTTAAATGGATTTCAGGCTATCTAGATAAAACAAGTCATCCATAAACTATTCCATTTAATACACTGAGTCACGAGACTAGAGACCTGTACGTGTAGTCTGTGGAGAGTTTAAAGGTTCAAAAATGAATATTTCAATAAATCTTTTAACTTTTAAACAATGCCATTTTTATTCCAATTATTTGATAATTGTTTGAATTACTCAATAATCAATTGTTTGTATGTTTGATTGGTTTACAAATTCTATACTAAATGGTACAGAAATTAGACTTGAATTACAGAAACTGATGCAGATAGATTTTAGTTACACTGTATCTGCTACCAGTATTGATCAGTTTAATAAAACATGTTCATAAATGTTTAAGCCTTAAAATACAATGGCTTTGGTCTATGAAATGTCAAGTAGCCATTATTTGAATTGTACATACATGTAAAAAGTATACCAGTATTTTCTAGAGTAATCAAGCAGACTGAAGCAGTAAATCCCAATGAAAAACATGAATAGTAAATATTTTGTGATCAGGAGGCTAACTGTCAATATCACAAAATGTTGATAGTTTGCTTTAAGGTACATGACTGTCTAGCTCTGAAAGAAAATGTGTGATAATGAGGTTCACATTCAACAAGTTTTTGGTAATAGATCAGCATGTAAAGTAAATTATAGTAAACATGGAAAAGTTTCATTGTAGGATTTGCAACAATATAAACCTCAGAGTATAATAGTATAAAACACATAAGCGTGTCAAATTCACAATGTTCAGTTCTCAAAATCTCAGAAAAAGCAGCAGGAAGCGAGCTCCAATCTTAAAATTCTGTTCACATGTAAATATTTCAGCCTCATAAACAATGGCTTTGGTCTATACAGGTAGGTATAAACTATGAAATTTATGTCAAATAGTAATCACTTGAATTACAAAAACAAGAACTTTTCAAGAGTAACCATGCAGTGATTATCCCAATCAGGAGGCTATTAATAGTTATCACAAAATTTTGATAATTTGCTGGAACAAGGTCCATGCAGCTTTAGAGGAAATGTCTTTAAACAACTTTTGTAACAGATCAGTATACATGCACTGTAATATTAAATAGTAAATATGGAACCTGTTGAAGCACATGTGATAAACATGTGTAATTAATACATTGTACAATGTAGACCAGTTGGTTTGGTGATAGAGAGAGACCAAGAGAATAACAATGTACTGGAAATAGAATCTTAAAGGGAAGGTAAACCCAAAGAGCAATGTGGATTGAGTGAAAACAGTAACATTAATAGAACGCATCAGTGAAAGTTTGAAGAAAATCGGACAATCGATGCAAAAGTTATGAATTTTTACAGTTTTGGTATTGGAACCGCTGGATGAGGAGACTATTAGAGGTTATGACGTATGAGTGGACAACAATATCAAGAAAATATAAAGAAAATTCCACAAAAATTCATTTTTCATCAAAATTACGAATTCCATCATCTTGATACCGACATAATGTAAGGGTAGCAATATTCCCCCTGCTTTCTGAAAGCGGTTAGTCAAGTGCTCTTTCACAATGCTAGAAAAGTGAATTTTTGTTGAATTTCCTGTATATTTTCTTTGTATTGTTGTCCACTCATACGTCATAACCTCTAGTAGTCTCCTCATCCAGCGGTTCCAACACCAAAACTTTAAAAAATCATAACTTTTGCATCGATTGTCAGATTTTCCTCAAACCTTCACTGATGTGTTCTGCTAATGTTGCTGCTTTCACTCAATCCACATTGCTCTTTGGGTTTACGTTCCCTTTAATACAAGAGTTCAGTAATCATGTACTCATTGGTTACTTACAATCACAACCTTCATATCATTTCTTGGTGTTAAAGAAAAATCATGTCAGTAACTCACGTTACATGGTAACTCACGTTACAATTTTAAGACCTCTGTTATGAGAATTTGAAGCAAAGACTATACAGCTGTAAGTCCCATCATATTTCTTGGATGTGTGCTGCATAGTTATTTGATAATCCAAAATACCATGTCTCAGTTGGGCATAGTGAAATTGCTAGGTTAAAAAGTTCATGTTTCGGTAACTCACGTTACAGCAGCTTCCCGAGCTATGTAAAAGCATGGAGCTACTAAACAGTAGCTCCATGGTAAAAGCACGCTGGTGTCCGAAGTACATATCTTATATCGAGGTCTCCACTTTATTTACTGCTAGATTAATATATTTTTGATTTGTAAAACCAAACAAAGTTTGATTTGTAAAACCAAACAAAGTTTGATTTGTAAAACCAAACAAAGTTTGATTTGAGCCTCAAATATAAAAAATAATCACAAAGAGCAACAAAAATGCATTTTTAGGGATTTTTAGGTCAAGAAATGCTTTCTGGTTTCAGAAGGTATAAAAATGCACAAAAGGGAACTTTTCTTAAAGGTACATGTAAAGTTGGTTTCACACACTTCAAACTATGGCTATTAAGATTATCAGTTTTCCTGAAATATGCGGAAATTTTGGTGGTCATGTCGCACAACTCACGGAAATGCCCATATCGTCGGTTGAGAATGATAAGGGCGTTAAGTTGCCTCTAAACCCATAGGCCCGAATTCACGAAGGTGGTACAAATGAAACCATGGTTTAAACCATGGACAAAAACCATGGAGCGCCAAGTGTTGCTTGGAATATTTCGTTACGAAATCAGTCATTTCGTCGATGAAATGATTATTTTGTAATGAAATGACAACATTTTGTAACTAAATGAACATTTCGTCCACGAAATTATGATTTCGTTAACGAAACGGTCATTTTGTCGACGAAATGACCAATTTCGTAACGAAATATTCCGTGTGACACTTGGCGCTCCATGTTTTTTGTCCATGGTTTAAACCATGGTTTCATTTGTACCACCTTCGTGAATTCGGCCCATAGTGTTCAGGACAACTTAACGCCCTTCTCATTCTCAACAGACGATATGACCATTAACAAATAAGGACTTTACCTGTCTAATATCTGATATAAATTTGTATTGAAAAATGAGACCCAGATATAAAGATCTAAGCCTCCCTCAAAATTGCCCAAATGTCAATTGTTCAAACAATATCTCGTAACTAATGTATAGAATTATATTCCTTATTCATTTTACATGAATATTAAAGTAGAAAAGGACATCATTTCATTGTAACAGTCAAACAGTAAAATAAAATAGATAGAGCTCCTTCCTAGCTTCTGAGCTTGAGGTTTTCACTGATCTCGTATTAAATTCCTCTACAACATGGTAACACCACCCAAGTGTAAACCTGTGGGGCTGGCTGTACATTTGCAGTACATGTAGATGTACAGGTACATGACATACATGTACAGTATACATATAATGCTGCGGAATGCTATTAATCAAACATATGATGTGAAAAGAAAGAAAGAAAAAAATCACCATATTTCTAATTAACGCAAGGATATCTATCATCAAGCCATCCATGAATAAAGTTGTTTGAATTTACACTAATTATTGATAATGGGGTAACATCACAATACATGTAGAACTCCATGTACGTACATATCAAAGCCTCCCTCTCAGCACATTTTCAAAATGGTTATTATGGGGGGGGGGGAATGGCTCTGAGGGTCTCATTTGTACACTTTATTTTCTCTGTACTTGATGGTACATTGACTTAAAGGACAAGTCCACCTTCACTAATAACCACATGTTCATAGTCAGGTTAAAGGGGTGATCAATATTTACTTTTGTGTTCAAGGTTGAAGGTAATTGATGTACATGTACATGGAACATGTACGTACATGTACCGCATTGTATCTCATTTGTATGGGAAATTCAATTTTAGTGTCCAGACATTACCACTTCGTCCCACATGATTCCACATTTGTTAGCAAACTTTGGTAATGACGTACAATTTGTATGACCCAAAAGTTCTGCTGTGATGTACATACATGTGCATGTACATGTATGCTGAAATATCCCAAATTAACTCAGAACTTTTCAAATTTTCACTCATAGTTTCTGCTGCATTTTCAAAGTAATTGTCATAATAAACAATGCATACTGTAGGTATGTACTTGACGTTTTGTTTTAATAACTCATTTGCATACAGCTGTACATGTGCTATGCATTGTGTACAATGTACAAAATCTTTGTATGCATAACGGTTAACCTACCATGGCCCTGTGCTACATTATTATTATCATTATTATTATTATCATTATTTTTGTTACTAACAGAATAATGCGTTTTTTCCATAAGGCCCAAAGTGCTTACAACAGATCGAACTATTATAAATATGTATGTAGTGTACATAATAAACATACAACAATGTATGACAACTGCAAATTATTGAAAAGATACTGTATGTCTTCAATGTCCTTGAAACTGACCATACTGTGCTCACTGGACCATATCTCTTCATGCATGAATGATCAAAGTTTCTAACTATACAATGTATGCAAATCAAAGACTATTGATCTGGTATAAACGCATTTGTACTAAACTATCTATTCACCACTTGTATGATTCACTAATAATCTGCAGTTGTAATGTTATTCAATTTGCCAGAGTGTACAAAAAGCAAGAGGGGGTTGAAAAATTCTGCTTGCAATTGTACATGTGTACACTTACATTGTACATGTAAGTATGTTCATGTACATTTTTGTAATTTCTTCATGACATTTCCATACTGTATATCTTTGAAATGACAGGTTCTACATGCAGAAAATCAACCTGAGGTAGGAGAAAAAGATGAGCACCTTGAGTATCGATTGGGCCCTTATGTTTGCGGAGAGATCTACATGGTAAGTGTTGTGTAAGAATTCATTGATGTTATTAATTTGAGTCAAAATATTACAAATGCATTGTAAACATGGTTTTCCACAACTTTTAACATGTAACACTGATAGTAGTGGTGTAACCTGTACTTGTAATGGTATGGATTAACCTGCAAGTATGCTGCCTTGAATGGGTGCGAGCCGCGACGGGCTTCCTTCCCAACCCACATTACCATCTGGCATCAAAAGATGATTGGAGAATCTCTAAAAATATCAAAACGTCATAAGAAAATAATCACTCTCGTAGTCTCATTTGCACTAAACCTCAGACAAGTTTGTAAGAAACGTGTGGTAAAACTTCGTCAAAACTTTTTGCTCTGCATTCCATGAACTCCTAAGCACCCCACGTCTCGACCTACATGTAGCCCCTGGACGCTCCTGCGTGAGCGGGCTGTCACATTAACTTACTGCCTTCGGTATTTGCAATGCCAAACCTGCAGTGTGCTTTCCGATGTTGGAAATTTTTTCTATTCAATTAATTTAACTTTTACCTTACTCTAAACTATTGCTTTCTTTAGACAATTGTCCATACATGTTAATGGTTAAGTGAGTGAAAAATTTCCTTTGAATTTTGAACTTCACTGTGATACCTGCATGATGGCATGAAGACTGCCATTTTTTATTGTACAACACCTACTGTAATAAGAATATTGCAATCTGATTGGCTAAGAGCTCGTAATCGATCGATACTTTGAGGGAAGGAATTTTGGAGTATGCACGCTCCAGCCGTGAGACATCCAACCTGGATGTGGCATGCTAGCTCGTGAAGTAAAATGTGACCATTTTTGTTTGAGATGATGTACATTAAATAAAAAAAAATCACAGTCAAGATGTTGAACAAAACAAATGTTTTATTTCACTTACAGCCGTACAATGACAGGGATTTCGCACTTGATGAAAGCTCGCGACCGCACTGTTACATGTAAACGAGCTTTCATCGTGAGTGAAATCCCTTGCCATCGCACAGCTCTGCGTGAAACATTTGTCTGTTGCATCACTGCAAACTGCATATTTACACTATAAATGTGGATTCTAGGAGCGTTACTTTCTGATGGGTATTGAAGGTAGGGAATCCCATTTGCATGCCTTAAATGAAGAGTTGTATATTAAATACAGTGGTATGTTGAAGAGAGTATCATTTAAAGGTAGGGGATACCTTGTACAGAACTCCCAAAATGCAGCAAAACATTAAATATGAACCTCAGGGGACTTGTTTAGGCCACTGCTTAGAAATTTGGAAGTCAACAGTTATCTGCAATTTGAATAATGCACAAAACTCAACTACTCAGTAGTTCTCTGTGTCAGCCACACTTAAGCCTTTTTGTTGCAGTCTTCTGTATTTTTTATCTATAGACACAAATCTAAAAGTATAAGAGCTGATGTAATAACATACAGAGTGTGTGGCAAGAATGTATATAGAAATGTTTGTAAGTTTTGATGAACTTTATTCACAAAATATACATGATGGACACACACGCAGTGCATGGGTCTGCAAAGGTAGCCTAGTAATGTACTGGAATTTACGGTGAGCCCCGAAAAGAATTCAATTCAAAATCTAACGGTCAATAAAAATGTACTAAATGTTACCTTCCACTTTCAATACTTTATGGGAGTTTCTAAAATGATACTCTCTTCAACATACCACTGTGTTTATACAACTCTTCATTTAAGGCATGCAAATGGGATTCCCTACCTTTAAGAAACTCCCATAAAGTATTGAAAGTGGAAGTTAACATTTAGTACATTATTTTGACCGTTAGATTTTGAATTGAATTTTTTCGGGGCTCACCGTAAATTCCAGTACATTACTGGGCTAGCTTTGCAGACCCATGCACTGCATGTGTGTCCATCATGTATATTTTGTGAAGAAAGTTCATCAACACAAGCCTCGTTCTTGCCACACACTCTATATGTTATTACATCAGCTCTTGTACTTTTAGATTTGTGTTTATAGATAACAAATGGGCAAATCCACGGTAACTGATGTTACGTGTAAGGATTTTCATGAAATTGTTTACGTTGTAGTTTGGTGAATGAAAGCACCTGGGGCTTGTGATTAGCATTGATGAATGAGTCCATGAGAATGAAGAAATAGGCGGAAAGTTTTTCTCTCAAACTGCATTTGTTATCGCATAGCAAGTGAAAATGTGACGGTAACTGACGTTACGGAAAAAGGACATGGGAAATTATGGTATAGATTTAAATGGAAATATCTCATGTCCCTGACGTCTAGTTTATATGTGTTTAATATGGCAAAATACCTAGGTTCTTAGGAACAGTTGTGCAAAATAATGTGCACTTTTTATTTCCTTTTAGCACCATGCCAATTTCAGTGAAGGCATGACGGTAACTGACGTTACGCTTACATTTGCCATAGGGTTTACACATGCAAAACCATGATTTGGAATAGTTTTGTGATATTTCATAATTCTGACCTTTCAGTATGATTTGTTTGATATGGAATCATACCTTGGTTCATCAATTATAAATACACAAATGAAATGAAACATTAGTCCATTTTCTTTGTGTTCTATGAAAAATTAAAGGTAAACATGTCAGTAACTGACATTACGTAACTGACGTTACACATACTTTTGCTATGGGGTTTACAGCTCATAGAACTAATTTATTTAACAGGTTATTAAACTGCTGCAGTATACCAGTAACAATCCCAGGCAATTACTTAGCAAAAAATTAAAACAAAATCTAAAGACACAAATGGGGTGGGGCCCTTAGGGGGACATTCCCCCTCCCCCCCCAATGCCATAGCACAGTTGTGCAAAAATAATGTAAATGCACCAGAGGATATTTCTTGACATTTGTCTTAAGACTGTATTCTTATTCAACAGTTATGATTACACAGAACCATTTAGATTAAGCAGTTCCAAGTATAAATATATTGACATACTGTAAAAGTGGATATTTTCGCGTGACTAATTTTTCGCGCTTGGCCGGGTCGGAAGAGTTTCGCATGTTTTTAATTCCGCGGAATCAAGACATCACACACAGGCACATATGGCAAGCAAAAATATTCGCGTGCTTTTATTTTCGCGCTAGTTTCTGGTTGTGCGAAATGCGCGAAAATTTGAACACCGCGAAAATTTCCACTTTTACAGTAACTAAGGTTTTTTTTTATGAACAGGAAAGTTTCTATCTAGAGTGCCCCACCCATAATACCCTGTAAGTACTACACAAAACATGGATATTTTTGCGTGTGAAAAAATATCTTTCAGGTCATGGGGAAAAAACATATACAAATGTATGCATAAATATGTATGAAATCTACTGTGATATATTTCTTCTTCTTTTCTTTATTTTACTCCTTCTCCTTCAAGGCATTGTTAGGGTCATAAAAGATGATCTCCATAAATTCATTTAAATGAAAAGAGTCACACTTGTAATATTTTTCTGTGAAGAAGAAACATGCTCTTTTTTTTGTCAAAGAAGAGCATTATTGGTATAGTCCTTGCTTGAAGTAATATAACTGTTTTTCTTTTCCTTTCCACTGATATATCAAAGCTTGCAAGTACATTCCAGATACCAAGAAATTGGACTTTGCAATGAAAGAATTCTAAGATCAATATAAACAAATTTTCCTGTTCATAATCATCATGTATTACAAAATGTCACTGCTTTAATGAAATGAAATAATCAACAAATATGAGCATTTTTTTAAACCCTAGAATCACCTCTCACTTTGAACAACTTTAGTGTGAAGTTTCAAACAGTAATGAGTACATTTTTGTACATGCCTTATGTACCATAATACAAGATAATACATTAACTAAAGCAAGCGAAGAAATATCTGTTTGTGCATTTGCCTTGAGGTAGAAACTTAACTAAGCTTCCAGAAAAAAAAAATGCTAGCAAACGCAAACATTAGTAAAGAATTTAAAACTGATGGTATACAGCTGTGCACAAGCTTTTTTATAGAAAAGGTGGTTACCATGCAACCACATCACTGATTAGGCCTACAAACTTTGGTACAAAGTAGCTTTATCATCCGTAGGACTGGGAATGTACTAAAAAGTAATTTGAGTACATATATGGCATATACTGCATGTGTCATGGTAAATCTAAACTTCCAGATGATAAATCTACCTTAAACTTGTGCTAAATCGAAAATCAAAAGTTCAAGCCCCCCCCCCCCCCAAAAAAAAAAAATGACAATCATGATAAATAAATGAATAGATACCCTAAAATTAAAAATAAAATGAAATAAAATGAAGTAAAAATGTATCCATGGACATGTACATGTACCACGGTGATGACATCATTCCCTATCAAAGGGATTGCTGCTCTTTGTTGATAACTTTGACTTCCCAGATGTATTGAAATGGCCTAAAGTAAAAACATTTGCCTCAGTTATGATTACTGTCATGGTAACTGACGTTACATACTCATGTATGACGTTTCGGTAGCTGACGATACACATTTTGTAGTGTTCATTTTGACTCTCCAGTATGCCAAGTATCCTTATTTCTGGTATTAAAAGGAAGACATATGGGCATGCATTAGAAATCCCAAGTTACATGTACATCATACAGCTCACTTTCTTTGCTTAATAAAGTTAGAAATTCCTTGTTTTTAGTAACTGACGTTACATCCATCATTGTCAAACTAATTAAAAGTTTTTATCAAATTCTTTAAAGCAATCAGCTTTTTTTTTTATTGTGTAGTAAAAGACTTCTCTGGTAACTGCATACATATAAAAGATTGTTGTTTAGAGTACCGGTACTAGTGAAATGGATACAGAGCGTAAGTTATATGACAATACACTCTTTTTACCATTGAGTTATAGGCATATTTTGGTAGCCATTTTGAAAATCAAAATGGCTGCTTTTATTGAAAAACAATGATTCTTAAAAACTTCAACTCAAGTATTGTCTGAAAATGTATTGTGTTTGAAACGAATATCATTTTGAATTTTTGGCACCTGTGTCCTATACCATGGAATTGCCCACATACAGAAGACTGTAACAAACAGGCTTAAGTGTGGCTGACACACAGAACTACTGAGTAGTTGAGTTTTGTGCATTATTCATATTTCAGATAACGGTTGACTTCCAAATTTCTAAGCAGTGGCCTAAGCAAGTCCCCTGAGGTTCATATTTAATGTTTTGCTGCATTTTGGGAGGTCTGTAAAAGGTATCCTCTACTTTTAAAAGTTTCCACTCAGTCCCATCTTATACACATTGCGGGTTAAAAATGGGTTTTGCAGAACCGGGATAGTGTGGGACGGGTTAATGCATGTGGTTTACACCACTAACAGGCAGGATTTGCCCGATGTGTTTAAAAGTTGCTGGCAGTTTGAAGTAATTAGAGATAGCTTCAAAAATATGAAAAACGCATCCAAAAGTATGAATTTTCAGTAAAAACTTTACTTACATTGTAAAGCAAAACATGTTATATAGTATTCATGAGATGCGACTATCAAGACTGCAGTTTATGCAAGGCTTCGAAGTTACAACACCTTATTCTTCAATGCGGTGACAAAATAAAAGACAGGGTTGGGGCATCTCAGCTGGCGGTTGATGTAGTGCATAGAAATTTATTTTTACTCAAGCAAAGTTTGATTGCGAATGAAGAACATCATGGAAATTAGTTCATGATACAAAAATTTGTGACTTGCTGTCTGTGGATTACAAAATACCATAAGTTGGGTAATGAACATGACTGGATATTTACAATAAGCCAGTTCACAGTTAGCTCATGTCTCAATTGACCCCTGCACCACAGATTTCTGTAAGAGGAAAAGGTCTTGTAAGTGTTTTCCGAAAATATGTGAAATTTCAAAATGTCATGTAACTTCCTTGTTTTTTATCTGATTTTCATCATTTCTGCACTGTTTTGTCAGAGAGTTTTTCTCTTTTGTTTCTTTTGAGATTTATTAAATTCTGAACCAAACTGTCCCTTTGAAAATATCTTAAATACACAGTTCTTCAAGTCTCTGTTCTGGTGTAAAATCAAAGTCCTGAAAATATTACTTTTTAAAATTATGCCTTAAAGATTGAAAAATCTTCTGGCTGCATGATTTTTCATAGTAGCCTTCTCACGTAGACTGTGTGTTAGAATAAATGACTGACAGACTTAGATTATCATGTAATATTTGCCCATAAATATTGTACAGTTGAACATCTCTTATCCGGCCTCCCTTTATCCGGATCTCTCTATTATACGGACGCAATCTCGCCGTGATTTTTAAAAAAAAAATGATTATGGGAGGAAAAGGGGATTCCCAACTCCTTGAGAACTCCTACACAAACACACATGAATTACAAATTACTTCCAACATGATTAACATGTATACATTACATCAAATTTCCTTCCAAATGGCTAACCTTCAGACATTTTAACATCCCCAAACATCCCCAAATGTAACAATGAAAAGGTTGCAGTATACACATTACTACATGTGGTACTACAATGGGCTACATCAGTACATGTGTACATGTATGTATAATTATGTACATGTACGTGTATAAAGCATTGAGTCTCCCGTATCCGGCCAAATCCCTTATCTGGATGAGCCTCGGTCCCGACTTGTCCGGATACGAGAGGTTCAACTGTACTTACAATCTTTACAAATATGTTTTCCAAGCTTTTGTATTTTAAGCCATTTATTTATCCATCTTAGCATCATTGTAAAGCTCTGACATCAATCTTTTTAATTGAACTTCCACGATGTTACATGGTGACTTTAAAAGTGCATTTAACTGATTTTGATAACACAATAATTTTAAGCGGCATAACTTTAATCAAAACTGGGCATTAGCATATCAATTTGCAGTTGACACCTCTCTCAGTATAATGGATTAGTCCTCATGAATATTAATCTCTCATTCTATAATGTCACATAGATGATTTGTCAGTCTTTGAAAATTTTCTGTGCTTCTACTGGATGAAATGTGGAGCTTTTATACTTTTACCATTTATAATTTTCCTTATGTGAATTCTTTGCTATAAATATGTGATATTCTTATATGACACATTTCCCTTTGGAACGATACTAAATTCAGAGTTTTCAGACATGTTTAGAATCAATATGTATATGAACTAAAGCATTTCATTTGTGACCAGAAATTATATCTCAGAAAATTTAATTCTAAAATTAAAACATATGTTTAGATTTTTAGATTACATTTAACACTTCATTGGGGCATTGAAGGTATTTTGTGTCTTGTATGTATACATGCTTTGAATAATTCTTTTCTTTTCAATTGTTATTTCATACAGGCAACTGATCTTAACATGGAGGTGATGTTAAAAGAAATAAACATTTCTACAGAACATGCTGTTGTAGTTCCACTGCAAAACAACTCCCTAGTAGCTGACACCACCATATCTCTGCCGTGCAGAAAGCTTAAGGACATCAGCATCAAAACCGAAGGTAACTTGAAAAAAATTGGGTCGGATTTCAAAGAGAAGGCCTTTAGGGCTACAATGAGGAAACTGAAAGAGCATTCATACAGGCACAACTACTACCAGACACAGCGGAAGAATGCCCTCCTTTCTGTCACTCAAAGTGCTTTAATAGGGAGGGGGAAGCATGCAACAAGTGCAATTTGGGTCTGATTCTTCCAGAAATAGACAATGATCTGGTGCCATTTCCAGATAAATCAAAGACTTACAGCTACCGTAATAACAATATCAACCACCTTTGTAAGTTGCTGGGCCCAAACCTGGGACACTGTTGCCTGTGATGGTATCACAAAGTTTGTTACTTCTGTTAGAATGCGTGTAGATCGCAATGATATGTTAAATGTGAAAGTGAAGTGTACACAATATCCAGGTATTGCACCTTCCCGGTATTCCTTGGAGGAATATATGAAGGGTTTGTTTGCAAAAACCGATAAGTCCATTTTTGAAGATTTTGAAGTACGATCTCTGTCATAAAGTACAAAATAATACCTTTTAAATGATATATTGGTCACTACATATAAAGGTATATTTTTGAAGTTATGGTCAAAAGAAGCAAACATTTTCTTATTACTCTCTTTATTTTTCTTGACCTTTAATCGCAAATATCTCCATTTGGCAAATATGGACTTATCGGTTTTTGCAAACAAACTCTTCATATTATGAGCTAAGATGTCACTTGTATCTCTTAGGATGCATGAGTTGTGTTTACATAGGTCAGTTGCTCACATGGTATCTTATTTTCAAACTAGTCTTAGTATAGACTTGTAATTAAATATTGTTATAAAAGTCTAGAAAACAATCAGACTTTCAGTCTTAATTAATCACTTAATAATAGGCATTATGAAAATTTTCTTTTAGATATTACACTATAATTAAACTACATGTATCATGACCATTTTTCTACCAGCTGTGGAAATTCTCCAACGGTTTGATCCAGTGATTGACAAGAAAAAGGCATTTTTAAAAAGCATGTCATTGATCCTTATCATGTTCATGATACGGACTACACATGACATTCTACACAGTGCAATGAGCAATTTTTGCCATCTCTTTCGTAATGGTTTTAAGAATGAGGTGATTTTTGTCTGCATCATTCACAGTTGATATAACTGAACTTACGATGTAAAGTTTTGTTATTAATTAAATTTATTTTATGATTTTCTCACAAAGTCATGCATGTCAGGTTTCTTATTATTGATACTCTGTGCGTAGTTGTAGAAAATAAAAGCCATTGATATACTTCGTAACTGTGTATTATGGCTGTCATTTGCAAGAACTTTATAACAATAGTGTTATGTGTCATCTCGATTTGATGAGCTATTGACACACTTAAAAACACTAATTTCTCTTTTACCCTTGAACCATATTCTTTTGCAGGTGCAGTCATGTGTCAGAAAAATATTCTTGAACCCCGATCACCAACCCTTCCTCAGTCAAGACAGCAACACAGTCCTCACACACTGTTCACACCAAGTTCAAGTACGTATGACGAGGACTTCCCAAGCCTGGAACAAAATACGACAACAACCAAGACGCACAGCAAACAACACAAACGAACTGTATTCCGACAGCCAGATGTCCCATCTCCTCTGAAGGTCCAAAGAAGACAGGATGTACGAAGCAGACATGTGGACCCAAAAAAATGCGTCGCAACAAACAGAAATGGAAGGATTGTTGTGAACCTGCAAGAATCAAAAATGAAAAATGAAGTAGACCAGCCTCCCGCATTTGACAGGGACAGTCATCATTTTGAGCAAGGATATGTGCACAGTGAGAATCGGCCTCCAAATGACGCAGAAGAGGATACTCCACACAAAAGAAACACTTCTTCTGAGAAGTGTCAAAACAATGTGTGTAAAGCAATGCAAGAGGTGAAAGCAGAACGTGATTCTGAACAAGAAAATCCTCCAAACACAGAAAAGGACGATCCATACCAAAGAAGCAAAACAACTTTAGAGAAGAGCCAAAACATTGTCGGTGAACCAGTCCTTGGGGAGAAAGATCATGATTTTGAAGAGAAAAATCCTGCAAATGTAGAAGGGGATATTCTACACGGAATAAGCAAGAATGCTTCTGGAAAGAGTCAAAACAGTGTGGGTCAACCAATGCCAGAGGAAAAAGCAGGTCATGATTCTCAACAAGAAAATCCTTCAAATGCACAAGAGGACTCTCCACACGTAAAACTGGAGAAAACTTTCGAGGAGAGCCAAATCAATGTTGATGAATCAGTTCAAGGGCAGAAAACAGATCACCATTTTGAAGAAGCGAATCTTCAACATGTAGAAGAAGGGGAGACTGCACAGCAAAAAAATGAGGAAAATTGTGGGAGGAGCGAAAATTGTGTGGGGGAGCCGATTCCAGGGAAGAAGGCAGATCGCAATTCTGAACAAGGAAATTCTCCAAATGTGAATAAAGGAGATACTCAACAAAGATGCAAGAGTACCCTTGTGACAAATATTGACGAAATTGTGGAAATGAAATTCCTTGATTTTCTGGGGCATAGTGTAGCCATGGCACATGTATTTGGAGAGCAATACATATCTTGTGATATTTTCAGAACTGCTGATTTTGATATACTGAAACATGGATACACTCTAATTGATGAGATCTTGTCTGAATATTACTGTGGTGAGCATCCTGCGTTTTTGCTTCGGGGGAAGAAGAGAGCATGGATATTGAAAGATGCACTGATGACTGTACTTAGGCAAAGTAAAAGTAGGAGGAACAAAAAGAGAAGAAGACTTCTGTTGCATGAATTAATGGATATGGAATCTAATCAAGAGCAATCTCATGATCTTAATTACAAGGAGGACTCCAATACTGTTCAATGCGCAAAAGCCAGTGAATCCCAAGAACACACAAACAGAACTGAAGAACAAGACCTGACTTCTGATTCAGGTGTGATGGAGTATTTTTCATTATTTGGTAAGAAAGTACCATGCTATTTTCAAGCAGAAAGTGTCTGGCTTAAAGTGTCTGCGATATTTCAGTATGTTGGGTTTATGGCCCATATTAGGAAGAGGGGGTGGAAGTTTGTTTGTGAATGCCTCAAAGCAAATGGCATAGACTCCCAATCTGTATTTGATAATCCTAAGAAAAGAAGTCACACAACTTTTCCAGCACTGGAAATACTGCTAGAAAAGTTCAGAGTTGGTGACAAGCAGAGAAAGATACAAGTACTGACAGAGTTGAGGGCTGAAAGGGATAGACTGTTCGCTACCAGTCTCAAGACCTTGCATCTTCAAAAGTCTGATATCTCTGAAAAGAACTAATCTCTATCAGCGAAAAGTCCAAAACAGTGCTTTGGGGATAACCTACAAAATATCAAGTTGTCTCAAGCACAATCACAACCCGACAAAGACCCTTCACATGCCGCAGTTTGTGCCATGTACAAATCTCTGCATCCTGTGTCAGGAGAAGACCTGGTGCACATAGCAGACAATTACTGTGGCACTAGGCTCATGAAGCAACTACGAAAAGCCATCCCTGGTATTTTGCCCAGTTATGCTGAAGAAATGGTAGCAAAAAGGCAATACAAGGAAGAATTTTCTTGTATCCTTTCACCACAGCGCACTTCAACAGGATGGATTACAGACCCATCTCGCTTGCTAGAGATTTTGACATTTAACTCTTTGTGTGCCACGTTCGCACGTCCGACTCAGTCGACGGCGTGCCAACTTCGCATATTCTGCTCAACAAACAAAACCGCCGAAACCGATCGATAAATCGCTAATCCCCCGGTACAATGAAAGCGTTTCTTGCGCTTTTGTTCCTCTCACTTACGGCTTGCAGTCTATGTGGTGATTAACTATCAAGCGGTGTTCCTAACTAGATTTGCGTTTACATTCTAAGTTTCTGCCATGGTTTTATGTGCAAAAGTCATGCCTTTACAGTAATGTAGCAACTGGTCATTTAAAAGAAATATTGAAAATAGATTTGTCATACAATGTATGTCGAAGCAAAGTTTGGCATTCCTCCAACACTTTGCTCACTATTATGTACAGCTTAACAGAAATTTGAAGAAGTTATACAAATTGGAAACATAGAATTCTTTCTCAAAGCATGACAACCTTCGTGTCTCAGAATAACGTGGCACACAGGGGGTTTCCACCATGGCACATAAAGAGTTAAATACCCATATATCAAAGGTAAATTGCGTATCAGGCTATGGGGTGATGGACGAAAGATAGCTGGAAGACACAGTACCTCTTTGGCATTATCACTTGTGAACCACGATTTGTATCTGCATAGTGTGCCATATCAAAGCCCTGATCATATTTATCCCTTTTCAATATTTTATGAAAGTGATTCAAGGGAAAATTTAGAAGAAAATCTTTCAAAGTACAATATATGTGAAAAACTGAGGAGGGTTTGTGATGATTCAGATATTTATCTCAGTTGTGATGAAATGTTTCTGATCAAGATTTTGGATGGTTCAGGTGTACTTAGTCCAACATCCCAAAGGGGATGGAATTTCTACCATGAATGTGACAAAGAAGACAAAGCACAAGTAGCAGAGAGTGGACTCCGGACTGATCGACCAATCCTACCTTGACAGGAAGCACCCAGAATCCCTCCTCCCCTATATTTGATCCCATGCATGGCTTTACTCGAATAGTCGAGAAACTACTCATCCTTGAAGTGGGAAAGATACTGTACGAAAGTAATAAGAAATCAGGGGTGAGTTCCAAGAAAGTTCTTCTTGAAAACTTGACAACAAATACATGTATCAATAAAAGAGGTGTAAGACAGGGAAATTTCCAAATTCATTTTGATAAATCTTGTAATCCAGAGCCCATCTCTCTGAACAAAAGCCATGCTCCGAGTATTGACGGAATCATCAAAAATGTTGGAAGCAATGATTATCCCCATGTCTTGCACAATGTTGTACCAAAACGAGTGTTACCTTTTGAAACTCAAGAACAAATAAAGGAATACTCTAAGCATGATGGCCTGACTGCCATCACTGAATGTAATCTTGCAACACAGATATACAACTCAATATTCCTTATGTACAACATTTTGAAGGAGGAACCTCGACCAACTTTACTGGATGGCAAACCAGAAGGGTCTCTCAAACAAGAAGATTATAGCTGGGGATAGAAGGAACATACCAAATTAGAGTACAAAGATCTCGCAGAGCGCTATTACAAATTATTTTGTGTGCGATTTACCTGGCGAAACCTAACTCCATATATGGTAAAGTATAGACTACTCGCGGCATTTCATGAACCACCTGCACATTCTAACAGAAGGTGGTGAACACATAAACTACATTCACAGTAGTTATTATTTCAAGCATACAACTAGGCATGGGAGTAAATATAGAGTTGACCCCCAGCTAGCCTTCCTCTTGGCATTGTACAGAAAGCTTTCATACGACATTAAGATGACAGAGGCAGTTGAAGACTTCACACTTTATACAAAGAAGCACATGTCTGCCTGTAGAATACAAGCCTTGTTCAGGGGCTATTCACTAAGAAAACTGTTAAAGACAAAGGGCTGGTGTCCAAAGCCAAGAAATGTAGATGAGGTCAACAGGAATGATGCTGTTTTGGAAGATTTACGTGCACACTCTAGTATTTTCAGAATGCCTTTAAGGGAGTTACCTGAAAATTTGCCATTATTTCGTGGCAAAACGTTCATTCTTTCCGGTGTTGTACCAACACACGGGAAGAAATGGACTCAGGAGAGCTTAGGGGAAAAGATTATTTCTCTAGGAGGACGAGTGCGGAAAATGCTACCTGGAAAGACTACGGGGCGCTCAACAAAGGTCTATTACCTTTTAGTAAATAAGGAAGGAATGAAGTGCTCAAAAAATGTTCCAGATATAATCTATGAGGCCTATGATGGAAGATGCATTTTTCTTGACTACAGGTACATTTTTGTGGCTGCCATATACCTACAAAGGCATACGAGGCAGATTTCTGTGACTCTCTGGGTTACACAAACCAGCCGCCAACTCTACATGCTATTCATTTTGGTAGAAAAAAGAGTGTTGCATCTCTGTTGAGGAAGAAAAGAACATAAAGAGTAGGCCATAAGGTCCCCAGAACTTCCTGCCCAGTGAGTCCAGCTGTGTTGTATGCCCATTTGAAAAGGAAGGAGTGCCTTGAAAATATTAGAGTACCTTTTCAAGAACAGGGTAAACTGATTAAAAGCATGATTTACCATTTGCACATGAAACAAAAACCCAGCAGTAGTGCTTTAAAATAGTTCTAAAATGTGAGTTAGGGATAGAAACAACCACTGTAAAAATTTGAATCCGTATAATCGATGTTAAGTGTTGTTAAATACACAAAATGTGAGCAATAGTTATAATAAAAATGTTTCCAGACTAAAGCGTCTACAGTTACGGTTTATTGAGAAAAACACCGATATCTCCTTATATTTAAGGCTTTATTGCTAAAATTGTATATAGTAGGATGTTTTGTGATAAAATAAACCTACACATACACATGTATGCATCAAAAGTGATATCTTGAACATTTTTGAAATCACTGCTCCCAAAGGTAAACTGGACCTTTAAGAAGTACTGTGAAGAGTTTTGCCCTGAGCAGAGAAAGAGTACTATCGATCAATGTGGAATGCAAGGAAGAGAGAATGTATTGAAAGCACGCTTCATAGGGAGAAATTAAAGAGATACAACAAAATATCTTCTCCCTTCTACAAGAAACTGAGATAAAAGTGTATTGTTACTACCTGTACTCATATGAGATGCATTCTTATTTTAGCTGCTACCTTTCTCATGCAATCCTGTGTGCAGCTCATAGTAAACGTTGTAGAGATGCATCTCTGTAGTACGGTAGGGCACATCTACAGTACACTTTTGAGTCGCGTAGCAAGTGTGGAATGCATATCCAGTTATGCAAATTAAAATGCACATGATGTACATGTGCTATTATGTTTCTGAAGTGCATACATGTATGGGTATGCTGCTGGAATGTGAAATGTGACATTCTACATATATGTGTATATTTTATTCAGTAACTTGCTCGATCAATCACTCGTATGAATGGTTTGATGAATCCTCACTTTTTGTCTGAGAACATGAATCCCTACATGTATAATCATGTGTCATGAGCTCACCGACTATGAAGGTTAGTTTAGTTTTATAGTTTTTGTTGTTTCAAATCCTTTGTTTTCTGAATCATAATAAAAATATAAGAAATTTGGGATTATTGACAAGATACATGTAGAGTATACTGATATTTTATTGGCCTCCAAAGTGTCATGGTTGTATGTTAAATAGCACTTGAATCAGAGCATTTTAAAATTCTACCAATTAGAATGGTGGCATGGATGGTTGTAAAAAGTGAAGAAAAACTGGAAAAATTCAATTTTTTCTGCATTTTTTTCTATCAAACATTTTGCTTTCATAAATACATGTACCTCCAAGAATGTGGTACAAAATTAAAGCTAATATACATTTTGTATGTGTACATGTACTATTCATCCTTGATTTTGTGTGACACAAGTTTGAATAATCAATGGGCATGTAATAATATAATAATCAAGCTAAAAATTTACACTTTTGTACAGTTATAAAGGTCATGAAAATAATGAACATATTTAGAAATATGTTTGTTTTGGTCATAATGTGACAAATATCACTTTTGGCACCTGTGACATACATTAAAATAAAATGAGGTAGTGTAGTGATAGTAATATGTCACTTTATATACACAGAGACTCATAACAAAGGAGATGGTTATTGTGGACTTATAATGACTTGAAATAATAGAAAACCCTAAAGAATATGCATTAAAGACATGACCTTTTGTTTGTAAATATTCAAGATGATAAAAGTTGACTAATAGAGAAACTTGTTGGAGGTGGGCAGAAGTACATGTATCATGTACAGTGTACGCAAAAGTTGGTGAACTGATGACACGTCAGCCCTCGCTAGTCCACAGGAAAGCAATGTATTCCCCCCCCCTCCCCCCATTTAGTTGCCTTAGAACCACTTTAGGTACTATTAGGGGAATTTGCAAGGCAGTAGTTGAGTTGGGCACCTGTGGCAATCTGTTCTCACCTTGGATTACTGGAAGCCCTGTGAAAAATGACCCCATACTTGTAGCAAGTGTGGGGACCCTGCTTAAATCACCAGTATGCAATGAGCTCTTAAATAAGACATTAATCTGCTTACATGTCTATTGTAGTCATCGCATGGCAATTTGAATTTAGAATCATCAGATTCATCAATGTAAAAGATCTCTCTTGCAGCAGGTAGTTCATAAAGCTCAGCGAGAGTGGTAAAAATCATTTCTTGACAATCCCTCCGTTACAAATTTTGCTGGCCATCTAATTGTGGAAGAACCATAACTATTCTAGTACACCAAGAAGTACACACTGAATAAAAATGTATTTTTGAATACAGTGTAGCATATATTCTTTTTGTAATTATTCTTCTTAATTATGTGAGCAGTTGACCTTTGTCTGTTAGAAAGGTATTCAGAACCATTTCCCTAGTTCATCTGTTTGAAGGTGCAAAAAGAAAATATTTCCATGTTTTAATTAGTGTGTGTTTGACTGTTTACACTGTTATGTAAGACCTACACAAGTGGACAACTGAGTTACCACACAGAAATTAATGTTTCTTTCATATTTAACACTTATTTAGAATTGTGATGAGAACCCAAGAATAAATGTATATTTTAAATGCACTATTTATTGAAAATTCAACATATGTGATCTTGTATGCTGTATAATTTAACAAATCTATTGGTTGGTTTGTTATGATACAGAATTACAATCTGACATCAAGATTTGAATATGAAGGTACTCCTAAAATGATCTACAGCACCTGGTAATATTCTTTAGAATAGTTACTGTAGGAATTATTGATTCCGTAATTCCTGTGCAATTAAGCAGGCTTTTAGTTCTATCAATGTCAGTACAGGTACAATTTGTACTTACGATTACATCACGGTACTGTTAATTATTGTATGTAACCAACCAGCTTTGTCTTCAATGATTCCAGTCTCCATTGGTCACGGAGATGTTGCCATGTCATCACAGAGACATAAAATGTTGCCCTTTTATTATACATGTATCTTATTGTTAGGGCATGCCATTTTAGTAACAAAATCAAGTTTAATAAAAAAATGAAGCAGCCATTAGAACAACCAGAAGTTTAAAAAAGATTCATATTGTTTTCACAATATGCTTGCCCATTGACCCCACACTACTTGGAATCAGCAGCATGACATTTGATAGGTATTAGGGGAAGCAACGTACATTAGGTGTGCTAGTCTCAGTGGTGCAGACCCACTTGTGACGATTTCAAGAGGGAAGCCCTGATTACATGTACGGTCCTTCTTATATGCCTGTATGTGCATTTACGCTGTGCATATCACGGGAAAGTTGATGCTTGATCCATTGACTTGCGAAATTTTCTAAGTAATGTTATCGTATTCAATTCATAGATTCAATTTGTCATGCCTTAGGCCATATTTGATATGTGCAAGAAATGTATGATCTTACACATATTGTACATTTCTATACATGTACATTTATCTTGATACTGTGGAATTTAGATATTCCTTTAAGCGTGTCTCATCCCATGGACCTACTACAAATGGACATTCATCAATATGTTAATGTCTTCATGCACATGTATGTCAGGGTGAAAAGCATTACAATTTAAGCATTTTGCTCATGCTTTTCCGCTTTGATCCTATCATGACCGCTGCCAAATTGTGGAAGAGAAGCAAGATACTGAAGATAGTTGTTAGAAATTATACCAAACTACATGCGCAAAAGATTGTATCATTCAAATTATCAGAAATGAATGTGCAGTTTCGTGGTACAATGGCATCTTATCATAAATCATTTTTACTAGCAAAATTAGTGCAGTTTACACTTTACTAAGGTATAACTGTAAATGTGAGATATTTTTAGAAAACTTTGAGAAAGTACATCCCTTCAATTATGCCCTTGCTATTTCAGATTTACAAGATAATGTGCTGGTAGATGATACATACAGTGTATATCTCACTGTTAGACTGCTCATGTTCGTGTCCACCAATGTCCACTGCGGTCATCATTAATTTCATATCACTAAAATTGTCAGATTTTAGCTTCTCTGCTTCTGTTTTCGGTTTGTATATTCCGAGACGTACTGTAAATGGAAAGTCAGCAAATTTGGTAAGGATATACATGTACTGTATTAATGAGTTAAAATGCTTACGCAGTCAACATTGTCACAGCAACTGAAAGTGCTCATCAAGAGGCACATAATTAGGGGGCGGCAGTTATGAAAGATCAAAGAGAGTCTTCCGTTGTTAGTCCATTTGTAGTAGGCCCATGCTCATCCTTACCCTCGTTCATTTTTTTTTTTTATGGGGGGGGGGGGCATGTTTAAAAAGGCTTGGCTGATTTGCATGTTTCTGTGTGATTGTTTATTTAGTTAGCTTCTCTTTCGTGAGAAATATGTGTTTTTAATAGATGTTTAGCATATATGTTTCCTTAGCTTTCCTCATGTATGTATACATGTACATACAGTACCAATAATGTTACTTCAACAGGGCCCTAATCTGAACAGTGAAAGATTTGTATTCTCCTGTATGTTCCTAAGTTATGCATGCACAGTTCAAGCACACATCTAGACTTGACTCCAGAGTGTCCTCTTTTGCAGCACAAAATGAAAAACGAATTGAAGCGTGATATGAATTGGGCCCTGTAGTACGTGGGTCTGTCCATGGGTTGGGTTAACTCGAGTCCAAAAATGAGGCAATGTCTAAGTAATGTGTATGTATGAGATTCTTGTTACACATTCATGACAAACGTGACTTTTAGAAAATTTTGAATGGAGTGAAAGTACGACTTGTTTTTTACTAGAATCATGCTTGTTTCAATAACTTTGTCATTTCTAATGGATTTGCTTTGACACTTCCGTCATTTTTACCTACCTGTACATTTACATGGACATTACATTCATAAAGCATTAATATTTATCACAATTTCCAACAAGCAATTTTGATATACCGTATCAAAGGAGTCCGTACAGAATTGGCTATGTATACGTTTTAGCCATTATTGTACTGATAAAGATTATTTGACTGAATGCTGAAGCACATTTTCTTAGTTCTGGTATGTCATAAAAGTTGACCCAACCGCATGGACTGACCCACATGTACATGTTTTGTTATATTGATTTAGATTCAGATAGATTTAGATCGTTATTTAGTTATATTTATAAATGAAAAATATTTATATGTATAATGATTGTTAATCAACAAATAACATGAATGCTGAATGTACATTTAAACCAGAACACCAACACAAAGCTACACCTTGTACAGACATAGTAAAATGAAATCATGTCATGCTTAATCATATTTTTTCTTTTCAAATCTTAAAAAAAATAAAAATAATTCTGGTCCATTGAAGATCATGACTCATATGCAATAGAATTGGCTAGCAGTGTATGTTGCAAACTTCTAGTACTTACTGCAACAAAGCAACACAACCTTTCAGCTCTTGGTGTAGCATTCAGTGGAAAACTTAACGCACTCAGTCAAGTTAATTCTGTATATTTTACAGAACTAAATTTAATTCCCTGCTAAATTTGTGTACAAATAGGTGCTTACATTTTCTCATGTTTGCACAGGCAACAGTGTTCTAAGACTTCTAAGTGGAGGTCGCAAAACTTCATAGAAGTATCTAAGTCCATGTTTACGGTTAATTGCAGACAATAGTGAATGAACATCAAGCAAGATCTATCTGACATCCGCACATCATTGAAAATGAACTAATATGAAGCAAAAGATATCCTCAATTTTGCAAAAAGATCAAGATTAATGACAAAAATTAAATGTTAGTACAATTCCTTTTTTGCCAGGAATTTTGTTAAAGACTGTTATTTTCAATTAGTGAAGGTCAGAAGCGTCATCACGAGTGGTGGTATCAGAAGTCTGTTCTGGTTGAGTCTGACTATCACCGAATGCCGTAAATGTTGGTACATGTACATAATTACAGGTATAGTGCTTACCACTTTTTTATGCCTCCGCCACGAAGTGGTGCCGGAGGCATTATGTTTTCGGGTTGTCCGTCCGTCCGTCCGTCCTTCCGTCCGTCCATAATGAATTTTGTGGACAAGGTAACTATCGAAACCTGTTGAGGTATCCTAATGAAACTTGGCATGTATGTGTATTAGGGGGTGAAGTTGTGCCTATCAACTTTTGGGTGCACATGCTCAAGGTCAAAGGTCAAAAGGTCAAGGTCAAATACATAAAATTTCACTATTTCCACCATATCTATTGAATGCCTGAAGATATTTTCTTGAAACTTAGTGTATACATGTGTTACCCAATTAAGATTCTCTGGTGAAAGTTTGGGTCATGAGGTCAAAGGTCAAAAGGTAAACAAGTAAAAATATTAAAACTTCTTTTTTTTCTCCGTACCTTGGAAAATTGTTCAAGGTATCTTCATGGAACATAGTATATACATGTACTGACTGGAAGTGATTATCTAGAGAATGTAGGGTTCATGGGGTCAAAGGTCAGGGGTCAAAGGTCAAGTGCAAGACTTCAAAATTTTACTATTACCCTCATATTTATGCAATGCCAGCAGGGTTATTTTTTTACACTTGGTGTATGCGTGTGTAACCTAAAAGAAATTCTCTGGAAAGTTTTTTTTTTTTCTCTTTTTGCCTCAAAGGTAAAAGGTCAAAGATCAAGTGAAAGTGCTGAACTAACTTTTTCCTCCATATCTCGGAAGTGGCTCAAGTTACCTTGAAACTTAGTACATATTATTCATGTTCTACCTGAAAGTAATTATCTTATGAATTTTAAGGTCACGGGCCAGATGAAAATGGTAACAATTTACTATTCAATTCAGAAATTGCACTTTTTCTCCACACCTGTACCTTGAAAATTACTCAATGCCTAAATGTATGAATGGGTCAAAGTCAAGTTAAATTCCTTAAATCCCTAGATACATGCTCTCTTATTCATCCAATTAAACCTACGTCAAGGAAGGTGAACATTCAACACATTTGTGACAAACTTGTCATTCCAATATTTTGCCAATTTTGTGAAAATGTAATCACACAGTGTCCACATGTACTATCTAGACCTACTGGGAAAATCATGCATTATGGCGGAGGCATACCAGTCGCCAAAGCGACATTTCTAGTCTTTTATATTTCACTATTACAGAACACAACTTTGTACATATAGTTCTGTGTTGCTACATAAATGTTTGATGTAGTGCATGTGTAGATATGTGAACTTTGTGTACATTTGTATAACAGATTGTTCAAAATATGTTGCCTTAAGAGTATTGGATAATGTAACAACTCAGGGAGAACAATAACTAAGTGCAGAGCAATTTACTTTTGTGAACACCCTTGTGATCATCATCATCATATCCTACAAATTATGTAAATGGTTGAAGTTCAGTTTTATATTTCAGTCAGAGTACATGATCTTTTTGCATTATCATAAGCTAAAACTACATTTAGGCAATTACTTCAAAAAGTGCAATCTAAGACCTCTATTCTGCGAATGTACCATGAGTTGTTCCCATTTCCTTCTTTTGTACCTCATGTTTTCACCATTTTTCTCAACACTCGCAATCATACACACACACACACACACACACACACACACTCATATTCATATAATGTGTGTATGACCTTGTCTGCTGCCATCATTTCATGCTGGTGGCTGAAGATCGCTATCAGTGTGTGAAACGTATGGTTTGTGGCAGACAGGACCAAGTATGAGTATGAAATATGCATGCTCTGCCCCATCTGCATTGAGCAATTTTGGAAACCAAAACTGAATCTCTGCAAAGCAGGTATACTTGTATACATGTACCATAGATGTATATTGTGCATGCTTTGATGTCTACTATACATGTACCATAAAATATTCATTCATAAATGTAAGATCTGTCAAGTGGATTTGTTATAGGGCGATGTGAGCGTTTGTCATTCATGACAGAAATTGTGTATCCATGAATTCACGTTTCGTAGTACAGGGAAACCCGGTTATAACAAGGTGGGCGGGACCACCTATTGTTCCTCGTTACAACCGGTACCTCGTTTTGATGTGTGTAAGTGAAAATGGGAGCAGTAAAATCTCTGTTAAAAACTGTATCTCGCTATATCCGACCTCGTTATAACGGGGTTTCCCTGTATAGTTGACGTTGTTAGGTACATTTACATGTACATTGTATGTGTGTTGTGTAAGATGGTTGAAACTTAAATGTCATGGAGGTATAAGAGTATCATTTAGAATGGAGCATACAGCATTATTATTATAATATATTATTATGTATATCATTTATTATATATAAAATATCAAGAGATGTTAATGGTATCTTGCCATTAACAATGATATGCTTATTTGTCAAAGATTACAACTGTTCATATATTACCCGAAATAACCTTGTATAATCCTTATATTTCAGTACAAACATCTTGCCATCTTTATCATGGTGTTTCAGTGTCAAAAGTTTTCGAGCAATAAATTTATTTCTATATGAATTCTATTTTTCATTAATTGTCTTCCCATTTGTCTGTGTATTTAACTGGAATAAACACGGAGGATATTGGTCTGCAGGAATGTCATGAATTGTGATGGTGATGAATGCATGATGATTTGATATTTTGTGCAACAGTGGCCCCAAAATATTTTATTTAATATTGTGGGTGCAAGACCACGTAGAGGTGAAGTCATTTTATCTCAACTGGAGAACATGGTTTAATGAGTATAACACAACTCAGACACCTCTTTGGATACTGCCCTTTCTTCTCTCTTCTTCCACTCTTTCAAATTTTATCTCTTTTTCTTTATTTCATCACTACTTGAAAAACCATAGGGGGGGGGGGCAGTCGCCCCTTGTCCCCTGACTTTTGTGTATGGTATAAGCACATGGTATGTGGAGTGAGTGTGAACAAGGCTATTGGAGCTTTAAATTCGGTTGCAGACATGATAGAGCAAAGTTTGACTTGGTAGCCTGAAATGAATAATAGTGTAGGACTTATTAGTACGAAATGAAATATGATCGTTCAAGAATCATTCTCGCTTAAAACAAATATTTACAGGGTTTTACACTAACATTTTTAAAACTTTCTCTTTGGGCATATAAGGTGGTCACTTCCTTATTTTTTACTTGCCCTGAAAAGTTTGAAACATTAGAAAATACATTTTTTTTTCCTGTTGAAAATTCTAACCACATAATCAATAAAAGTCCCTTTATATTGTTGAATTTGGAATGTTGTTGATTTTGATTTTATGGCTTGCAAAATTATTAATAATCAGGCATTTAAAAACCAAAAGATTTTCAAATGATTTCCTCACTTTATTAAAAGTTTACCTTGCCCGGTTTGGCAAGTACATTTTTTCATTTTATTTTCACTTGCCTAACATGAATTTTTACTTGCCCCAGCGGGCAAGTGGGCAAGTTTTAGTGTCAAAGCCTGATTATTTAGAAGACAACACTTCAAGAAATTACTTTCTTATATATAAGAAAAGAACAATAAGTCAAAAGTAGCACCTCTAAAAAGGTGTTATTTTCTGCAATTTTCTGCAATTGAAGTGTACTAATGACACTGATTTTTCTTAACATTATTTATTTACCTCTAGTATGTATTCTTTTGAACAAATCTAGAAAGGATACGTTTCGGCTTACCTTTATACTGTTTTTTAGCTCACAAGAAGTGAGCTACATGTATTGCAATCGCTCTTCGTCCGGCGTCCGTCGTCCGTCGTCCGTCGTGTGTGGTCCAGCGTCCGTCGTGCGTAAACTTTTACATTTTTATCTTCTTCTTGAGAACCCCTTGACCGATTTTTCACCAAACTTAGCAGGTAGCATCCCTAGGGGGATAGGACCTCAATTTCTTCAAGTGGGCACCATACCCCACCTGGGGGCCCCCAGAGGGGCTCAAACCCCCCAAAATTAAGGAATCTTAAAAAATCTTCCACTTCTCTAGAACCAGAAGTGATAGAGCTAAGTCAATACTATGAATTAGTACATTGATGACTGTAGTTTCAGATTTGTTCATGGCGGAATCAGGGGTGCCCCCCCCCCCTTGGGACCCAGGGGAGGGGGGTGGGGAGGGGTCCTAATGAGTCCCAAATTGTACATTTTCAATTTTATCTTTTTCTTGAAAATGCCATTATGAATTTTCACCAAAGTTGGCAGGTAGCATCCCTACACGGGGGAAAGAAAGTCTTTATTCCCAAGCTGCATAATCCAACATTCTAAAAAGTACAGTGTACTTGGCAGGTATATATTTTTACCAATGTGATGGAATATGTAAATGGACACCATGCCCCCATTCTCAAAGTTACCCCCACCACAAGTTTCCAGTGTTCTCAGGTAAGAGTCTGCAAGAATGCATGGAAGGTGAACTTGCGATACTCCGGCGAGCGCGTGACCCCCGGGTCTCTTGTTTTTAATTACGACAGTATCATTGTAGAATATAAATATTGTATATTTTCCAAGAAAATCCTGGCGCAGTTCGAGAGGGATAGGGAGAGGAAGGGAAAGGTTGGTGTAATGTGATAGTGGACGCAAATTCGTTGAGCCACAAGTACTGACTATAGCTGAGAGAGAACTCTATAAAAAAAAAAAAAACGAATAGGAAGAGGGGGAAATGAGAAAGCAATAGAGAGATTAGAAAATGGATAGATTGGAAATAATTGGATCACAGAATAAATGAAGAGAAATCTCACAAGATTCTGTGTACTTGTCGATAGAAATTGAAAAACGATGCGCACAGATCGAGAAGTGCAGACCTGGGTGGTGTTTCATGAAACTTTTTGTCGGTGATTTACACCGACAACTGTTAAAAGCTACTGAAATCCTTGCGTCTGATTGGCTGATAGCAAATTTGTCGATGAAAACCTCCGACAAACTCGTTGATGAAACGCCCCCTGGCCATGGATTTATATAGAATACAACGGAGATCTTTGAAGAGGTTCATCTGATTGGTAAACAGAATGATCTTTAATTACCGATTGTGTATTACAGAATGATAGTTTGCGGTAATACAATGGAGAATTGAGGTCATTCATATTATGTTATCACTCTGACACACCTTTAAGCGTTTAATGGAATACTTCTAGTTTTGTTTTTGTATATATATATATATATATTTTTTTTTTTTTTTTTTGGGGGGGGGGGGGTGATTTAAAGTCATATGCAATTCGTACGGATTAAATGACAGATAAAATTTTTGATTTGATTTGATTTGATCTCTGCATTTTTTCCAAATCATATACATAGTACATTGTACATAATAAGCAAAATGGGATGACATAATTATCCATAATAAAGCGAAGCTAAGTTATGAATAAATATGTTGATTAATAAGTTAATTGAAACAATTACAAAGCATAAAATGCAAAATGCAGGAGACCGCCATCACAACAAATGCTCGATCTTGATGGCAGCCTCGAGGAAAAGAAAAGTATTGGCATTTATCGTAATATCTAACGTAGAATAAGGCGGGCAACTAAGAAGAGAAGAATGAAGAAATAACGAGGAAGAGAGAAAGGAGTGCAGGTGGGAGTGATTAGCCCGAGAGTGCATGTTAATCGTGCAAATTTGTGAAATAAATTTGTATATGTATATAAAGATGTGTGTGTGTGTGTGTGTGTGCATGTGAGTATGTGTGCATTTGTGTTTGTATGCGTAATTGTGCAAGTATGAAACTTCATTTGGGTTTACATTATAGTAAATTGCGTATACACAATACACAAAAGGGCGTGATTATAATTTGTATTTATGTGTACCATCTTTGTGTATATGTGTATAATTATATACACATACACACATAATAATTATGCATAATATTGCAAAGTTTATTTAATTTATATTTATGTGTGTGAGAATTAAAGACAACTTGGGAATGATTAAATCTAATAATTTAATCAAGTACTAAATCTATTTTATTATCAAATGTATTAAGAGAATTATGACTTTATAACGAAAGCAAGATGCGTTTCATGGTACATGTAGCTTTAAAAGAATAAATCGTGGTACATGACTAAACTGTAGCTCGGAGATTGTTCCATAGCTAGGTCAGGGCCATACCATAGTGTCTAATAGATTCATGCGCTACTATTAATTTTGGATTGGTGAAATGTAACTTTTGAGACTTGCGTGTCCATGTAGGATATGAATGAATGAGTTATTAAGTGTATTGGGTGGTTTATTTCAATCCAACAATAATGTTGTTGCCACTAAATACTTTAATTGCAATAAAAAGTACGTACCTCACTTTGTTCAAATGTTATTTCCTGAAACACAACCAGACTGAAGTTCTGTGTGCAGCTATTTGGTAGTGAGTTACAATCAGCCTTGTGCTGCTGTCTGGATCGTTGAGAAAGAGAGAGAGAGAGAGAGAGAGGGAGATGGGGAGAGACAAGATGGAAAATAGTTCCAGTCACTGCAGTACAGGCATGCTCTGTCTGCATACACTTCCACAAGGCTATTAATACTGAATGTATACACTCACACACTCACACGTACACACACACGCACCATGGAGCTACGTAAGCCCATGCCAAAACCAAAACAATCTCCTCCTCTCGCGGGTGCCCCCCCCCCCCCCCCCGTGGCGCTTTGGCGATGAATGATGCTTAGATTAGGCCAGGGTCAAGAAACAGATGTTTTATATCTTTGGTTTTTAAGTCCTTGATTGCCACGATATACACTGGCATTGTCTACAGGGGTGTAGCTTCTTCAAACGAGAGATTTGCCTCATGTCCCTCGTTTGAGGCGAGACCCCAACTTCCACGAAGAAAGTGGGGTGCTATACCTCGTTAAAGATTTTTCGTTTGGGAGTTGGGAGTCGCAGTATTTGTCCATTGCAAATAAACTTTCTGCTCAGGCGTGACAAACCTGGAGGCCAAGCCAGGGTTTGATGACTCCAGCAGCTGTCGTATTACGTAAGAGCATGATAAGGACACCATTCAAAGTGAACTCAATTTTCTCTATCCTTTCTAAAGTTTTCAATTTTATATTTTATTGAGAAATTCTATGGTCATCCATTTTACATTTGGAACGAAAAAAAAAAATGACCCGTAAATAACGAAAATACAGGAATAAGATGGAGTGCATTGCCAGTTTGCCGGTGCTGCTCGGATAAAGTACAAGCCGTGGATGAGTTGGGGAGGTGGGCTGCAGTACAGGCATGCTCTGTCTGCATACGCTGAATGTCTGCACTCACACACATACACACACACGTACACACACACGCACCATGGAGCTACATAGCCCATGCCAAAACCAAAACAATCTCCTCCTCTCGCGGTGCCCCCCCCCCCCCCCTCCTGTGGCGCTCTGGCGATGATTGATGCTTAGATTAGGCCAGGGTCAAGAAACAGGTGTTTTATATCTTTGGTTTTTAAGTCCTTGATTAATTGCCACGATATACACTGGCATTGTCTACAGGGGTGTAGCTTCTTCAAACAAGAGATTTCCCTCATGATTTTCATCGTTTTTTTTTTTTTTTTTTTTTTTTTTTAGAACACGTTTGATCGCATACTGTCTAATTGATCGTTGGAAAAAGCAAGCATTAATTTTCATCTTTAAACTGTTTAATAATTTTCTACCAGAAAGTTTATGTGAACGTCTCTAGAAGAGAGAAAGCCACTACGATCTACATAATCATGAAAATATTCTATCCCTAAACCAAATCAATTATTCTTAAAAATAGCACTTTATATTCGGCATCGAGATAATTCAATACATTACCAACAGAAACAAGATCCTTAACTTGAATTACTGCATTTTCAAGAGCAATTTTGTACATTTTCTTTGCTAATTATTCTAACTGATCATATCAAATTTCTCAAAGTACACAATGCTTATGTAATGACCGTCTTCCACTATATAACTAGTCACATGTTTGATTTTTCGTTGTTGGTTTTTTTTTTTGTCTGTACTTACACTTTGTATACTCTCTGACTTTTTATGTCTTTTTTAGCGTTCGTTTGTAATAATTATTTTGTGTTTTTTATGTGCATTCTCTTCATTGTATGATTTCTATGTTTTGTTATCATTTCACGGCCTTGCTGAAAAAAGCTTATAGCTGATAGCAAGCATTTTACCGTTGTTGAATAAATAAATAAATAAACTCAACTCAACTCAACTCAACTCAACTCCACTCTACTAAGTATAACTAAAGTCACAAGGATGTTGTAACATTTATATAAGTCTTGACCCATTGTCTCCCAAAACACACACACACATAGGCCCCCTACACATACATGCACATTACACACACATACTCGTGCTTTTTTTCTTTAACTGATGCATAATCATTATAAATGTGAATTTTACGGCTTATTTTACTCTAGTTCATGTCTTGAGCACACTCTACTTTCGAATTGCCTGAACAGCCATTGTGCAACCTTTACTCTCTCAGTCTTGGTGAAACAGCAGCTTACTGCACCAAATTGGCTAATTACAATGCACTTGATCGAGACCGTATATAGCACTAAGTGTATACATGGTATATAAAAGAGTACAGACAGTCTTGCATGTAGAGAGAGAAATATATTAGTATAATTATACTACATGTATATATAATGTTATGCAGCATAATCATATGCAATTATTATACGATTAGATCGATAGATAGATAGATACAGACATAATAGATGGATAGATAGATTCAAAGATTGATTAATAGATAGATCAGTAGATAGTATAAGAGGAGAGGGAAGAGGGATGAGACAGACAGACAGACAGACAGACGGACGGACAGACAGATACGACATTTTGCTCTTTCGACACCATGTTTGCTATTTTCTCCAAGGACTTATGGTTAGGATATGGGTTGTGATAGGGTTTTAGGTTTTGTTTTGATTTGACAAGGGTTAAGGGTGATTAAGGGTGATATTAGGGTTATGTTTGTGGGTATAGCATGTAAGTTTTATGTTTAGCTTAGCTTGCAGATATTGTGTTTGAAGCTCCTCGATAGGAGCAAGCAAACGTCACGGAACCGCTCAACTTGCTGGCTTAGAAAGGGACACGTCATGACTCGTACTGTACAGAACTTCAGATACAATATACGTACATCGTGTGGAAATGCATTCTTACCGTTTTACTGTTTTTAATCATAACTGAATAATTTTGTTATTCGTTTATATAATTACAATTATAATATATTCGCTCACTCGCTCATTCATTCATTCATTTATTCATTCATTTATCTATGCATTCATTCATTCATTCATTCTTTTATTCAAGAGTTCGTTCGTTACTCGCTAGATAAAATGCTTTAAAGTGCGGAGCCTTGGGTGACAGTCATAATGACAATTAACATGGGTTGTCTAGAACGTGTAAAAATTTGTGACATATTGTTATATCAGAAAGTGGATATAAATTTACATTATATTTTTCACAACCATTCAGTGTACATGGTGAGGGTCGCAATGAGCATTGTACCAAGATGGCTAAACCAATAACGGGGACGTGAATGCCAAAACAGAATGATGATTCAAATCCAACGTGAAAGAGACGTATCACGAACTTATGAATAATATTTACGTGTCTCAATGTAACATAACGGAATTATCTTTGATATGGCAATAATGGATTTTATACACTTGTAGAAAAATTCACGATAATCAGATACATTATCGAAAAGTGTTGTGCTACTAGCATATTCATACCGACACCGCGAATGTAACCCCCCCCCCCCAAAAAAAAAAAAAAAAAAATGATGACTTTCCTTCCGCTTCTCATCTTATTTTAATTTGGGAATGATATGCTATGCTATGGAGTGATTGTCAATTTTCAAGATCACTTCCCTGGAAGAATAAGGGGTTGCTTGCACAAAGTGCGCATAAACTTAACGACGTTGATGTATTTTCTCTACACTTAATCCATATCAATTAATTAAATAGAATCAACCATGCTTTTTACTTTTAAAATGTCATGAAAAGTTATTCTCTCGTAAAACCTTGTAAACAGAAATGAAATTAAAAGCGCATATGAGGTTGCAACCATAACGATATGCGTTAGTGGCCGTAAGTGGCCAACCCTTAAAGGTTTATGGTAATTTCCGTTCATCCCCTTAACCCTTTTTGTGTCTGGAACATTCGACATTGTGTACAACGTTTTTGGCATTTCGAAGCAAATCAGCACTCAATACGCACAACGGCTTAATGACATGCATCATTGCGCATAGTTACGTTCAGACGGGAGCCATGAACCTCGAAGTTAGGAAACTTCGAGGTTAGAGCTTGTAGTTAGGGACCGTGAAGACGCACTCGTAGTTAGCAAACCTCGAGGTTTGCTCGATGTTTCGAGCCACGAGAAATCTTATGGTTAGCGATCTAACCATGAGCCGCGGGGGTCCCCACTCGTAGTTAAGCACCGTGTGGGCACACACACAAAAAAAAACAAACAAAACAAAACAACGAACTCGAAGTTAAGAGTGACCTCGCCGTAAACTCCAGCCCCCACAATTTCCCTCTGCTTCCGGGTCAACCTCCCAAACGTACACCACAAATACACTACACGTGAAAAACCTATGACGCACGACACAACAACATCATCTTTTCTTCCCATGGATGCGCTTGATCTCTGAACACGTCGAACTCGCTACTGTATTATATATTCTCCTCCGACGCTTAAAAAAAAAAAAAAATGTTTTCGACGAATATCTTCATAAAGGCATAGTTAGTCATCAGTGCAGTGCTATCTCTGCATACCATGACAGAAAAAAGGGGTACATGTAAGCGAGTCCGACAGGGTTGGACTAAAGAATAAATAGACGCCTTGTTAGCAGTGTGGGCTGAAACTTCCGGTTTTGTGATTTTAACATTGAGTGGGACCCACGGGTAGTTACGGGGGGCAGAAGCTTAACCTCGAGGTTTCGTAACCTCGTGGTTAAGTTAAGATTCATCGTGTGGACACACGTCGTAGTTAGGGGGCAAGAGCCAAACCTCGAGGTTAGGGCCTGCCGTCTGAACGTAACTATTGATGAGTCGCACACAACCAAAATGACCCGATATCAGTTATACGGTCAAGAGAAGAACATAACTCTCCAAAAAATTCCCACCGTCCAACCTTAGTAATAGACAACATTATAACCATAACATTGGTATAATATTTAGCAAACTTTTACAACTACTGCTCTGGAAGTCAATAACATGTAAGGAATTTGTTGATCGTCATTATTCGACTGCAACACAATGACAGAGATCATTTCTATTGGACAGCATAGTTCACTGACTGAAGAAGTATATCATAACGAATTTAACAGTTCTTCAAATCTTGTCAAGTTCTGAAGACTTTTCGACTGTCTGAACTTGCTGTCTGCTTTCCGCGAGGCGTTTGTCGTGAAGGCCGTGTTCACGTGATCGGGCAAGCTAAATTTCCCCATCGACTTGTATAGATCCCTTGATCCGCTCGAATCCGGGATCAGCGAATCGGCGAGTAGTGTAAACCGCGGATCTTTCATCAGTTCGGTTCTTTCCGAAAGGTGCAAGCCGCGGGAATGGTGTCCGATTCTTCGGGGCCGCCGCTTCTTCCTAGAGTTTGTGTTCGTTCGTAAGAGCGCAATTTGCGCCGCCACCGTCTGAGGTTTTTTAGCTTTTTTGCTCACGTCACCTGGCGAATCCCTGCTTTCATCCACATAACTAAGTCGTTTACCCGTTGTATGCGCGTATGCCATTCGTTTCATTCTGTCGGGAGTCGCACTTCCTCTATCCTCGACCCGAACGTGGTCTACCGCAGTTGCTGAACCACTCGGTCTTGGTGAAGACTCAGGCTTTAATAACTCAACAAATAACTTCCCTCTGCTAGGAGGCTTTGACTGTTCCTTGGAGTCTCCTGACTCTGTCACTTTCTCTACAGTTGCAGATACATTCTCACCGATGGGCTTTTGGTGGATGCTGAGTTCTGTTGTCGCAGGCGGAACTGGGGATGTCAGCTGCCTTGGTGTGGACGAACTCTCTGAGGTCTCCTTGATGTTCTGCAGCCGTTTCTGGAGAGCTTGTTTATTGAGAGATCGTTCCTGACTGACAGGTCTCTTCACTTCCATGTGCTCGCTTGGCGCCCCCAACTGCACTGATTCACCATGCCGCTGGTTCCCGTCACCATCTGCTGTTGCAGATCTTTCCCTTGCCGAAGCCGACCTCGATTTGTTGCTTCCGCCTTGAGAAGCAGCCTCGTTGGCCTCACGGATTCCTTCCAGAACTCGATTCGTGTTCTCCTCGTCATTTATATTGCTCAAGCACGCCCTCATGTAAGGAGTGTTCAAGAATCTCTCCGTTTCCCCGACGGCGGAGTCGTGTGATTTGTCTCGATTACAGCTCAGAGGACGCATGTATCCCGGAGACTTCCCCCTCGACTCGGTCCGCGGACGATCCTGCGAGGACATCATGTCTCGGAGGTGTTGCTGAGTGGCGCCAGCAGGGTGAATGTTTGGCAAGTGTTTCCGCTCACTTTCACTCGTCGTCGGCACGAGCGGCGAACGCCGGCCGTCGGCGCGGGTAAGAGTCTGTCGTTGCTGAACTTGTTGCTTCTCGTTGACGAATTCCCGTTTCTTCTGCGTCATCTGTCGCTTTTTCTGGTCCTCGTCTTCCAAGAGCTTCTTGAAGTTGCGATTGAATCTCCGCACCTCGTAGTCATTGGTCTCCATGATGCACTTGCCCACCCGGCTCTCGGCGATGTTCTTCGCCATCTCCAACCCCTTCTGTCGATCCATGATGGACTTTCGAGACATCTCTCGGTTCGGTTCCGTGTTCGTATACTTGGAACGCATCTCGGCGTCGATGCTGGTCTTGTTGGTGATTCTGAGCCCGACCTTGCCGATGGTGGTCAGCTTCAGCTTCCTAGCGATGTCGATAGCGGCCTGCTTGTTGATGTACCGGGGAGGAGGAGGGTCGCGGGGGTTCCTGAGTGAAGACGGCTTCTTCGTCTCCACCGGGATCCCCATTGCTCTTTCCATTCGGGCCATCTTGCCGACAACGGGATGGGTTTGTTTTCTGAATGGCAAATAAAAAGTAAGAGATGTCTGAAGTCCTCTACTGCTAAACACTAGTCATATCATCCTTGGTCATGCTGAGGGATTAGAGAACGTCCGTATCATGCGCCTTATTGTTACTTTCTTGAAGTACTGGTGTGATCATCTGCTGAAGAGCATAGACAGTGTAAAGGAAATGCCAATTAGACTTCCACGTAGACGTTTACTTCCATTTCATTTTTGGTCATGGTAGCACTCTGGAAATCTGCAATAAATTACACAAAAATAGAAATATTAGCAATTATAATGTATCGTAACATTTACTACGCGTGATAAAGGCAGAACGTGGGAACGCACCAACACAACAAGAAAATACAAGAAAAGTTTCAAAAGCAAAAATTAATGTAAGTTACCCTTTACATCTATTTTCATTTGTACTCTTTCTATATAGAAAAACGAGTGTCATCAAACAGACCAATTTTTTGTGGATATACCTAAATATAATATACACCAACAGCATGATTATAATCATACAGAGATCAGGAACCGAGAGAAGCGATTTCGTCACAACCCAGCAAATCTTTTGGCGAAGTAATACCCTCTCTAACAACAGCACTTACGAATATCAGTCGATCTGAAAGAGGAGGAAGTGAATAGATATGATTTAATTATATTTCATAAGTTATCCACTTTCAAAGAACATTAACCCTATAGACTGCTGTGATAATAATGTTTTTGACAATTTTAATGCAAAGTACATTCATTTGATCTCGATTTTTGTTTATACTATACGGAATATATACATAAATGGATTTGGAACATACTATGTCCTTTTCTTGTGAAATCATATACTTAGTACATAATAATCATAATTATAATTATGTGAAATAGAACAAATCATATTTTTCTGTTTGTTTTGTTTTACAGCGACGGCTGTTATAGATTTCAGTATCAGACAAGAATCATCCATAATTTATCGCATGGGCTGTGGAACAGTTAGGAGGAGCCTGGTGAGGGTTTGAACTTCCCTCCTCGCACAAATATTAGGCCTACACAAAGTGAATAGATACTGTCATGACTGTTATGCTTTATGATAATTGTGTTTCTTACATTCGTCGAATCAGGCAAATTTGAAAAGGTATATTCAGGTATATGGTTATGACCGCTTTATGTTTCGACTAACCAATAGCGTAGAAACTGGTTCAGCAATAGCAATACAGGATACAAAACTCACATAATTTTTACATATTATTCAATGACGTTTAAAATTCAATGACGTTTAAAATATAAATTGTAGCTAAAAGTTTGCATGTTCCAGCGCGATAAATCTGCGATAATGAACAAACATAGCAATATCTAGTCGATTTCAACTCTTCCGATTCGAATGGATAATGAAACGAGCAAAACTTAAATGCCACTGGAACACATGTTTTAATCGCTTTTAATATCCCGTTAGTGTCTAATACATAATTATCGCAGAGTATCAAATGACAACGCTAACACTTTGTCTAATTTGATTGCCATGATCACCTCTATAATCTAACGTTGATTCCTATACATAGTTTACAATAATGTATGCATTTTTTTCCACAGCTGTAGGATTATTAGTGTTGCAATATATCTGTGGACTCTCAGTTTAAATACTTGCAGTCCTTCTTTGTTCACTTGAACATTATAGAATATAGGGCCTACAAGATATTATGTAAGTAAGGCAATGCATTTTATGTTAAATTTCTCTTGCATGACATGACTGTGACGATGCGCATACTAAAACACTGATCTAAAAATTATCTTATAGAATATCAATGATCAAGACAGCTCAGCATTATATTCTTTTTACAATGTTGCTTGTTTATAACCACAAATTCTGATGAGTGACCCACGATTATTATTTTGGTATCAACGACATAATGTCGTGACTTTTTATTTTATGTTCAGAATGTTAAAGGACGAAGAAATATAAAAAAAAATGAACACAATATATTGCTTCGTGTAACCTTCGCAAGTATAGATTTGAACTCAGATTTCAGTCCTAGAAATTTGTTTACCTTTCAAAGCGGGGATATTTTACGAGCGAAATTTAATTGGCACTCTGAAAAAGACTATAGATAGGCAAACATGCACATTGACTTCCTGTCTTTGCAAGCAATAATGGCTCCCAATTGCAGAGTACATGTAATACACCAGCTTGTCACATGACATTAACTATATTGTAAGAGAGTTTCATACTTATACATAATTATGTTTCTGTTTAGAAAACCACTCCTAATGCCAAGTAACTGGTACAATACAACAACTTCAGACATTTTGGAATATGAACTCATGTTGGTCTGTCGTGCGTCAATCTTATTAGAACTAACGAATGAGTGATTATACAGCCAACAATGCAGGCGATTACAAAGTATAAAAACTTACCATAATGCCAATGGACTCGGAAGTCCGTTTGTAGAATTGATGAATGCTCTTCAAAATATTAGTTCCGTTCGAATGAGTTGAACATTTTGATCGTGTCGTTGCTGCTGTTTTCGCGAGCAAACCTCAGCCAAATCATGAAAACAATCGCTTTGCATGTATGGTTCTAAAGGAAATTTTACTTTTGCTTTAGTCCACAGCGTTGTATATCGCAGCATGTAAGAGAGGCGTGCGTGTGGTGAAGGGGGTAAGCCCTTGCCCCGGGACACGTCGAGCGATCGAAGTATACGCGAAGGTCCGTGGTCTGTGTGTTGCTATGGGAAGCCCTTTGCATAGCGACACTCTGAACTCTGCCCTGTACTCAACGGATCAATGGCGCCGGGGTGTTTTTATCACAGTCTCAGAGGAGAGATTGACAGGGAGAGCGAGAGAGGCTGGGGGAATGAATGAAGATGAGTTGGTGTTCGTGCTGTTGCTGGGGAATATACTCAGACCGACAAAGTGCTTTTTCTAAATAGAAATCAAATTGCGTTTAAAGGGAATATTCCTCCTTATTCAGACGCCTCAAATTTCCTTGATCTTTCTCCTCTGGTGATCAGCTACAGAATAAAACGTCACGAAGTTTAGATCCAACTGTACATTGGGATGGAAATGTGTATAATTTCATATAGCAATGTACAAGATGTAATATAGAATAATTCCTCGCAATTATGTTTGGCTCCTGAGAAAAAAGAAAATATCCTCCATTTAGTGGAGGGCAAAGAATCTAACTTATCGTGTAATTTCGGTATACTTTGTCATATTCCGTCATTCATTTTGGTATATCTATTTATTGATTCATTTAATGACCTTTCATCATGATTATTCATCCATGTTCATACCAATTCATTACACTATGCGTTCCATTTTATTTTGCTCGTTTCCCCCTAAGCTTGTTTCCCTTTGTTGAAAAGTGAACAACACGTCGGAGTTTAACGAAATATTGACATCAGATTGTATCTGATGTGTTTACTGCCACTTGGTCTAATATCAGATGGTCTCCTTCCCACTTCGTCTAACACCACTACGGCTAAACTCATTTGGTCTATTATCGAGTTTGTCTAATACCCGTTATGTGTTTTGTTTGGTCTAATCCCCACTTGGTCTAATGCCTAGTTTGGCTGATTGTCTTTTCGTCTAATGACGAGATGGTCTAATTTCAATTTGGTCTACTTCGACTTTTCCCCATTTGGTCTAATAGGGCCTATAGCCTACCGTGGATATTAGACGATGATATGGGCATGGCTCATTCGAAAGCAGACGAACTGATAATGAGACTAAGTGGTAAGTTATTAGACGAACTGGTTTGATAAGACCGTGTGAATTGAAGCCAAACGGCAATTAGACAAGAGTCAAACAATATCTTAACCCTATAACTATCACGTCCCTCTTATCCCTTGCATAAGAAGAAACCATCCTCGTGCGATAAAAAAAAAAAAAGAGATGGGAGATCAAGAAAGAATATATCGATTAGTCAATCTGGGGGCCGACTCATGCTGAGAAAGTCCTGATATCTAAAATGCATTTCCACTTCATGTAGGATATTCCAGCTGCCTGTCATAAAATGGGGCGGAATGATATATAAATCAAGACCGTCTCTTGGAAAATTTGACACAAAGTTAATTATTAGACTTAAAACTTCCAATTATTCTGACCAAACAGTAGATAAGCCCTTCCGACAAACACACAAATCTTCATGAATTTTGAAAGAAGGAAATTATTAATCAAAGGGGGTGAAGGTTGAGTTGTGAGTTATTCTTTAATCATAGATGAGCAGTTGCGATCTTACACATTTTCATTTCCAGAGGAAAACAAATTTGTAGAAAAACTCACACTTTAACCTTCATGAGTTTTGTTGGGCATGAGATCAACAATAGTCACGTGGTTAAAAAAAGCATTGAATGGCTTTAATACCGAAATCGGATTCTGAGAAAATTACAATCATTCTACTTACTATTATCTTACCCATTTTCTATTTCATTTTTCAACATGAACATGTCAAGGAATAGTACATTCAAACATATCGGTTTTAGACTGCACAGATCATGTTTGATACGTGAGGATACACTGCAAAGAGTCCGTTGTTAAATATGAAACACCGAGCTGGTGTTAAATTTCCAGTGCTCATTTATGGTGTTAGATTAACACCTCCGGGTGTCATTTCAAAATATAAAATTGTTTTTTGAATAGTTCGTTAGTTACTGCACTTCTTGTTAATTTTGAACTTTAACAAGACGATAAAGAATTTTCCGATAAAGTACTTGATTTTTGAAAAAAAAAATGTGTAGAGACATTTACACCACAGTAACACAGTTGGTGTGGTCTCCTATTGAAGCTGGACGGGTGTTATACCATTGAAATTAACACCACCACTATCAAATCAACACCATGCGGTGTCATTATTGAATTAAGTCTAGCGCAGTGTCAAAAATATCACCAGCCACAGTGTCAAATTAACACCACGAAGTGCCAAGTGAACACTTTTTAACACCGTCACAATACATTTTCTACACCTGTGGGTGTGGTCCTCTATTGAAGGTTGATCGGTGTTAGATTTAACACCGATGGTGATGAAGACGCACACAATTAATAATTTCAGGTGATGTCTTGTGCTTTTCTTTAACCTTTTATCAATGAAAGCGAAACGAACAGAATGGTGAACAAATATGGATACTATTTTATCATTATTATTAGAGAAGGAAATAGGATTCGATGGAAGTGAAAGAGCAAGGATGTATACCGGTACTCTGCACCGTTCCGAGAAAAATGCGAACCCACCGGTAATCCGATTTTTCTCGTCGCGGGACAATGTGGGTAGCCACACACAGGCCATTCAGTAGCAGTGGTTTGTTGTTGACAGCTATAGCTTTCCTCTGAGCTATGAAGATGCTATACACTGATTCGATCTTGTTTGTCTCGCAGCGACATTCTTTGCACAATGCCGCTCAATACGAACCTATTGTATTTCTGTTTACAATTTCAACCGGCTTCTCACGCACACGAAGAGAAACCTCTGCCCTTTTTCTTCAATGAAAACCACTATCGCGTTGTATTGAACAATGACGGATCGACAGTGGATGAAAAGTAAATCATTGTCAAATATCCAATATCTATCATTCAGTAACGTAGAGGGCGATGCAGACAGTTGTCTTCATGGACTGGCAAACCACCTTTGTAATGGTGGCTAATGAAATTTGAAAAGCTCCCAAAATGTGTGGAATGTCTCAGTGTGAACTGTATATAAATATTAAATACAGTGTGTGTCCGTGTGTGATTGTTAACATGACTAGAACGTCAAGAATCATATTAATCACAGACACGTGGATTGAGTGAATGCAACAATATTGATAAAACACTAAAGTGTGAATTTGAGGAAAATCGGACTATCTGTTTAAAAGTTATGAATTTTTTAAAGTTTCTGCTCAGTCTCTGCTAAATGAGAAGACTACTACAGCTTGTGATGTCATATTTTATGTGTACGACGAAGTAAAGAAAGTAGAAAGAAAATTCAACATATTTTCACTTTTTTCGAATGATAAAAGAATTCTTGACTTGTCTCTTTCAGAAGGCAGGGGGAAATGATGTTACCTTTAACATACATCAGTGGCAAGTCGACAAAAATGTGCACTTTTTTTCAAATATTTTCCTTTTATCATTCTACGCATGTGACAATCGTCATCATACACTCTGCACTGTAGTCTTCTCATCCAGCAGTGACTGAGCATGAACTTTTAAATTTTATAATTCTTGAACAGAATATCATTCCCCCAAACATTCACTGATGTGTTCTACACGTATTGCTGCATTCACTCAGTCCACATGTCTATGAAGGTGGACTTGCCCTTTAAGGCTCTGATGATTCCAAAATTTTCAAATTTAAAGCCCGATTTGCCAGAAAAAAAATATCCCGTAAAAAAAATAGCACCCATGATCATTGATTCTTTCATTATCAGTTTTGTACCTTTATTAATATCGCAAAATAATATGTCTTCGGGAAGTTATTTCATATCATGGCAGTAGATGGGCAAACGATACAACAATAGTGATACTTGAGTGATGGCAAAATTAGGACCAAAATAGTAAGGGTGCATTATGAAAAAACAGCAAAAGAAATCACAAAATCAATTACTTTAGATCTACTTACGAACCCTTTTCTAGCAATCTGATGAGATGAGCTCTACTTTATATTCAATTAACATCAATAAAATAACAACAAAAGAATGACCCAAGTCTTAAATTTGGCGACTCTTTGAAGGTCCTTTACGAAGTCATGCAAAGATAGATAATCAGTCAAATGACTGTTGTACATTTGAATTTGTATAGATAATCTTCCAATAACTTAAAAACTACAAATATTAGGAAGTTATTTATTTCTATTTTTCCTTAATTTCCTGTAATCGATTTTGGTGGTTCTTATATTCAGGTATTCTTTTGTATAGTCAGATATCACGTACAATATTGCGGAGGATCGTATGGAAATACAACTGTGGAAAGAAGGATGAATATGCAGTTCTTAATGATTACGTGTTGCATAAAACAGCCAATTAAGACAGTCACAATAAAAGGTATAATTATAAAATCATATAAAAAAAAATCTTAAGACGAGTTACAGAGTTTGAGCAGACTGCTTTAGTAACTTTCAACATCAATGCAATGTCTTTTTTTCCGAACGATTTTGCTTTTTATTGAGCTTCAGATCCATGGAAAATCAGGTAACGACCAAACAGTCCTCTCTCATTTCGTGCATGTCGACATCTCAAATGTAAGTTAATTCGTCAGACTTAGCAATAGTATATAATTTTGTTATGTACAGGCTGACACTATTGAGGTGTGAATTCGGTATCTTGTGCAAATTTACTCGCATATTTGCAAATATTTGGCAACGTCTAGTAGTTCGCCAAGGTCAAAGTAATTCTGAAAAGTCACTACCATAGAGAATTTGTGATATTTGCAGTGTCTTTCTGTACATAATCATGCTGTGTCACGTGCTTTTATATTAGTTCGGTTAACCCTAAGATGTTTATTGTCATTCTCGCGTTCGCGGATCAGCTTCAAACAAGGATGAAACGTAATGATACGTCTTGAACGATCATAAACATGATGGATAGTCTATAACGATAAGAAATCATTTTATTCTCCATTCTTAAAGAATAAATGTAACTTTAAAAAGAGAAGAAAGCAATTAGAAACGATGTAATAATCATTGGAATGAACTGATGCAACTAACAGTGACGAATAAATTCAATCACTGTACTTTGATTGGTGCATTGGACCATCTTTGCAATCAAGAAAATATTCTTGAAGATCACTTTCTCTATCATAGCAATCTCAAATCAAATAGTTAAACCAGGGAGGTGCCACCTCCCTGGTTAAACACTCATAGGAGAACCAGCCATTTAGTGTGTGTGTGTGTGTGTGTGTGTGTGTGTGTATGTGTGTGTGAGTGTGTGTGTGTGTATGTGTGTGTGTGTGTGTGCGTTTGATGATAAGTTGTGACAAAACTTTGAAAGTCACAGGAGCCAGTGATGTTTTGGAGAAAACAGCGGCCAAAAAGTCGAGATCCTCCAAATCAAGAAGTAGATAATACCAAAATAACAGTTAGACCCCTTCCCCATGAGGTGTCAACTGAGCTACTCATTCAACAGAACTTTTACTACAGGTAGTCAGATATTGGACCGAAACAAATACAAATGTATTCAAACGGATATTTATCCTGTCAATTCGCTCTTCAACATTCCAGTAACTTGCTCTGTGTGTTCATGGGATACGCTTTCTTAGTACCATTTCTTCTTGTAAACCACTTTGTACCCGCGTGGGAGATAAATGGAGGTATACCCAAGTGTGTACTGTATGCCTTTCTCTCGAAATACCAGTACATTGTACATACTCGAGTGTGCTAGTATGTGAAAAAAAGTTATGAATGACAGGTGTAAAGGGGGTGTGTCCATGACCGACGTGCCATCGATAGCTCCCAGTGTTGTGGGGTAATGCAGCGCAATTTCGCGCGGGTCGTTGGCTTTGTACGACAAGTGCCCGTTTTATTGACTGCCCTGGATAATGCGTGTCTGCGTTTATATCTGTGCGACTGCATCTGGTCGTATGAACATCCAGTCACTAGTAAATCACCACCACCTACGGCGTACCGTATACCACTATACCTTATACCGTGTACTGGTACGATGACACGCGGAGCATGCACTGCAGAAAATAAAATTAATGAATCTCACTTGCATTTGTAGGCAAATTGGACGCATTCGTGCCACAGCCAGTGAGTAGGCCTAACAAGTTACACCTGACGTTCTGGAAACAGTTCACTCGACTGGAACATCGTCTAGAAATCTGCTTCACCATCAACTTCAAGTCATACGTCACACCACAGATTTACCTGCTACGTGCTACTCAACTGCTAGACTTTGTTGTGCTCCTATTCGTGACCTTGTGGCTAAACCAGCAAACGAACGATCATTACCTTCTGAAAAAAATCATGGCTGAGACTGGGAAAGATCTAGGACCTCTAGTTGGTGCTGTAGACCAGGGAACAAGCAGTACAAGGTTTCTGGTGAGTTTATGCATAGACTTCTACTGAGTTTCAACAAGAAATTCAACGATCGTGCTTATGCTCTGAGCAGATCTTTGCCCACACGTACATGTCGCATTGTCGGCTTCTCTGCTCGGACCGACCGCCGCCAGCTTTCGTCTGTCTGCGTGCTGCGCCTGTGGCACTCAGCGAGGCTGCGAGAATTCGGCAATATTTGAGGCCTCCGAGCGAGCCATGCCACACCCGCACCCACCCCGAGATGCCTGGCCAAGAAACAGCTGCAGACTAGTGTCGTAGTACTGTTCTTACTCTTAGCCAACTGCACTTTGTGTCCATTGATCAACCGATGATTGGCATTGAAGGGGAAGAATGTGAAAAAATGAATCGCGCTGGTAAACAAGCGTTAGTCTTTCCTTGTTTCTGACTTGTATTTATGTTCAAAGACAAAGACCAGATAAAAAAAGTGATGTGACCAAATAGATTTTAGTGTCCAGCGCCAATGGAGTTGCCAGTGTTTCATTTTTGACCCTGCATCACAAAACAAACAAAAAGTTGCCAGACATGGATTTTTAGTTAAGAGTAGATTCTGAAAGAGCAGACTCTAAGCTTTAAAATGATGTATTTAACTCAATTTAAATGAACTCTCCCAACCTCTCTAAATATTAGAAAGAAAAGACACACTCTGGAAAGTGTGAACTGAGAAAACAGGGTGTATTCCAGTGCTTAATCTTTACCAAGCTATGCTAGCTGTGGGATACATTGAACAAAAAACAGGATGTTGACCACCGGAGCAATAACAATGAAGGGATTATCAAATTAAGCTGGAATTGAACATGCTTCATTACATTACATTAGCACATTCTGTACATGATTAGTACCAACTTTCAATGCAGTACAGTAGTATCATTCTCTCCAAAGTTACTGGAGTTGAAAAGGGTTTAAGAAAAACTGCTGAAAACACAAGTTCCCATTTGTTTTATGATCCCAAACTCTAATATGATATAGAAAAAGACTTACTCTTTCAGAAAATATGAAAAATTCAAGATTGGTTAATAGGTTGACCCATTTCACCTATTTTCACTCCTCACACAAAATCACTGTGTGCGACTTTTTGTTCATTTTGTGGTGTACCGTCACATTTCACCCTAACCGCACCAGCGACCCCAACAAGTCCCAGTTGCAGCGCCCTGCGCTGGGGTTAATTTCACCCTTGATCTTGTTGCAATGTGTTGGACCTTTAAACAGGGATGAGGAGGGCCCTGCGGACCCTGCTTAAATTTTGAACACAGGCCTATAAAAAAGACAAAACCTACATAACATGATGCGCGGTAATCATGTGTGATGTGATGCGATCCTGTGACATGTAGAGTAAATTAATCTGATCTCATTTGGGCATGAGTTATTGCCAATCAAGCTAATAAACTGCAATTCTTCCTGCCCCCCCCCCCAAAAAAAAAAAATGTCTCCTGCCAGAAAAGCTCGACCATCCCAGTTTTCTCCCCAAGGGCCCTATACTAATAAATTTAAATGTGTTTTGACATGCATTGTTACATACATGCTGCTATGGTGACACTGGAAATATAATAATTGCAATAGATATCTACATTTTATTGCAGTTGTGGATCGTTGGCTACCATTACAAAGTGACCTTGAATATGGTGGCAGAGAAATGTTGTGATGTAAACAAAAACAAACAATTTTGCAATTGTAGTAAGATCTGTGTTATAAATACATGTAGCAGTGTTGCAGTATATACTGCCATTGGTTACTCTGCTGCAGTGGCCAATTGTCTAAGGTACAGTCATAGAAGTCTACTGTAGTGTATTTCATTTAAGTGAGGGGAACAGTACAATGGTAAAATGTATCAGATTTTGAATATCTCAAAAGGTCTTTATCTGAGGTCCTTCTTTAGTAAGGAAAAAAGTGCTTGATTAGTTTGACTTTTAAAATCAAGTACACTGTATTTATATGGAACTATTTCACATTTCCTGAAAAGAGGAAGCATTTAAAGGTGCATAGTCCTGGTAGTGTAGACGGTGCTGTTGATGATACTGCTGATCACCGTTAGCATTGATACAAAGATTGCCGAAGTTGAGCTGTCATCAAGAGTAAAGCACGTAGGTGTTGCTAAGTAACGTTGCTTTCGTTGTCTTCACTGTATTTATATGGAACTATTTCACATTTCCTGAAAAGAGGAAGCATTTAAAGGTGCATAGTCCTGGTAGTGTAGACGGTGCTGTTGATGATACTGCTGATCACCGTTAGCATTGATACGAAGATTGCCGAAGTTGAGCTGTCATCAAGAGTAAAGCACGTAGGTGTTGCTGAGTAACGTTGCTTTCGTTGTCTTCTCTGCGCATCGCGCAGTCTGTGGTAATGCCAGGGTGCGTGCATATGTGTTTCTTATTATGACATCACAAAAGAAGTTTGCTAAGCTGTCATCCCCCTCAGCCGAATCATGAGCCGAACTGTGATCAGACCACTGGCTACAGTGGATTGGACTTCTTCGGACTCGGGGAAGTGGGCGACAGCGTAAGCGCCAAAGAGGAGTCGATAGCATAGGTCTCTATAGGAAACTTGCGCTGTGCGCCCACGTACGCATTTGACTAAAACACCGGGACCATGCACCTTTAAATGCTGAAATGAATCAGCTACCATGGAACAAATGGCTTGAAATTTCCTACATTTAAGCAGGGCTGCACACTAACCCATTTTTTTTTACTGGCCCAACCTGTCTGTCAGACCAGTAGGTGCCCAGTTTTTCCATCTTTTACTGGTCCATTTCTGAAAAAGTTACTGGTCCGATAGTGATTTTTACTGGTCAGGGACTGTCGGACCAGTTCCAGTGTGCAGCGTAGATGTAGGACAAGGAGGGTATATGGTTTGTGTGAAGGTACCTGACCTGCTGCTCCAAATAGACTTGAACCAGAGACCTTAGAATTTAGAGTCGAGAGATGGTCTTATCCACCCAGCCACAATACCTCACATGTGTAATGCTACAGTTACAGTCTGTAATTGATTAGGTACAATTATCTTTAAAAAACACTTTAATATCAAATGGGTGAATGGTCTTCATTCAGCCACATCATTTGGCAATACAGTTTTATATCAGGGAACACGCACAGTACTTAGGAAAGAGTTTTACATTGATAGATTATCTTGAACATTTAAAGTTAAATTGAGTTATCGTTATTAAAATGTTGTTGTCACTGTACATATACTTATGCAGCCTTCTTGCTTTGTGAGTACAAGATTTCAGAACTTTTGTCGTTGTTTTCACTAGGTGTTTTCAAGTAAGACATCGGAGCTGGTGGCCCACCATCAAATTGAACTGAAGCAGTCTTTTCCCAATGAAGGGTGAGTCATGGGCAGAATGAAATTACAAAATGGGGACGAGTCCCAAGTATACTCGGGCAAGTGTCTATGGGAAATGTGTGTTACAGTTCATAGCAAAATCAGACCGTCCTCAACGAGTTAAGTCTCAGGTGTAAGTAAGAACTGAGATTGTGTTTATATTGTAAAGAAAAGTGAAGAAAGAAACAAATAGAATCAATACGGTAAGTGAATAGATTTACAAACAGCTATTATACTATTATACTATACTACAGGTAAGTAATATACACTGTCGTAAGAAACAGAATTTTCATCACATGTTCTCACATTAGGCCTATACATATTTGATACTTTTTATTGATGCGTACAAGTTGACAAATTATGTAAACAATTCTTTATTAGTGACACAGCTACTAAGTAAAATGTTGAATGTATGGATGAATGCCTGGTAATGAGCTGTTTTGTGCTTCAGCTTCTCAAAATTGTGAACTAATTAAAGACTTCCCATCTACGTCTGCTTTTGCTGTGTCAGGCAATGCACAGCAGGCATCGTGTTTTACCATGGTAAAATTTTGTCACAGCAGGCATGAGTTTGTGTGATGCTGGATCAGGAAACTGGTTCATTGTGTGTAATAGTACACTGTATGCTGTGAAGTACAGTGCACCCTGATGATTTTGCAGGATTTCAGGTACTGTGTACATGTAGGCCGAATATTTCGCAAGGTTTTTATTTTTGCGAATTTCGCAAGTCAGCTGTGATTCGTGAAATTAAAGTCACACAAAAATTTTGACTCTCATCCCCATATGAATGTGATGTACCTAGGTAACATTTCTCCGTTCAGTACAGGACTTCATGAATGCGGATTTAACCACTCGCGAAATCATCGGGAAGTCTCGATTCGTGAAAATTTAGACTCTGGAAATATGGCGTTTATAGTATCATTCATAGGGCTGGGAGCCAAGTGCAGTGGTGGATCCGGGGGGAGGGGGCGCTCCGGGTATGTGCTCTCCCTTTAATTTTGGTTAAAACAAAAGAAATTGAAAAAAATGGGGGGGGGGGATGCGTGCGCCCCCCTTTAATTTTGTAAAGGCCCCCCCCCCCCTTTTTACGGAATTAATGGATCTGCCCCTGAAGTGACTTAAGCCATAAATGACTTGAATGTCACCTCTCCATGTGTGTACTGCACTAATCCCAAAGAACCATGATTAACCCATTGAGGACGGACTGATTTTGCTTCAACACGCATTTCCCATAGACGCTTGCCCGAGTATACTCGGGACTCATTCTCAGTAGGTTAACAGCTGATGTCTCCAAAAAGCACAACACCTGTATCAGTACCAAGCTTCCCCAAAAGCCATTGTCAATTGTGTTTTTCCACACTTTCTCCCAGGACAGGGTTAATTTGATTAGGAAACTCAATAAACTGACCTCATCCATGACACAGGCTTCACTTCCTGTGCCAAGCTGACAGCTCTCTTCTTACTTTCTCTTTCTATTTGTCTGTTTGTGTATTATCCATTTGTTCAGTCATTCATTTATTTATTTATTCATTCATTCATTCGTTGATTCATTCATTCATCTCTTCTGTCTTTTGTGCTTTCTCTCTATCCTTGTTTTCTCTTCTTCCTAATACTATCTCATTTCTTCTCAACTTCTTATTTTCCTTTTTCTTTGTGAACTTAGTCATCTCATTTTTCTTCTACAGAATACAGATATCATAGTACATTGGACAAATTTAAGTGTTATTTTTTGTGTAAATGCAAGGTATCCTCTTAAACTGACCTGATACCGTGACCCATCAAACAATGTAACTTTGCCAGTCCCTGTCCAAACCATTTCCCGCCGTTTGAGTTTTACAGATGATCAAAACAGCTTTAAATACAAGGGAAGTTCAGTAAAGTGCAGCTTGCTGTTAGTAGGGCCTCAACTGTGATTACTTTTTCTTTTGTTCTCTAAATATTCTTCCACATTGATCAGCTATGATAAGTCCTCATATATGGATAGTCTGAGGCATTGGATTCTCTTTGTGCTTCAGTAAAAAATTCAGTGATTCTAGCTGAATGGATATTGAAAGGTATTTGTTAAAGTTACCCTTCGTTTTAGACCTGTACTTTCTGCAGAGAGGAAACATGGTTTGAAGAATTTAGCAGCAAATTTAGTCTTTTAAAGATAAAAATGCAAGTCCAGTATAGACCTGGATAAAACACTAGCAGTTAACATTTCAAACAGCATGTGGATTTAGACACTTATGAAATAGTATGTGAATATTAATTACTTCAGAGTGTTTTGATAGTACTAACATCACCTCCTGTCTCAACACATCAATTGCTGGAGGTGATGCAATATAGAGACAGCTGGACTACTCTATCTAAAGATTTGAGTTATAAATGTCTGCACAAAGCCATTTATTGTCACTATAACTGTCTGCTATGGTTCGTTCTGTACGTTGAACTTGGCCCAGGGTGTATTTGTTTTGCTGTGTATTTAATAGGCAGCGTGCTATTTGTCCAAAATGGCATCATAATTTCACAAGCGTAGTTTTATCAGCATTTTATCATGGAACATCTCTGCAGCGTATCTTACAATCACAGCAATACTGAAGGGGGGGGGGGGGGAGGGGAGAAAATACGAATATGGGTGCTCACACCAGATTACCATGTTTTGTGAACACTAGTTGTTTAGATTCTGAATAACGGGTCCACAAATTTTGATCCTGTAATGATAATAATATATTATTGTTATTATGAAAAAAATGATAATTGTATGAAGACTTAAATAGTGATGATGAAGATAGTAATAATCATCATAGTGCTATTTATTCAAATGATACTGTAATACTGAAACTACTTCTACGACAGATTGTATATTATTTTCATTCATGTTCATTATGGCGAAGAATAAATATGATCAGAACATGATAATTTGAATTAGGATAATCATAATCTTCGCCGTCATCAGTTGCCTAGAAGACTGGTTTCAATGGACTTTGAAGGCACTTTCGGCCTTCTCTAAAACATGAAATTGACTTGGACCGACATTTTGTGGTTCGCCCCAGGTGACTAGCAATAGTCAACAAACGGTAACAACCAGACACAAATGCTTGAATGAATGAATCTTTTCTCCTGTTCGTCTTCCAGCTGGGTTGAGGAAGATCCCAAGGAGATCCTCTCCACCGTCAAGGAGTGCATCGAAAAAACCGTCGGGAAGCTGAGAGACCAGGGCGTCGACCCCGCCGGTATCAAGTCCATTGGTATCACCAACCAGCGGGAGACCACCGTGGTGTGGGACCGGACCAATGGAGAGCCCCTTCATCCTGCCATCTGTGAGTATGGTGGCTGTTAGTACTTACTCTGTGACCCTGTCATTTTCATTAGTATGGTGGCTTTAAATGCTCTATAACAATTGATCTTTTTGTTGCCCTGTTGATTCTCTGTGATTGTCATTTTTATGAGTGTGGTGGCTTAAATGCTCTATAACAATTGATCTTTTTGTTGGTTCTGTGAGTATTATTTTTATGAGTATGGGGGCTGTAAATGCTCCGTAACAATTGATCTTTTTGTTGCCTTTGGAAGCACGTTGCCATAACTGGCCATGTGTTTCTGTTTGCACAAAAAGTCTTCTTAGAACTTGACAGTGCTCTTGAGACATTCATCAGGTGTATAGTTTGAAGTCCCACAAGACAGCCATGGTGGTACAAGAAAGTTAGCTCTTGTCAATGAAACTTAGAGTTAGGATAACTAGACAAAGCATACCAATGCTTGTGATGATCTGTGAACACTAAAATATGAGTCATCAAGGACCTGCAGTTCCAACAAAAAGTCATCAGTTGAGAATTATAAGGGCATTCATTAGATTGCCAAGCCACAGTGTTCATGGCACCTTAACAGTCTTATCATTCTCAATTGATGGAGTGATACCTTGTACAATGAACCATGTACCAGTAAGGACAGACTACCACAATTTGATGCTTTAATATGGCGTTTTAAATAATCTTTAGATCCAACCAATACTCCATTTGCTGCCCTACGTGCCCATGGCATAACGAGCAGTAAGTAAGTAAGTAATACTCCATTTGATTCCTATATAATTTGTACTGGCGAAGAATAAAATGAATTTCATAATAATTCCTTAGTGAGAATTATAGGTTCATTTATTCATTTATTTGTTGTTATAATGATTTTATATTTGTTTTATCTTTTTAGTGTGGCTAGATGCAAGGACAGCTACCACTGTTGACCAGCTGGTTGCTAAGACGCCAAGCAAGACAAAGGAACATTTACAGGTATTGTGCTCAGTGTGTTTGCAGAAACTTTACCTCTTTCGTCAAGTTTACTCATGTGTCTGATGACATGCAAGTCTTTTAATGCCATTAATGGTCTGCATAACAAATGTCGACAGTAAACTATGATTCTCTCTAAAATGTGAAACTTTCCTATTTAACCCGTTGAGGATGAGTGCCAAGTATACTCCGGCAAGCGTCTATGGGAAATGTGTGTTGTAGCAAAATGAAACTGTCCTCAATGGTGACAGAAAAATAGTGTTTCCCAGCACAAACAATAGAGATTCTGATGAACTTCTGTGAATGATATTCACTGAAGAAAAAAAGTAAATGTCATACATCTATTTCCCGCTCAGATACAGTTTGCCTTGTTTGCGTGTAATACGTGAGAATTTATAGCCGTCATTGTATCATATGTAAGAAACAATTCTGGTTGCTGCGTGACACCCCTCCCCCCAAAAAAAAGAAACAAAGAAACAAATAAAACAAAGCAAAAATTTATAGCTTGGAGTGTATAAAACATTACGTTCATGTTCGTTTTATTGCCTATTGCACTGTGTGGATCATACGGCTTGGAAAGATTATAGGCCATTGTTACTGTGCATGCACCTGTGTTTGCTGTACTGTATGTGCAATAATGAAGGGTGCTGTAAATCTGAAAACGTTCTGTGTTTTGCTACGTACTACACTAAAAGCTAATAGCACCTGTGCAAGCAACATCTTGTCACTAGATTGAAGCTGGGATTAAAACTTGTGTTTAACATTTAGAGACTGCCTTTGGTGCTGTTTTGTGATGTGAAGCCAAGAGAGTTAACCTTTTACTTCCTGTAGCATTCAAAGGGCTAGCATGCCACAACCTTGGATAAAGATCTTTCTCTTGGTGAAGAAGAACATCTGTCTTCAAAATTTGATTGCCTGTGCAGACTTAGCTCCATGCCTGTAAAATATAACTGAATGAAAATTCCTTTGTTGTCTGTCTTTGTGACCCCAGTCAAGCCTGGTAACTACAGCTGTAGGCCAGTTGCTTTAGATTTCCTTTATCCAATTGATTTACCAATCATGCATGGCAAATTGTTTGTTCAAGGAGATTTATGTATAAAGCATGCAAATATGAGATATGTATGTCTCTGTACAAATGTGCACACATACATTATCATAATACGATGTACATGTTCTTAATATATACACATACATGTGTAACAAGGTACATCAATATGTGTAATACACACACATAGAAAGTATAGATACGTATAGACAAAAAACGCATACATGCGTGTCGTCTCTAGGGTGACAAACCTTGTATCTGAAATTTTGGTGAAATACATGTAATCAGAAAGTAATTTCCTGTCCATATCTTAGCTGTATTACCCCAAAAATGAAATCATCATGGCATGTCAAAGGAAAGGCTCTCCCATTTGATACAGTGCTTTGGCTGCCATGTTTTTTTTGCATTCCTGAACATTTGTCATTTTGTAGATACGAGGTCTTGTCACACCAGCGACGATATGTACAAGTAAAAACGTAATGCAAATTATTTTTTATATACTAAACATCAAATGTACCTGCCAAATACTACAATATGCCTGTATACATCTGCCATCACAGTGTAGTGGCGGATTTTCAAGCGGAACACATACCTTAGACTGAAGGAGACATTACCATCGTCATTCATAACTCTCACTTTTTATGCCTCCGCCACGAAGTGGTGCCGGAGGCATTATGTTTTCGGGTTGTCCGTCCGTCCGTCCTTCCGTCCGTCCGTAATGAATTTTGTGGACAAGGTAACTATCGAAACCTGTTGAGGTATCCTAATGAAACTTGGCATGTATGTGTATTAGGGGGTGAAGTTGTGCCTATCAACTTTTGGGTGCACATGCTCAAGGTCAAAGGTCAAAAGGTCAAGGTCAAATATATAAAATTTCACTATTTCCACCATATCTAGTGAATGCCTGAAAATATTTTCTTGAAACTTAGTGTATACATGTATTACCCAATTGAGATTCTCTGGTGAAAGTTTGGGTCATGAGGTCAAAGGTCAAAAGGTCAGGGTCAAATACATAAAATTTCACTATTTCCACCATATCTATTGAATGCCTGAAGAGATTTTCTTGAAACTTAGTGTATACATGTATTACCCAATTGAGATTCTCTGGTGAAAGTTTGGGTCATGAGGTCAAAGGTCAAAGGTCAAAAGGTCAAGGTCAAATATATAAAATTTCACTATTTCCACCATATCTAGTGAATGCCTGAAAATATTTTCTTGAAACTTAGTGTATACATGTATTACCCAATTGAGATTCTCTGGTGAAAGTTTGGGTCATGAGGTCAAAGGTCAAAGGTCAAAAGGTCAGGGTCAAATACATAAAATTTCACTATTTCCACCATATCTATTGAATGCCTGAAGAGATTTTCTTGAAACTTAGTGTATACATGTATTACCCAATTAAGATTCTCTGGTGAAAGTTTGGGTCATGAGGTCAAAGGTCAAAGGTCAAAAGGTCAGGGTCAAATATATAAAATTTCACTATTTCCACCATATCTAGTGAATGCCTGAAAATATTTTCTTGAAACTTAGTGTATACATGTATTACCCAATTGAGATTCTCTGGTGAAAGTTTGGGTCATGAGGTCAAAGGTCAAAGGTCATAAGGTCAGGGTCAAATACATAAAATTTCACTATTTCCACCATATCTATTGAATGCCTGAAGAGATTTTCTTGAAACTTAGTGTATACATGTATTACCCAATTAAGATTCTTTGGTGAAAGTTTGGATCATGAGGTCAAAGGTCAAAGGTCAAAAGGTCAGGGTCAAATATATAAAATTTCACTATTTCCACCATATCTAGTGAATGCCTGAAAATATTTTCTTGAAACTTAGTGTATACATGTATTACCCAATTGAGATTCTCTGGTGAAAGTTTGGGTCATGAGGTCAAAGGTCAAAGGTCAAAAGGTCAGGGTCAAATACATAAAATTTCACTATTTCCACCATATCTATTGAATGCCTGAAGAGATTTTCTTGAAACTTAGTGTATACATGTATTACCCAATTAAGATTCTCTGGTGAAAGTCTGGGTCATGAGGTCAAAGGTCAAAGGTCAAAAGGTCAGGGTCAAATACATAAAATTTCACTGTTTCCACCATATCTATTGAATGCCTGAAGAGATTTTCTTGAAACTTAGTGTATACATGTATTACCCAATTAAGATTCTCTGGTGAAAGTTTGAGTCATGAGGTCAAAGGTCAAAGGTCAAAAGGTAAAGTAAAAATATTAAAACTTCTTTTTTTTCTCCGTACCTTGGAAAATTGTTCAAGGTATCTTCATGGAACATAGTATATACATGTACTGACTGGAAGTGATTATCTAGAGAATGTAGGGTTCATGGGGTCAAAGGTCAGGGGTCAAAGGTCAAGTGCAAGACTTCAAAATTTTACTATTACCCTCATATTTATGCAATGCCAGCAGGGTTATTTTTTTACACTTGGTGTATGCGTGTGTAACCTAATAGAAATTCTCTGGAAAGTTTTTTTTTCTCTCTTTTTGCCTCAAAGGTCAAAAGGTCAAAGATCAAGTGAAAGTGCTGAACTAACTTTTTCCTCCATATCTCGGAAGTGGCTCAAGTTACCTTGAAACTTAGTACATATTATGCATGTTCTACCTGAAAGTAATTATCTTATGAATTTTAGGGTCAAGGGCCAGATGAAAATGGTAACAATTTACTATTCAATTCAGAAATTGCACTTTTTCTCCACACCTGTACCTTGAAAATTACTCAATGCCTAAATGTATGAATGGGTCAAAGTCAAGTTAAAGTCCTTAAATCCCTAGATACATGCTCTCCTATTCATCCAATTAAACCTACGTCAAGGAAGGTGAACATTCAACACATTTGTGACAAACTTGTCATTCCAATGTTTTACCAATTTTGTGAAAATGTAATCACACAGTGTCCACATGTACTATCTAGACCTATTGGGAAAATCATGCATTATGGCGGAGGCATACCAGTCGCCAAAGCGATATTTCTAGTTCTCCTTTTTGAATAATTCTCTCTCACTCTCTCGTCCAGCCACTGTGTGGTCTGCCACTCTCCACCTACTTCAGTGCGGTCAAGCTACGATGGCTGCTGGACAATGTACAGGAAGTGGCCACTGCAGTGACTGATGGGAGATGTATGTTTGGCACTGTGGACTCCTGGTTGATGTGGGTAAGACATGCTATAGAAATATTTGAATGAATAATCAGGTGTGAATATGCACTCAATATCTATGTGAATATGAATAAGTGTGATTAATGAGTGAAATCGTATGATGTACAAACGTATGAACACATATACAAATATGAAACGAATACGGTATACGCCATATATTTCGCAAGTCTAAATTTTCGCGAATCAGGAATTCCCGACGATTTTGCGAGTGGTTAAATTCGCGATCGTGGAGTCCTCTACTGAACGAAGAAGTATACACGCGTACGTCACATTCACATCGGGATCAGAGTCAATATTTTTGCGTGTCTTTAATTTCGCGAGTAGCACCCGACTCGCGAAATTCGCGAAAATAAAAACCTCCCGAAACATTTGGCGTATACAGTATCAATTTGTTAACAGACACATGTACAATGTATGCATGTAATCAGATTGTGTGTGACAATACTATTCATAAATTGATTGCTGAAAGAAAGATGTTAATGTTTTTAATTTCATATTATTTTAGTAGGCAATATTCAAACTTTTTCAATTTCTACCACTTTTTTTTTTTATGTCATTTGTGCAAAATCAGACTGAATGCCAGAACTGTAGAGTTTGTCATCCCTGAATGTCAGATAACACACTTCATGTGGGGAAACATCCTAACTGCTGGAGAGGAGACTATTGCTTTTTAAACCAACCCATAGAGGAAGAAAGTTCATGTGTGTGATTTCAAACATTTTGATAGATGAGGGTCTAGTATCATTTTGCATTTCACTTCATTAAACAACTTGTATATTTCCATGGTAGTGAGACATCAATCATTTTAAGTGCTGTTCTAGTAAATTTGATTATTATCAACGACAGAAAATACTGTTTGATGTTAAATGGGACATTTAAATTTCTGTATAATCTTCTAGAATCTGACGGGAGGAGTGAACGGAGGTCTTCACATAACGGACGTCACCAACGCCAGCCGTACCATGCTGATGAATATTACTTCTCTTCAGTGGGACACAAAGCTTTGTAGGTCAGTATGGGAGGCTGCGTTCTGTTTCTGGTGAACAGAACATTTTCATTCCAAGTTTCTCAAGAGGAAATGTCTTATTCAAAATATGAGAATATTGCACTCTTCAAATGATATTCTCATCATATAGGCCTATATACTCTGTGTACAAATATTCCTCCATATTAGTATGAGACAGAGAGAAAAACAGAATGTTTTCAAAGTATAAAACTAATAATAATCACAAACTGTTTCCTGACACACATTTTGAGAAAGAATGAGATGAAAAAAAAAAAAGATCTGCTGGTTTGACAGTGTTCAGTGATGCAATGGAAATGGTTTCTGAATGATCGGAAGGGAGTGATAATTGTGAAAAAGTGTTCAAGTCCCTCAAAATAAAATCTTAGTTACACAAAGCCCTTCTCAGGTGACCCCTGACGATCATGTGATATTAATCAATCTATCAGACCTTTCAGCCTAGCTCGAGTACATGTGACTATCTTACAATGTGAATACTATCTGTTTAACAGCTTCTTTGGGGTGCCCAAAACCATACTTCCTGTAATCAGGAGCTCGGCTGAGATTTACGGAAGCTTGGTGGACACCGCTCTCAAGGGAGTGCCCATAGGAGGGGTGAGTGAACGGTCAGAACCACTGGACTTTGACCTTGTCCTGTACCTCCGTGCCATTCCCTAACCTGTTGAGGACAAGTCCCGAGTATACTAGGGCAGGGGTCTATGGAAAATGTGTGTTGTAGCAAAATCAGTCCGTCCTCAACGGGTTAAAAGTGGGAAAAATAGTGTATAATGGCCCATTGAGTTATCAGAATCTGTGAGGTTCATGGCAAGAGTGACAGTTACGATGAATTCTTTGCTCTACCAAAGTTACAGGATTTGGGGATTAATGGTGTTTTAAATTAATGCTCCTGGAGGCCTTGTCCCTTCTGCTTATCTTTTGTCCTTTTGCCTTCTCATCCTTTCATCATTCATTCTTGAATCTCTCCTGATATGTGACATGATTGAAGCAGAGCTTCCAAGTCTCCTTGATTCTGCAGGAGACTTCCTGAAAACTCAGTTATATCTCCCCATATCCACATCACAGAAAGCAAAAATCTCTCTAATTTAGGAATTATTTTCACCCACTGAGATGCATGTAACACACAGGTATCTCCCTGATTGCTGCTCTCTAGAATCTTTCTTATTTTTGTGGATGAATGTTGCCAGCCCTGTTGAAGGGCAACAGACAAAAAAAAAATCACTCTCAGTCCTCTTCAAAACAGCCTCTCAACTCAGTCTAGTGATTCTAAAAGGAAAACAAGGAAAAAATTTGGCAATGAAGTCAAGATAGAGAGTGTGACAACTGATATTCTTGCAGTGACAAATCCATAGTTCCACTTTCTTTGGGTGCGTTTATCTAAACATTTTCAGAGGCAGAATCATGAGCCTTAATGGGTTTGAGGCATTTTCGGGTGATAGATAAATGCAACCGTGTTTTCAAACGTGTTTAGAAATGCCGATTTGAAATGCCGTAGGGTGATGTGAAACACATTTGAGACCCTTCCTGCCTATCTGTGAGTAGATAAACGCAATGTCGTTTTGAAACGTGTTTATATCTTCAAGCCGCCAAGGTCAACTTCTAATGTACATGCTGTCGGATACGAAAAAGCATGCCTCAGTTGACTTCTCCTTCCGGGGTTGAACGGCGCAAAGCAGCTCTGTAGTGACAACACTCTAATCGCGATTATGATGTTTAGATAAATGCAGCACCCCGAGAATTGGATTTCAAACCACCTTCGTATACGCCTTTTGAAACTTGTTTTGAAACGTGATTCTCTCTCCTGAGTTAGATAAATGCAGCCTTAGATTCAACAAGGTGGCTTTGTGTTAGTCAAAAAAACCAGACTTCCAAACACAAAGACAGGTGATGGTAACTTTATGATTGACTGGAATGGAAGGATGTTTGAGGCTGAGTAGGATCACGGTACAAATTTGTGGTCATGAGATTAACAAGTTGTTAATCTCATGACCACAAATCTGTACCGTGATCCTACTCAGCCTCAAATCACCTGTATCATCTCATGTGTAGAAAAGGATTGTTTTAAATGCAGTTGTCAAATTGATACTATGAGAACCTCTCTTGTCTCTCTTTAAAATGTTGCTTTAATAGTGGGGCAGCTTAGCAAACCTTTTGTGCATTTTGTGATACAAGCACCAAATTTGGCACAAATGTACATTAACATATTGCAAACATTTTCAGATATTGGGCCACTTGGAATTCTCTCTTTATGTCCGCCATATTGGATTTCAAAATGGCCGCCATTTGAAATCTACATTTGGGACTATCTCTGGGTCAAATGGTGCTATTAACTCGATTCTGGTGTCTAAATGTATGTTTTGGGGGGCAAGGAATCTAATGGTAACAATCTGCATTGCGTATTTTCACCAATGGGCCGCCATATTGGATTTCAAAATGGCCGCCATTTGAAATCTACATTTGCGATTATCTCTGGGTCTATGCTGCTATTGACCCGATTCTGGTGTCTAAATGTATGTTTTGGGGGGCAAGGAATCCAATGGTAACAATCTGCATTGCATATTTTCGCCAATGGACCGCCATATTGGATTTCAAAATGGCCGCCATTTAAAATCTATATTTGCAAATATCTCTGGGTCTAATGCTGCTATTGACTCGATTCTGATGTCTAAATCTATGTTTTGGGGGGCAAGGAATCCAATGGTAACAATTTGCATTGCGTATTTTCACCAGTGGACCGCCATATTGGATTTTATGGCCGCCATTTGAAATCTACATTTGCAATTATCTCTGGGTCTAATGTTGCTATTGACTTGATTCTGGTGTCTAAATGTATGTTGTTGTTGTTGTTGTTTTTTTTTTTTGGGGGGGGGGGGAAAGAATCCAATGGTAACAATCTGCATTGCGTATTTTCACCAATGGGCCGCCATATTAGATTTCAAAATGGCTGCTACTCGATCTACATTTGTCGATATCTTAGGATCTAATGACTTGATTTTGGTGGTGGTGGTGGCAGTAGTTGTAGTGGTAGCTGTAGTGGCGGTGATGATAACAGAAATGTTACATTGTGTCATTTCAGGTTCATTGTGATGTATGCATGCCTATAGACTGGCAGTGCTGGTTTTTTGTTTTTGTCTAAGAGGTTCAGATTAGCTCATGCTGAGCGAACTTCACCATCAACATCACCGCAACTCACCACAACTGACTTGAAATTATGCCTCATATATCAAGAAGACAAGATGGCGACCCTGACCAAACCTGACCAATCAAAGAGGAAAGACATTGGTAGCGGGTAAAGTTCACTCGCATAGAACTTGATCAAATTCAGTGAACTTTGAGAGCTTCCAGGATCATTTCACTTGGAAAGACTCAATGATGGTCATGGCATTGAAGCTGCGATGGTTGAACACGGTGTACAATATCACCAGACGTGCAGGCTTCAGTACAACAACACCAAAATACAGAGAGCACAAAAGAGAGCACTCAAGAAAGAAGAACAGAGCGATGAGGAACAATCTTTATGCAAACGCACCAGGGCACATTCATGTTCATCGAGTACAGAGAAGGTCCCAGAAACATCATCCACCTGTGTCAAGCACAGTGTTGCACAGGAGACCCCACTTCCAACATACATAGGGATGATGTTTCATGCTCATACACGCAAGAAGGGATTGGACGACAGACTGTCACACGTTGGCCTGAGCATCTCTCTCTCGTCATCTTGGGCTGCATTTCATGCCAGCCAACAGCCACCAGATGCTCAAGTCATCTGCCCCATGTCGCTGCTTCCACTCTTCCTGGAAAGAGTCCACATTGTGGCCATGATCCTGCAATCAATGGATGTTTTGAAAAATGCTGTAGAACACCTGAATCCTGAACAGACACCAGTGGTCACCTTTGATCAGCTACTGCTTGCTTTGGCCATGCAGATACAGTGGAAGTGGCCAGAGAGTTATGGTGAGGACCACGTACATAGTAGTGATGTTTGGTGGTCTCCACATAGAGATGGCGGCACTGAAAACACTGGGGGACTGACTGCAAGGGAGTGATTGGGTGCAAGCACTTGTGCAAACTGAGATTACGATCGTGACAGCAGGGACAGCAGACTCATTCCTGCGAGCATTGAATGTCTTGCGCACAAGAAGAGCACATCAAGTGACTGCAACAGCACTGTACATCCTGCAACACCATGCCTACAACCACTACTGTCTGGGAGAAACCAGGGACGAAGAGGACCTTCATGCGTTTGAAGACTGGTGTTGCCAGAGACGAGACAACATCACCCAGTTTCGCTACTGGGCAACTGTGCTAGAACTAGAACTGTTGGTTCTAGTGTATGTGCGTTCTCTCAGGCAGGGATCGTTGATGATGTACCTCGATGCTCTGACAGAGCTGGTCCAGCCTATGCTAGGTGGATACCAGTGCACCTAAAGGACATGGCAAAACTCACTACCAAACACCCAGATGTAGCCAGGAAATTCAGTGAAGGCAACTTCACATTTCAGAAAACACAGAGGGTGTTCTCTTCAATCCCAATTGACCAGGCACATGAGCAGAATAATGCCTGCATCAAAGGAGACGGTGGCGCGGTTGGGCTCACTGACAACCCTAGTGCCCTTCGTCGCTGGATGGTTGCGGGACCGGAGGTTGCTCGGGTGATCGAAGAATTCCAGGATGGGAACCAATAGTGTAGACCAAAAACAGCAGACACACAAGACAAACAAGTTTCTAGGACCATCTCTGTACTCAATGAACGTGAATGTGCCCTGGCGCATTTCCATGAAGATTGTTCCTCATCGCTCTGCCCTTCTTTCTTGATTGCTCTCTTTTGTGCCCTCTGTAGTTTGGTGTTGTTGTACTGGAGCCTGCACGTCTGGTGATATTGTGCACCGTGTTCAACCATCGCAGCTTCAATGCCATGACCATCATCGAGTCTTTCCAAGTGAAATGATCCTGCGAAGCTCTCAAAGTTCTCTGCGAGTGAACTGTACCCACTACCAATGTCTTTTCTCTTTGATTGGTCAGGTTTGGTCAGTGTCTCCATCTTGTATTCTTGACATATGAGGCACAACCTGCAGTCAGTTGTGGTGAGATGCGGTGATGTTGATGGTGAAGTTCGCTCAGCATGAGCTAGTGTGAACCTCTTGGACATGGTGGAACTGTCTTGAACAAAAACCAGCACCGTCAGTCTACAGGCATGCATGCATCACGATGAACCTGGAATGACATAATGTAACATTTCTGGCATCATCACTGCCACTACAGCTACCACTACACCTACAACTACTACTACCACCACCACCACCACCACCAGAATCATGTCATTGGATCCAAAGATAACAACAAATGTAGATCGAGAAGCGGCCATGTATAAAAGCAGACATTTTGAAATCCAATATGGCGGCCCATTTGGTGAAAATACGTAAAGTAAATTGTTACCATTGGATTCTTTGCCCCACAAAAGATACATTTAGACACCAGAATCGAGTCAATAGCAACATTAGACCCAGAAATAATCGCAAATGTAGATTTCAAATGGCGGCCATTTTGAAATCCAATATGGCGGCCCATTGGTGAAAATACGCAATGCACATTGTTACCATTGGATTCCTTGCCCCCTAAAACATACATTTAGACTCCAGAATCGAGTAAATAAGCAGCATTAGACCCAGAGATAATCACAAATGTAGATTTCAAATGGCGGCCATTTTGAAATCCAAAATGGCGGCCCATTGGTGAAAACACGCAATGTAGATTGTAACCATTGGATTCCGTACCCCCCCCCGCCCCCCCCCCAAAAAAACCCGTACATTTAGACACCAGAATCGAGTCAATAGCAACATTAGACCCAGCGATAACGACAAATGTAGATTTCAAATGGCGGCCATTTTGAAATCCAACATGGCGGCCCATTGGTAAAAATACGCAATGCAGATTGTTACCATTGGATTCCTTGCCCCCTAAAACATACATTTAGACACCAGAATCGAGTCAATAGCAGCATCACACCTAGAGATTAATAATCGCAAATGTAGATTTCAAATGGCGGCCATTTTGAAATCCAATATGGCGGACATAAAGACAAAATTCTGAGTGGCCCAATATCTAAAAATGTTTGCAACATGTTAATGTACATGTGTGCCAAATTTGGTGCTTGTATCACAAAATGCACAATTCCTTTGAATTTTCGAGCTAAGCCGCCCCACTATAATTCATTTTTTACTCTCCTTTCCATAGATACTTGGAGACCAGCATGCAGCATTGGTTGGTCAATTGTGCTTCAAGAAAGGCATGGCAAAGAATACGTGAGCAAATAGAGTGATAATTTTTTTTTTTTTTTTTTATACTGTATTATTACTAATCCTACTACTGCTACTACTTCTCTTCCTCCTCCTCCCACTACTACTACTACTACTACTACTACTACTACTACTACTACTACTACTACTTCTACTAATACTACTACTACTACTTCTACTGCTTTAATTACTACTATTGCTACAGTAACTACTGTGCTACTACTACTACTACTACTACTACTACTACTACTACTACTACTGTTTTAATTACTACTATTGCTACAGTAACTACTGTGCTACTACTACTACTACTACTATTACTTCTACTACTACTGTTTTAATTACTACTATTGCTACAGTAACTACTGTGCTACTACTACTTCTACTACTACTACTACTACTACTACTACTACTACTACTACTACTACTTCTACTGTTTTAATTACTACTATTGCTACAGTAACTACTGTGCTGCTACTACTACTACTACTACTACTACTACTACTGTTTTAATTACTACTATTGCTACAGTAACTACTGTGCTACTACTACTAATACTACTACTACTACTACTGTTTTAATTACTACTATTGCTACAGTAACTACTGTGCTACTACTACTACTACTACTACTACTGTTTTAATTACTACTATTGCTACAGTAACTACTGTGCTACTACTACTACTACTACTACTACTACTACTACTACTACTACTACTACTACTACTGTTTTAATTACTACTATTGCTACAGTAACTACTGTGCTGCTACTACTACTACTACTACTACTACTACTACTACTACTACTACTACTACTACTACTGTTTTAATTACTACTATTGCTACAGTAACTACTGTGCTACTACTACTACTACTACTACTACTACTACTACTGTTTTAATTACTACTATTGCTACAGTAACTACTGTGCTACTACTACTACTACTACTACTACTGTTTTAATTACTACTATTGCTACAGTAACTACTGTGCTACTACTACTACTACTACTACTACTGTTTTAATTACTACTATTGCTACAGTAACTACTGTGCTACTACTACTACTACTACTACTACTACTACTACTACTACTACTACTACTACTACTACTACTACTACTGTTTTAATTACTACTATTGCTACAGTAACTACTGTGCTGCTACTACTACTACTACTACTACTACTACTACTACTACTACTACTACTACTACTACTGTTTTAATTACTACTATTGCTACAGTAACTACTGTGCTACTACTACTACTACAACTACTTCACTACCACTACTCCTTCTTCCTTTTATTTTCATTATATTAGTTGGGCAACTAGTAGCAATGGGAGTTAATCTTTACAAGACAAGTTTTCGTTTGCCCTTGTCATCAAACATATCAAACACGTTCAAGTTATTGCAGAGTACAAGTAGACTGTGTACATATATAGTGTTATATAATGCCCCAATGAAGCTGTGTGAAAATGAGTATGTGTGTGTGTGTGTGTGTGTGTGTGTATGTGTGTGTGTGTGTGTGTGTGTCAGGTTTCATAAACTGGCTGGCAGTATTTTGTGCAAACATGTCAGTGTTTGACCTTCAGAGATAACGCTGTGAGTTATGTTTGCTGTATCATCTTAACAGCTTTCCTCAGTGTCTATTACAGTATCTGCCTGCCGTTCTCCCTTGGGTCTCATGAGTACACATACTTGGCCTACTGCCTGTATGTTCCATTAACATTGTGTTTGCTTACAATTGTGAGTGACTGTCATATACCTTAAGACTTGAAATAAAGAGAACATAGAGAGTGTTATTTCATCTGAAAGTTGTGCAGTGAGTGGAGGGACTTACACCCTCCTGTTAATAGCATTTCAAACCCCAAGTCCCAAGACTGCACATTTTTGTATATTATTCTTAAAAACACAAAAGTCATCATTTTTTTTTGTTGTATTGTACATGCTAGTCAGAGTACATAATGAGTGATAGATATATACCTTTAAGCGCATTTTTTTTCTTTTTTTTTATGGTAGCTATATTCATTGCATTATCATTTATTTTACAGCATGTGTACATAGTGGGTATTCAATCTTATTATGTGTCACATCCCTGAAGATTGCAGCTGCTTATTTACTAGTGTCAAATAGAATTCAGAACCTGATTATGTTCAAGTGGCTTACTATATCTCCATTCTATATTTGTATGATTTTACATTTATTTACTCAACATTTTCCTTCCCACAAGAGAATACTGTAAAACCAAATATTTTCACGGTATGAAATTTTTGCCAATTGGACCTTTTGAGCGGCATGACATTTTTGCGAGATGCCTCTAACATTCAATGCATATAGCGTAGACAAGAACTTAAGTATGCATTTTGATTTCGCGAATCTTGGCTCTTGCGAAATTTGCAAAATGAAAGTGCACGCAGACATTCCTCGTTTTACAGTAGTAAAGACAGGCCACAATCACATAATCATATTTTGCCAATCACTGACTGATATTTGAACTGATCAATATGAAGACGACGATGATAATGACAATGACAATAAAACAGAGTAGTTGATTATGCTGTATACTAAAGTACTAAGACACTTGCTGGTAATAAGCAAATAAAAAAGTATTTTTTATATGCCTTGTTAATGGGTTCTTGATCGAGTCATTTCAATTCTGCTTCCCATTCCAACAAGGTCATTGATAATAATAATGATAATGATATTTATTATTATTATTGTTAATATAATAGTAATGATAATGATAATGGTGATAGTAATAGTAATAATAGTAATAGTAATAGTAATAATAATAGTAATAGTAATAATAATAATAATAATAATAATAATAATAATAATAGTAATAATAATAATAATAATAATAATAATAATAACCATGATAATAATAATGATAGTAATAATAATAGAAGATCTTTTTTTTTTATTTGAAATATTTGTAGGTATGGTACTGGCTGTTTCCTGATCTACAACACAGGGGAGGAGAGAGTGTTTTCCAAACATGGACTTCTGACAACTCTAGGGTACAAGCTTGGCAAGGATGCCCCTACAATCTATGCATTGGAAGTAAGTTATTGTAGCAGTGAAGTGATGTTTTATAAAAGAAAACGCCATATGTTGGTTATTTCAAATTGATTAATTTCTGCTTCAATGTACTTTGGTATTTCCATGGTAAAAGGGTTGATTATAGGGATGTGTAGTTAAATTCTGTTTCCAGTGTGCACTAGCCCCAATACAGCATGATCTTTGAGAACTCTTTAATGACATTAATTGATTGATTGATTGGTTGTTATTGATTTTTCTTACCCCGAACATGTAATGGGTAAAGTTGAAGAGAAAATGCGAAGCATTACTTTTATGTAAATTGTATGGCAAATCTATGATTGTTTTTCTTTCAAATGACCAGAAGTTACATTATTGTAGAGGCATGACTTTTGCACACAAAACAATGACAAAAACTTGGGTTTACTCGCAAATCCAATAGGGAACACGGCTTGATAGTCAATTGCCATATAATATGCGAGCTACATATGACAGGAGTGGAATCGCGAGAAATGTTATCATTGTACTGTGGCATTTGGCAATTTATCTATCCGTTGGGGCGGTTTTGTGCGTTTGAGCAGAATATGCAAACTTGGCATGCTGTCGACTGAGTCGTGTGTACGAACGTGGCACATAAACAGTTAGCCAAAGTTTACCAGTCAAGAGTATAATTCACACCAGTACAATTTACTTCTTTTCCACCTCACATATTATTTTTAACCTCATCCATTCATATATCAAGGGCTCGGTGGCAGTAACGGGAGCAGCTGTGAGATGGCTGAGGGACAATCTAGGAATCATCAAAACTGCACCAGAAGTCGGTAAGTCTGAGCAATTCTCAAGCGTTCTCTCCCTCATGTAAAGATTGACTTGTCATTTTACCCTGTTGCATAGGCAACATTCTTCGTAATGATAACCAAGAATATGTATGTGTATTTTTGTTCAGCTATTGCAGTGATTATAATCTTGAGTTGAATTCAGTAATGTCTGTTTTTTTTTTTTTTTTTAAATGGTATGATAGTAGTACATGTGTATGCATCACTGTTTCATGACATTTGCTCCTACAACAGTTGCTCCTATGGAATATCTGCATGCTAAGCCAAACATAGATTCTACCCACAAACATAACCCTAACCCTCATACTAATCTTCACATCAAACTATGCTGAAACCTAGAACTGTATTACAACCCTAACCCTAAGTATTTGGAGAAAAGAAGACCGGAGCAATTGTCACAGGAGCAAATGTTGTGTCACCATGCACCATATTTGATTTCTTGTTGGTGTAGATTTTATTTGAGCTTTGAGTCAGGTGGTCATTTGCTCTTGGAGATCATTGATATAATGTTAAATGATCATCATTCTCCTCCATATCATTGTAATAAATCATCTTTTGTTCAATATCTAGTGCTATCACCTGTGGTACTGCCTTCATTTATTGCTCTGATTTACTATAAGGATGATGTGCTAAGTAGAAGATCAATGATATAAGATGTTCAATTGTTTTACTATATTTTTTTGGGGGAATGCACCCTACTAGCTTTGCTTCTTCAGCATTCCACCCCATCTCCTGCATTTTCTTAAAGGGAAGATAAACCCCAAGAACAATGTGGATTGAGTGAAAGCAGCAACATTAGTAGAACACATCAGTGAAAGTTTGAAGAAAATCGGACAATCGATGCAAAAGTTATGAATTTTTAAAGTTTTGGTGTTGGAACCACTGGATGAGGAGACTACTAGAGGTTATGACGTATGAGTGGACTACAATATCAAGAAAATATAAAGAAAATACTACAAAAATCTATTTTTCATGAAAATTACAAATTCCATCAACTTGATATTGACATATGTTAAGGGTAGTAATTATTCCCCCTGCTTTCTGAAAGCAGTTGGTCCACTGCTCTTTCATAATTCTAGAAAAGTGAATTTTTGTTGAATATCCTTTATATTTTCTTTGTATTGTTGTCCACTCATACGTCATATCCTCTAGTAGTCTCCTCATCCAGCGGTTCCAACACCAAAACTTTAAAAATTCATAACTTTTGCATCGATTGTCCGATTTTTCTCAAACTTTCACTGATGTGTTCTACTAATGTTGCTGCTTTCACTCAATCCACATTGCTCTTTGGGTTTACCTTCCCTTTAACTTCAGAATGTTCTTTGTGCTTTTTCTTTTTCACCCTATCATTTGTAAATCCATAAATTTCATTTATCATATTTTGTAATATTTACATATGTACTTATATCTCATGTGGAAAGAAAAATGTATTTACAAGTTCTGTTGGAGATGGAAAAAATAAATGAAATGAAATGAAATGAAATGTTCTCCATTCTACTCAGAATCGCTTGCCAGGGAGGTGTCCAACAACGGAGGAGTCTACTTTGTACCCGCCTTCTCTGGTCTTTATGCCCCGTACTGGGAGGCCGACGCGAGAGGGTAAGCCGTACAGGTCTACAGCTCAATACTGTAAACACAAAATTCTTTGACATCCATGATGTACTGTAAAACAGGATATTTTCGCGGCATGAAATTTTCGTGAATGGGAGCCGATGGCCTTTTTCGCGGCATGAAATTTTCACGGTTGCCTGTAACATTCAATGCATATAGTGTAGACAAGAACTTTTGCAGCCCTTTTAATTGTGCAAATCTTGGCTCTCGCGAAATTCATGAAATTAAAATGCAAGCAAACATTCCTCATTTTACAGTAACACTATTCAGTGAGCTCTTTAACCCTTGAAAGAACGTGGCACTTTGATGAACGTTTCCCCCAAATGGTTTGGATTGTGTTTTATGAAACAGTTTTGCGAGTTGTAATGTTGGTTAGATTTCACCATGGGGACATAATATTCTGTAATACCTGTAATTGATTATCAATTATTTTGCTTTGTTATGCTTCAAAATTTGTTTATTTTAGTCCATGTTGTTGTAACTATTTTGATATTGACAGATTTGATTCATTCTCTCAGTGAGAAATTGTCAATGCCTTGTTCAGTTGTCGTACTTTCCAGACATACATACATGAAAGGGGATATATTGGGTGGAAATTGATTCTTCCACAACAGCCCCCAAAGCAATGCCAAAATCATTCAACAGTACTCTAGTGTGTCATTGTCGCCATGTACCTCTTGATAAAATAATTTGAAATTTTTATGTATTCACTCTTTCTGATTATATTACACTTTGCACTTAGGTGAAAAATTTTGTATGCATGTATGTAAATTCTGATGTAATTGGGCAAGTGAGGGCGCTATTCCGCTTTTCAGTGAAGACCTTTTCAATCTGGATTGCCTCTTGTATTGAACCATGGACAGGACCATCTGTGGACTAACCCAGTTCAGCACCAAAGCCCACATTGCCAGGGCAGTTCTAGAGGCTGTGTGCTACCAGACAAGAGAGGTACACTTGACACTAACACCATTCTAATATCTCACATGTACCATGAATTGTAAACACTCGACACTAAATATGATCTCAGGATCTCATTGGTAGTAAACACTAACAAGAGAGGTGTACATATTTGACACTAACAGTATTCTAGATATAACACATAGAGTGAACTTTTAACACTTGACACTAATATGATTTCAGGATCTCATTGGTAGTAAACACCAACAAGAGAGATGTACATTTGACACTAACAGCATTCTAGACATCACATGTAGAATGAACTGTCGACACTTGACACTGATATGATCTCAGGATCACATTGGTAGTAAACTCTGACAAGAGTGGTACACCTGACACTAACACAATTCTAAATGTCACATGTAGCATGAACTGTAAACACTTGACACTATTCTGATCTCAGGATCACATTTGTAGTAAGAACTGACAAGATAGGTGTACACATGACACTAACAGTATTCTGGATATAACACATACAATGAACTGTTAACACTTGACATTAATATGATCCAGGATGCGAGATCACATTGGTAGTAAACACTGACAAAGGTGTATACTTGACACTAACATTATTCTAGATATCTTACATAGAATAAACTGTTAACACTTGACACTAACATGATCTTGAGATCAAATTGGAGGTAAACTCTGACAAGAGAGATAAACTTGACACTAACACCTGCCTGGATCTGTCTCATATTTATAGAAGAAAATGATTCAGATTGAAGTTTCTGTTAGACACCTTCTCTCAAGAGGAGAAATACCAAAGTCAAACAACTTTGGAACCCAGCCTGTCATTCCACTTTGTTGGATGCTTCTACTACCATGGGCAACTCTCATTGATAACATGATAATGATAATGAAAATGATAATGATGATAATAATGATAATGATAAAAGTGATGCTGATAATAGTAGTAGTAGAAGTACCATGTAGTTGTTATAGTAGTAGTAATAATACTGTTATTACTGAATGATTATGATATTATTGTTATTATTATCACTATATGTAATTATCATCCCTACTAGTATTATTATTTTTGCTGCATTTATTACTGCCGTTACAATCATCACCACTACCTTCATAGTTTATTGTTACTACTATAATACTAATGATGATATGATGAAAGTGATAGTGATAATTATAATAATGATGATAGTACTGGTAGTAATAATGATATGAAGAGAGAGAATCAGTATGATAACAATGATATTAACCCATTCCATACTGAATTCTGAAATGTCCATAGACTTAATGAGCTGGCCACCAGGTGCCTGTGCAGAGTTGGTTAAATCATCATTACTATTACTGCTTGTACTTCTACTTCTGCTGCTTATCCAGCTTCTAGATGCCATGAACCAGGACTCAGGCATTCCGTTGGAGAGGCTGCGCGTGGACGGTGGGATGACCATGAATAACCTCCTCATGCAGCTCCAGGCCGATATACTGGACATCCCCGTCGGTAGGTTTTTATCTTGACCCCTCCAAGCCAATGTCCTGGACATCCCTGTGTGTAGGTTTTTATCTTAAAGGAAACCCAAACCCAAAGAGAAATGTGGATTGAGTGAAAGCAGCAACATTAGTAGTAAACATATCAGTGAAAGTTTGAGGAAAATCAGACAGTCAATGCAGAAGTTATGAATTTTTAAAGTTTTGGTGTTGGAACCGCTGGATGAGATTATAACATATGTGAGGACAATAATATAAAGAAAATATAAAAGGAATTCCACAAAAAAAAAAATGTTTTTCATAAAAATTACATATTCCATCAAATTGATACTGACATATGTGAAGGGTAGCAACTATTCCCCATGCTTTCTGAAAGTGGTTTATTTAGTCAAAATATAAAAGGAATTCCACAAAAAAAAAAATTTCATAAAAATTACATATTATCAAATTGATACTGACATATGTGAAGGGTAGCAGCTATTCCCCATGCTTTCTGAAAGTGGTTTATTTAGTCAAGTGCTCTTTCATTATGCTAGAAAAGTAAATGCGCAACAAACAGCTTTATGAAACAGGGCCCTGGAAACTGATGACTGTCAGTGATTAGAGATAAGCTGCTGGTAATCCCTCTAATCCCTATTGTGTCACAATGGTGTCCAGATGGTCTGAGGCACATTGCTACCCATACCAAGGAGGTTTAAGAGATGGAGTTCCAACTGGCTGTACAGTTATTATTCAAACAGCTGCCATTTTTCTATTGATGCACAAAAGAATTCCACAGGTACACTTGTGCCTTTGATGATCAGGGTTCCATGCCGCCGTCTTTTTGAGCAATCTGAAGATTCATTTTAAACTCTAACATTATATCGTCTATATTCTGCTTGTTTATTTGTCAAATAGCATGAATGTTCTCTTAATGATAAAGCATATGAAACAAAAGTAAATCCGGTCCAAGATTGTGTGCAAAAATGTAAACCTGAGCTGTATGTAGTGAAAATATTTGAAACTGTACTCTCACTACAAAGCCGATTTTATCATCTTTCCGATCGCGTCCGACAAATGAAACTGATATGGTTTAATTTTCGAATATAGTTTTTTAATTCATTTATATGTTAGATTAGTGTAAAGTCATGTAAAACCGAGTAATTTTGATTTTCATTTCATCAATTTGTGTGCAATTTTTATTCGCACATCCACGTGCCTGTACTATTAATATGCCGCTTGTTTTCTAAGAAGGGACGGCGAAAAGCAATTACTATCATAAAGACATATCTTCCTTTGAGAGTGACGAGTCATGATGCAATGCCACATGAATCGATTGTCTTCCTATCTGTGAGGCAGCTCCAGTTTAGCACATACTTCAAATATTTCTTAGTGGTGGCATCAAACATGGGATCAAAGGGAATGAGACTGTTGTTACTCCATTTCTCAAACCTCCTTGCCCATACTTAGTGGGCTTGCTATAAACCAGTTTGGGATTCCACTTTGAGCATGAGCAGAAAAGGTCATCTGTACCAGCAGAGCATGTTGGTTTTTAAATTCACTGAGATAAGCATCTGTGATGTAATGATTATTCAAGTGAGCCTTATAAGTGGTGCTTGCCAGCACATCCACCTGACAGCAAAAGTGGTATTTGACAATATCAATAGAAAAAGATTGTTAATACATTAAATGCAAAATAATGAAATGGATGCTTTCCAAAGTGCTAATTGATGGATCATTCTGGTCACCTGGTCTACGCAGATTCATCCTTTGTTTGAACATGATTGATGAATTCCATAAAATGTTACGTCGGGCAAACTTATGCCTTCTGTCACTTGAAAACTAGTGAAGTGCCTAATCAGCTGAGAGAGAAGAAAGAAAGAAAAAATCTACAAGAATAAAATGACATTTTATAAATGAAACAATTGAAAATAAGGTAGTTTATCTGTCCTATCCTGTCCAAATGTCTCCAGTTTTAGAATCTCGTTAGCACCATGGTATTCAGCTGTCTTATATCAACATCTTTGTCTTACTGGAAACACCCATGTCTCAAGGCGCAAGCATTGGGCATTTTTTTTTTCTTGCTCAGACTGAAATTTGTTTCCCCCATGTCATCTTTTGCCTAGCGAAACTTAACTAGCACGATTTTAATGATTGCATTTTGACCTGTCAATTCTCTCCTGCCCAGTGCGTCCCTCCATGCCCGAGACCACGGCCCTAGGAGCCGCCATGGCTGCTGGCCATGCAGCAGGTGTGTGGAAGATTGAGGAGGCAACTGCGGGGAATGTGGATTCCTTTACACCAGCTCTGGCTGCAGAAGGTCTGTGTCTCATTAGAGAGAATCTAAGACTGTTCATCATTAGTCTGTGCTGTCAGTAGTGTTGGGATGGAACAATTGCATAATGAGGATCACAAATAGTTAGGAAAGTTCCACAGTCAATTCCAAATAACTTAGTGTTATGCAGTGTAATTTGTAGTGTGTTTCATGAATTTCGCAATTTGACAGATCTATATTTGTGAAGGAGGCTAGCAAAAGTATAGCCTCCTGGAAGAGAAATGTGTGAAATATTGTATTCATGTTTATAAATTGCATTTTTTTTTCTAATCATTCTCATTCTATCAGCTGTTTTGAACGCAAATCAAGTACTCACATAATATATGATGTAAACAGATTTCTTAGGAGACTTTGTAAACTGCAAAAGGTAAATGAAGACCTATGATTTGCTATGTTTCAGATGGCAGTCACATCAGTGGTCTGAACTTCATAATTATTGAATTGATGATATTTGTGAACTCAGAAGGAATGCTACTAACTCTACCAAACTAACATTTTATACACATGTGCTTTAATTTGCTTTAAGATGTTACAAGCTCAGCTGTAGGATGGTTCAAGCCTATTAACATTTCAAGAGTTTAAAGAGAATTTAAAACTACTGTAAAACGAGGAATGTTTGCATGCATTTTAATTTTGCGAATTTCCCGAAAGCCAAAATTTGTGAAATTAAAATGCACGCGAAAGTTCTTGTCTACACTATATGCATTGAATGTTAGAGGCAACTTGCGAAAATTTCATGCCGCAAAAAAGGCTGTCGGCTCCAATTTGCAAAAAATTTCATGCCGTGAAAATATCATGCATACTTGCCAACTAGTAAGATTTTATCAGATTCAGTAAGATTTTTTACGTTAAAAATAGCAAAATCAGATTTTCTGTCAGAGAAATCAGATTTTTAAAAAATATTTAGATGTACCTTTCATGTGTATTTTCTGAAGATTTGACCAAAAGTAAGATTTTTAACTTCAGTTTGCATATAAAATAAGATTTTTGCAATCCACTAGTAAGATATTTCATCTTGAAATGTTGGCAGGTATGTATCATGTTTTACAGTACATTTATACCTGTCTTCTCTGTTTTCTGACAGATCGCGAGGCACACTATGCCAAGTGGAAGCTTGCTGTTCAGAAATCCATGCACTGGGAGGGCCACAGTGTTGGCTCAGCAACTCAAGGTGAACCATGATTGGACTGGCCCCCAACATGAATGCATGAACCGTCACATACACACCAGTGTGTGAATGTGTGTGTAGCCTTCTACAACATAATGTGAATGCTTTTGTCCCATTTGTGAATGCATTCTTTCCATGAGTGAGTGCATTAGTCCCAATTGTGAATGCATTCATTCCATGAGTGAGTGCATTCGTCCCATTTGTGAATGCAATTGCCGCAGCAGTGAGTGCATTCGTCCCTTACATAAGTGCATTCTGTCCTTTAGTGAGTACATTTGTCCCATTAATGATTGCATTTGTCACATTTGTGAATGCATTCTTTCTGTGTTATGCGAATTCATTCACTCATTGTGGGAATGCATTCATCTAGTCCACGAAGAGTTCTATGATGGCATTCAATGTGTGCATGAAAATATTTACTCCCTACCTATATTCAAGTATTTATTTTGTAACCTCTGTGTATGTCTTTCACACTGTACCAATATGAGTGCAAGGTTTTAATCTTTGCCTTCAGTATTTTTCTCTAGTGTGAGATAATGGGGTGCCAAACAATTCTCTTGAGTGGTCACTTTCAAGGAAAATGTTATCAAACAGATTTCAAAAAGAATAACTGAAATGATCTGAAGTTTTCTTCTTGAGTAAAACATGTTTCCAATACTTGCAGAGTTACTTTAATAAGAGAATAGGTAAAATGTGAATGATCACTTGCAATGGAACTTTAAATGCCATCGGTTGTGCATTGTGCTTAAAAAGAGACAGTTTGTGTAGATATTATAAGAAGACAAAATACCTCATTCTTGTGTGTATGGACATCAATGCAGCATGTAACATTAACCAAAATATCTTTGATGTACATAGTCTGAACTGAATGCATATTTTTGTTTCTTGTCTTCCTTTTGATGCATGCTAAAGTTTACATTATTATATTCAATTGTAACCATCATCTTTCCAAGGTTGAAGACTCTACTTTTCCCTGGCATTATTCTTAAGAGTGATTGTTCTGAAAATAAAACAAAGAAGTGATATGACTGTTGAGGGAATTGAATGGAATCCCCCCAATTTATAGATTTTTATGCCAAAGTTGCTGGTAGATTGTATTTTGATTTAGCATCATTCTGATATCCAATACCAAGTGTCACCTGAACACTTTGTGAAAGTGGGAAGTTGTGCAAAAGTGAAATGTAATCTATATTTAAGAATTTCTTGCCAATAGCAAACAAAGTGCCATGGAGTTGATTTATATCTTGCACTTTCATGGAGTTGATTTATATATTTGTGTTGATTTATGTCTGCGACTTCTGAGAATTTCCATCAACAGTTTGATGAGGCTGGTTAAGGACATTTGAAAGATACACCATTTCTCATAAATCATAATCGTGTTTGAAATAAGACTTTTTGGTTTCATTATCGTGACCTTCGTGGCAGGAGGAAGTGGAAATTTGATTTGCAAAATTGAACTGGACACAAGACTCTTCAGCCAAACTCCCGATTAGTTTTGATGTCTGGTACATTCATTTGTACAATTATGACCAAAGCTTTTTGTGTTTGATGATTTCATGACACGCCTCACCTTCATTACACACCTACCTGCCATTGTTTTATTATGAAAAATTATAAATTCTACTTAAAAAAAAAAAATTGCTCCAACCATGTGAATACCCTTTCTGAAGCTTGAAGTGTTCCATAGTTGTTAAAATGAAGTGAAATTTCGATTGTTATTCATCTTGTTATATTTCATTCTATTAAATGCAGGACTGGTAATACAGCCAGTAGGCCTCAGCAAACTGCCAGTTTTATTACGTTATGTTTGTACTTAAGTAGTGACGGATACAGAGGGTTGTACACCTGGTGCGTGCCCCCTCTTTTTTTTTTTTTTGTTAAAACAAAAGAAATGAAAAGAAAAAATGGAGAGGGGTTGCGTGCACCCCCCTTTAATTTTGCAAAGGCACCTCCCCTCTATGTGATCCGCCCCTGTTAAGGGCATATTTTCGTAAACATCCATAGCTTGCATTATACTTTATTAATACCAGCATCTGCTTTCAGCTCATTCATATTGTTCTCACTGATTGACTACTGCCATGCACAACTTCTAACCTCCTCTCCTATTGGTCATTTCTCTCCTTTCTGCCTCCACGTCAACCAGTCACATGCAGCCTAACAGATGCCATCGCAGCTCTCATGAACCCAAGGTCATTAGCTGCCATTTCTACTGCCACTGCTCTCGCTGCCATGCTTGCCTATGTTATGAGAAGGATCATCTAACCCACCGACTCTATCTCTTTAAAATGGGCCCCATTCACATCGATAAATTAAGTGCAATCATAGCCGGATTGTCCTTGCCAATGACAAGGCATCATGTCCAGGATGAAAACATGTCAGTGCACAAAACCACTCCTGAACCTGTTGAAGACTAGTTAGTCCTGAGTATACTTGCTGAGTATACTCGAGCAGGCATCTGTGAGAAATGCCTTTGATAACAGAATTAGCTCATCTTCAGTTGAAATTCTTTTTTTTTCTTATACTCTTTAAACACTGGAGATCTCTGCATTGGTCTTAACCCTGAATTCAACTCATGTTGTCATAGCAACAACAGAGGAGCTAGAAATGCACCAAGCATTGAGTTGTGTACTTTTTTTAGCACACTGTTCCTGTCAGTCTAGATAGGAGAGCTATTATTTTGTGGGTATAATTGGAGTTGAATAGTGAACACATGTGAGAATTCAGTTAAACGGTTTTATTACAGAGATGCAGAGATGATCAAATCAAAGTTCGATAAAAGCTAAATATCAGATATAAGGGTTGTTGTAGATGTGAATGCATCTTTCCAAATTCCTTAACCCTAACTTACCTGGGCTATTTAGCAAGCTTGAATTCCTGGGGGGGGGGGCCATTATGGCCCCCCCTTCAGATCTCGGCCGTTGATCGCGCGATCGCCGCAAAATTTTGCATGAACATAAAGCCGGATGTAATCTACAAGACTGTTAAGTTCAATTTTCAAAAAATTTGCAGTTTTTATTTTAAATTAATTAATTATGCAAATATATGCAAAAAAACTCATTTTCGTCTATAATTGGCTTATAAAAGCTTATGGAATGCTGATTTTTGTTTTAAATTTTCCTAGTGACATTCCGAACATTTGTACGTAAAAAGAAAATCAGTATCAAAATTAATTTCCTATGTTTTCTATTGTTTTATCATTTTTTAATGTATTTCTTTGTTTTTTCGAACTTTTGTTTTTGTTGTTTTTTTCAGCAGAATTTGTCATACACATCTTTAGAAGCATAGCTATACTAAAATACATTTATTTCAGCCATTAAAATTAAAAATATGAATCTTTATATGAATTAATTGAAAAAACACAATTTGTATTGACTTTGTACACAAAATCACGTTTTTGAGCAATTTTGGGGTGGACGAACATTTTTTGAAGGGGCGTGGCTTCGGAACGGTATACCCGGTCGCGACAAATTTGGTCTCAAAAGTTGCGCGAGACTTGAAAGTAAAAAGTCAGTGAGCGGCGCGGTCAAAAAATTTTGCGCGGCGGAATGGTCGCGGAATTTGTCGAGGGGGGGGCCATTATGGCCCCCCCCCCAGGTAAGTTAGGGTTAAATCAGATTAGTAGCTCTACCTCAATCCTCATATCACATTGGAATAATATCTCTTTAATAAAATCATGTCTGTCTCATCAAATCATATCATGCCCGTCATGCCATGTCACATTACAGCAGACCAAGCTGTTTTCCAGATTCATGTTTCTACTTTCTCCAAGTGTTTTCACTGCCATAAGTTGTTCATAACTATATCTTTGCTGGTTAAGAAGACTAGCACTGTTAATGATCTCACAGTAGTGGAATGATGCAAAGAAATTGTAAAGAAAATTATCCATGGTTTGATATTTCTTGCATATTGAAAGAAAATTGAAATCAAATATGATTTGGGGATAAATTGTCCTGGTAAAGTCTGAAAAAAGGCATGCTGCCAAAAAAAAAAGAAGAAGAAAAAGATCAGCCTGATGCACTTTTGCGATCAACTCTGACATTAGTGGAATGTTTTGTAATTCTCTTTTGTTTAAAGCCATCATGGCATGTTGTCGTCATTTCTCAATATTTACATTGCATTGATTGCTCTAGCACTTGTGGTGAAATAATGATGAATTTCTGAAATATTTGATAGTAAATTTTTGAGATTTAGCCTTGTGTAACCCCGGTACGTCAGTGAAATATTGATCGTGTGATATTTCCAGTGTGTGCTAGAGTGAAGTACAAATTCATTGAAGTTACTTAGAGATTGAAATCAGGAAGTTTGTCGCACAAATATCATGTAAATAAGATATGTCAAATTCAGAAGAAGTGATTTGTGTATGTTTGCAAGAAGTTAACTCATTGCATTTGATGTTCATGTCACCATAGTAATAACTTCAAGTCTCTTCCAAAATGTGTGATGTTGTGTGATTCTTGGACCTCTTATGAACCGAATTATCGGCCTGTAAGTCATATATAATTATTCAGTACACACTTCTGTGTGCTTAGATAGTCATTTCTGTCACATGTAACTACTCTCCTACACTCATGTGTATCATAGAATCATTTGATACAGTGGACTGCTGTTATAACAAAGTCCTCAGGACCGGCAGTTTTCTTTCGTTATATCGAAATTTCATTATAACCGAACAAATAAACAATAAAAAACATAGATCTGATAATGTTGTCTGAATTTTTACTTTGTTGTAACTGGAATTTCATTATAACCGTGTTTGTTAAAACAGGAGTACACTGTATTGAAGAAGTCTTTGTCCAGTAAAATTTGTTTTTGGTGCTAGCGACTTACCTCTGATGTAAGTGAAATGTCAGATATCCTCAAAGGGCTGTGCTACATCAAGTATGTGTCATATCTTAATTTTACAACCATTTCAGTTACCATGGCGACAGCCGAAATGGACACAGCTGACAGGCTGTTACATACATTCTGCTTCGGCAGTGGCAGTGATTGTAAGTTGATAGTACAGTAATTTTCTCAGTGGTGCCTTGCAGTTTTTTTGCAGATTTTGCAGGATGTAGTCAGTTGTAGAGAATTCAATTTTCATATCTCAGTTGTTCTTATCATATTTTCCAAATTTTTCAAGAAAAAATGAATCTTTACCTCATCACCACTGCCAGCCTCATAGAAGATTATGAAAGGTTATATTCAAAACATTCATGTTATGATGTCAATCTTTGCATAATATGAACATTGTGTGTACTTCACTATCCTGTACTTACTAATCACATATGAGGGCGCTATAGACAAGGCTCTGATTTAATGTACATTAGCACTCGTCTTTAATGCTGTCTTCCCAGACTGAACAGATGCTGGACAAAGCAGGGTCTATGTTGTAAAAATTGTCATAGATAATTATCATACAAGCACAAGTTCAATTTGCCACTGCTGCTAACAGCTCTGTGTGTGTTTTATGCAAAAGATGTACGAGTTTGCACTATACACACACTTTGGATGAATGTATACACTTAGTGGATTGTGTGCAAAATATACCGTGATATGACAGTCTTGATAAGGGGATTAATGGTAATATGGTAATACAATGTACATCTGCAGTCGAACTGTGAGAAGGACCACGTTACGCAAAGAGAAATATCATCTACTAGCGACAAAAAACCCCAACCCCAACAACAACAACAACAACAACTACAACAACATACCAAAACAACTCGAGTCCCACTGAATGCTTATCATGCTTATCATACGCCATTTGCAACTCCTGTTTCCATACAACGTGTTGGACTTACAGACCTACACCTACACCAAAACTACCTACAAATGTGTACAGACTATGTTACAGCACGTGATAGTGTGTTACTTTACTCAAGGGTAAGCCTGTTTAATGTGATGTCTTTATTATCATTATTATTTCAAATTCATTATTTCATCATTCTTTTCATTCTTTTCTTTTTCTTTTTAATTGCATCTCAGTCTCGTAGATCATGTGGTTCAGTTCCCTCAAAGAAATGTTTTATTGACTACCAGTGCTCTAAGTATTTATATTTGCTGTGCTATCCAGTATACATACATGTTCATCGATGTCTGATGTTAGTAGGCAACTACACATCGCCATGTTAGCAGTGATATTGCATTCAGTGATTGTGAAAGGTGTGGTGACTGGCCTTTCTCCTCCGTTGAGCTTGATGGATAGTTATTGCTTAATAGAGCACCAAAGTGTGACGTCACAGGCATTCATTGCGATTGAACTGGTTCGAAACAACCTCAAGTATAATCGCCCATATGTCTGTCAGCACAGCGGCTGTTCAACCGTGCTCAAACAAAAGATTATGACGTCATCACTTCAGTACTCTCTACACTGTGGCTTTGACTTTCTCTTCGCTATATACTACAATGCACTGATCATTGCTCAGGTGTACAATGTAGTTGAAAGTAATTGTAGATTACAACTGATATGTATATATACATTATATACTTTGTGTTGGAGAGAACAGTTTCATTTTTTTTTTTTTGGAAGATATGTGTCGTCTTACAGCATATATGTAGAAATTTTTCATTTGAAGTCCATGTGTGAGTCATTATACCTCTGAGAAGAACTACTCGTGTTGTTGTGGCGACTGACTAAATAAACAGGATGTTTCGTGAAGGCAATACAGCAGTTTTAGTCACCTTGTTTTAATATTGCGTGAAAAGGGGGTCGGAGCTAATTGCTTACTGCCGAGCTGTTGTCATGGAAACAGCAATACATGTACATGTTATTGCACCTGTGCTCTTCATTCATAAATGAACAGTGCGTGGACTTTGTCTCGGAGATTTGAAACATGCAGTAGTGTTAAATATTGTTCTCTAGTCTGGTGTGGTCGAGAAGCGGTGGATAGAGGCAGGGAGAGCTAAATGTAATTCTATAAACAGCGACAGAGGAAAGAAAGAATGATAGAGAGGGAGAGAGAGAGAGAGATAGGGAGAGAGAGAGAGAGGGAGAGAGGGAGAGAGGGGGATTGTATTGTATTGTATTGTATTCAGACAAATTAAAACAACATAGCTAGGGGTGCCAAAAAGGTACGAATACCCGTGCTTGTCTGCACCCCTGAAGTACATTACACACCAATTTAAACAAATTAAAAATTATAATCGGAACATTGAAATACAAAATATTAATACACTTAAGTATAAATATAATACAGTAAAATGAAAATGAAATTAAGCTCTGGCCTTTGGAACAGCAATATTGCACAAAAAAATGGATAATCAATATAAATATGTTTACTTAGTAAGTGATATTGCAAAAGAGGGATAATCATCTAAACAACAGAAATATTGCAGGGTATACAAGCGGGATATTAAAAAAAGTGGATGAATATATAAAAAAAAACACCTCTATATCATAATGCATACACATTAATATCATAATTACATCAGTCAGAATAAGGTTAGAACGTTCACCAAATGAAACATATATGTTACATAAAACATTGTAAAATAAATTCACATACATAAAAACTGTCTTAATAGATATTCAAAACGAGAAAGGGATTGTGGGTAAGGGAGAGACATGGACGTGAAGAACAAAAAAAAAGGAAGAGGAAGAGAAAGGATCCCAGTGAGATGGAAGGAGTGAGGGAGAGAGAAAAACGAGAGAATAAAGAAAGAAAGGGGAGAGAGACTTTTGGGAGAGAAAGAAAACAGAAGAATCGGAAACAGAACGAGAGAGAGGGAGAGAGGGAGAGCAAGAGAGTTGAGGAGAGACTGATAAAAAAGAAAGGAAAGCAGAGAAGGGCTATTGATAAGAAGGAAAGGGTTATAATGTCCAGATGTTTGAAGAAACTGACCTCTTCATTAAAAAAAGGACTATGGTACACAAATCTGATCGGTTGCTCTCATACCAGCCAAATCGTCCATCTGAAGCCAGGTTGACGCATTATGATGACGGTAATAATGAATCGCGTATACAACGTATTCCTACCCCCTCATACGGTCCAATACTAAAGTATGAGAAGAGGAGAATCCCATACCGCAGACGCAGAGATGCGCAGAGTTACAAAGGCAAGCTAATCTTTTGAGAAAGTCCTTAAAGGAAAACAATGCTGATATTTTTACTTTATACCTTCATGTTAAGAATGTAAAAGTGTAAAAATATCACTAACAATTTTGAACAGATTTGGACAAGAACTTTATAAGAAATTACAGGTTTTCGAACATTCTAGTGATCACTTGAGAGCGCTAGCTTATTTTGACTTCACCTCGATATACCTGTCTTGTTTTTATTTCCATGGAATTTCGTTAAAGTAAAAAAAAAAAGACTAAACAAAGAAAACAGAAAATCGTGATGAGTTATTGCTCATGTACGATCCAGCTGTTGGGTGGTGAGTTGACGACGTTTTTGTTTATTCTTATTTGCAATTATGGAAATGGTGGAAACACGTGAAATACAATAATCCAATTACTTTCAAGTCTTCATTTAACGAGTTCCTTTTGTTCGGAGTTACTCTGTACATCAAAGACAATGCAAAGTGTCTGTACATGTGTCAAGTTTAAACAGATGAAAAACAAATGTGTTTGTTCTGTTTTGTTTTTCTCTAGTCCTGTTCCTTCATTATTAATTCTTGACGCCCCGACTCCAAAGTCCGCGCCATTCTCGATCGGGATCACACGACCTTCGTACAGACGTGATAGTGATCTTGATACCTAGCTCAAACAGTCTTTATTATACGTCATTGACTCGTTGGTTAACCCCTTCTGTTCCAGTGGATCAAATGTGCACAGATTTTACGCACAGACCTCTATGGACAAGAAAATAAACGTGGCACACGAAAGGTTAAAGAATAACTAGATTGTCTTCATAAACTATTAGGGTGTGAATGAAAACAATCTTATCAGACGCCCTTGCGATTTCTTAATCCTTTTTCTGATATCTAGTTTTCTGTATCACTTCTTGGTTTCTTGCTGTCGTTTTCGTGAAGGACGATCTATGCAAAACTACATCTACCTATTTAATTAATGCACTTATTTCAATAGACCAGTATCAAATGTCTCATCTCTTTAAAAATAAGGTATATTCTGGGTAAGATTATTTTATTTCTTTGAAATTACGCAATATCAAATTAAATAACTTTCGCAGAACATGATTTCTATCGAAAACTTGCATATGAGTGAATAATCAGAAATATAGATTAGTAAGGGTCCTACTTACATACATACATACATACATACACATATAAATGTATTAATGTTTATGCATCCATGTCCACAGTTTGATATCTTTCTGAGTCGATGCTATTCAAATTTATAACTTACTAGTGTGAAATTGTACAAAAAACTGTGTTTGTAAACTTTTGTCTATTGCATTTGAGTGTCAGAAGTTTGTGGTATGTCCCCTGAGGCATGTATATATAATGGAAGCATAGTTTACGCACATCCTAATGACTCACTGTATGATATATATATATATATATATATATATATATATATATATATATATATATATATATATCATGTTTTTTTCTTTGTTATACAACGTTAACTAGTGGTCATCAAATTATCAATGTAAGAATACTAGAAAGTACTACAGTACTGAATATATGAAAATAATGCGTTTGGATTGGAGTTTGCTCAAACATTGTTGTTGTTGACATGGAGCAATTACACTAAAATAAAAAGTGAAAATCGTTGATTGCGGAAATTTTATATTAGATACACTATTATAGGATTTCATTTCACTTTCACTATATTTATCCACAATATTGTTTTCTTTCGTATTGCATGCATTCGTTCGGCCGAAGCTTCCACGAAAAAGGAGAAAAACAAACCCAAAACAAAACTGTAAACATACTCATTCGCAGCATTTATTGGCCAGACAATTAGATTTAATTCTTCTTAAACTTGATAATAACAGTAAAAGAGGGGAAAGACCAATTTATCTTCGATCGGAGTTTCTTCCGTTTCCAGAGTTTTGATCGTCAGCTCTTGTTATAATTGCTTGTGAGCCCTATGTGTAAACAGTTGCCTATTTACAATGGAATGTCGCCGATGTTGACTTACTGGCAACACTCGTTTTGAAGCACGGAGACCCAAGGGGTGGACAGACGCTCTATAAACGCATCTGAGAATGCTGGGGGTCGCGGGCGTGTTTCATTCCTAGCTATAATAGTCTACCTACTTTGCGGACGATGCGTACGGTGAAGAGAGCCCTGCCTATCCGGACCTACTACCGACCCGTGGTATATATATGGAATGTTTTGAAGACTGGAGTACCATTCTAGTCTTTGAGACTGGAGTCCCATTCTAGTCTTTGTCTGTCCCCAGTGAGCAGGAACAGGTCCTGGTAATAACAATTGTGGACAACACTTGGTGTCCTTGTCTTGAATGCGGCTTTAGAAAACAGTTTAAAATATAACGATACAGGTTGATAGTGTCCGTACGCACGCATGTTGATGAATACGCGGGACGGTGCTGAACATAATTATACTCTATCGAATTTGGAGACAGGGCATACGGGTCTCGTAGCCAACATCGGTGCTATTTACGTCAGTTCTACTTACGGTTTTTGAGAGGTAATTTCTGTTATCTTCAACATGGAATGGTCTTCAAACGATTGGAAAGAAGATGAATGAAGGAAGAGCCTGGATACTGGATTCCTTGCCGTGAGTCAAGCGCCAATTTATAGGACAGAGCTTACGTAACAATTTTTGTGACAGACATTCTATTTTTAATACGCTTACGTTTTGTTTTGTTTTGTTTTGTTTTGTTTTTTCGGTTATGCCGTGTTATGAAGTTTGCCGTTTAACCTTTACTCTGGCTTGACTTTAATGTGCACCTAACTGTTTACTAAATTAATGAATATCAATTATAGGCCTATATCAATTATCTATATGAATTTATATCAATATACATCTTCCGATCTGATTACAATCACACACAGATAATATTTTGTGTTATAATATTGGTACATTGGTTTCTTGATTTGCATCGTAAAAGTATGTCATTATCATTGCATGTATCGTTTCGCTGTCACCCCATAGACTGCGATTAACAGTGAAACTCTTCGATCATCGAACAATGATTTGCTTAAACCACTAAAAGTATAACAACGATCTAATTTCTCGAAGAAGGGTTAGCGGAAGAAGGACCGTCATTAATATGTTGCTCGGTTGAATCTCTCGACACCATCACCACACCTCTCCTTTCTGAGAGGGGTCACTCTATATCTTTATATCTGTATATCTATATCTGTAGGTGGTTTAAATAACTGTTTGGTTCGATCCCCCATTAGTGTTCACAATTTCGTGTTTGATAATGTCATTGTAATACAATAGACATACATGCATATAAATCATTATGTATTTGTGTGTATATAATATATAAATATATGAATATATAAATATATAAATTGTATTATATATATATATATATATATATATACATATATATATATATATACATACATATATAATATGATTTACAACTCCTATTTGCGATCTATTTTTTAGCAAGTTTGTGAATGATATGTGATACATTGTGTGAGCCGGGCGTCTTTGAATGTTTCTACGTGTAAATGGCGCTATTATGTAAATGCTGTTACATTATCATCATCCTCATAATTATGTACTATTAATGGGTACATATACTTTACTATCATACCTCTGTGTGCCTGTGTGTTTATCTGTCTAAATTTTTAACAGACTATCTGCGAGATATCTTAGTACATGTATTAACCTTTTTAACGAGAATAATGGTTTTATTTACAAATCAGATAAGAACAACCGCAACCTGACTCGAATGCATCCTGCTTAGCAGATAATTCTTAAGATTCCCCAAGTTCCCCCTTTACTTCTTTATAATGTAGGCACTTCCCCTTTAAGGTGACACTCAGCAGTGCATGACATCCAATTACATTAAAGTTGCCGAGGAAATATTTAAGTTAAATGTAGGTATAAAAAGAAGGGTATCGCATTTACTCTTCTGTTTGCGTTATACCAATATTCTACTGCCAATGCGCGTATGTCACACTAATATTCTACGTTAATCTATGTTCTACCTAAGAACTGACGATATATCCTTTAAATTCAATAAAAGAGTGGTGCTGGCTGTAAAAGACTGCCCAGTCTTCGCCAATCGCAGTAGACATAAACAGAGATTTCTGTCAAGTATTCCGCGTTCATACAGGTAATACCAAACCAAAGTTGCCATGGTAATTGCTGTTGGTTCGATCGCCCTATTCCACTTACGAGTTTTTCTCGTTGCAGGTCCTTAGTTATAGTGTGTCGATGTAGGCAAGCTATAGATCGATTTCTCGTCATGAAATAAAGTAAACAACGCAGGTTATTTCATATCGAATTACGATTTTTGTTCCCAAAGGCTGCTAAGTCTTCGCGCCTTCAAAAATCATTCTCCGTCTTTGATAAGAACCTTCTTACTTTATTTTTTTGTTGTTGCTGTTGTTGAGTAAAAAATAGACACATAATGGTCCAAAGTGCAGAGTGATTATGATAACAGTCTGCTACATATAACTATATTCTGCAAACCGTCTTCTGCATAATGTCTGAGAAATCAAAACCAAAAGGTAACAAAAGTTAAAATTGACATTTTTTTCTTGATTTACCACCACTTAAAAGAAAAACACTTTTGAAATTATATTACTTGAATATTATGTCCTTGTAGCAGAACCAAACCCACCCTATCATCCTACGCTCTTTATTATCAATATATTATTTTAGTGTTGTTCGTCATGATCCTTGAAACCACTCCTAAGATCAGAAGATTACCGAGTGGTAAATCTGGCGCCATATATACACCGACCTCTTATTTTAAAAGCAACTGAGGGTTTCTATTCTGCTGTAGACAGAACTATCTCAGTCGGCGACTTATTTCTGTAATAAAATTGAGCATTAAATACTCTGAACATTGTAAACAGCAACAATAAAACATTGATAGTGAATGATTATGATAAAATATGTAATTTGTTCAGCAAAGACGAGTTGCGACAGTGGTATAGTTGAAGCAAAAATGGAGATACAAGTCATGATAGATGTAGTGTTTATTCAAAGATGATGAAGCTGATAATGCTAATGTTTTGATGGCCAGTTAAAAACATAAAACGCTTTAGGTCATAATTTTGCGCCTAAGAAATACGTCTTTACATCTTTATGATGTTCGGGGTGTCATTTTGTGTAAGTTCCCATCCCTTTCCGTCATTCACCATAAGATGAAATGACATACTACATCAGGTACACTCTGCAGATGGTCCAATTCTCCCATGAAAATTATATCGAGATTTTTTTTTCTATTCATCCTCAATTCTCACCACTCAAACAGCCAATTTCTTTCGAGTCCCGCGATTAAAGTAAATTTGAAATGCTTTCAGAAGGAAGGGTTTGGATGGTGACTGCAATAATGACCCTGCGGGCTATCACTCCTCCTATCACAATGACTTTATAACACCAATGAAAAAGTGTTGGACCCGAAATGAACTGTCATTACATAGGTTTCTTTTCTAGGTGTCGTATTTCAAATATATACCTTAATTGGAATTTCATACAAAGATATATTTGTATCCTGCAATGTTTCTATAAACACACCTTTGTCTCTTTACATGGCTCTCGTCACGACGTGATTTCCCACCACCCCATTACTTCTTTGTCCATGAGTTTATACTTCGTGGCATTATGCCATCAAGTTGGTCTTCATTTTTTTTTTCCCATACGTACTGGAATACTACAGTGACGCTGATCAGCCCCATAATGTTAGAAATGAGGAAAGGGAAGTCAAATTTCAGTGACACTGGCAATAGGGATGATTTTGTCTTAAAATATTTACCTTTCTTCTTTCTTTATTCAAATTTGTGTGGCTTTGGTACTTGTTATTCATTTTGTTCTTTGTCATCGTGCAGATAGGTATCACGTGATCAGACCACAATGAATGATACCACTGGAGACCCGCCCTACGCTACGCCGAAAATAAGTCCCATTATACCAACCGGTAAGTTAATCAACCGTCAAAAAACATCACAACCTGTTTTAGCTCTCTTACAGCTTTCAATTTTCTCGTCCCATATAGCTTTTTCTGTTGGTCTCCCTCCCCCTCCATCCCTCCTCCCTCGTCCCTCCTCTCCACCTCAACCTCCCTTCCCTCCACTCCTCGTCTCTTTTTCTCTGTTCATCTGTCTGTCTATCTCTTTCTTGTATCAATGTCCTTCTCTTGTCTTCCCTCCATCTTCTTCTACATAATCCTCCTGTCATCTCTCTCTAGGAGGTGGGAGATGGGGGGGGGGGGGGTCCCTCTTCTCTGATATATTTATTCGGATCCTCTCTCTCGTTCTATTCTCCCTGCCTCCCCCCTTTCTCTCTACCTTCTGTTGCATGCTCTGTATATTATATCCATTTCTTCCGCTCTTAAGTTTATCTGCATCTCTTCATATCTCATTTCTCGATATCTTGGTCTATATTCAGCTCCTCTCTCTTTTCGCACATGCATCTATGTCAATCCTCTTACTTGTCATATTTTTCTCATTTCAATCTGTTCTTACTCACTAATTCCACTTGCATAAAGCTCATGCATCCCATGGAAGAATAGAATTATTATAATGATGAATCTCAAAAGGGCACTCCATCCATTTTGTAATTTCTCTTTGATTCGTGTATCATTTATGTATTGTTCCGTGTATTTTTGATGTGAAATTACGAATACACAAACAAACAAACAAACAAACAATCAAACAAACACAGTACTAGTTATCATTCTTTATACCTTCAATGACTCGAGGTCTGCTAGTGAAGAGATAATGATGTCCAAATAATAATGTTCCTTGCGTTTGAATTGAAACTTCCAAGGTTACGATTGCTTGCCGACGATAATCTTCTTGTGGTATCATTCAGTCCCAGATCCGTGTCTTCATTGCCCCCCTTCGCTTCCGCCATGGGGCCTCGCTGTGATCTTACTCTTCTTCTTCGCCCTCGTCATTTCGGTCGGTCTCAACGTGCTCTTCTTTCTTCAGAAGAGGCGACTCCGAGCCAAGCTTGCCGAGAAAGGTGTGTATATACCACATAGCGCAACGGATGGAAGCATCAGTGGTAGTTGTTATAAGGCACTGGATTCAATTTTAATATCCTGGGTTCAAATCCTGCCCGGCGCCTACATCCTTGGGAATAATGTTATTATACGTACCTTTTGACTGCTTGACAAAAGAAAAGAAATACGTTTCTCGGTTAAAGTAACGGCATAACCCTCTGAATAAGGAACCAACCAAACAACAAACAAACAAACCAACAAACAACAAACGAAAAACCAAACAAAAAACAAACAAAAAAACAAACAAAAAGCAACAACAACAACAACAACAACAACAACAACAACAACAACAACAACAACAACAACAACAACAGCAGCAGCAAAGGCAACAACACCCTGCCTACAATGCCGGAGAGGATATGGATATGAGATGAGATGAATGAGATCCATAAATTAACGTATAAAATTTGGGACGGTGCATGTTCTAAAGAAAGTTTTCAAAAGTTCGATGGCGCCAAATTTACCTGAAATAAGAAAGAAGATAGATAACAGATAAGGAGAATGAAAGAAAAAAGCTAAGAAGAAAAAGACGAAGAAAACCGATTGTGAAAAAAAAAAGAATGGAATGAGAAATGAAGAAAAAGCAGGGAGGAAAGAATAACAGGAAAAAACAAAACAAAACACGAAGATGAGGAGGAGGAGAGAAGGCAGTGAGAAGAGTGAAGGACGAAGGAAAAAAAGGCTGAAAACTAATGAAAACAAAGCTCTTTGTATCAATGGGCAGCTAGGAATTCTTGAAACAGTAATGGAAACAGTAAGGCAACAACAGGTATTACAGATGCTGACTGACTAGTACGTTATAAAGGCTTAGGCAAATGATTGAAAACGATCACTGAAAAGTTCTTAAGACCCGCAAGAAATCTTCATCACGAACATGTTAAGACTATTGTCAATTTTGATATTAAATGTTTAAAGAAAAATGATATTACCCCTTTTCACTGGTGATCATATATTATGACAATGTATCTCCGCACCGAAACTCTCAGCAAAAGTTAGAAATACTTTGTTTAATTTGCTCATGAGGTATTCTTCTTTCAAAATGTGTCTTCCATTTCTGTCTTGTTTTACAGTGAATATGGATATACATGACGCATTTTCAAGGTAAGAAAGTCTAGGAAAATTTTTAACTTCAACATGTTCAAATCAACTTTGATGTTTGATCACCTCTTGTAAATTAGGATAGTATCTGGTTTTGTTGTTTTTTCTGTTTTATTTTCTTGTTTCCGTCTTCAATGAATTGTAGATCATTTATTTGCGTCATTTTTAAGGTAAAGGGCTATTAATCATCGTAAAACGATTCCTAAAATCCGAATATTGCAGCAGACTGAACGGAGAAGCACTGGGGATAAGCAAAATTAACATAAGGTCAACAGACTGATCGCAGCATTAATGATAATGTTTACATTTCGCTTATGTATGTCTGGTAGAGACGTATCACTAAACATTGCATGTTCGAGTGTTTGTCGAATAGAAGAGTGATTAATTCAGCCTTCAAAGCTAGGTACTCGTTGCTCCAGGCAACAGACATTTACCAAAATTGAAGTAGTAATATCAAGCGCCACACACTCGTCAAACAAAGTCACGTGTCTTGTAGTCAGCGATGTCCTAGCTGTAGAGTTATGCAAATACAATCTTTATTGTAGTACGTGTAATGAACTTGATCGCTCAAAAGTCAATTTGATTACAGAACACCGACTAGACAATTCAGTTGACATAAGGGAGAACCATGTTTTGAGTTTTGTAATGCACCATACATGGAGAGAGCATGGACCCTACTGGTAGGGTCCATGGAGAGAGCAATCTGACGATCTTTAAATCTTTGGAAAAGGGGTAAAAACATTGATACCGGAAAGAGATAGACAGACAGACGAACAGAGATAAGAGAGAAATTCAAGGATGAAGGGGGAGGGAGAGGGAGGGGAGAGGGAGACAACCAGAGAAAGATATAGGGAGTGAGAAATTTGAAAGCTGTAAGAGAGCTAAAAGAGAATGTGATGTTTTTTGATGATTGGCTGAACTTACCGGTTGGTATGGGACACATGTAAGTTTGTCAAGAGTAAAAATAGCAATGATGATGATAATGATAATGACAATAATAATTATGAAAATAAAACGATGATAGTAGTAGCAATATTAGTAGTAGTAGTTATAATAATAACATTAAAAAAATCGCGTCTTATTTTTACTCAAACTGAATTTTTTTATCAGCATTGAGTCCTGAATATGGCGGAGCTTGCAAGTTATCAACTTAAAGAAATGTAACAAAAACGACAAGCATGGAATGGAACTTGTAAATTTGGGTCACTTACAGTGTTGGCCCTGATTATTTTTTATTGTCCTGTTGGATATGGAATAAATGTGACAAGTTGTTTACTGATTACATTGAGGGCGAGTGTGATTATGACAGTAGGCCTACTAATTTGCACCGTCTTTTTGTTTATAATTATTTCTAAGATGTTAGTTATGCCCCATTCATTGTTCTGCTTCTTTGACTTCAATTTAAAAAAAAAAACTTTAATGACTGTCATCATCATTAACATTCCTATCCTACTTTGATATCAATATTGTCAGTCTGATTATTTCGTTAATATCATAATCAAATTATCCCCTTATCAAAGACAAGAAAAAGGGATACTTGATTGCATCTACATTGAATTATAACGATATTATCAACATTGGGTTTATGAATAAGTTCTCTTATTTTTTGTTGCATAAATTATCAGAAATATTAAGGATCAGTTACAGAGACTATTCTCTGAAAGATTTCACAGTATGTGGATTTTCACATCGAAGACATAGCTGAAGAAGATCCTCCATATTTACAGTAATACGAGATTGCCATCACTAATGACACCTCAACATTTTGTTACATGTCTGGGACTAAGGATTCAATGCGTTATTTCTCCTCGTGTTAATCATCGTTGTTAAGCATGTTGACTTCTGTATATATGGACGGGACTAAGCCTTGTTGTTTTTAGCATAAGTGACCTGGCTGTATACTTTAAACCAGTTAAATCGTGCAATAAGTGTTATCAACCATTCAACTTATTTAGCTCACACTTCACCACTTTTTCATACCCCAAAGATTTTAACGTTGTATGATAGATATAAGTATATTTTAGGTAATCTTACGTTTTTATGGCAATGAAAGCTTTTACCAAATTCTCTGCTGCATTATTTCACTTTATATTGCCATATTCATTCATACAGTACCAGAAACGCTGAGAATTTTCACATGCCAACAGTAAGAACATCGTTATTTCAGAAATCTGTGTTTTATCAAGGTCCTCTTATATGGAATTCAATACCAGATGATATTCGTAAAGTTACCTCTTTTAATGTATTCTAACGTAAACTTAAGGAGAATTTTATACAAAATCATCATTCCTAAGTTCTTGACATGCTTGACTGGCATTTGTTGCGACACGGATTGTCGCCCCTACACGGATTGTCGCCTCCTGCTCGGGGCGACAATCCGTGACGGGCGCTGGCGGCACGGATTGTCGCCCCCGTCACGGATTGTCGCCTGGCGACAATCCGTGACGCTTGTGCAGTTCCCAGTTTTTGACCTCGAAGGCGACAATCCGTGTTGGCAAAAAATTTGTTGCGACACGGATTGTCGCCCCGTCACGGATTGTCGCCCCGGGCTCGGGGTGGTTCCTCCGGTGTTAAGCTTTGGCGGGATGGGTATGACTGGTAAGTTACAGTATGCGTGTGTGTGTGTGTGTGTGTGTGTGTGTATTGTGAGCTGCATGATATGTGATGTGTATGATTTGTTGTGTGTGTGTGTGTGTGTGTGTGTGTGTGTGTGTGTGTTTGGAGTATAATAATACAATATGTAGAAACTGTGCATGTGTGGTGGTTACATAGTGGTAGTGGTTTGTTTGTCTGTGTGTATACGTGTGCCTGTATGCTTACGTGTGTATGTGGAATATAGTGGCGCTACTGTTGCAATACAAACGCCTTCAGAGTGTATGAGCACGTGTTTAAGGAATTCACACCAGCGTTGATCTAAAAATAGTATAGGTGTGTCAACCAAATATCAGCGGTGAGGCGGGCTAGGCAAGAGAGAGAGACCGAGAGAAAATACATACGAGGGAGGTACCCTCCCCAAATGTTATTTGTCTTTGTTCATTTTTCCCTGCAGTCATTTTCTTCCATCAGTCTTAAAAACTAGAACGTCCATACCACTATTCTTTGTCCCAGAATAGGTTTGGCATGCTTTATGCATGAGCGAATAACTTCCACACGCCGTAAAAAATTTGTCAATCGTTACTTGATTTTAGCACAAACGAACTGCCATTGCACACCGCTAATACATACGTAATACAAACAAACACTAACAAACACTCAAACAAACCTCATAATGCAAACAAACCAACTCAACACTTTTTTCCTTGATATTTATTGATTTCATTCAAATCATTCATAAATCGACCCATTCTGGGTGCAACATGAACAAAAAAAAAGTTACAAATGGCAATTCGAAACAAAAGCAAATCCATTTGTCAATTTATACCACAAATAATCTCACTTCAACATAGATAACTCGATTATAGACCAACCCTACTAATAATTTCTTCACGAGAAAGTTTTGACATGTATAGGGCCCTACCAAACCTATATTCCTTGAATATATTGGTTTGAATCATGTAACACCTTCTTACTTACAAGGGCATATACATAAAAAACACACAAATATATTACACAAATCTAGAATGAAATCAGTCATAAAAAAACCCCACCACCCCCTCCCCTCCCAAACCTAAACAAATCTAGGGCCTACATCTATCCTAAATATTAAATCCTACCAACATCTGTCATACCATTTATAACTATCCTTCTTCAAATCCAATCCCTAACCCACCAACCCTGATTAAACAAAACCTAAATCATCCCACACCCACATTCACCGACCCAAATACATACATACACACACACACACACACACACACATGAAGGTTCGTTATTCCGAAGTTTCGTTTTTTCCGAGGCTTCATTTATCCGAAACACACAATTCCCTATACCTAGTGGTTCGTTGATCCAAAAATGAAATTCGGAATAACGAACCTTCGGAATAATGACCCTTCGGACGAATGAGCCTTCGGACGAATGAGCCTTCAGAATAACAAACTTTTGCAATAACGAAACGTAACCCCCTTCGACGCACACCCGAACCGATACCACATCCTTCCTGATGAAACGATTTCCCATCAATGTTGATAAATAAGACATAATGGACCGTATGCAGAAAAGCAGCATCCGCCCGCACGCAAGCTCCACTCCGAATTCATAGTATACAAATCTGCCAAACAAACTCATCAAATTCAAAGCTGCTGATAAAATCAATATCAATGTTTATGCCAGCAACAGCTTACTAGGTATCCCTCCCCACGCGCAGCTAAAAACACATACGCAAAAAACTGACATAATAAACACATTCTTCCATCACACACACACACACACACACACGCACACACACACACACACACACGCACACGCACAAACGGACACTGAATTATCATGTGCACGCGCACATACATACTTCCTTGAAACCTCACCATGACTTTTTACATGGCATGTTTGCATGGATGTAGCCATGTAAGTTATGTGTTAGTATTTCAATGATTATGTCCAGAACGATATTACCCAGCAAAATGTGCTTCGAGGGCGGGCGACAATCCGTGCCGCCAGCACCCTACACGGATTGTCGCCAGGCGACAATCCGTGTAGGGGGCGACAATCTGTGCCGCCAACGCCCGTCACGGATTGTCGCCCCGAGCAGGAGGCGACAATCCGTGTCGCAACAGCATTATTTCATCATTTTGTGTTTGTACTGTCTTCGTAATGTAATGCAGTGTTATGTGTATCATTGCTATATTTCATTTGTTTTGTTTTTACATCTGTATATTTGGTCATCCCTTATTGTTTACAAATATGAAAATGACTACCATAAATGCATTTTTTATTGATCATCCGGGTCGGCCAGATTTTAAGGAAACTTTTAATTTCTCGTTGGCTGCTTCCCTTCAGCTTTATGCATTCCATAGATCCGTTTTTACTCTGTGATTGTCAATCACTGTTATTCTCTGTTGTTTCTTATGAGGAACAAATGAATTCAATTCATTTCATTTCCACATTGGCTATGAAGGCCAATATTGTGGTAACAGTAATATTACAACTACATATACATGATATAGGCATAGACACCACAACCATCTATAAGCTCATCAACGTTAACCTCGCTACCATCGTCACCATTGCTATAATGCATTATTATCTATCAACTCCATCGTTGTTATCATTATCAATTACCTCACCTCCACCACCGTAATCATCTTTATCATGAAAATTGCTACCACCATCATCACCATTGGTAACGTCATAATCAATAGTGACGTCATCAATGACATCATCATTGGCATCATCATCAGCGGCATCGTCATCATCACCATGTACATCATCATGCAAATGACATCATCATCATATAATACAGCAATATCACCATCAGTGACATCATCAGTCACAACATCATCATCATCATCATCATCGTAAAAAGTGTTATCAACATCAGTAATTTCCTCGTCAACAAATTAGTGTGATTTGTCAAGAGATGACTGTTTTCCTTTGTATACAGACCACAAGGCAGAGACTCGGAACCCAATGCTAACGGGTCACAGCAAGGCCCACTGCTGAGGAAAAAGAGTAAGTTGAAGGTTGCGGGTTCGAATCCTAAGCTGGTTAAAGTTCTTTATCATTATCTTAGTCTATTACAGTACTGTCTTACGATCTTATATACTTATGTACTTATGATGAATAACAAGCACAGGCAGCGCCCTAAAATATTTCTTGACGCAGAAATACGTGGGTATTCCTACGTGGGTCTGGTTGTATGAATCCTGAGCAGACAACCAGGAGCATTTGACCAGAAAAAAAAAAACCCACAAAAACAAAACAAAACAAAACAAAACAAAAACAAAACAAATTAAAGAAACCAAGAACGGATTGTATTTTCTGAGACTCTTTTCCCCTCATTCTTCTTATCCTGAACGCATAATTTGCATATATTGCAGATGTCTTTGAGGTATGCTGTCTAATGATTTGCTTAAAACTTGAAAAATTTGAGCGAAATAGGGCAAAATCAATGAGTTAACCCTGATTTTTATGTTTCATGATTTCCTATGTCGTTTCGAGTTTTCTAGTAATTCTCTTAGATGCCTGATTGTCCTTCCTTTAGTCCTGTTTTACTCGGCAGTTCACTTTCATTGATTTCCCTTTTCTACATGGAAGCTATTGCGCTGAAAAAGAGCCGTGTCGAAATCCCGCGGGAAAATATCGGGATTACGGTGAGCCTTCGCTCGATTGGTGACGGGAAGTTCGGGAATGTTTGGAAAGGAGAGGCACGGGGACTGACGGTTAATGACGGTCACGTAATTCCCGTGGCAGCCAGAGAACTTCCTGGTAAGAAATTTAAGAAAATTGATATGATTTAACGAACCGTATACTTGATAAAATGTGTAATGGGCCATTTCATATATAGTCACAAGATCGTAAAAATGAAGACTGTAACAATTTTCTCAGTTATTAAAAAAGGTCGATTGTCATATGGTTATGTTGATAATATGCACAATGAAACATTATGATAAAAGGTAATAAATTTGAGGAGGTGAAAGATGTAGTCGGAGGTATAGTTCGTCATACTATGTATAGAAAAAAAAGTCTCACTGGGGAAACAATGTGGTGTTTCACATAATCTCATATAGACCTATGACAAGACTCTTTTTTTTGTACTCTGTTCTTTTCACGTTTATCTGATTGGTTTTCCATCAGCATCGTTGTCAAATCAAGACGTCATTGATAATTTCACACCTATCTGGAAGCTGAAAACTCACGACAATGTGGTCCAGTGTTATGGCTGTTGCTTAGAAACAGGTAAGTTTGCTCTGTAATAGATTGCTTTGTTTTGCAGCCGTCTGATCTGAGGCGGATTTTCCCGCCGATTTTTTTCACCTTTCTCCTTCGCTGTTTTTCATCAATATCAATCGCAATGCAAAGACAGCTACTGTATGTACCTGTCTGGCCCGTATCATTTATTTATTCAAGTAATTATACCGAAAGTAACTGTGAAACTTCTAAAATTATCTCATTCTTGGAGAATAGAAACAGAGAGAGAGAGAGACAGACAGACAGACAGACAGACAGACAGACAGATAGAACGATAGGTATCCAAAGGAAAAAGAAGGACTTAAAGACTAACAAGAGATGAAAGATAAAGGGATGGAAAAAGAAAGAGAAAGAGAGAAATAAAATGTGATATAGGGTGACATCTTTATATCGCAATATCACAATGTGTACCGCATGTAGAATAACAAGCATTTTGCATGACTAGACCTCTTTTATTAAACATTTAGTTTCGATCATGCACACGCCCAGACGATGTGTGTTACGCTCTTCAATTTTACAAATGAATGCAAAATTTGAAATTCAGAATCTTTTGTCAAGTCTGACATAGGGAGGTCACTGATCGAAGCATCGTCTGTTCTGCCCAGCCTTAATTAAAGTTATGGAATGTCATTCCGAGAAAAACTGAAAATAACTGAGGATTTTCACTCAAATATGGAAATGCAAAATCACATACATCCGTTTTTCAATTTGGAATATGTGAATCTGCTTAAAAACAAAGAGAATATTTAACTATTTTTTTAGCAATTCTGATATCTTCGAAAACAAGTCAATCTTAGAAAAGACTTCTTTTTCTATATTTAATGATGATCTTGAAACTGCTCCTTGGCGTCCGTTTTTGTATTCAAACTCTTCCCAATGTATGATTGAAGTTCTTTTCATTTGGAATTATTTCTATAACGGTTATTCAGTTTTCACTTTTGCCAAAGTAAGCTATGATTCCAAGTCAAACTCGGATTGAAGTGCTCGTACTGAAACGGTCTTCATTAACATATATATTTTTTTCTCGCTGTAGAACCATCTTACGTCGTCGTAGACTACGTCTCAAACGGCACACTGCTCACCTACCTGCGAACCAATGGCGGAATGTCGAAGACGTATGCGAACCTGCAGACGATGAACACCCCGGAGCAGCAGATCACGCTCATGGAGCAGGTGCTTTTCGCTTTCGACGTCGCGAGCGGCATGGAATTCCTGTCAAGAAACGAGGTTAGATAACATTTCATTCGCTTCCTAGTTAGCAATATAAATGTTTGAAGTTTCATTACCGCCATCGCTGAATGAGGAGACTACATTTAACTGCATTTTGTGATGTCACATGATTTATGACGGACACTCCTTTTTTTTTAGATAAAGAAAATATTGAGAGAATTCCACAAAATTTTGATTTTTAAAAGAAAAGTACACATTCTCTCTATATATTTCTGACATATTATGTCAAGGATAATATCACACTCCCTTTGCTTTCTGCATGAAAGTAGCAAGTCAAGAAGTGTTAGGAAAGTGAAAATAGATTGAATTTTTCATTACATTTTCCTTAAATCATTCTTCGTATGATGTGACACCCATCACAAAGTGTATAGAGTTTTCATCGAGCGATGGTTGCAGAAAAACAGTAAATTTATAACAGTTACTTTTGCATGGATTGTCCGATTTTCCTCAAACTTTCACCGGGTGTTCACCGAAGTGTTCTTATACTTAAGTTCTGCGTTCACTCAGTCCACCATATGGGTGAACCTGTCCTTTGATATTGTCGACTTGTCATTTTTTCCCCCAAGCGCCCAGGCCCTGTTGATCAGGAGGGATTTCATGAAATAGACGTTTTTGCTTCAGATTTTTATAGAGTCCCTTACAAACCTAACGCAGCTATTGTACACCACGCTTCATATCTTGCCCATTCAAAACCAATCTTTCATTTGTATAAGATGCTGCAATTTCATGATATTTATCTTTTACAGTTGGGTATTTTTATGTATCTATGTTACAAAAAGTTACTTCCAGAATCCCTTTTAGATTATTTTTCGCCGAACAGCACTATTCATAATTACGGAACAAGAAATTCTGCAAACTATCATCTATATCACATGCGCACCACATTTTTCAAAAATTCAATTATATATCAGGGCCCTCATATGGTATTCTATCCCTAGAGAAATTAAAGGGATCGTATAGTTTTGGTTGAGACCTAATTTCAGGTTTCTAACATTTCTTGGTGAGATAATCAGAAACCTCTTATAAAATATGAAAGAGCATGTAATTCTACGAGGAATTCAACGTTTATTTGATGAAAATTGGTTTTGAAATGTCTGAGATATCAAAAAAAGAGCGATTCTACTAAAGTGTGGGACCCACACTTTATCACGATCGCTTTGTTTTACTTTGTTTTTGGATGTTTCAGTCATTCCAAACCCGATTTTCATCAAATAAACTTTGAATTCCTCTTAAAATGGCATGCTCTGTACTATATAATAAGTGTTTTCTTGGTATCTCGCAAAAATTTAAAAGCCCAATTCTCATCTCCACCAATACTGTACTATCCCTTTAAAGCATCAAAATCTATAAATAATTTCAAAATTAAATATAAACACTTTTTACTGGAAGATTACAAACATAGTTAATTCAAGGCGTATTTTTGTTGTTGCTGTTTTCTGTGTTGTTATCGTCCATATCTCCGTAGTTTTCTTTTGTAATGATTGCATTGTTTTGACTTGTTCTGTTTTGTCAACTTAACTGACATTTTTTTTTCTTCTTAAATCTGTAAAAGGTACGTATGTTACAGTACAATGGGTCAGCTACTCACAAGGGCTTTTCCTTTCTTGCTGCTTCCCCCACCAATGGCATTGTCTCTGTATGTAGTCATACCGCCACATTATTTCTATTTGTATGTCGTATGTCTTTTGAATTTTTTTCTCTTTTGTATCTCATTTTGTACATTCATGTTTTTTATTGTTTGCTCTGTATATTTTTAAGGCTTGGTGCAAAATAAACTAAACTGAAACTAAAACTAAACTGAAGCTTCAGATAATCAATTGCGCCCTCTATGCCAATCAGACCATCATGACTTGCATCTGATTGGTCGTTCCTAATGCAAACTGAACCTTTTCTGCTCTTCCTATACCAGATCATTCATGGCAACCTGTGTGCTCACAACGTTCTCATGACCAAAGAGAAAAGATGCAAAGTAGCAGACGTTGGCCTGGCAACGCAACCAACTTTGGTAAGTCATCCCCAAAACCCTCTTCCATCACCCAAAGAAAGGAAAAGTGACCAAAAAACAAACAAACAAACAAACAAACAAACAAACAAACAACAACAATAACAAAATTAACAACAACAACAGCAACAATAGGAACAATAACAAATACAAAAAATCCGGTTTTGGGCTAAAAATCACGCATGAAAGCAAAAATTCTTGGGAGTGGGAACGTTGCTGGATAGTGGATAAACTTTCAACCTTTCAAGGGGAAAGTCCTCACTTTCAAAATCTACCCGGTGCTTGATTTTTTTTTCTTTTTGAGGGGGAAGTAGAGTTTGCCAGGTCTGACCTGGTTTACCTGTCGGATGTCATATACGATGCCCTATGTGGATATGCAGTGTTTGAAAGTGGCTCCAGTCTTGAAACTTTGCCAAACTGCGTGTGGTGTCAAGAGGAACGCAGCTATTGTATCAAAAGTGGATCTAATGTGTATTACAAAGAAAGTCAAATGTCTTTCTCTGTCTTTCTCCTTCAGATTCTCATCTTCCTTCATCATTCAGTTGCTTGTAATTTTTTTTCTTGTATTCATACGTGCAAGCTATAAACCCTTAGAAAACGACCTATCTAAAGATAAAATATTTGTTTTCTCTATACTATATACCTTCTCGCCGTACTCGAATTCGATAAGTTTCGCCATTTTGGACGTAGTGCTTATTGTCATTCCAAATCGAGTATAATCATGACTCTTTTGGTATCAGAGACACTTTTAAGATAAGATAGTCCTCTTCAATGCCATATATTCCAATGATTAAATATCTCTTAAATATTGTTGTTGTTTGTTTTTTTTTTTTTTTGTCTTCCTTGCAGAAGAAATTGATGACTAACGGTCTGTCACTTCGTTGGATGGCACCCGAAATTTTGCGACACGAGACGCTGTCGATAGAGGGCGACATTTGGTCGTACGGGGTTCTCCTCTGGCAGATATTGACGTATGGTGAGTTGTTGTTGTTGTTTGTCTCGCATGATATTAGTATTACAGCCAGAACATGGAAATCATCATTAAAAGAATCAGGTGTAGGAAACATAGAATGAAAACAGACTGTTAACCCACTGCTCATGGGAACTCAAAGGCCTGTGTATTAAGTCTATGGGGATTTCAGAATTTACGTAGTATAGTATGAATTAAGGTTTCACCACTGTACAAGCATGCGATGTTTTTCCAAAAGACACCGATTGCAAACCATGCAGTACCTCTTGGTTACATTAAATGTTCCTTTACTCCTCTAGCGCTTTGTTCACATGACTGTGGTATAAGGCTGCATATTGTCACTATACTTCTTTATTTTGTAGAATAAACTATTTTTGATTCCCAATTTCCTCACATTTTCTGAATGACCTTTCGTTATTTCCCTGTCATCGTATGCCCACGAGTCGTAAAACGAAAGGAAACGTAAAAACTTCAGTGAAAAACAAAGAGCCATCTTTAACAACCGTCGGTGAAACTTGCATAACATTAGAGCAGTGACACAATCCATGTACAGTGGCGTATCCAAGAATTTCGTTTTTTTTTTAATTTGATATGATTTATTGGTTTCTGTATGATCATTGTACATGCGCATTCATGTACATACATAAACATAAGTAATGTTGTTCACAGCGTATTTTTTCTTCATTGCCTTTAAAACGTACAACAAACATACAACAATGAATAATACAGTGGGGCTACAGCACAAGCGTGGCTTGATTTGCGTGCAGCCCCTGTACATAATACACATCGGAAGGAGAATCGGAGGGAGGGATGACTTGCATAGAGATATAGGATGGGTAAAAGGAGAAAGGGAAAGGAGAGGTCTGTCTGCTTTCACTGAAGGGTTATACAAAGGGGGGGGGGGGGAGGGCAAGAAATATTTTTGTTGCTACTTCCGGGTTTCATCTCATTTTCTGTCTTTTTATTTCTTTTGTTTTGACAGAAAATAAAGAGGGGGCGCGCGTCCGTTGCGCCCCCTCTGGATCCACCAATGATGCATGTAGTATTTTATGCTCAGATTTCACTCTGCCCCTATATCATGCCAATGACCTCTAGTTTCATTAAAAAGAACACGGAAGTTGCTTTCAAACATTATGGTTTGAATTTCAAATTTATGTCGTAATGTCAAATGTATGATTTGGCGCGCGAAATTTATCACACACATTTAATACAGAGGCGAAACTTTGACATCATCCACAAGCTAAATGCAAGCTAGGTTTTCCCCAGTTCCAGCCGTGGGTTTAAGACTCGCCATACTTTTGAGATGATAACTTTCACTGATTTAGAAGAAGGAGGAAAATAATTTTTCTTTTGTCATTCATATTTTTTTTTTCTCGAGAGAACCATCTTTCTTTTGTCATTACACTGCAGGTAAGCAACCTTACAACGAGCTTGCTGCAGCCGATATAGCCAAAAATGTGATGTCGGGATATAGGCTACCTAAGCCAAAGGATGGTGACCAGGAGATGTAAGTGAATCAAGTAAATATTTCTCTAAATACACACACACACACACACACACACACACACACAAAAGAACAAAAAAAAAAAAAACAGAACAAACATAATGATTAACCGATTCCTCAAGTTCCCATTCCTAATATTATGCGCTAATATTTGAAATCCAGAGTGCAAGCATTATTATAGCAATGTCGGTCCAGGTTTGAGCTATTCTGTTCTTATCAGGAATAACCTTTCATAACGTTTTGCAGGACTCTTAATGATTTACGTTAGCGATCTGGTTTTCTTCAGCATGGAAGGGGCGTTGCGTGATTTAGTGTTGCTGTGAAAGTGTTGCATATTGGAATTACAATATAAAATTCTGATATCTTATATTCTATATTCTAATATTTGTGCTTATTATGTAACTAATATTATATCAGTTGGGAATTGGTGCAATAGTATGCACAAGAGACATATGCTTTGTTTCACTGATGCCATTTGTTCTTACAAATAAAATACTGATGATAATTCATATGTAATAATGATTTAAAAAAATATTGTTACCACAGGTTCACTTTAAAAATGATGACAGTAATGGTTGTAATGATGATAATCACAAAGATACTATCTACTGCCAAGTTTTAGTGGCATGATACAGTGATTAATTCTTTCAATCCAACGAATACATACTGTGCTCACCTTTTTCGCACTACTACAGCACAGAAGTCATGTCAAGATGTTGGCTCGAGACTCCTAAAGGAAGGCCGAGTTTTCAAACAATAAAGGACGAGTTCGGAGGAAAACTTGAAGAGGAGGCGGTGAGTCTCACTATAGCTGGGAATGAAGATTTCACAAAATGTCATTATCCTTTTCACTTTGATTGCTCAGTTTAGAGACATCAACAGTTTTAAGGATGGAAGGAGGGACAAAGAAGGAAGGAATATGGGAACAAAAAAGGAAGAGAAAAGAGATAAAATTGGCTGCATATAAAATAAGCATCTTCATTCCCAGTGACACCATAGTGTTGGCGAAGAGAAAGTTTAAAAGTCTCTCTTCCTGGCCAATTTTGTTCACAGTTTTACTGTTCCTCACTTTAGGTACGATGTCTTATTTACCATTTGAATGATTATTGTTTTTCACTTCTGTTTTTTTTTATGCCTGAAATGTTTACTACCCCATAGTATACTCCCATCCTCATAGAAAATGACACAACTCCCTTCTGTACCCCTGGCAATGCTTGGCGTGTGAGATCCTGTTCATATTCATACACTCGAGTGTGCACAGTTCAGTTCATTTATTTATATTTCTTCATCGCAACACAATCAAAAACGTCATTATGAACAGTGCACGTGAAAGTAAAGAATTTCAACATTAGTAGTCAATACAAAGGGGAAGACATTATACTTTAAAAGAGGATCATACAATTAAGCATTGCACATCAGCAAAGAAAATATGGAGCTGCGCTTAAGCTTTAACTCTTTTGTATTATTTTTGTATCGTTTGTAAACTTTGGTACACATTGTAAATCCAAGAGAGGCAAAGTTATTATTTTTGTAAGCAACTTATGTATCCCATCAATATGTAGTCATCATGATAATGCATAATGAAAGTGCAGGAACGTATAAATCGAATCAAATAGAATTAAATACTAAGCAAATGTATTAATCAAAAGTGAAGATGACGAAGAACAGAAATTTAAGGAATCTTATTTTTCCCCTTTCTCTCTGCAGGATTATTTCGCCCTTGGAAATGACGCAGAGAGCTACTACGCATGCGTGAGCGTGATTGACCATTGACAGAAGTCCAGTTGTGACGTGCGATATGATTTTAGGTGTAGCTGTTAGTTTGTGAAAGCATTGTTACGATCACACGATGTATTCTCACGCTTACTATGCACTTGCGTAACTTCAAGTCCACGTGTTCATGCATTAAGAAAGAAGTGTGTTAAATATGCCAGCATCACTGTGCATCATGTTAGTGACACTGTGCATGAGTAGGCGTGTATGAAGCTTATGGTGCTGTTTCCCATAAAGTTGACTGAAACCTGTAGTAAGTTCTCAAGCCAGTGACGCTGTTACTTTGTCTGCAACACCAGGGCATTAACCGTATCAATTGAAACTATTCGAAACATTATAAGAACTAGTCTATATCGGTGATGCGTACTGCAGCAGCTGTTATATTGTTGACTTTCTTGTGATTGGTGCAACCGTACTAGTAATATAAATGGTAATAGTGTTGTTAATATTATATCAAGTATTTCATATTTATTTCTTCTATTATGCGGTATATTTTCGAATTCATTTTTTTTTCATGCGTATCAGTCTTGACTCTAAGGAATAACGTAAAGTTTGCTTTATCTCTAGAGTACTTGGATTTCATCCTGTGACACAGGATGGGATGAAATTAATACAATAAAAAAATTTAATGATGTACAACATTTAGAATTACATCAAAACGATAATACATCAATAGATTTAAATCAAAAGTGGTTGTAGGCTAAATTATGTGCGCAGATCTAGGGAGAATTCACTGACAGCATGATAAGGGATGAAATGCAGGTATATGTGGCAGATAATAGACATTAAAATCATATAGTTTGCCAAGAGTCTTACACTATAGTAGCCATGTTGCACGTATGACACGACACGGACTTGTGTATTTTCTATTATTCTGTTATAAATCTATGCAGTAGCTGCTATACTTTTATACTTTTATCTTTATCACGGTAAATTTTACAACGTGTTAATATAAGGTAACTGCCGTCCATGAGAGACAGTCTAAGTTTAGAATGTAATTTTGTGAAATAATTCGATGATTTGTCACAGAAATTCTCAGTTTTGACCCTCTATTTTGTGGGGGCGCTGTGGCGTAGTGGATAGCAGAGTCTCTTAACTCTAGCAAATGTCTAGCGGATAAGACTCCCGACTCCCAATCAGAGCACCCGAGTTCGATTCCCGCCCAGTGCTTGCGTCCTTTGACAAGATGCCTCTTTTCCATACCACGCCCCTCTCGCCTCAGGTGTATAAGTAGGTACCTGGCAACTCCGGGGGTAATAATAATGGCAGGGTCGTCTGGTAGAGCACTGACAATACTGGAGAAGCTGTATACCTGAATAAAGAAGACCTTTTATTTTTTAGTATTGTTATGTTTACTATTCTTTGAAAAGAAAACTCAGTAATGAGAAAATTCCGTGCAATTCTACATTAACTGTTCAAATAATTTGCATTCATCTCTACGATTGTCATCACGCTATTGGAAATCATGTGAGCAATTTATTGGTTTATGATTATCGTTTTTGATGTTCCAATAATATACGTTCATACATGGATGGTTTAAACCAGTTGCTCACTATCCGAGTTGATTTTTATTTTTATTTGAATGCGATATCAAATGATTACACGGGCATGTACATGTAAATAAAGATGACAGGTGTCTGCCTGTATGTCTGATGTGTGCGTATGTGTGTGTGTTGTTTTTTTTTTTTTTACATTTTCTCCTAAGAATATATAAACTAGAGCAAAGTGGATTTCCGCGCCAAGCTAACAGCAACGCTTTTCAGGCAATGTTGTAATTTTGTCATAAATATGGTCGTTCTATTCTGGTTTAGATGAAATTCTTTCATTTTCACAACTGGGCTTGTTGGTTGACGCTCTTACGCTTAGCAATGTACCTTAATATATTTCCTACCCAATATAAGTAAAGCAGACTTCATGGGCTGAATGTGACATATCCTTCGCCTTTGACCTTTTACCAGTGTCACTGCAAACGCATGATTCGCTATTTATTCTAATAATTTCCTTTATAGCTGCACATCCCTATCTGATATTTTGGCCGGAGAACTAGATAATGTTCACTTTCATATTATTTGACCTTCAGATTATTTTTGCCACTAATATAGTCAGCTTATGAACACCTCATGTAGCCTAAAGAGATGTTATAGTTTCCCGATAGGTTTGTTTAATAGTCAATTGTATCCTTATACCAATAAAAACTATGAACCTGTCCTTTGGGACGAATACAGCAATACAACAAATGTGAGTGAGTGAATGAATGGATAAATACATACATGAACAAATGAATAAACAAATAAATAAATAGATAGCTAAATAGATAAATGAATACATACTCAGCAAAAAAAATAATAAACACTTGCTTAAAATTCAGTTATAAATTTGCATAAGACTTTAACAATAATCAATAAACTATGAATTTCAAGGTAATAACATTTTGTCTTTTAACTGGGTAGGTGAACTCAGAAGCAAAATATTCGCTTAGAAATAATATACAGTCATTTACCTGTTCCAATGTGCAAAAAAAAAAAAAAAAAAAAAATCAGAACGCTCCCTGAAAGTCAAACTCATCAAAATTCAATAACATTGCAAAAAAAGAGTAAATCAAACCCTAATGAAAGGTTGCATGGTTCAGAGCACCTGAAAAGAAATTGATCGTCACAAAGACAAGAATGATCCTTTCTTCTTCAGTGTCAGTATTCCCTTTCTTCACAGTCTTTCTTTCTTAGAGATCAGTATCTTTTTGAGCAAACATAACTGTCAATGCAGTCATGATGGCACATCGCACGCTGAATGTCACTCGGTGAACTTTGACCTGTGGAACGTTTCTCCACCCTCTCTGCAGTGCTCTCTGCAGTCAGGTACCCACCCAGTTCTTGAAATGTGTCGCCAGGCCGGATGCCCCATTGATGGTCTCTGGCAAGCTCTCAATATCCGGCGAGTAGCTGGCCAGGGATCAAGTCCTTAACAATTGACAATTGCCAACTTGGGCACATGCGTTATCGTCACTGAAGATGGTATCAAGATGCCTCTCTAGGAATGGCACAAGCGGAGTAGATATTATATACCAAATTAATCTCAACAATAGTGTCCACTGTCAATGCTGTGTTCTTAAAGAGAACATTCACACGAATTTCATAAATCGACTGCGCCATGTAAAGATTTTATGGAATTCATTGTGGTTCTAGATCGGAGAAACCAATACTCTAAAAACCCCAAAACAAATTTCCCTGAAACAAAGATGATGACATCAGAGGCTCACAAATTTTTATAAATGTAGAGATGTAATTATGTTACAATAAAGCATCCTTTAGCAAGTTCACCTGTGTAGAATTTATGCATGCGTTCTTCTTTGTTCTGCTTCCTTGAGCCCAAACTCATGCATTCCTATGGTGAAGCTATGCCGTGTCATCATGCTTGTTCATTGTGAGTTGTTATACATCTTGAAAACATTCTTATCCCTCATCCAAATCACTACAAATTCTGAAACTCTGAGCCAAGTAAAGCCTATTCATAGTTATTCAAATGTAAAAGTCTGAAAATCATCCAGAGGTGTCATTTAATTGCACACGTTACACAGATGAGGAACCAGATAATACCATTTCATTCCATTAGGCTTACAATTTCAGAACAATTTTTGATTACAATTTTCCTTGTGGCTATACTCAGATCCATTTCAAATCTGAACTCAGTAGAAGCTGTATCTTGTTCCCTTTGTGGAGAAAGAGAGAAAGATCAAAAACTCAAAATTTAAATGACCTATTCTGTCTCTCATTTACAAGAAAAAGATAAGCGTCAATTTGATATTTTCCATTGTTACAGCTGGAAAGAACACAGTGTCCCGCAGTGTGAAAACACGGTGTGAAACACATTGTGAAACCGTGTGAACACAATGTGAAATGTCTTCACACTGTTAAATTCGAGGGTTTTAACAGTGTGAACACGATGTGAGTCATCATTCCACAGTGTGAACACTATGTGAAAACCGCACCACAGTGTGATATCATCTTCACACTGTTAAATTCGAGCGTTTTCACAAAATCGACTACGCGAACACACAGAAACACACTGTGGAGCACTGTGATCTTTCCAGTTAGGTTTATACAACAATTATACAAACACATAAGTGCATTAATGCATACCAATCCTCCTCTTCATCATCATCAAGATTAAGCATGTATGACTTTGACAACTGATTATCAAGACACCACTCAATGGCATTCAAAAAAGTCACACTTAACCGTGTATAGCATCAGCAAAAGTTAGCGAACAAATAAACATCAATATAATGTTTATAGAATTTCGAAACTGTAATATCTCGATCAATTTCATCGACAAATAGCAAAGAAAACAAAATGAAACTCTCTTTATTTATTTCGGCTAATTGGGGCGTTGCAAGTTAATTCTTGATACTAGGCTGGCATGACGGTAAAATTACAACGCATCTTATTTGGAAATGTGAAGTTGGGAATACATGTAATTTGATGCTACTTAAAAAGATACTGCATTTTATATTCACGCAATGCTTAAAGGCATAATCAACCATCTGCAGATGAAACAAAAAAAAAAAACAGTTTTCGTGCTTCAAAATAGTTCTAAAATATGAGTTAAAGATGGAAACAACAAATGTAATAATTTGAATAAGTACAATTATAAGTATTGTTAAATATACAAAATGTGAACAATAATTATAATAAAAATGTTTCTATACGAAACCGTCTACAGTTATGGTTCATTGAGAAAAATAGTGATAATATATCTCCTTATATTTTAAGCTTTATTGCAAATTTTAACGTGGTAGGATGTTTTGTGATAAAACTGACCTACACAGATGCATCAAATGTGATATCTCGAACATTTTTAAATCACTGCTCCCAATGATAAACTGTACCCTTAAATTGGATATGATTTCGTTTCTTCATCTCTCATTGCCATTAACCAAGAAAGTGCTATAATAGTATTGCACCTCCTTGCTAATATTACCAGGCCGATCGAATCCAGAAATTCAGTAAATGGGAGGCGCCTTTACAAAATTAAGGGTGGGGGGGGGGGGCGCACGCACCCTCCCTCATTTTTTCCTTTTATTTTTGTTTTACATAAAAGTAAAGAGGGGGCACGCCCCCAGTGATTTCCCTCTGGATCCTCCACTGTATTACCATACCTGCACTTATCCACAACAGCATCACATGTTCTTTTTCGTGCAAATGTTTTGACACATTTTTGACGTAACAATGAAACGTATGGCACATAACTGTGTCTATTGTTCAGCTCAAGTGTTTCAGGAGGATGATGTCACAGCTGGAAAATGAATGAAGATGATCTGGATTTTTTTTTGCCTTTTACAGGATGGTATAGTTTTGCTTCAGATGGAGATGCAGGTTTTAACTTTTTCTGAGACAATTTTTCTGAGAAACCATTAGAATGGAATATTAAAACGCATACATCTAAGAGGAATTAAAAGTTTATCTGAAGAAAATAGATTTTGAATTGCATGAGGTAGCTAAATACAAAGTAGTCTTAATAAACGTTGGGACCCACCTTTTATTAGGACCACCTTCTTTAATTTGTTTTTGGATATCTTAGCCAGTTGCAAAACCAATTTTTACCAAAAAATCCTTTTGATTCCTCTGAAAATTGTATGCCATTTAATATTGCATATAAATGGTTTCTAATTATCTCACAAAAAGTTAAAACCTGAATTCCCATCACAGCAAAACCTATACCACCCCTTTAATGAGGTGCAAGGGGAAAAAAAGAGAAAAATGACAAATAGTTATAATGATGAATATTTGTCTAATAATGAAGGTTTTAATCAAACCAAAAGGCATTGATCAGGAAGGTGGAAAGAAACTCTGTGGGTTGCAAGGACCCATTGCGGGTAAGACGTTTGCACGGTTACGGGGGTTTTGCACATTCATGGCTCCACAAGCAATATTGCACACACGCAATGGCATGTGAGCGAGCGCCGGGGAATCCCCGAAATTTATCTGCGTTTTTCCTGCATGCTAACTGGCGAGGTACAAAGATCACATGAATGACACTGCAGCAGACACTAGCTTATTTACAGTGTGCTTTGAAAGGGTCATTACTATCCTCTCCGTCTGATATTCTGCATCCAAGGCGATGAAATCTTCCAAGATTTTCCTGCTTTCCATCCTTGCGATTATGACATTTTCTGCAGGGGGTAAGTTGTGAATCATTCTCAAGCATGACTTTACGATGAACCGAATATACAACGAGGGAGTGGCGCGTCGTAGAATGCAACATGAGTGCGTGTGCGCCTTTGTCGTTAGACCCTCATAGTTAGCACAGTGATCTAAGCAGGACAAATTTCATATCAATTTATGTATACACTGCATTTCGACTTTCAAAGTCCGTTAACAATAAGAGGCAGCTGCCTATACGCACCTTCTATAGGAAGATACGAGATCACTTTTTTTTTTTTGCATAATTTTTCGAATTTCAAATTTTCCATAGCTTGTTCCTTTACTTGCAGTCTTTCCGTACACTAGTATTAGTATATTTCATATCTACTTTCATAGCCAAGTGGATAGTTTAGACTTAGCTTCAATAATGTATACTTTTTCGGTCATGTCTAAACACACTAACGTGATAACTATCCACCTGCTATGAAAGACGCATTACTAGTAAGACGTTTTTCATAGCATCACACTGGTGGATAGGTATCACATTAGCAGCTTATAATTACACGTATATTTGATCCCCCAGCCCCTGTAAGCCAAAATGAAGAGAGAGAGAGAGAGAGTGTGTGTGTGTGTGTGTGTGTGTGGAGGGGGGGGGGGGGTTGTGATGGAGGTGTGCAGCCTCCCTCCCTGGTTCTGCGGCCTTTCTTATGTTTAGACATGATCAAAAAACAAAATGAAAATCCACTCATCATTGATACTAAGTCCAAACTATCCACTTGACTTTGAAAGTAGATATAATTTTAAGAAGTTAATGTGCCGGCGTACGGAAAAGACCGCATAATTAATAAAGGAATAAAGTAAGGACAATTTGAAATCAGAGTTGTCTTTTATGCCGCAGAAATAGCTGCCGCGTATCTTTCTATGAAGGTGCCTAAAGGGTGTGTATAAAAGAGGTGTTGTTAGTCATATAGACAGGTTTATATCATATAACCTGCCTCCATATCAGTATTGCCAATAGTTCACTGTCTTTTGCAATGACGGTTAAATCTTGATCAATGTTTATTAAAGAGGGTCACTAACAGACCTCCAATTTCTTAAAATCTTATAGAGTCATATTCTAGAGACTTGCTAACAAGGTTCACGTCGTTAGAGTATTCTTCATTATAACTAATGTTAAGCGTTTGATACTCAGTATTTCCATGCAAGCTAGCACATGTGATATGCATATAAAGGTAGGCCTACACCCACTATGGTACAATATTTCTCTATTATTTACCTCATGCCTTTTGCTCTCATTTGTATAGAAATTTATATGTCAATCTTAATTCTCTGTAATCAACACCTTTAGGTCCTTGTGTACGAAATACTATCAATTCATAAATACAGCAAAAAGGTATACAGACAACTCCCGTTATAACGAAGCTTTAGGCCTTTAGACCGGCAATATTCTTTCGTTATACCCTAACAACTAAAGTGTATGAAGATAATCTAGATGATAATTTTGGGCAATTAATTTCACTTCGTTGTTTCCGAAATTTCGTTATAGCCGTGTTCGTTATAACGGAAGTGCACTGTATTCATAAAATCATCTACTTTCTTCGCTTCATTGCTCTTTAATTAAGGTGCAACTTGAATTTTGATGTTTAGGGCCTACATTAATATGAACATTAAAAACTCGTTAGATTAACAAGGAGACATGATTCCAAAAACTCCTATTTATTCTATATGTAATAAGAGCATGTCTTATACCCTCATCTGTTTGACAAACATCACTCTTAGTATTAGTCCATTACTAATCCACTTAGACAAATCCATCTTTGCCGGTAATGAATATATATACAACACTTTAACACTGAGTTCCCTTCAAGCTATTATCTTTTACTTTAACCAATTTGCTTACAAAACAATGATTCCACATTAAGTTCATCCCAGATACACTATTCAAATATACTCCTTTTCACTGTATCAATTGGTTATGAATTTATCTGGATGTTACAACAATTCTCTTTACATTTTCCTATTTCTATATGTGGAGCAGTTATCAATAAAATATTCTGTTCTCTGTCAATGGATATTTGTGTGAACCACATTTTCATCATTTCATTCATTGTATACCATTCATGATTACCTTAATATTTTATTTTAACCATCGTTTCACATGTTTTTCACCATTCAGTACAGTATATCCTTCGTAATTATGTCATTAACACAAGTGATAAATGGTGGAAAAAGCGGTGTATCGTTCTGTGGCTGCATGGATACAGTTAATTCTTACCTCAAAAGCATGTGATTTATGTCGAGACAAAAAGATTCATTTCACCTTCCACGTACTCGCACACTCCAGCTGTCCAAACTCAGAAAACAATTGTTTTATCCCGCGACCTTTATGTTTTGGAATGATTTTCAATCCCGGAGATTTAATCAAAGTTTGAATGTTCTTCTCTGTTCATTTTCATACAAAAACTATAATCAATGCTCCTCTATGATTATAGCTTGCCTGATTAGAACCCTTTAACCTGTTAATTCAAACCGGCCTGCATGGCGGATCAATTTAAGGTTCGCTTGCTTTGCCTCTGGTTTCAGCGTTTAGCTTCTAATATCATCATTACACTAATTCATTCTCATACTTTGAATTCGTTATGAACTGGATAGCTGCAGATATACTTGTATGCATTATGCCAGTTTTTATTTTCTTCCCCTAGTCCTTATTACTCTTTTCATCTTGATCACCACCTTTCTTTATTTCTTTCAATTTCCTTTACTTCTTTTGCACTTAGTATCTTGCTGTTTTAGCTCTCATAGTTGTGTTATCAGTACTTTGTGTCCCACTTTCATTGCAGGACGTATTCACATTGGTATTTGTTCTTCGAACCCACAGTTACAAGCTATGCTTTTGAGGTTCCTTCATATTTCACATAATATTATTGAGAACAAACTTTGGTTTTTAGATCTCGAATGCTGTCACGCTTTCTAGTCATGATCCACTGTATTTTATATTCAATATCTTGTTTGTTCGTCTTTTCGGGGGGGGGGGGGGTAGTATAAGTAGGGCCTACATGTATTGCATCAATGTAAATAATTGAAATATGAAATTAAATGTGCTTGAACTATGTCCAATAAGTGCAATGCAGTTTCAGTAATTCAGCACTTTTTTGTTTGATTTTGCTGAAAAGTCCGCAACTCTGTATGATCTAGAAGTCTATTTATGACAAAGCCCACTATAGACAATGATGTAGCATTTCAATGTCATAAGGGAATTGTCGTTGGGGAATACCACATTAGCATTGTCAGATTGTGGAACGGGCCGGGGGCGCGAGCTGGTGTGGGTAATTGAAGAATGATATAGGTTGGGATCAGTTCTGTGGTTGGGATTCCCCACTTCAGCATAGTCTCATACGAAGTCGCATCGTGTATATTGACAACTGTAGCTGCAATCGCTGTTAGCCATGGATTCAGGCGTATTTAGGAAAAAAGGGAAGCAAATAAAACAAACGAATTCAGCACCTATCCTTGGCTTAAGACTACTCGTCGAATGACGTAGAGTTTCCCGACTGCGTTTTTTTTAAAGACGGCACAGATTGGGGCATGGCGCGTGTTAAACCTATGGGAAAAACGTTGGGTTAGGGTTTTTGGTTATGGTTATGGTTAGGGTTAGGGTTAGGGTTGGGGTTAGGGTTAGGGTTAGGGTTAGGGTTAGGGTTAGGGTTAGGGTTAGGGTTTGATGGTTAGGGTTAGGATTAGGATTAGGGTTAGGTTTAGGGATAGGGTCCCCGATAGATTTTTAGTTTCCCCAACCTGTGCCGTCTAAAAAAAACACGCTTCCCGACTGGTGCTCGTGGAATGCATGATATTTGAGTCGTGTTTATTTTTCCATATTCGCCTTCTTTTCGATCTCTAAGACGTTTGAGCAAACAAACATTAAAATCAGGCAGTGTGTAGCTAAACTTATTAGACACAAAAGGAGCGTAAAACCTATTCACCATGGCGCGGCTTCTTGCATGCTCTCTGCTCATTGCTTGAAATTCTGGAGGGTGAAAGAATCGAAGAACTCATTTTTGCGAGATATCTGGAAAATTGACTCGTTTTAGCTTTCTCTGCATAAAACCACTGCTACAGCTAGGTTCCAGTCCCTTGACATTTATTTTGTTTGCTACATTTTGTAATTAATCAACGTGGATTCTACAATGAATGGACAGTCAACGTTCCAAAGCAAAATCTTTTGAGTGTAATCTTGGTTAAATCTTATCGTGTGCTCTTCATTATGTGGTGTTGTAACAAATGAGGCTGCAGTAAGCCAGCTATGCAGGTATACATGTACTAGCCTACGATTGGCCTATGGAGACAGTGTAATGCTAGTCACGTTATAGTTGGAAAATGGGAATTCCCGCCCGGAACATTTCCCAATGACTTTCGGCCACAACTACTGTGCAAAATACAAACTACAAACAACAAAACAAACAAAGTTTGAGAGATCGATTACCGCACTGCTATGCCGTTCTGAGTCAAGCTGCATGCTTTGCAGGAAACACCTTTGGTTGTTGTCCTAAAGGAATTTCCGACTTAACATGCTGTCACGAATCGACGTGTTTTTCACAATAGTGACTATCTTGCATCAAACCGCGATCAGGACTGTGTCATTTTCCTTGGTAGTAAAATGGCAAGAAAGTGAATAGCGACAACTCTTTCTTTCTTTCTTCTTGTGCGTAGAACGTTGAAAGGTTTATTCGAGGCAGATCATTTGAGGGTCATCATATTTCTGTGGTTCATACATGGAGCGGACGTTGTGGTGTTGAAAAGAAATACCACTCTTAAAGGACAAGTCCGCCTTCATTATCAAACATGTGGATTGAGTGAATGCAACAACATTAGTAGAACACATCAGTGAAAGTTTGAAGAAAATCCGACAATCTTCTCAAAAGCTATGAATTTTTAAAGTATCTACGCAATCACTGCTTTGAAGACTACTTCAGTGTATATGATGTCACATCCGTAGAACGATATAAGGCAAATAACAAGGAAATTTCAAAACTTTAATTTTTTGAATAAAGTGCACATTTTCTTCGACTTGTTGCTGACGTATGTTAAGGGTAATATCATTCCCCTTGGCTTCTCAAAGAGAGAAATGTTCATTTGTTATGCGAGAAAAGTGAAAATATGTTGAATTTTCTTTGTATACTTTCTTTAAGACATGTCGTCGTACACATGTGACATCACAAGGTGTAGTAGTCTTCTCATCCAGCCGTGCCTGAGCAGAAACTTCAAAAATTCATAACTTTTGAACGGACTGTCCGATTTTCCTCAAACTCTCACTGATGTGTTCTATCAATATTGCTGCATTCACTCAACCTACATGTACATTAAGGTGAACTTGTCCTTTAAGGGGTATCACTGAGGGGCGAATGTTTGCGAACGGAGCGAATTCTAGGGAATTTTAGATTTTGCCTGGATTTAACGATTGCTTACGAATTTGATTGTTAACGAACTTTTAAGTTGATATAAGTTATTTCATGAAATACAAGTATGACTTTTGATACATGGATTCTTCAAGCTTAATAATGTAGTCACTGCCAACCACCTCCCTGCTGCCAACTGACACATGCTGCACAAAAACTTTGCACACACACATACACACAAACACATGCGCATTTATACGCAGGCATAATTTATTCATGTGTTGATGTGCAAACATAATTATTCAAGGCACATGTAGCAGGAAGGAGTGTGGAACAAGGCTATGGGATGTATACATGATCTTATCCTTGAGGCATTGTCACTGTACACGATGACTGCATTGTAGACATCAGGCGCGAGTTAGTCATTGAAGAGATATATTATGCAAAAACAAATATATATTCTATATGTATGAATTTTAGATATCTGAGAGTAAAGCTGCTGAAAAAACAAAGAAAATAAATAGCTAAGATACATGTGATGATTCGACAAATATTCTTGAAGAATATTTGTTATGTAACCAGTGTAATATTTGGTGATGATCTTAATCACTTCAACAAATTTAAAGATATCTGTTTTTCAATTAAAAACACTCTTCAATACTTATTGCTGTATTATAATTTGTGCTGCTAGCCGCGTATTAGCAGGAAGGAAAACAGATGGAAAGAATTCCATAACGAAGGAGACATAGATCTGAAAATAACTGATTTCATCATGTAAACTAAAGAGAAATTACTCAAACTAAAAGTACAACTGAACAAGATGTTTGTAACCCACTAGAGAATCAGTTCATTTCTCTCATTTGGCTGCATGGAGTTGTATCTTATCACCTTATCACTCTTTTCCCTTCGAATCCTCGGGAAAAAAAAGACCCCCAAGAAGATAAAGTTTGCGTGGAAATGTTGGACGCTGTATGTAATGATGTGGTAAAAATGACTCCCGCTATTATATAGATATTATTGGTTATTATTATTATTATTATTATCATTATCATTATCATCATCATTAATCCATGCAGAATACTTTCGTCATAATTATGTAAACCAACTTTGATATGAGCGTATGAGACTAAGCATACCTACCTTCCTTTTTTTTCAATTCTGATCACAAATTTAAATTTCCCAATTCAAAGCCACAAATAGACTTCTCATTTCTCCAGTGGTCATCGGTGAAGACTCATTCAGTAAAATCATAATGTTTTGCACTCTCAGTCGGCATGTTGTTAATTCCGAAGTATGAATGACTTTAAAGAATTCACTCTCCGTTCTCTTTCCCCTCCTCCCCCCCCCCCCCCCCACCGGCATTAATTCTGTGACCAGTGACAAAAGGACAGGACTCGGTGAGCACGAAACCGTTTGTAACCGCCTACTGGGGTAGATCAGTGGAACTCCCGTGCCAGATTTCAAGACCGCCCTTCGCAGTCTTCTGGTATCAACACAATTTCACCGGAGCCCCGGATAACAATGCAAGAATTGTGGTACAGCACTTCAATGGAGACGACATAGCTAGGGCAGGACCAAGGTTCGAAATCACCTCCGAGTTTTCTCTGATGATACACAATGTGTCTGTCCAAGATGAGACAACGTATTCATGTCGTGTGGCATGGAATCCAGATCAGATGACGAACTACACTCACCTCAGAGTCGTGGGTAAGACTACGTCAGTTTGTTCCATGTCCGTTAGCAAGATAACCTTTATTGCAAACTGGCCGACATCAACGTAAATAAACAAGATATCATGGCTAATTATCAACACACAGAATAATAAGTGCTTATTTAAGTCGATGTAAGGCAATTTGCTAGTCAGTTGTTATAAAAACAATACGACTTAAGAATTTATGTAGTATTGATAATAAGATTATGATAAAATAAGTATAATGCGAATTTTTGAAAGGGTACTAATTTATTGCGTTGACATTAGTTTCTACTGATGATGCGTGAACCAAGTTAATCATGAAGACTCTTCCAACTTCAAGCACTTTCATTTGACGCTAAAAATCATCTTTGAATAATGTTGAATTTTGTTGATTTAGAGTATTAAGATTGCCTGTGGTCACCATTATATATTTTTTTATTCTCAAGACTTTAAGTGCAGTCATTAATGTTTTACACGTATTTGTGATTATAATGCGAATTTTTGAAAGGGTACTAATTTATTGCGTTGACATTAGTTTCTACTGATGATGCGTGAACCAAGTTAATCATGAAGACTCTTCCAACTTCAAGCACTTTCATTTGACGCTAAAAATCATCTTTGAATAATGTTGAATTTTGTTGATTTAGAGTATTAAGATTGCCTGCGGTCGCCAATATATATTTTTTTATTCTCAAGACTTTAAGTGCAGTCATTAATGTTTGACACGTATTTGTGATTATAATGCGAATTTTTGAAAGGGTACTAATTTATTGCGTTGACATTAGTTTCTACTGATGATGCGTGAACTAAGTTAATCATGAAGACTCTTCCAACTTCAAGCACTTTCATTTGGCGCTAAAAATCATCTTTGAATAATGTTGAATTTTGTTGATTTAGAGTATTGAGATTGCCTGCGGTCACCAATATATATATTTTTTATTTTCAAAACTTTAAGTGCAGTCATTAATGTTTGACACGTATTTGTGATTATACTGCGAATTTTTGAAAGGGTGCTAATCTATTGCTTTAACATTAGTTTCTATTGATGATGCGTGAACTAAGTTAATCATGAAGACTCTTCCAACTTCAAGCACTTTCATTTGACGCTAAAAATCATCTTTGAAAAATGTTATTGAGTGCAAAGGAAGTTTAGGAAGTGAAACAGTAAAAGTACAATTATTAAAGCTTTACACTATACCGCGTCTTCACAGCTGCTAGGACAAGGACTAGTCAACAGCTTGGGAAAATTGAAGATTATTATAGTAATGTCAATGCCCTTCCCATTCTTGTTACCTAAGCACTTGCCGATGAGCTCACCCCGATTGTAGTCGAAAATTGCCGGAAAAACGGTACCAACAGATGTGTGTACTACATCGACCCGTTCGAATCAACGATTCAGCTAAAATGTGAAGTCGTTGGTGTACGGCCAGCAGTGAACTTAACATGGACCGACGCCCTCACCGGCGAAGTGCTACCAGCGGGGAAACCCGAGGAGAAAGTGGATGAGAAGACGGGACTCGTGACTGTGTCTCGAGTTACACCAGTAAGAAGCAGGCTTGCCGCTGGAAATACCCTTATAGTCTGTGTGTGTTTAATACAACTCCGGATCCAACTTTAGGAAAATATTGTGTAGCTGATAAGTAATGTCGGCAGTAAAGCATACTGTGATTGAATGGATAATTATACACTTAAATTGACAAAAGTTGTGGAGACATAAATCATAGCATATAACATTATGCTATAATACGCACACACACAGACACACATTCCATACATAATAGCCTACATGTAACTATGGATCTAGCTCTAGCTGGGAGACCTAATATAATCACTATTAGGCCTATATTATGTCTCCCAGCTGGAGCTAGATCCATGTGCGTGCATGTGTCCACGTCTTTTTGTACGACAATTTATTATGATAACACTTTTCTTGCCTTTAATTACATGTAGAACTCTTCAAATCCAACATACCGGATGAAACACGGATGCACTGTTTATATGTACTCTCTAAAAAAAAAAAAAAAAAATCGAGAGAAAATTTTCACTCTTGAAGGAGTGAATACAAAATAGAATGAATTTAGAATGAAATTGGAGTGAATTTCGAGTGAAAATGTTCATTTTCACTCATTTTGGAGTGACCTCAGAGATCACTCGGAGATTTTGGAGTGATCAAAGTGGGGATCTCTGTCGGACAATGTCATGTTGAAAATCTATGTAGTCTGATCATTTTATTTTTAAACTTATTTTGTAGATTTCTGGATCAGACATCGGTCAAGACCGGATATGCCAAGCGAAAGGAGAATCAGTTAGAGGGACTTCCATTCTAAATGTCTTTTTGCGGAAGGAACCCCAAGGTATTTACTGAGTTGCTTGCATAACTTTTCTAGCCAAACGTAATGTGGTTTCCAGTCTTTATTTTCAAAGGGGAGTTGTGAGTTGTTGACGTCGAAACTTTTAGGTTCCATAAGTTTTCCCTTTAATATTTGATTTAAATGAATTAAATGAACTAAATGACAATTCACCTACAAAACTACATAATGAAAGTATTTCTCTCGATGTTCTGATAATATCTGTATGGGCCAACAATAAATGAAATCTATTCTATACTTCGCAGATGGAATTTCGTGGAAGCTAAAGGGAGACCTGTACGTCAACACGCTATCTAAATAAAATAAAATAAAATGAAATAAAATCCTCTCCAATTTTTCATTCAATTCTATTTTCTATATCAAAGTCATTACAAGTATGGAATGGCATGGCATATATTTTGCAAACACTCTTCTCGAAGCCGACCCATGAATCATCATCAAGATTCGAATGTAAGACCTTCTGTTTGAAGGCTTAATTTAGGAAAAATTCATTAATTCCGTATGATGTTCTACAATCATGTTCAAAAGCATGAATCCAGGATAACAGAAAATTGCAAGCTTCTGTTGACCCTGAGAAGATATAAAAAAAGAAATAAATATAGAATTTTAACAAGTTATCAATCGAAATCACAATTTCGAAGAAGGCCTATATTATTCCATAATGTCATGTTTTCACACTAACACCAACCGGATTATGAATATTCTAAATAAAAATGTATCTTCTTTTTAAAGAAAATATCCCCGACATCAGAGGATCCTTGACAAGTTTTGATTACTATTTATCAATAAAGGTAATAAGATTTACTTGAAGAATATTGTGTCTACTTGTTTAAAAGACCAAACAACGATTTGCATCCCTGCAAAAGCGATGCAATGTAATGTAAAGCGACGGAATATACAGTTATCCTGTTTGTATATGTGTCTACGAATAACACCAGTGTTTCGATGAAATATAAATCTCTGGGTATATGCTTGCATAACTCTGTCAAAATGTTAATCCCTTTCTGTACAAAAGCATTTTAACTTTGTCACTGTTTCATTTCAGTCTGATATCTACTAGAGTAAATGTAAAAGTAAACTTGTAATTATGTCCTTGTCAGTTTATTAGTATCGTCTTGTTTTCGTTACCATTACTGCTGCCATATCTTAGAGGATCCGAGTCCGCCACCTGGACGGAGCTCCACGCCGGCTGTCGTAGGAACTTTAGTGACTCTCATCTTGGTAGGGCTGACTGTGGCAGTAATTGGCTGGTTCCTTTGGCGAAGTAAGTTTGGCTCGATAAGGGATAACACACGTGAAGTCATAGTGCCTCCCGTATATGGAGAAAGGACATAATACTGCCGATATTCTCAGAACAGTATTAAGTATCATATATCTGAAAGTACAACTAACTCAAGACAAAGAACGCAGACGCATCCAAATACGCGCGCGCGCACACACACACACACACACACGCACACACCAACTTTTCTTTTCGATAAGTATACAAACTTCATGTTTTACCCATTTTCTGTTTTTTTTTCTTTCAAGGCTGTCGTATCTTCAAGCTATAATTATGCTTATTTGACGGCAGTCTTTTGCATTTACACTCCCAATACATGTACCATAATTCAGTCTGATAATTTAATTCACTTTATCCCGATTGGTTCCCAATTGACGTGATATCTTATTCTTTAATCTGTACACGCATATATCTCAATTTTATATTCGGATGTACACATTGTATGTTCTATTGTCTTGTTAACAAAAAGAAATGACTGTATTTCGTTTGTAATATTTATTCGATGCAGAATATTCCTGATAAATTCATTTGAATTTTTAAAAAAAAAACACCTAACAAGACATTACTATCTTATATTCTGTCAGAGTATCGGATCATAATAAACTCTTCAAATACGAATGATATAATACAATATATGAAATGTATGAATATTTCAGGAAAGCAGAAAAAGAGGCCGGAAGGAGGAGATGAAGCAGTTACTGCTGAAACACCTCTAAAATCTGCCAAGGAATCCAAAATAGGTAAGTCCTAACAACTTCTATGTTAAGCGAACACTGTTTGTTTATCCTGTTTTTATTAATAAATGTAAGTATATAACTCTCTCTCTCTCTCTCTATATATATATATATATATATATGTAATTATATAAAAATATATACTTTTTTAAATCTAGCTACACACTATCACAAGAGAAATGTCTCCAAGATTGTTTGGATATCATCAAAACTACTCTCTACTCTCACAACTGTTTAAACACACTAGTGGATATACTTAATTCTGAGCTTGCAAAAATTTCTACATGGTTTAAATGCAATAAATTATCACTAAATATAGATAAAACGTGTTTTATAAACTTTAATACTTCACATTTGCAACCGATAATGCCTAATAACATTATTATTGATGGTATGTCCATTATTGGAAAAAAATCAACCAAGTTCTTAGGGGTAACCCTTGACTCCAACTTAAATTGGAATAACCACATTGACAATATAACCACATTAATATCTAAAGTCATTGGAATACTTCGGAGATTAAAATATTTTGTAATGGAAAAAGTACTCACTATGTTATACAATGCATTAATCTTACCGTATATTAATTATTGTAATGTTGTCTGGGGAAACTGTAATAAAACCAAAGTAAATGTTATTTTTCTTTTACAGAAAAAGGCAATAAGAATATGTACCAACTCACATTATTTAGAACATACTGATCCATTATTCCTTAGACTAAAAGTTCTTAAAGTTGACGATATACACAAATTTCAAACAGCAATATTTATGTTCAAATACACGCAAAATCTACTCCCATTCTTCCACAACGCATTTTCCCTTAACAGGGATGTCCATGCTTACCCCACGCGCCATCGTAATGATTTCCATTTGAATAACCCTAAACTCCTATTAGCTCAAAAATCAATTCGGCATAACGGGCCTGATATTTGGAATTCACTCCCTCTCCACATAAAACAGTGCACATCTCTCTATTCCTTTAAGGCAAATACAAAGAAATATTTCTTGGCACAATATCATACGGTACAGTAATCATTAAACATGTACCTCTTATACTCAACAACAAGGCAATATTTGGTCCACCCCCTTTTCCTTTTCTTTTACTTTGCTGCTTGACCCTTCGCCCATATTATAACATATTCAATCATTTTCTTAGAAGTGCTGACCATCAACACTTTCGCGCTTCATCACCTGCACACGCACTCACAGGCACCACTCCTGTTTACCAAGTAATTGTATAAAACTGGATTTACACGCACTTTAACATGGCCCATCCGTATTAGTGTTCAAGTACTACAATAAAAAATGGTAATTTAACTCTGGCTGTCCGTCTGTTCAAGCACGGCTTATAACGGCGGCCCTCTGCATCATATGTATATATTATATATTGTACTGTGAATCAAGTCATTATTGGCCATATAAACATTTTGTATGTTATTTAACGTTTCATTTGTCTTTATATACAAAATATGACTTACTATGTAATATGTCAATAATTTTCAGAATTGTACTTGTGTAATTGAACCTGCCTTTGTTATTTTTGTATTCTGAAAGAAAATATGAAATGCAGAAAATAAAATCTGTTCAAACAAAACATTTTCCACTTTGTATATAATTAGATTATCGCACGCTATCATTTTCATCTCCGATAGTTTGGCATCTTCACATAAAAAAAGACAACTACCAACGAACAGACAAATTACTTGTGTACTGCACAACAGTGCATACGGCCAAAAGTCTCGGGCTTTTGACCGTATTTCTTTTCACCGAAATGATGTACATGTGTATATGATTTTTTTATTATCTCAATTCTAGCACATGGCAATTGTAGAAAGAGCATTAAAGATGAAACATTCCTTCTTTGATTTACATTCTGTCTCTTGCTCAGAAAAAAAGAGAAATAAGATCAGGGACTATAGACCAGGGGGGTTTTCCCCACGCTATATAGCTGGTGATGTGCAACTTCCAAGCCAGGTTAAAATCTCTGTCATTGGTCCTACGGGAGCTGGGAAGTCTTCATTCATAAGGTCGGTGTACTACGCCTTCAAAGGTTAGTAAACTGATCTTCGGGCTCTGCTTCAACAATACTCTTGGAACCACAATTTGTCAATCCTGAAGTCCCAGTCGCCATTTTGAAAGTTAGCAACAAACACCGAGTTTCACAGTGTTTTGCCTTTTTGTGGCTCTCATTGGTTGAAATGGAGATAAGCACAAAAGCACTTCAACAAGCACACAAAAACAACAATCCAATGATTGGTTCGACGATTAGAATAGGGGCCTATGAATTTAATATCTTATATTCCGTAGGATTGTACATTTTGTCAAGAGTTTTGCAATTTGTTTGGTTACAATTTGTGTATGTTTTTCACATCTCTGTTATGGGTTCATACAAACAATAACATATGGAAACCAAAGTCATTCTTTAAACCATCCTAAATATATAAACGTAAGAATTAAAACCTGAACAATGCCAAAATTCAAAGTAGGAAGAAAATTTTCTAAATCAGCAGGATGTAAAAAGAAAAAAACATCTTATTTGACTACGACGTTAAACACGCATGACATTGCTGTGGTTTTTGTTGTTGTTGATTTGATACATCTTTTTTAAGGTTTTATTCTACAACATTGTTTCCCATGGGAATGGGTCCACACGTGTCTCTGGAGAAATATATATAAGTGCGAGACCAGTTAAAATGGGACCTAAGCTTTTTGCTTCTTTAAGAGCTGTTTAGACAACCTTGCTTGTGGATGGTGGAGTGAAATTAATCTTACTGATGGGTAAGTCAGAAACGAGGACAAGTTGATGCTATATACGGAACAAAGTAGTACAATAATATGGAACAGCGTACAGCTATATGGATCTACTTTGATACCTGAATAATATTCATAAGTTCACCAACCTATTCCTTCTGGTGATGTCGCAGGAAATTTTACCGATACTATAGAGGTTGCTGGCGAAATGTCTTCAGGAGGAGTTACTCTGGAGACCACTCCATACAAGCTGACTGACTATATCATCGTTGAGGACAACCGGGGATTGAAAGATCTTGATGTCAAGCGAATTGATGACCTCTTTAAAGGTCCTATTAACCTTTGGGAACAGTGATTCTAAAGTTTTCAGGATATGACATTTGATGCGTAGGCCTGTTGTACCACAAAATTTTATCGATAAAGCCTAAAATAAAAAGGAGATATCTGCATTTTTCTCAATAAACCGTATCTGTAGATGATTTAGTTTAGAAACAATTTCTATTTTAACTATTGTTCAAATTTTGTATATTCAACAATACTTAACATCGATTTTACCTATTCAAATCTGTACAGTGGTTGTTTGTATCCCTAACTCACATTTTAAAATTACATGTACTTTAAAGTAATAATGCTTGGTTTTTTATTTTATCTGCAAATGATTGATTGTGCGTTCAAGTTCTTCCATAAGTCCATGCATAACGCAATGTCATCATTATTGCACCCAAGCAGAAAACTAATGGGGTAATTTTAACAACAATTTGAATCATTGAACCAATATCTATGCTTACTAAAGTCTTCAAAAATAAAGATTTAAGTTCTGTGTATTAAAAATGAAGAAGTTAGGGATGACACTGATTGTGAACGAGGTCAGATATGTGGTAAGAAGGATGAATTTGTTTTTGAAAAAAAAATAGTAACAATAATTGTTCTTATACAATGGTTTATGAGCATATTTCACGCTATTTTAAAATAAACCGTATGATAATTTCATTTTTTAAATTAGTTCTATTTCTTTATTCAAATAAGCTATTGTGTCAATATCTCGAGATTTTCGTTTTGATCAAATAGTGCTTTAGATTCTTAGCACTCTGAGGTAAAAGCCAGCGAAAGACCGACATGTGAAATAAGTCATTTTAAAGAATAAGTGTACAAAAAAGTGAAAGTGAACGTTTCAGATTTTTTTTTTTTTTTTTTTGGGGGGGGGGGGGGGGAGGGGGAGAGGTTGGCACCTGACGCACACCCTCAGCTGAGTGTCTTTTGTACACATCATGTCTTTAGAAATTTCATGTAGCGTTACAGGCTGAAGTCTCTGGGGTCTTTTGTGACTTCGTGCTTTCTCTTTACTAAAAAACTCAAAATGTTGCATTCATCATTTTTACACTAAGAAATAATACTAAAACTAATAACTAAATCATAAGACAGTATGAGCCAAATCTATTTGAAATGTTATAATCCGCTGAAATTGTCCCCATTTAACAGGCGGTGAAGATGACAGAGGAGTACATTGCCTAATATTAGTGTACAAGTGAGTATTATACTTCTCTATACTCAGTGTTTTTGTTTGTGTTTACGTAATTTTTTATCATTTGTGTCGTCATCGTGTACTCTTTGCTTTAAAAGCGTGCAATGGTGTTAAACCGTTTGTCATTTCAAACAACTTGTCAAATGGCAGATCTAACGCATTTAAAAAGAAACCAATAGGTATTTAATCAAGGAAGTTTGACCTATAGCGTTTTTTGTTTCCTTATTTTTTTTTTTTTTGTCGTCTGGTTTGCGATCGAAGTTGGCAAAGTGGGCTGTATTACATTTCGTTAAAAAAGAATGGGGCTTCATTTAAATGTTAACTCAAAGATCAAAACATCGAATAGATTTACGCCAACACAACTGGAGTGCAAAGAAGTCAATTTCAAGCACATCAATCAGACTAATTTTTGGCAATATCCTGTCTGTATAGGAGTATGCGCAAAGGGCGGTATTCTGTGACATTATATTAAAAAAAATACTCCATAAAAAAGTTTCCATGACATCAACCTATTGTATGATCACCTCGCCAACAGTTCATTCATTCATTCTTCAAAATCTTTGTTTCTTAAGTCAGTCAAAACAAGTTTCAAGTAAACTTGAAACTTGAAACTTGAAACTTGTTTTGACTGACTTAAGAAACAAAGATTTTGAAGAATGAATTATAAACCTTTTAATAAAGACTTTTAACGATCCGCATGCCTGTATACCAGCCATACTTTTACATGATTATTATCACTGAGTTGTTAGTCTACAGCCATTTTTTTATACTACTTGCTTTGAACACTAGCTCTCTTCAGCAAATTTCTTCACTGAACGAGTTTCTATCGGAGCTCACTTCAAGGAATCGTAAGGTGTTTGGTAAGTTTTACCCTCGCACTTTGCTCATACTACTAATCTACATGATTTCATTAATTGCAATTGATAATTCCGCATTTAATGTTAAAGGGGATGGCTAGTAACTGATCAGTGGGAGTCAGTGCGAATACTGGGGGATGATTGTTCCAATTTTTGTGGGATTCTTTTAAGAGTACATTATATCTTCTGTTTTGTGAATATTATTTGCTTCAAAACGGTCTCATATTCAAGTAATGTGCAGTTAAATGCCCCGTCACTGTAAAGGCATGCTAACCTGGAAACATTAAATTGCACATTACTTGAATATTATGACCATTCTGAAGCAAATAATTTTCACAATAGATATATAATTCACTCTTACATGAATCCCACAAGGATTGGAACAATCATCCCCTAGCATTCTCACTGATTCCTATACTCATCAGTTACTAGTCATGCCCTTTAAGTCAAACAACAAGAGCAATAGTCTATAAGCAAAACAGCACAGGAGTGCTTGAATATTGGTGCCCATCTATTTTAGCAACGTGAGTTCTTGACTACAAGAATATTCAAAAATACACGGAATGTTTATTTATTTTTGTGGTGCTGTTGAAGATTTATAGCTAACCTTGGAAATATGCAATATCATATTTCCTTGATATAGATTTGTGTCGTTACATCGCACTTCATGTAACATATTTCGAAACATTTGTGTATTCAATTTTACATAGGCCCTAGATGGTTTTCATTATGTCACGCTTTCTCCAGTTTATGGGAGAGTCTTAGCTAAAGAAACATAGAATTAAAGTAATAGATAATGCTGCACTTCTTTTCTTTCTTGTTTAATGTCATTTTTCCTTAATGGTGATGGAATTGGCGTCAAAGTCACTGTTACAATCATTCTTTCCTCTGGCTATGCTACTGTATCATGCAAATCATGATCATAATCATGAAAATTAGTTACAGGCGCAGTGATAGGACCAATAGTAGAATAAAAGCTGGAGTATGCATCATATTGACAAAGGTGGTCTTGCATCAATTGCGTATAGCATTGTTGGTAGTGTTAGTGGACATAGAAGCCAGTTGACGTTTAAATCAGTCGTTTTCAATAGGAACATCTGATTCTTCATCTTTATCTTAACAACCATCACTACCATGCAATGCCTAACTGGCCTAATGGGATTGTGGTTACTCAATCATTTCCACTGTTAACTGCCTCGTGTACAAATGGTGTAGGACGTCGATGATTATTGTGTATATAGGAGATAAAGACCTGAATAGAATAAAGGGAGTAAGCTCTATATGCCTCATCCATTGTAGGAAGCCACCCCGTCCTTGTGCTAACCCACCGCCACGATGCCGAAGCGAAAGGCACGAAGGATAGCATCATGGATGAGGCCAAAGCAGTCGGTGCCTTGGATGCAAAACTCTTCTTTGTCGAAAACTTCACCGAAAGGCTGGAAGAGGACGATCCAAAACTTGAAGTGAGAACTCTAGAATTCCTCAACGCGTTTCTCCAGCTCCTGGATTTTGCCGACGACAGTCTTGTACGTCATGCATCAGGGACTGTATCATCCCCAGCAGCAAACACGGACGGAGGGAATGGAATGCAACAAAACCCTGGTCGATTCAAAGATTTTTTCAAAAGAAAACTAAATTTATAATATATCGCTAGCGAGATGTGAGCACGTTTTATGAATGTATACGTGCAGTTTGAAAACAACACTCATAACTGTTTTATTTATTTTTTTTTCTAATTTTGACAGAGATTCTACCATTTTGTTTCTTTCACTCTACCCTTTCCTATTAAAGTCAACTCAAACATGTATTGGCATTACATTTTACTATTAATGTCAAGATGGTCTCCCCACACTAAATGGTCAGTCACTGTTTTGTAAACTACAATAGAGAATTGACTAACCTTTGGGGCTCCAATATGGGACTATCACTGACGTGATACTGATTATTAGGCAGCTATGAAACGTATCTATTATTAAAGAGAGAGTTATAATTGACGTTATTTAGCTTTTCGTCCCGTTAGCCGCCGCAATTATCATTGTTTTGCCGGTCTCTTAACCTGTTCGGTACGAGAACATGGTGGCCCGTGTACTATGTCTATGACCGTTTCAGAATTTAGTATGGAACGGGTTAAATGTGTACAAGTTCAAGTTTGTGCTGTATTCCCCAGCAAATGGGTGGTGGCAATATTTTATTGGTATGATAGGTGATCTTTCATAACCTTGCCTTCAACATCAATCTATGCATTATTTTTATTTCAATGAAGAAGGGTACTTGTATCAAAGAGAAGCAATGGTAATGTTGTTTAACTGTATATACACTGTGAGGAACGGTTATGTTACTTGTGATTTCTTGGGTTCTGACCACTCTTTCACGTATGTCCGTTGTCAATAGTTAGTTAATAACAGTAAGAACGTCCACTGATTTACGTTTTAATCGTTGCAAGAGCGTAAAAACTTCCAACTATAGATATTCAAGTATGTTGTCATTGTGATGTGATTGTAAATTGTAAATTGTAAATGTACGTCATTGCATGTAGTCTGATTGGGTTAGCAGTCTTGGAAAAGCATGAATGACGTGGCCTTATACAAACACATGTTCATATGTGTATATTAATATCATTGCATTCCGATTTTTGTAAACTTCTAAGCAACAAAGAATTTCCAACTAAAAAAACATTCCTATAGGTTTTTGTCAACATCCAACACCCCGAAAAAAACACACACAAAAGACACCACAAAAATCCCTCCCTCTGACAGGTAATTCATTGCCATGGTACACTTAAGGAGTTGAATCAGGCGAAAAGAGTCGTTCATACGTATATTAGGAAAGTAATTAGATTCTAAACTTGTACATTTTTATTTCCTAATTTCATTCCTTTACAAAATGCATATGGTTTATAAGCGTACATGATTATATACATACGTACATAATAGTTTGTAAATGGAATAATCATCTATACTACATACACATTAACGCTTTAATTGTCATAAGCAATTCACGACATCTAGTAGATAATAACCTTTCCATCTATTTATGTACACAAACACCATACAAAATTGTATAATGCACCTTAGCATAATGATATAAGGTGAAAGAAAGAACTTACGGTGATGGTAACTGCACTTAGCTCTTCTATTGTTTTTATTTTCTTCAAGAATACCACACAAATCTGTTATTTCTTAATAATTTAGCTGAAATGTTACAGTTCATCTCGCCCATGTCCACCTCCCACAAATCAACCAACTGACTAAGTCGAAGGAAAATTCTACCCCGGATTGATACAAACAATAATTCTACTAGTTTCAACACGGATGTGTAAACTGTCTCCCTATATAGATATTCTTTGCTAGGTCATCTCCACAAAACAGTAATTTGATTTAATGGATGCTCGTTCTTTTTCTCGGGTTAAAAAGAAAGACATTTTATGAAGTATTGTGTGTTAGTCATTGCGTAGTTTAGGGGGCTATGATGCCATCATACCATCTTAAAAAAAAAACACACTATGGCTCAAAGTTACTGTAATTTTCCAGTAGCTGCTACGCTGCACGGTACCCATCATGCAACAGGTGATTCCATTTAATCCTCTGAAAATCTAGTCTCCGAGAGCAGTAAGAGGAACATTGTTGTTTACTGTTTTCCGCTGTATAAGTTGTAAGCTATCGTTGTATTGAAGTTTTCAATTTTTAGTGTTCGAAGTGAAACGCGAAGTAAGCTTTTCATGATCAATGGTAATGATTTTATTATTTTTTTGTCAATACAAGAGATTATAACCTTGCAAATGTTATTGTCTGTATGTATTGACGACGTTTGAGCAGCATTGTAAAATGGAAATTAGTATCTTATATATGAGGAGTGAAAACATTTTGTTATTGATTATATATACTGGGTAATAACGCAAAGTTTGTATTTACTATTAGTGTATATCGTATGTGAGAGTAGAAATCATTTGTAATTTTGATAAGATAGTGGATATCATTTGTGATTTTAAATGCAGTTAATTCTACTTAATTCAGTTGACCACAAAACGTCTGTCGTGGTAATATAGATTCGAAATTCATTTTAAAGTTACAATTTCGTACGCTGGTTAAAGGTGCAACAATAAAAACGATCTGTACATTGGATGATGAGTATTCCATTGATTTCCATATATGATATTGTATTACAAAACATATGAGAAGATAGAGAGGGAGAAAGTTAGGGAGAAAGAGTGAGTAAGATAGAGAGAAAAAAATCACGTCTCCTATCGCTTGTATATTTCACGCTTTCAGTGACACCGAATCATTGTTTATTTGTCTTCATTCCGTGTAGGCCTATATCAATATACACAGTTGTACGGAGAAAATTACATGATTAAAGACCAAAGAATAAATGCTTTGCTTGATCATGTGGCATGATAGATTGCAAATGCTATCTGACATAATCACACCGTTTAGTGAAATGCTGCTCTTAGAATTCTGATCTAACAACCGATTGGGTATAGGAATGTAAGAAATTAATCCCCCCCCCCCACACACACACAATACTGATACATCTAATGTCTACCTCAACTCTACACAATCGTTACATAAACTTTTGTTATAAGTTTCCTCTCTTCATTGAAGACTGACATTCTTAAATGATGTTAACATTAATTAGACTACCAATAATACTGCGTTATTAGTTGCATGATAATAACAATAACGGCAATAATGAAAATAATCGTTTTAACAACAGTTACCGAAATCGAAAGATTTATTCAACACGAAGTAATTCAATTCAAAGTTTATTTCATTTTTCAACAAAAACATATGTTTCACTTCATTTAGTAACAGAAAATAAGCTAAGTAGAACATAGTGAAATAAAAAGACTACAACAATTGAGGACCTATAGTAATCATACATTGTATTGCAAGAAAGAAACAGAAGTGATCAAAGCGAAATACATGTATACCGTTGTTTTAAATGCGAAAACATGGAGGGACCCACTAAAAAGACAGAGCTTGTAGTATATGGGTCCCTCTGGAGAAGAACATCAACGAAAAGATAAATTGAACCGTCGTATATACAAAAAAAAAAAAAAAACCCAAAGTGGAAGAAGTCAGTGAATGAAAAGTACCCAAGGTTTAGATACAATCTCTAAGAAAAGCCATCGCTTTTAATGTTTCCGAAAGATGAGACAGCTTTTTGGGAAAAATTAAGAATATTACATTCACACAAGGAACTATACCCTTTTTCACGTTATTGAGACATTTACGGTAGCCCCCCCCCCAACAACAAAGAAAAAAAGGGCTACCATATTTGCGTCTGGCATTTCAACTCGATCATCTTGTCGATTGATTGACAAAGCAGTGGGCGTAAAGGGAAAGGCGAATCACCTCTTCAATTCAAGTCAAGTCAATTCAATTCAATTCAATTTAATTTAAATGATCTCATTTCCTTATGAAGTAATAGAAAGCAATATACATAACGCTTACATGAGTAGGTCTACAGAATATTTTAAAGAACTTTGAATCACATAACTTTCAACAAAACATGGATACAACATTGTAATGATATGAACTTTGGTTTTTAGATAAATAAACAAGTAAGCAATACAACTTTTTTAAAAACTCAATATGGAAAAGAGGAATTCACAAGAAAATCATAGCTTGAAAAATTTGTGATTTACTCTTGGAGATGATGCATCTCAAGATCCGTGAAGGACTCCATGTATGAAAAAATTGATATCCTGACGTCAGGCGAAGCAAACAGAAAAAAAAGGGGACTATGATAAGGACAAGAACGAAAGCAGGGACGGAACAGGCAGGAAAACAAACTAAAGATAGGCATAACAAAGAAAGGGAGAGAAGCAAATACAAGTGTCTACAATTCAGTTATTAGGGAAGGTCATTGATTTGTCAGTGATGGTAGAGAAGCTAGATCCTTCTGATTCTCCTTGTCCCAAAGTGATTTGTATCTACTGTTACACTTTATCGGCATTTTATTTCACAAGCAAAAAGACCTCACATCTATGATAACTAGTGATAATCATTCATAGCGATGGTTCTGCGCTAAATTCGGAATATGAGTCCGAAGATAGACAGCCAATCAGATGAAAACGATATCAAGAAGTTGCTTGTCGTTGGCTACGGTCACAACTCAAGAGCGGCGACCGATCGATTTGTAGCCTACTCGGTCACGTCGGTCGCTGCTGAAATTTTGGCACCGCTCAGCAGTTTTTTGGAAATGTTGAGCAGGCTGTAAATCCCTAGCGATGACCGAGCAGTGCCCTGTCGATTTCCCGTCGGTCACCGACCGATTTTCAGTAAAATTTTGGCGAAATATGGGGATCTGCAACGCGCAGAGTCCGAGCAGTCAGCGAGCGATGCCCCATCGGCAACTGGACGATCTCCCACCGGCCACCGGCCGATTTTTACGAATTCGCTCAGCGACCGACGGGTGATCGATAGGTAATCTACCGGTGACCCGTAGGCGTACCGGCGGCCACTCGCTGGTCTCTGCCGGAAATTTCTCACGAGCTACCTGTGTTATGTACCTGTGTTAATTGATTAATTAATTAATTCGTTCATTAATTAAGATAAAACTCGAGTAAAAAGATCTAAGAGTTAAATTATCAACTACAGTAACCATGGTAACAAACCTCATCTATGTGATACCACAGGTGACTAGAAATTAGGAAATAAAACAAAAGGGAGGAACACCCAAGATGGAACAAAGATTAGAATAGATTAGAATTTTCCAAAATATCTTGTTTGCTTCTATACTTTACAGTATTTTTCTGTTCCTATTTAATTTCATATTTTAATTTTCCCCATCTCTTGTCATTCATTTCTTCTTCAATCAATAGGCCTTTAATAAATGATAAGGTAACCAACACGTGACCAAATCATATTTTACTACGTCAAAATATCGACACTAACTTTTAGCTTTCATCTCTTTTGCCCCATAGTGGTTGCCTCTGACTTCCATGTCCCTCATGTTGGTTGCAGAGATGTTTAGATGCTGAGATGTTGATGGGGTTTCCTTGCCTCTTATCCCTCCCCCTGCTTCTTCCAAATTGCGCTAGATTATCTTCTCCATCTAGTCCCTGGTTGCTTCTGTCATTTTTATCTTAACATTTTTAGTCCCCAAATCGCTCGGCGGCGACCGCTCGATCTATTATCTTGGTTTTCTTCTGTGCTGTTCTCATTTTTGTCTCTATTATCATGATTATTTTTGTTCCCTAGATCGCTCGGTAGCGACCGCTCGATTAGGTCAGTGCCTGGGCGGTTCCCGCTCGGACAACGAGCGTATTTTGGGCAGTGAGTGAAAACTGGTCGGTCGCCGCTGAAATTTTAACTCCGCGTTAAAACTTCAGCGGCGACCGACCGATGCCCTAAAAATCAGTGGCGCCTGGTTGGTCACTGGTCGGACACCGGTCGTTGTCCGACCGGTTTTGGCTAAAAACTCACCGACCGGTCGCCGAGCAGGCTGACTTTGGGGGTTGTGACCGTAGCCTTATTGTTTTCATTGGGCAAACAGGACAATACAGTAATTATATCGAATGGATAGTGTCGCTGTCAGCATTTCCTTATGAACATGATGAACGGCATCCCTTAAAATATTTCCCTCGTTGTTTAATTGATATCGGTCGGCTCTTCAAGGTATATAGGCCTTGAGGTGACCACAATCTGGCTGACCATTTTTTTAAATCTTAAAATAAAATGGAATTGTTTGTTGGTGTGCATTACGTTTTCTTCTACATTTTACATTTCAATCAATTATGAATCATGAATGTGAGGAGCATTTGATGATGACTGGTGGGGGAGGAAACATACCGAATGCTCCACGGGAAGGGTTTCAAATGCTTGTGAGGGAGGTTAAAGTCCCGAGACGACGTCGAAGGACTTATAGCCTCTCGAAATAGCATTTCAAACCCTTAGGGTGGAACGTTTGGTACATGTTCCCGAGAACAAAAGTCATCATCTGTTATATTATATGGGTTAGTCAAATACCATCATCTGTTATGAGTTGGTATCGTTTGTCATTTGTTACGTGAAAATGTTTTCCCATGGGAGAACATAACCAATTTGCCTCCATCACGTGACTGCATTTAGCCAATTACTAAACAGTATTTGACTTAGCATTTAAAATAACCTTATAATGCACAAAGTTTGAGGAGCATTGATGTCAGACCTATACCTGCAAGTTTCACGTAAATATCAGTCTCGGTGGTTCTTCTATTCATATGTCAGGCAAGCTTTTTCTCTCACGCCTAAAAAAATTATGATAGTAATGATGACGATGATAATAATAATAACAATACTAATAATAATTGTAATGATAATAATTATAATTATAACACCGAGCAATAATGAAAATAATAAGAACACAACAAACACCTACTACAAAAAGCATAGATATCTAAGTCACAAAAGTCATATTTTAACCAAAATTTGTATTTAGTATCCACCCCATGGCTGCATTTACAACTAAGAATTGTTATGTACCAACTAAGTGTACCAACAGTTAAAAGAATGCAAGCATTTATCATCGATGGACATTGAACAGCAAATATAAACTATAATTTCTCTTAATCCATAATGTGCTAGTACATGATCGGAGAAGTACAAAGTACGATTCCCTGCACCTACATTGCAGAAAATGTCAGCCTTGAACTAACGACAGGAGAGTCTGAAGTACACTTCCCGTACTGCATCACACATGCAGTGTTGTAGGCCCGCATGACTCACGTTTTGTATATAGCGTATCCACACCCAGCTCCGATACGACATATTGTTTCATATTAATTGTATGATATCCTATGAAGAAGACGATGTTATCTTTGAATATTTTCTTGCTTTGCCTTCTGGTGACCATCACGTCGTTTGCAGAAGGTAAGTTCAAAATTAAACAGAAAACTGGGAGAAATTTCGCTCCTGCCCCTCAATGCAGAGTTGGGTTAATCAATTTATCGTGAATGAACGAGCATGCATATGAACAAAGCATGGTCATCAAAGCGAATAATTCATACATTTTAGTGCATTGTGAGATTATGAGTATGTGTTTTGGCGCTTATTGTCTCTTGTTAACCCCAGTACCAACTGTTTTATGCTAAGTTAGTAACTAATCAAACACCAATCCTCCCTGCAGACAAGAATGTATCTTTTATAGCCGAAATTTGCAGCATCCTCTACGTAAAGGTTTTAGATTTTATACTACGCATCGGACGGTAGTGAGACAATGAGGTGAAATCTTGAGATATCTAGTGAAGTCCTGAGAGATTAAAGCTCATCAAAGAACCTTCACGAATTAGGTTTTGATTAAAGAAGAAATCCAACAAAATGTTATCTGTTTCATAAGAAGGAGAGAAAAAATATCCCTGCAGAACAGAGAAAAAATGATGAAAATCGGATAAGAAATAAGAAAATTATGACATTCTGATTTCACAAATTTTCCGAAAGACACTTCTTGACCATGCGTTATGAATATTCAAATTTGCAAGCTGACGACGTCATGCTCTCACAATTTCTTATTCATTTGAGATACAGAAATGACTTAAACCTCATTTCAACTCTGTATTAAAGGGGATGGCTAGTAACTGATCAGTGGGAATGCTGGGGGATGATTGTTCTAATTTTTTCATTGAAGAGTACATTATAATCTATTGTTGTGTGAAAATTGTTTGCTTTGGAATGGTATCATATTCAAGTAATGTGCAGTTTAATGGTTCCAGGTTAGCATGCCTGTACAGTGACGGAAACTGCATGAAACTGCACATTACTTGAATATGAGACCATTCTGACGCAAATAATTTTCACACAACAATATATATAATGTATTTTTAAATGAATCCCACAAGAATTGGAACAACCATTCCCCAGCATTCCCTCTCATTCCCACTGATCAGTTACTAGACATTCCCTTTAATATAAAACTTGCCTTCAAACTTCCAAAAGTGAAAAAAACAACAACAATATGTTAACTGCAACTGATTGACAAATTGCCCTACATCAACGTAAATAAGCACTGAATTGATCAGTGTTTTAGTTATTATATTATTATTTGCACTTCTGCACTTATATAAACACATTATTATTTGCACTTCGTTACCATCAGCCCTCTCTTCTTGATCACGAGTTTTAGTTTCCCTATTCATCTTATCTCTCAGACAGACCGAGTTTATTCTTTGGGTAAGTGATAACCGATAAAGATTCATAATATAGGCCTACATAATTTACACTGACAGTCAGCATGATATACTGAGTATGAAGAATTCCTTTCCCTTTCCACCCACCCCACCGACCAAAGGTCAAGTCAGCACTAAGCTGTTTGTAACAGCCTATTTTGGTCGATCGGTGGAACTCCCGTGTGAGATTTCAAGACCACCCTACACAGTTTTCTGGTATCAACACATTTCGTCCGGCGCCCCTGATGAAGCTTCAAGAATCGTGGTGCAGAATATAAATGGAGAGGACATAGCTACGACAGAACCGAGGTTCGAAATCACCTCCGATTTTTCTCTGATGATACACAACGTGACGGTCCAAGATGAGACCACGTATTCATGTCGTGTTGGATGGTTTGACGATCAGATGACGAGGTACACTCAGCTCAGAGTAGTGGGTAAGGCTCGTTCCATTTTCTATTACAATATTGCAATTCATTTAGTCTCTTTCTACCTCCCGGCCTGGTCTCGTATAGTTTGTAGCTCGACAATAAAATTCTCAAGATGTCAGTGTATTAATAGGGCCTATATTGTATCAAAGAGTGCTCCATCACTGGATAATACAAACTGTAACACAAAAAGAGAGTAATGAGGTCACAGTTGAACTAAAAGATAATAACGAAAGTCAAATATAGAGTATGAGAATGAGACTGAGAACGGATTGTCCGAGTTCCTTCATACTTTACTAATGTGTTCAGCTGAAATTTCTATATTTTTCCCCACTAATTTTGATGAATATTTGAGCTTCACTCACTTTCAGCAATGTGGGCAGCTGAATTCCATTTGAGGTCAAATATAGGCCTAGTACTGTCTGTGACTGCAATATTGATTAGAATTCAGGAGGTTTAGTAAAATGTCACTTAGAGACTGTAGAACTTATCCCGTCTGCTACTGGGTCTTCCAAACAAACATTACCAACTACGTGAAAAGTTTGGTGGAATGAAGCTCTTATTATTTTCCTGGTTATCACTTTTTAAGGAACGTCCCTCTCGAAGTAATCTCACAAGAAGAGACGTCACAGGAACTTGCGCGACTCGAAAGACAAAAAAAAAAATAGAAAAAAAAATGTAAAAGAGAAATGACGGCGCTATGAAAAAGAAAGGAAAGCGACTCAAGGGTGATTTCCGAGACGTCGCCCTTGAGATTGTTTCCTTTATTGCCCTTGAAATTGTTTCCTTTGAATACAATGAATTGAATTAAACGTCGCAAAGAATAAATATTGCCAAGACGTCTCCGAGACCAGATAGACACTGGAAGCAGTCAAGGTAAAATTCGAATATGTTCGATTCTCTAGCGGCTCCTGGAGACCAGGCCAGCCTGAAAGAGATGTCGAGGACGTCTCCGTGACAGTGACACATTCTCGCTCCTGCGACAAGTTTGCTCCCACAAAATATCTGCACGCTAAGCGAAACATACATTCTACCCACAAACATAATCCTTAACCCGAAAAATAGTCCTCAAGTCAAAGAAAACATAAAACCCTATCACAACTCTAACCCAAACCCTAAGTCCTTGGAGAAAATAAGACAGGAGTAATTGTCGCAGGAGCAAACTATGGAACCCTCCCCGACTGAAGCGAGATAAGTCGCCATCAAGTCGGCACATGGTCGCGATGATGCCCTTAAAGAAGTATTGCAAGTACAAATGAAATTTCAAACGGTTTCAATTTTTATTAGACAAATCCTTACCCTCTAATATAAAACATTCGTCCTCCACTATATATACATAATATTGAGAATTGACATGACATACATAGAGCAGTTTGAGAGCGCTTTCTCGCCAAATTTGGAAAAAGGCTTCAGATCTAATTTATGATAATATGCAGAGAAGTCATTAGTTGGAAACAGCACTGGAGCTTGCACGGATCGACCAAGCTAAATGTGTATACGCTACCCATTCGAAGTCGCGCATGAAAAATTTCACAGGAAGGATTCTTCTCCCTTTTTTTTTTTTGCGAATTAATGCAGTTTTAGTGTATATGTTCCGATTTCTACAGTAGGTTTAGAAAATAATTATGATAGTTTTGTAAAGATACCGCAATGCCAGTTTTATATCTTAAGCTATAGGAACAAGGAGAAAACTGCAAATGTGTTCCCGCTGACTTTTTTTTCCCACAGTTGACACTGCAACGAAACGAGCAAAACCCGATTCGATTCTTGCAGAATGAAACAGCGGGTGATTCAAACATTCTTTAGGGTGTTCGGAACACTTAAAAATAAATGCATCAATCTGTGCCCATTTTCTCTATCGCAGCTCTTGCCGATGAGCTCAACCCGATTACAGTCGAAAACTGCCGGAAAAACGGTACTGACAAATGTATGTACATCATCGACCCATCCGAACCAACGATTCAGCTGAAATGCGAAGTGGTTGGTGTACGGCCAGCAGTGAAGTTAACATGGACCGACGCCCTCACCGGCGAAATGCTACGATCGGGGAAAACAAATGAGAGGGTGGATACGAAGACGGGACTCGTGACTGTGTTTCGAGTTACTGCAGTGAGAAGCAGGCTTTTAATTGGAATTTCTCTAAGTACATTAATATCGTTGATATATTATAAATATGTATGCATATATATATAAATATATATATATATATATATATATATATATATATATATATATATATCTAATATGTATAAACGTGTGTGTGTACATGTATATGTGAATTCCTGTCTTTTTATACAATGTAGCATTTGCCCTTAATCACCCCCAAGTAGTATATCTAACACCAAACATTCCATATGCAACACGGATGTATTGTTTCTATCTCAGATTGATATGCATGAAAATTATACATTACAATAAACATCTTAAAAGAGGAACATTCATATATTTAGGACCACATCTTTGCTATAAAGCAAATATAGTAATCAGTCAATTGCCTTTTATCTTTATCAGTGGAGAAATGATCAAAGTGGGATCATATTATTTTGATATTTGTTTCGTAGATTTCTGGATTAGATATCAATCAAGACCGGATGATTTTATGCCAAGCGAAAGGAGAAGCAGTAAGAGGGACTTCCCGTCTGACAGTCTTACTGCACAAAGAACCAGAAGGTATTCAACAAAATTGTCTTGCTTATTTAAAAAAAAAAAAAAACGAAAAATCTAGCTATTATTCTAATTTTGTATATTCGTTTCGCGCTTGTCGGTCGTTTCAAAGGAAAGTTATTGTGTAATATTGCGACGTATCAGAATTTGTTGATACATGTTGGCCTAAGGCTTTTAAACTCTATTCATCATTTTGTCTTCATAGTGGATTAAGACTGTAAAAAGTACTAAGAAAACGTTACTTCTAAATGACATTTGTGATAACAATAATCTATCAAGGGCTCTACATTGGCGATGGCCGGTTGATCAGGGCCACTAAAGTTGATGTCGGGCCAACAAACTTTAAAAAAAAATCATCATGTTAGTGTACATAGTCTTTCCTTTTTTGACCACCAAAATCTTGAATTTATTACTTTTGTTTGATCACCAGAGAGAGAGAGAGAGAGAGAGAGAGAGCGAGAGAGAGAGAGAGAGAGAGAGAGGGGGAGAGAGATCACTGCAATTTCTATCGACAAAATGTCCCTCATACTTATGCCAAGACCGCTTTGATACTTACTCATTTTGTTCAAGTTGTGATTACCACTAATAAAAAAAGTATTACATAATATTAAAAAAAAAAAACTTGAACCAAAGAATACAGTGCCCTCTTTTACGATTCATGCCACAAACCAAAAACAGACGTGAACAGAGGTGCAAATAGATGATTGTAAGGCGACGGAATCTACATCTTATCCTATTTGTATAAACTTGAGTAGCTGTATCGATGAAACATAAATATTTTATTAACAAGGCTTTAATCCTTCTGTTGTTTTTTTTTTTTGCACAAGCATAGTTAACTTTGTCACTGTCTTAATTCGGTTTGTTTGTAAATGTAAAGTGAGCTTAGTCTCTCATAAAAAAAGCATATAATAATGTCATTGTCAGTTACAGTATCGTCTTGTTTTCATTACCGTTTCTGATTTTTATGACTTCTTCATTATAGAAGATTCAAATCTCCCTGGTGGTAGTTCCACGCCAGTTGTAATGGCAACTGTACTGACACTCATCTTCGTAGGGCTGATTGTGACCGTCGTACTTGGCTTTATCCTTATTCGAAGTAAGTTTAAATGATAACGATTAAGTTAAATGCAGTACAATGGCTTCCATAGGTGAAGAAAGGAAATACCTTGCCGATATTTTCAGAACAGTAATGAGTATAAAATATCTAAAAGTACATCTAACTTATTGAAGACTAAGAACACAGACGCATCCAATACGCACACACACACACACACACACACACACACATATACCAAATAACAAGACATAATTTTATTATGTATTATATATTCTTCCTGAGTATGTACTAATAGTAACCTATTTGGATATGAATGATATAATGAAATATATGAAATGTATGTATATTTCAGGAAAACAGAAAAAGAGGCAGGAAGGAAGAGAAGAAGCGGCTACTGATCTAACACCTCTAAAATCTGCCAAGGAATCCGAAATAGGTACGTTTCAGCAACTTCTCAGTTAAGTGAACAATATGTTTATCCTGTTTAGGCCCTATATGTTTATTTTGTCAGTATATCCTCGCTGGGGCGACAAGACTCGCATGTCAAATGTTTAGGAGAGAAAAAAAAACAACAACAAAAGAACAACGACAAACAAACAAACGTGGCAGCCAAAGCAATATATCATTGATAGAATCACATGCCCGTGCGTTGCAAATTTGGGGTCAAAAGATGCGGAAGTCTCAAAAGAAACAGGTTTTGTAACATCGCGGCCACAATTTTTTGCTATGGCGATACATTGCTCGGAATGTGTGTGTGTGTGTGTGTGTGTGCGTGTGTGTGTGTGTGTTGGGGGGGGGGGGTGGTTACTGCTAATGTAAGAAAGAATTTTGTTATCGAAATTATAATGTACACCCAGCTGATATAACTAGCCTTGATAACTATATAAACCTATTCCTTTTTTCTCCAAGTCTTGGTCAGCCCTGAACCATAACAAAATGCTTTCAGATTTATTTCTTCTCTTCCCTCTCGTCCTTTCTTGCAGGGCATTTATTTGCACATTGTATCATTAGGTCAAGCGCATACCTTACACCTTAGATATGCTTGCACTGTCTCCTGCACACACGACACACTGTCACCTGCGCACACGACACACTGTCACGCTTACACTTCTATTTACCATGTTTACTATAGTAGTCAATAGTGTTGAGTTTTTGCATTTGAAACACGCAGTCACTGTTCTAAATAGGAGTATGTGTTAGGTATACCTTCAGTTAGAATTGATAGTATGTTTTATATAGCTTTATTGGGATTGTATATACGTATACATATACACACACACACACACATATATATATATATATATATATATATACCTATACATATATATATATATATATATATATATATATATATATACATATATATATACATGTACATATTTGTCAAATGGAGATATTTGCCATTAAAGGTCAAGAAAAATAAAGAGAATAATAAGAAAATTTTTGCTTCTTTTGACCATAACTTCAAAAATGTACCTTTATATGTAGTGACCAATATATCATTTAAAAGGTATCATTTTGTACTTTATGACAGAGACCATACTTCAAAATCTTCAAAAATGGACTTTTTTTTTGCAAACAAACTCTTCATATAATGATAGGGCCTTGTCCACATCAATCTCTGCCTTTGATGGCAGTCCCTTGATTTCTCCTTTGTTTGCATACAAATACAGATCAGTATGCCTTATGTTGCTTTATTTTAGAGATGATGGTGCTAAGAAATTAAAAATATCTTCATAGATATGTATGTTTTTTTTTTGCATAATCTCTGTACCGTGTTGTTTTTATTCGTTATTGTACTTGGAGATAGAAAATCAAGCCAAAACTTCTTTCTTTGATCTACATCCTGTCTCTTGCACAGAGAAAAAGAGAAAGAAGATCAGAGACTATAGACCAGGGGTTTTTTCCCCACGCTATATAGCTGGTGATGTGCAACTTCCAAGCCAGGTTAAAATTTCATTTATTGCTCCTTTGGGAGCCGGGAAGTCTTCATTCATAAGGTCGCTGGTCTATGCCCTCAGTGGTAAGTGAGACTCTTGGTACCACAATTTAAAGGGACTGCACAGTACTGGTTGAGGTAGGGTTTCATGTTTTGAACATTCCTAAGTGAGATAATGAAAAGCCTCTTCTGAAATATGAAAGAGCATGTAATTTTAAGAAGGATTCAACATTTATTTGATAAAAATTGGTTTTCAAATGGCTGAGATATCCCAAAAAGTGTTAATAATAAAAGGCGACATGCCACAACTTTATTAGGATCTCTTTGTTTCACCTTGTGTTTGGATATCTCAGCCATTTCAAAACCGATTTTCATCGAATAAACTTTTGATACCCCTTAGAACTGCATTCCCCCTTACATCTCAAAGAGTGGTTTCTGAATATCTCGCAAAATGTTAAAAGCTAAATCTACACCTCGACCAGAACTGTACACACCCTTTAACTACCATCCAAAATGGCGGCGTAGACTTCAAGGTTTACAAATTATTTGTAAGCCTTGGAGTCTACGCCGCCATTTTGAAAGGTAGCATCCTTGCCCGGCTCAAAAACAAATGCCGTGGGACTGTGGCCTTTAATATACTGGATGTAAATTTGCTTGTTTGTTTGTTTGTTAATCACCTGATATGCCTGGATAAACAATATTCATCTATGCTAAGCTAGTCTTCCATGGGGTCCAGTTGGATGTGAAGCTTGATAAAAAGTCTTAGTTGAGTTTAAAGTTAAACACGAGTAAAAAAAAAAATGATTTCTTTTTATTATGTCATAGAGAAGATATTCTTAAAGATTTTATTCTGCAAAATGTGCCTCTATGTACTGGTTCAAGACCAGTAGGACCTAAGCTTCTGACGCATTATGACTTCTTTTAAGTGCTGCTTAGACTTCCTTGCCTGTGGATGATACATCAAACCGTTTTAACGTAATCTTGCTGATGAATAAGTCAGGAAACGAGGGCAAAAATAAATAATGAATGATAATAAACACAGTACTGCAGTATGAACAACTTGATGCAATATTGAACAACTTGCTACAATATATGGATCTTCTTTAATACTCGAATACTTTAATGCACTAACATATTCTTTCTGGTGATCTCGCAGGAAATTTTATCGATACTATAGAGGTTGCTGGCGAAATGTCTACAGGAGGAGTTACTCTGGAGACCACTCCATACAAGCTGACCGACTTTATCATTGTTGAGGACAACAAGGGATTGAAGGATCTTGGTGCCAAGCAAGCTGATGTCCTGTTTCAGTTCTTCCGTAAGTCCATGAATAACGTCATCTCATCATTATTGGATCAAAGCAGAAAAAGTGAATAGGGGAATTTATCAACAATTTGAATCATTGAACCAATATCTGTGCTTTAAACTAAAGTCTTCAAATATGAAGTTTTTAATAAGTTTTGTATAAACATAGTAAATGAAGGATTAAGGGAAAATTTCCTAAGGTTTGTGTGGTGGGGGGGGGGGGGAGGAGGAGGTTGGCACCCGACGCACCCCCTGAATTAAATTATGTTAACATCATGTATTCAAAATGTGGATATAGCATATAGGTTGAAATAATCCCTGTGTCTTTTGTGACTTCTTGCTTTCTTTTTAACCAGGACTCAATGCTTCATTCATCATTTTCACAATCCATAAATTAGAACAGTCAAACTATTGAATAGATCAGGGGATAATACAGTAATATCACTTTGGAATATAGAAATATAATTCTTCTTTTATATATTTTTTTCACATATCTGATCTATGAAGGAGGCAGAGGAGTCCATTGCCTTATATTAGTGTACAAGTGAGTATGACATTTCCTTACAGTTATTTTTTTTTGCCTAATACCGGTATAATACATATAAAGGAATGCGTCATCGTTGTGTACTCATTGTTTGAAAAAGATTAATGAACAATGATATTCAACCGTTTGTCATTTCAAATAGCATGACTCACACATTTAAAAGAACCCAATGTGGCTTTTGATAAAGGATTTTTTTTTATATGGGCGTTCGTTTCTTTAATTATGTTTGCCGTCTAGTTCGTGATTGAAGGTGGAAGAGGCAATGTTTGTTTCATCAAAATGAAATTCAATATTTACATGATATGAAGTTGTAAAAATGATCGAATCATTTTACTCCAACATGCTCGGAGGGGATATAAATAATTTTCAAGCATAATAATTATGTAAAACATCCTGTCTGTATAAGAATATGAGCAAAAGACTGCATAAAATCAATTAATGCATTTATGTCGTGGCATTTTTCTAACCTTAAACAACTCTGAAAGAGTGCACCTTTCGATACTGTTCAAATGCGTCGAGTACATGTTATCTTAGTCCATATTTGATATGGGCCTACATTATGTCAACATATTCTACCCCATTAAAAAAAAAAGGTTTCCATGGCATCAAGTTATATCACCTAGCCAACATTTTTGATTGATTGAAGAAACAAAGATTTTGAAGAATGAATTATACACCCTTAACAACTTCTACCGATCCATACTTTTGCATGATTATTATTACAGAGTTGTCAGTCTGTAGCTAATCTTCGTACTACTTGCTTTGAACACTAGCTCTCTTCAGCCAATTGCTTCAGTGAGGGACTTTCTATCGGAGCTCACTTCAAGGAATCGCAAGGAATTTGGTAAGTTCTACCCTCGCACTTTGTTGACGCTATAATCTACTGGATTGCAATTGATAATTCGGCATTTGATTACAAGTCAAACAACAAGAGCAGTAGATACGTCATTTCAGTCTTTAAACAAAACAGCACAGGAGTGCTTGAATTGGTGCCCATCTATTTTTAGCAACATGAGTTATTTCTGGACTACAAGAATATTCAAAAATGCACGGAATGTACATTTATTTCATTTTTGATGCTAATGAAGATTTATAGATATGTACAAATCTTGGAAATATACAATATCATAGTAATTATTTCCCTGATATAGATTTTTATCGTTACATCGCACTTCATGTAACGTGTTTCGAAAACATTTGTGTATTCAATTTTACATAATATAGGCCCTAGATGGTTTTTATTTTGTCACGCTTTCTCCAGTTTATGGGATCTAACGAGAGTCTTAGCTAAAGAAACATTGAATTAAAGTAATAAGTTGCTGCACTTCTTTTCTTTCTTGCCACATGCCATTTTTTCTTAATTGTGATGGAATTAGCGTCAAAGTCGTTGTTACAATCACTCTTTCCTTTGGCTTTACTGCTGTATCATGCAAATCATGATCATAATCATGAAAATTAAAATCAGTTACAGGCGCAGTGATAGGACCAAAAGTAGAACAAAATTTGTAGTATTCATCGGATTGACAAAGGTGGTCTTGCAGCAATTGCGTATAACATTTTTGGTAGCGTTAGTGGACGTAGAAGCCAGTTGACGTTTAAATCAATCGTTTTCAAAAGGAACATCTGATTAGTTAACCACCTCCACTGCATGCAATGCCTAACTTGCCTGATGGCATTGTGGTTGCTCCATCATTTCCACTGTTAACTGCCTCGTGTACAAATGATGTAGGACATCAATGATTATTGTATAGGAGATAAAGACCTGAATAGGATAAAGGGAGTAAGCTCTACTGGTATGCCTCATCCATTGTAGGAAGCCACCCCGTACTAGTGTTAACCCACCGCGACGATGCCGAAGCGGAAGGCAAGAAAGTTAGCATCATGGATGAGGCCAAAGCAGTAGGTGCCTTGGATCAAAAACTCTTCTTTGTCGAAAACTTCACCGAGAGGCTGGACGAGGACGATCCAAAACTTGAAGTGAGAACTCTAGAATTCCTCAACGTGTTCCTCAAGCTTCTGGACTTTGCCGACGACAATCTTGTTCGGCATGCATCAGGGGCTGTATCGTCCCCAGAAGCAAACACGGAGGGAGGAGATGGAATGCAGCAAAAGCCTGGTCGATTCAAGGATTTTTTCAAAAGAAAACTAAATTTATAATATGTCGCTAGCGAGTTGTGAGCACGTTTTTTGAATGTATACATGCATTTTGAAAAACAACACCGATAACTGTTTTATTCTTTTCCTGTATAATTTTAACAGAGATTCTGCCATTTTGTTTCTTTCATTCTACCCGTCCCTATTATAGTCAACTTAAACAGGTATTGGAATTAAATTTTACTATTAAATGTCAAGATGGCCTCCCCACACTAACTGGTCTTTCAATATTTTGTAAACTACAATAGAGGATTGACTTATCATTTGGGCTCCAATATGGGACTATCATTGACGTGATACTGGTGATTAGGACTGCTATGAAACCTAACTATTAAAGAGAGAGTTGACGTTATTTAGCTTTTCGTCCCGCTAGCCGCCGCAACTATTTTGCCAGTCTTTTAAAACTGTGTACAAGTTGAAGTTTGTGCTCTATTCCCCAGCAAATGGGAAGCTAACAATGACGGGTGGTGGTAATATTAAATAGGTATGATAGGTGATCGTTCATAACCTTGTCATCAGCATTGTAATCCATGCATTATTATTACTTTTTTTAATGCAGCTGGGTAAGACATATTATCTTATATCAAACAAACAAAAGCATGGTAATATTATGCTTTAACCGTATATACAGTGTGAGAAGCAGTTATGTTACTTGTGATTTCTCTGGCTCTGACCACTTTTTTTTATGCCGGTCGTCACTAGTAATTTGTAACAGTAGTAACGTCCAATGATTTACGTTTCCGATCTTGCAAGAGGGCGAAAACTGTCATCTATAGATATTCCAGTGTGTTATCATTGTGATGTGAATTGTAAATTGTAAATGTATGTCATTGCATGTAATCTGATGGGGCTAGCAGTCTTGCCCAGCATGAATGTAACCAGATATATGTATATTAATACCATTGCATTCCGATTTTTGAAAACTTTTAATCAGCCAAGAATTGTCCGACTAAGAAAACATTCCCTTCTCTGACATGTAATTCATTACCATGCACTTTAAAAACATCGGTGTTAGATTTAACACTACGGGTGTTAAATCTAACACCGATCAAACTTCAATAAAGGACCACACCCACAGGTGTTAAAAATGCACTGTGATGGTGTTGAAAAGTGTTCACCTGACACTTCGTGGTGTTAATTTGACACTGTACCTGGTGTTATTTTGACACTGTAATGGTGTTAATTAAAAAATGACACCACATGGTGTTGATTTGATATTTGCTGGTGTTAATATCAATGGTTTAACACCCGTCCAGCTTCAATAAGGGACCACACCAGCTGGTGTTTAATACTTTGGTGTAAATCTATTTTCACATTTTTTCAAAAATCTAGTATTTTAATGTAAAATTCTTGATCGTCTTGTTTAAATAAAAAATCAAAAAGAAGTGCAGTTACTAAGAAACTCTTCAAAAAACAGTTTAAAATTTGGAAATGACACCCGTAGGTGTTAATTAAACACCATAAATGAGCACCGAAAATTTAACACCAGCTCGGTGTTCACTATTTAACACCGGACTTTTTGCAGTGTGGTAGTCCTAAGAAGGTGGATCAGGCGAACAGAGTCGTAGAAGAAGTCACACGTAGATTAAGAAAGTAATGAGATTCTAAACTTGTACATTTTATTTCATAATTTTATTCATTTACAAAATGCATAAGGATACATAATTATACACGTACGTATATAGTTTGTAAAGATGGAATAATTGTTTATATTACATGTACATAAACGTTGCAAGAATCGTGCCAGAATGCACATTAGGGTAATGATAATAAGGTGAGAGAAAAAATTATGTTGATGGTAACAACTCTTAGCTCTTCCCTTAGTTTTTTTTATTAATTTGGCAAGTATACCAAAAAAAAAAAAAAATCTTATCAATTTAGCTGAAGTGTTACAGTTCATCTTGCCTAAGTCTACCACCTCCCACGATTCAACGAACTGGCCAAATCGATGGGAAATAAACCCCGGATTGATACAAGCAACAATTCTACTAGTCAAAACTCAGGTAGATTGGATGGGTCTCGGGTAAGGTTAACTGCACAACACGGATGTACAAACTGTCTCCCGATATAGATAGTCATTGCTAGTTCATCGCCACAAACCAGTAAATTTGATCCAATGGATGCACCTTCTTTTTCTCTGGTTAAAACAAGAGAGAAATTTTATGAAGTATTGTGCATTAGTCATTGCGTAGTAGCCTATGGGGGCTATGTAAAGGCAATGAAGAAACTGTATTGCTGTACATTCTAAAGGTAATGAAGAAACTTACCTTGTTAGCAATTAATGTTTATGTATATCCATTTATATGTATGGTACCATCAATGTGTATGACATAATGTGTATGTATCTGCATGAGCAATGATATAATGCAGGAACCAATCAAATCAAATCAAATCAAATCAAATCAAATGATGCCATCACATCATTTAAAAAAAATGATATTCCTCAAGATGAATATAATTTTCCAGCAGCTGCAACGCTGCACATTACCCATCATGCAACAGATGATTCAATTTAATCCTCTGAAAATCTCTTCTCCGAGGGCAGTGAGAGAAAAACTGTTGTTTACTGTTTGCCGCTGTGTAGTGTAAGTTAACGTTCTAATGCAGTTTTCAATCTCGATTGTTCGAAGTGAAATGCGAATTAAGCTTTTCATGCTTAATGGTACTGATTTTATTTTTTTTTCAATACAAGAGATTATGTATAACCTTGCAAATGTTACTGTCTGTCTGTATTGATGAAGTTTGAGCAGCATTGTAAAATGGAAATTAGTATCTTATATGTGAGGAGTGGAAACGTTTTGTTATTGATTGTATATCCTGGGTAATAACGTAAAGTTTGTATTTACTATTAGTGTGTATCATTTGTGATAGTAAAAATCATTTGTAATTTTAATAAGATAGTGGATATCATTTGTGATTTTCAATGCAGTTAATTGTACTTAATTCTGTTGACCACAAGATGTCTGTTTTTTATTTGAAATTCACTGTTACATTTTTGTACGCTAGTTAAAGGTTCCATGATAAAAATGAAATGTATACATTGGATGACGAGTATTCAAATGGTTTCCATAAACATGATATTGTATTATATTACATATGTCAGAAGATAGAGGGGGAGAGAGTTAGGGGTAAAAGAGATGAAGAAATAGTGTGAGAGAAAGAGAGAGGGAGAGAGAGAGAGAAAAGAGCAAACAGTCACGTCTCACATCGTGTGTATATTTAAACGTTTTCAATGACGACGAATCATTGTTTATTTGTCTTCATTACATGCATATCAATATACGGAGAAAATTACATGATTAAAGACTAAAGAATAAATGCTTTGCGTGACCATGTTGCATGATAAATCGCAAATGGTATCTGACATAATCACACCGTTTAGTGAAATGCTCTTAGAATTCTGATTTAACAGCCAATTGGGTATATGCATGTGAGAAATTAACCCCCCACCCCCCCCCACACACAAATACACAATACTGATACATTTGATACTTACCTTAACTCCACAAAAACTTATATCAACTTTTGGTATAAGTTTCCTCTCTTCATTGAAGACAGAAATTCTGGAATGATGTTTCCATTAACGATTAATTAGAATACTAACAATACTGCGTTATTAGTTGCATAATAATAACAATAACATCAATAATGAAAATAATTGTTTTAACAAAAGATATCGAAGTCGAAAATTTATTCAACACTACGCAATGGAAAGAACCCAACGTATAGACACATTTTGGAAAAAAAAAACATAACTTTTAATGTTTTTGAAGATGAGACTGATTTATTGGAAAAACTAAAAATACATGTAAAACATTCATACACAGAAAATTCCTTTTTTTTTCACTTCATTGACACATTCACGGTAGAAGAAAAAAAAACTATTAAAAAATGCTACCATTTTTGCTTCCGGCATTTGAACTTAATCATCTTGTCGATGGATTGACAAATCAAAAGGTAGAGGCGACTCAACTCTTCAATTCAATTCAGTTCAATTCAATTCAATACAATTCAAAACAATACAAATCAATTCAAATAATTTAATTTTCATGAAAAGTAATATCAAGCAATATACATAATGCTTACAAGAGTACATTACATTATAAGGAACTTCGAATCACATAAGTTTCAACAAAATATGAATTTTATATTACAATGATTTCAACTTTGGTTTTTATCTATAGATAAACAAAGCAATGCAAATGTATTTTGTAACTCTATATGGAAAAGAGGAACTCACAAGAAAATCACAGATTGTAAAATTTGTGACTTACTCTAGGAGATGAGGGCATCTCAAGATCCGTCAAGGAATTTATGTATGAAAATTTTGATATCATGATGTCAGGCGAAAAAACAAAAACAAAAAATGACTATGACAAGACAAGCGAGGACAGAACAGGCAAGAAAACAAGCTAAAGATAGGCCTAACAAAGAAAGGAAGAGACACAAAAAACGGGTGTCTACAATTCAGTTATCAGGGAAGGTCACCAAAACAAGAGTAATTAAGAACTTGAAATTCTAAACAAATTAGGCTTATAATAAAACACCAACACCTCATGATTTAAAAATACTTATCATTTATTCACTTACCTATTTTTTTTCTATGAAAATGATCACTTAAGATAGTGCCGATACTGTTGCAAAGTTATAAAGTTGTCAGTGATGGTAGAGAAGCTAGATCCTCTGATTCAGATTGTCCCAAAGTGATTAGTATCTACCATTACCAATGATTACACTTTATTTTTATTTTATTTTATTTATTTCACAAGCAAAAAGAACATTGAATGTTGAATTAGATCGCAAAACTATAATATCTAGTGAAAGTCATTCATAGCGATGGTTCTGCGCCAAATTCAAAATATGAGTCCGAAGATAGACAGCCAGTCAAGTGAAAACGATATCATAAAGTTACTTGTCTTATTGTTTTCATGGGACAAATATGACAATTCAGTAATAACATATATATCGATTGGTTAGTGTCACTGTCAGCATTTCCGTATGAAAATGATGAAAGGCTTCCCTTTTTAAACATTTATTTATTTCAAGTTTTATTTAACCATGGCAGCCTCGTCAGTTATAAAAAAGCTTTATATGAGGTCCCTTCAAATGGATAAAAACATACATAAAAAATACATAACATTTAAAAATAACAGTTAACAGATAAACTGCAACTGACAAAACATAGATTCAAAACACAGTTACACAATTGATTACAATAAACTTAAAATGTCTTTGAACATAATCATTAATACATCATTAAAAATTTACGATATATTACACATACATCTTTAAAATTATCACATATTAATTCCCCAAGTATAATGAAATAAAATGATCCTTAAAAAACAATGCACGATGAATAAACTGATAAGGTATATAATCAGATTTCTTACTCCCAAAATCACTCCAATCATTACACAAATATAATTATTAGCAGTAAACGGGCGGAGTACGAAGAAAAGAAGAAGAAGATTGCAGAAGGAGAGGAAAGATAAAGAAAAAGGCACTAGAAGGAAAGAAAGAGATAACTGAAGGAGGGGCTAAGAAGGGAAGGCACTCAAAAAGCATGATGAAGTAAATGTGAACGGCTTACCAACAAACGTCAATACCAACAAAATCTGCTACAATCGAGAAATAACAAAGCACATAAATCGGATTACATTTCCCACGTTGTTGAAGTGATATCGGTCGGCTCTTTGAGGTACATTGTATATATAGGCATTGAGGTGGCCACAATCTGGCTGACCATTTTTTTTTCGAAACCAAATGGAATTGTTTGTTGGTGTGCATAACGCTTTCTTCTTTATTCTACATTTTAATCAATTATGAATCATGAATGTGTGGAACATTACCTTATAATCTTAATGCACAAAATTTGAAGAACATTGATGTCATACCTACCAAGTTTCAAAATCAGCCTCGGCGGTCCTTCTCATATAGGTCAGGCAAGCTTTTTCCTCTCATGCCTAAAATATTTATGAAAATGATGATGATGATGATAATGATAATGATAATAGTAATAATAATGATTATAATAATAATGATGATAATAATAATGATAATAATAATAATGATAATAATAATAATAACACAACAACAAACACCTACTACAAAAGCATAGATATCTAAGTCACAAATAGTCATATTGTAGCCAAAATTTGCATTTATATAGTATACACCACATCGCTAGATTTACAACTAAAATTGCTATGTACCAACTAAGTGTACCAACAGTTAAAAGAATACGAACATTCATCATCGTTGGACAATGAACAGCAAATATCAGCTGTTCATATTAACTGTAATATGCATAGTACATGATCGAAGAAGTACAAAGTACGATCCCCTGAACCTGTAGTGCAGAAAATGTCAGCCTTGTACAAACGATAGGAGAGTCTGAAGTGCACTTACCCGTAATGCATCATGCAGGTAGGGTTGTAGGCCTACATGACTCATGTTTTACATAGCGTATTCACGTCTAAAGCTTCAATCCGACAGATGGCTCCATATTAACTGCATAATATCCTATCAAGAAGACGATGGTATCTTCGGAGATTTTGTTGCTTTGCCTTCTGATGATTATATCACCGTCTGGAGAAGGTAAGCTCAGAATTAAACAGAAAATTGGGAGAAATATCGCTCCTGCCCCTCAATGCAGAGTTGTGTTAATTAATTTATTCATCGTAAATGAACGAGCATGCCCATGAACAAAGCATGGTCACCAAACCGAATAATTCATACATTTTAGTGCATCAATTGTGAGATATGTGTGTATACATTATGTATACATGCAATGTGTAATTATGTGTATATGTTTTGGCGCTTATTGTCTCTTATTAACCCCAATACCGACTGTTTTATGCTAAGTAAGTTACTAATCAAATCCTCGTCTCAAACACCAATCCTCCCTGGTGACAAGAATGTATCTTTTATTGCCGAAATTTGCAGCATCCTCTACGTAAAGGTTTTAGATTTTATACTACGCATCTGACGGTAGTGAGGCAATGAGGTGAAATCCTGAGATATTTAGTGAGTCCTGAGAGATTAGAGCTCATCAAAGAACCTTCACGAATTAGGGTTTGATTGAAGAAGAAATCCAACAAATTGTTATCTGTTTCATAAGGAGGAGACAAAAAATATCCCTGCAGAACAGATAAAAAATGATAAGAAATAAGAAAGTTATGACATTCTGATTTCACACATTTTCCGGAAGACACTTCTTGACCAGGCGTTATGAATATTCGAATTTGAAAGCTGACGACGTCATTCTCTCACAATTTCTTATTCATTTCAGATACAGAAATGACTAAGACCTCATATCACATCTGTATAAATATAAGACTTGCCTTCAAACTACCAAATATGAAAAAACAAACAAACAAACAACAAACAATATGTTAACTCTGATATATCTTGGTATGGGAGCATGATTTCACCTGTATTAGCTGAATAACAAAAAACAGATCCCAATTTTTATACCAAACAGAAAAAAAAAATTGTGAGGCTTGACATCATCAACATGCTTATTTGAATATTGATAAGGACTGGCCAAGAAATTATTTCTGGAAAAATGTGAAATTTCAATATCTTATTTCTCCCTTATTTCTTATTAAGATTTTGCCATTCATTTTTACATATCGCGTTGTTGGGAATACTTTTCTCTTTTTTTTTCCAAATGTCTATATATTTCATGTATTTAGGGTGGACTTCCTCTTTAAAGGGATACTGTATACTATAACGTTTGCAATCGACAGAAGTCATATTTTGATACATTCAGATATCCCTTCATCCGATTCTTGGCCTAGATTATTTGTAAAGATCCACGTCTAAAATGTCAATAGTACTTGGGTATAGTACGTAGTTTACATCATATACAACAAATACACACTCAGCGAGGATTGGACACCAAGAAATACCTTATAATTTGTCTGTAAACACCCCGTCACGAAATACAGACGTTTTATTTTTTTTTTTTGAACTGGCCGATCAATTAACCAGACAGTTAGTATATTGCAATAATAGATATGAATGATACATGTTTGTCTCGTAAATCATCCATCCACGTATCGCTCAGCCAGGTGAAACAGATCCACGTCTAAATAGTGCTTGGGTAGTCAGAAGTTAATATTATACAAAAAAAAAAATTGCACTCAACGAGATTGACACTCGAATCCTTAATGGTTTGTGACTATTATGACAACGATATAAACGTCATACTGTTCACAGTTGGGCATATGTTTTCTGTTAATCTTTTCATACCGACAATTTAATACAAATCATTGTATACAAAAACACTTGTACGTTGCAACAGAAGAGTCTGATACGACTGAGTGAAGCAAGTTCCTATTACATTCTCTCTTTTTTGGGGGGCAATGGATATTTATCGACTTCGTAATTTTTTCATTATTGTATATACCTTCATTTTGCTATTAACAATAGCAATCACATGTTAAAAAATAGAACAAGACGTACTAACATTAGAATAGTTGTATACTATTATTGTGTGCCATTACGATTAGCATCATGATACAACATAACCATCATCTTTATGAATTTACTTTTTATTTTTCATTATAATCATGTAAGACATCTATGATGTCAATATACATTATTATTTGCGCTTCATTATCATCTTCTCTTCTTGATCACGAATTTTAGTTTCCCTATTCAACTGATCGCTCAGATAGACCGAGTTTATTATTTGGATAAGTAATAACCGATAAAGATTCACAATATGAATTATTTACACTGAGAGTCAGCATGATATATGAAGAATTCCTTTCCCTTTCGGCCCATCCTCACCGACCAAAGGTCAAGTCAGCACTAAGCCGTTTGTAACAGCCTATTTGGGTCGATCGGTGGAGCTCCCGTGTGAGATTTCAAGACCACCCTACACAGTTTTCTGGTATGAACACCTTTCGACCGGCGCCCCTGATAAAGATCCTAAAATTGTGGTACAGAATATCAATGGAGAGGACATAGCTACGACAGAACCGAGGTTCGAAATCACCTCCGATTTCTCTCTGATGATACACAACGTGACCGTCCAAGATGAGACAACGTATTCATGTCGTGTGGTGTGGTTTGACGACCAGATGACGAGCTACACTCATCTCAGAGTAGTAGGTAAGACTCGTTCCATTTCCTATAACAGTATTGTATTCCATTTAGGTTCTTTCAACCCCCCGGCCTGGTCTCATTTAGTTTGTAGGTCGACAATGAATTTCAAGATGTCAGTGTACCAATATGATAAAAATTCGTTGCTAACGCCATGACTGGATAAGAACACTAAAAGCGAGTTGTGACAAAAACAAATCAAATGTAGAGATCGACAACTTGTGAACGAATTGTCCGAGTCCCGTCATGCTTTACTAATGCGTTCAAAGGAAATTTCTGCATTTTTCCCCACTTGGTGAATATTTGAGCTTTATTCACTTTCAGCAGTGTGGGCAGCTTTAACTCCATTTGAGGTCTAATATAGGCCTAGTACTGTTTGTGACTGCAATATTGATAGGAATTTAGGAGGTTCAGTGAAATGCCACTCAGAGACGGTAGAACTTATCCCATCAGCTGCTGTGTCTTTCAAGCAAACATGAATGAAGTTTGTATTATTTTCCTGGTTAATATGTTCGATTCTTTAGCGGCTCCCTGGAGACCAGGCCAGCCTCAAAGAGACCTCAAGGACGTCTCCGTGACAGTGACACATTCTCGCTCCTGCGACAATTGCTCCTGTCTTATTTTCTCCAAGGACTTAGGGTTTGGGTTAGGGTTTGGGTTAGGGTTGTGATAGGTTTTTATGTTTTCTCTGATGTGAGGATTATAGGTTTCGGGTTTAGGATTATGTTTGTTGGTAGAATGTATGTTTCGTTTAGCGTGCAGATATTTTGTGGGAGCAATATTGTCGCAGGAGCAAGTTATGGAACTCTTCGTGACGTGAAACAAGTCGCCAGGAAGTCCCCACAAGGTCGCCATGATGCCCTTAAAGAGGTATTCCAAGTACAAATGAAATTTCAAATTGTTTCAATTGCACGCCTCGATCGAGCTAATTTAATGTGTATACACTATCCATGCGAAGTCGCTCTTGAAAGATTTTGTTGTGAGGATAATCATTTTTTTCTTTGCAAATTAGTCCTGTTTTAGTGTGATATGTTCCAAATTCTAAAGTAGGTTAAGAAAATAATAGTTTTGGAAAGGTACCGTGACGAGCGTGGCCGGGTTTGTTTCGTGCGGAATTTAGTGGTCCAAACATTGTTTAGTATGTTCGGAACACTTGAAAGATGAATGTATCTTTTAATATGTGGCCATTTTCTCTATCATCGTAGCTCTTGCCGATAAACTCAACCCGATTGTAGTCGCAAACTGCCGGAGAAATGGTACTGACAGATGTGTGTACTACATCGCCCCATCTGAATCAACGATTCAGCTGAAATGCCAAGTGAGCGGCGTACGGCCAGCAGTGAACTTGACATGGATCGACGCCCTCACCGGCGAAGTGGTACCAGCAGGACAACCGAGACGAGACTCGTGAATAAGAAGACAGGACTCGTGACTGTGTCCCGAATTACTCTAGTAAGAAGCAGGCTTTAAAGTGGAATTTCTCAAAGTACATTTTAATATATATATTAATGCGATCTGTTAGACAAAGTTGGACACAAGAAGTCACAACGGAGACGTTTGTCTCGAAGCACATGATACAGTATACTTCATACTCAGTGCAAAGAAGAGAACAACGATTATGGATTTTAGCAGTATCACTTCAACATGGTTGCTAAGAAGCGACCTGTACCATCGGTCTAAATGGGTGTGAGTATATAAATTATCCCACCTTATCCACAGAAAACAAGTAACCAAATATTAAACATCATATGTTTGAACTCGTCATAATGCACTACCACATTAAAACATCCATCTAAACCGATAGTGACGCCCTTACTATGCTCTCTTTTTGTTTTAAAGAATATTTTGTTCTGCATCAATGGGAAACAAAATGTACCAACAAATATCATACAAATATCTTTACATCAATTTCGTAATCATTTTCATCAATGGAAACAAAGTCATATAAACCGAAATATACCAAGTCTTAACATAAATTTCGTAATCTTTACACTCTGATGTTTTCTTGTCACCAAACATTAAACACAATCCATATACATACTGCCGTCGTTTTTTTTATACTATTATTGCCACAAGGCACAATCGATAACAGCGAATTGTAACCGATCGTGTTAAACCGAATCGGTTTCACCTCATTTCGTTACAATAATACAGCATGTCCCCCCCCCCAAAAAAAAATACTATCTGATTTTGGACTTGATAACTTCCAATATGATTTAACTGTCTAAATGCTATTTCCGGGTCTAAAATGTAGCATCTAACCTATATTTTGCAGAAAACCCAATTCAGTTTGGTTAAGTGGTCACGGAGAAATGTGAATCGCTGTGAAGCATGTCATGGATGTGATTCTTCCAAGTTCAGCACTTGGATGCTCTTGGTACAGCGCCTTAATGTGTGAACACAATAGACAAAACTTGGAGGGAAGGGATTCCTGACATTCTCTACTAAAATCCTCATTTCTCTTTGATCACTGAAGCAAATCGGATGAGATTTTCTGCAAAACGTGCGTCATAAGTTAATGTTTCATACCCTGATATTGTATTTGGATTGATATCTTCTTTTAAAAGTTATCGTTGCGGAGAGTCCCGTTGAATATTGCTTTTGGGACATATGGCATTATATCTATCTATCTATCTATATTTCTATCTATAAGTATATATATATATATATATATATTGTAGTTGTTCCGCGTATTGGCGCTAATAGTCGCACAATATGCGTTTGTAGTTATCATCTATTATTTTTTGTTATGGTTACACATATTGCGCGCGCTGGTAGGGTAGTAACACCTCACTCTCAATAATCATTGTGAATATTCACACTGTCATCCCTGAAGAAGAGGAAAGATCCTCGAAAATTCGGATTATTCATTAAATCAAGATTGGCTATAAATGCATTCCCTGCATTCCTCTGTTGTGACTTTATTATTGCTATATGTATATGTATATATATATATATATATATATATATATATATATATATGATTGATGCAGTAGGCTCACAAAGTGCGCGATCCATTAAAATAAGGAACAAAGGATGGGCAAAAAAAGCAAGGGAACGAACAAAAGCATGTGCACCACCGTAGGAAAATAACAATGCTGGAGAGTCTAAAGTGCACCTCCCGTAGCTAGCGTACATAACTGTAGACATCGTTGTCAGCCCACGTAATTCATGTTTTACGGCGTATCCACGCCTATTATTGCTTCGAATCGACAGATGGTTTCATACCTGTATGATATCCTATCAAGAAGACAATGATATTTTTGCAAATTTCGCTGCTTTGCCTTCTGGTGATCGTTGCGTCATCTGCTGAAGGTAAGTTCAGAATTAAACAGGAAAGCTGGGAGAAAATGCGCTCCTGCCTCCTGAATGCACAGTTGCGCATCATAAACAGGCCTACATAGGAATGAGCGATCATGACCATGAAGGAAGCATAATACATTGTACCATATAGGGTAGTAGAGTTCATAAGTGCATCATGAGATAATCTCTGTGTGTATGATTTTGTACATTTGTATAGAAAATTATGTGTATGCGTTTTGGCGCTTTTGTAGATTGTAAACCCCATTACCGACTGCGCTATGCTTGTATAAGGCAATAAATCAGTTCCCCGTCTTCTTAACACCTCGCTGGTGACAAAAACGTATCTTTTATATCGTTTTGGCCGAAAAGTAACATGACTCTTTAGGAAAAGTGTTTGAATTTTAACCTGCATGCACATCTTGTTCGAGATTGGTAGTGAGACAAGGCGATGAAACCCGAAAGATTGGGGTCCTCTAACCCTAGAACCTTCACAAACTTGGTTTTAATTGACGGGATACTGTATTATAGCATACAATAACATTTTGTATCGACAGACGTCATATTTTGATACAATTAGAATGTCCCTTCATCCAATTTCTGGCGTATATCAGATTACATGACCGTCCGGAAATATCTTTAATTTTGTCTTCAAGTATACCTCGTGAATTCATGGACTTTTCTACGCAGTGCAACCCCTTTTTTCGAACTTGACAATCACTTTAAATGACAGCTAATAGATTGCCACGATAGATATGGATGATACATGTTTTTCTTGTAAATCATCGATTCATGCACTGCTTTGCCGGATGACACAGATCCACGTCTAAATAGGCCTAAAGTGTCTGGGTAGGAAAGTCACTCAGCAGTGCGTTCATGCCCTCCCCCATACTCTCGAATAGGCCTTATGGTATGGGATATAACCTTATAATCCACTATAAGGCGGGTCTAGGGCAATTACCCCCTGGGCAATTACCTCGGACCCTTCCCCTGGCCCTAATCCTAATGCTGAACCTAACCCTAACCCTAACCTAAACTCCTAACCCTAAACCTAACCCTAACCCTAGTCCTTACTCTAACTTTACCACTAACCAGTATTTAGCTGGGGGTAATTGCCCGGATTCGCCACTAAGCAATTGCTAGGGTTTAGAAGACTGCCAGAAACTGAGGAAACTGTCCATTGTTTTCTCAATGCCAACTCATTAATCGGTAAAGATTAACATTTCAAAGTGATACAGCTACAAACATTTACGAGATTTTAGGATTCAAACTGCTGAAATTTATACATCATGTAATTTGTATATATTTTTTCAATCAAAAAAATAAATAAATATTGCTAGCACTGGTATAACAATCATTTCAATTCACAGCAGCAAATCACGTCTGTTTCAGTCATCGAGGAGGATATTTCTATGCCACCTTTGAGAATGTATCATTATCATTTAAATAACAAGCATTTCAATCATGTAACGGAAATGACAAAAACTTAATGCTTTTCATTTTGAAGGAGATTGATTTAATTAGTTGACGTACATATTGCAATCTGTTAGATGAATATCTCGTGAACCATTACAAGGCTTTTCCACGTATAATTCAGAGAGAAGTATACCGTGATTAAAGGTCTTGTTTACCTTATTGGGAACAGTGGTTTAAAAAAAATTCAAGATATAACATTCGATGTATATGTGTAGATCTGATGTTTCACAAAACATCCTACCATATAAGTTGATGCAATAAAGCCTAAAATATATGAAGATATCACTATTTCCTCAATAAACCATAGGTAGACGGTTTAGTCTGGAAACAGTTTTATAATAACTATTGTTCATATTATGTGCATTTAACAATATTTAACATCAATTTTACGGATTCAAGTTTTTACAGTGGTTCTTTTCATCCCTATCTCACATTTTAGAACTATCTCAAAGCACTGTTGCTATTTGGTTTTTGTTACATATGCAAATGGTAAATTGTGCCTTTAATCGTATCAAAATCGTTGGAAAAGTCCATTTAGATGCCAATTGTATGCGAAAATGTATCGAGTGCATGTATTATCCTCTCAACAAAGGTACGTAAATCGTGTGCGGTATAACATGTTACTCATGTTAAAAATGCAATGGGTTGGATATATACCATTCTTTCAAAAATGTTGGAAATTGAATTTAATAACGGTATTTGTCTGTAAAATTGTTGACATCATTCTTCCACCCTTTATTACGTATATGAGTGACTTGCAGTCTTCATCTTATTTGGAATAAGTTCAGTCATGAGCGATAAATTAATAATGTGTACTATTCAAGGATCCGTTAACTATTAGGGAATTATATTTTTCAACAAATGATTATCGATTCTATCAGAACCCGGAGTTTTCTCTTCTTTCAAATTATAAACAATCTTAATAAGTTCTTGATTATATGTGGGGTCAAAATATACTTTTGGGCTTAGATGATATATCATAAAACACTTTACTAGATAAAGACATAATTTTGTGATGACTTTTTTTTCAATCAATGCAAAAAAAAAAAATCTCTTAATCAATCTTAAAAGAGATTAGGTTATCCAAGGGGAGTCTGGATTTTTTTTTTTGGAACTACTTTTCCTTGTACAAAACTGAATATGTTCATCAATTTTAGAAGTGATAGCTTTCATGATAATCACAAGACAAATGAAGATAGGTACTATTGTGTACAAAAGACCAATCTTTATCTTAAGTATTTTGCAAATCAATAATATTATTTGTCGTAATCTTACGACGTTTCTGTTGATGATTTTTGCCTGAGAGTTCACTTTATTGGTACTTGTGTAAATATAGGATAATGATCAAAGATGTCTGAAGAACAATACCAGACTCGGGATCATTAGTATATAACACACTTGTACGGTATAACAGGACATTCTAATTTGACTGAGCGAAGCCAGTACCTATCGCATTTTCTCTTTTTTGGCAATTTCGTCGACATAGAAATTGATTTACATTATACATGCCTTTATTTTACTGTTAACAATAGTAAACAGATGTAAAAAATAACGGAACAAGACGGAGTGTCATCAGAGTAGTTGCATACCATCACTGGTTGTCATTACGATTATTATATCTTTACCAATTTTCTTATTTTTCATTATAATTTTGTAAGCCATCTTTATATTAATGTACATTACTACACATTTGTATTTTCAGCACCATCTTCTTCTTTTCTTGATCACGAGTTTTAGTTTTCCCATTCAATTGATTTCTCAGATACATGTAGACTGGAGTGTTTATTGTAGCCATTTATTCTGCTAGGTGTTACCAAAAAAAAAAAATAAATGTTTGATCCTTAATAGTTCGAAAACTATACATCAGACAACACTGTCGCTGATTTGAGTAATAGCTGAGTAGTGTACAGTTTAGTTGGAGGTGATTTGAGAGAAATGAGAGAATGAATTAGTTTCGTTAAATCCATGATAAGTTCTAAACTTAACTTCCAGATTTTGGTAAAATTCAAACTCTCTGTACAAAATGGAGTTTCACACAAGAACCAATGGTGTGTATGTGAGTGTGTGCTTGTAATGGCCCTGAACAATAGTATACTAATGATGCACAGGATAGAGTGTGTTAGTGAAGGTGCGGCGCGCTCGAGAGTATTGACAATGGTGCGACATGCACGAGGCGCAGCCGAGTGCATGTTTGCAACCGTTGTCAATACTCGAGAGTGAGCCGCACCTTCACTAACGCCACGAAATAATCCTGTGCATCATTAGTTTTATAAAATGGGTCGAAAACTAACAGCATTATTCACGTACCTTTGTGGGTCAATACCAGTCAGCTACATGTAGCACTCGCTCAAAAGTCAAGATGTCCGAAGATGTTCGTCCCAAACATTTACGCACGTCGCACTCGGAAATCCCGCACATAAGTACTGTACGTACGCAGGAGCGGATCCAGGGAGGACCGCAACCGGCGCACGCCCCCCCCTTTATTTTTTTGTTGAAACAAAAGAAATAAAAAGAAAAAAATGGGGGAGGGGTGCGTGCGCCCCCCTTTAATTTTGTAAACACGCCCCCTCTTTACGGAATTCCTGGATCCGCCCCTGCGTACGTATAAGAGTATACGTACGCCACGTACTGTTATGCACAAGAAAGGCCGCCGGCTGTTGTGGCAGCCCGCGGCCCGAACTAGAAGTTGTTTACAGGATTGACAGCGCGTATAGTAGCGCGTGACGCACTTGTAACAACTGATTGAGTGCGCACTGCTAGTGTAAAACATTGTGACGTACGTCAGGCCAGGGAGGTGGAAGAGAGACTCTTCTTAGTGCATACCTGAAGAGAATAATGCACGCACACGTGACTCATTTCAGCGCTTCCAATTGGCTACATTCTTGAACCCATTTTATAAACATGAATACCACGAATATCACCTTTTCAGAGGTCGTGGCTAGGCTTCTTCCGTGAATACTTTATCAAAGATTCATGACGGATTGCCCTGTACACTGTTACTCAGAATTTACAGTAAAAGGTAAAAAGGTAAAATGCAAGCACATGAAAAAAAAAAGCAAATGTTTTCATGTTCTTGCATACATTTCACGATGAATAAAGACTAACTGTGAGAGGGGATTTATTATATATATATATATATATATATATATATATATAATTACATATATATATATATATATATATATATATATATAATTATTATCATTATTATTACTACTATTACTACTATTAGTATTATTATCATTATCATATTATGGAATGGAGCATTCAAAACCTGGCTATTGTTAAGGGCCTTTGTCTGGATGTTAACCACACACTCTTATTCATACCAGTTGACCCCAGTGCAAAAAAGTTCTAAATATAGAGGGTTAACACCTAATTACAAAATAAATCCTGAATTTTGTAAAAACTGATTTAGGCATTCATTTCTTAGAGTACCACCAACAAAATTGTACACTATTCAGCTATTGGTCATATCAATGTGAGTATCATCTGATATATAGTTTTTTTAACCTTTAAGGATCAAAACTTGGATTTTTTTGTAACACTTATATAATATATTCTTGGGAAAGGGATGACGGATAAAGGTTCACAATGTACATTCTGTACACTGAAATTCATCCATGTTGCTTCCTAAGAATGATCAAAAAGAATTACTTTCCCTCTCCACCTCCTTCCCGTGATCTGTGACCGAAGAGCAAGTAGTGAGCACCAAGCCGTTCGTAACAGCATACTGGGGTAGATCAGTGGAACTCCCGTGTGAGATTTCAAAACCACCCTTAGCAGTCTCCTGGTTTCAACACATTTCAACCGGCGCCCCAGATGAAGGTGCAATAATTGTAGCGCAGAATTTCGATGGAGTAGCCAAAGCTAAAGGAGAACCGAGGTTCGAAATCACCACCAATTTTTCTCTGAAGATACACGATGTGTCTGTCCAAGATGAGACAACGTATTCATGTCGTGTGGCTTGGCTTGACGATCACGTGACGAACTACACTCAGCTCAGAGTCGTAGGTAAGACTGAGTAAACTCGCTTCATGTTTAATGTACAGTATGTCATTCAGTTTCACGTTTGTAGCTCAGCAGTGCAAAAAGTCAATTTCATAATAGATATGCTAAAAAATTGCTTCAAGAATTCTATGTGAAGCATCATCAATCGATTTCCCATGTCAAGACAATCTAGAATGTTTAAATGAAAGACGCATACAGTCCAAGCAAGTACCCTGTGAGGGATAAACCTGAAATACCCTCTCAGGGCTATTCAGCGGCTCAACGAAGCGTTGCGATCGTTATCTCTATTCTCATTGCCGGTCGTTCCGATTTATGACTAGAAATTCTGCGGATTTTGCTGGCTCGTGCGAGCGCTGCACGCTCGCCATGAGCTGGGTGGCCCTGTACACCAACATGCAGGCCGGACAAGTCTCAGCGTCACATACCAGCTGGGGAGATACCACGTACACACAGTCTTCACATCCACTATATTGTAAAGTAATTCGCGCTAAGATGGATTGCAACAATTTGCACAAATCCAAACTAATTTAAACTACACTAAGTACACGTCGTTGCAGGATGATATAAACACAAAAAATAAACAAAATACACAGTTCCCCCACACTCATGTACGCACACAAGCACAAGCACACACAGCAAACACAAGGGTGTCAACAACATCAAAAGCAAAAACAAAACGAAAACTGGCATCATTCAGAAAGTGTTGAATTCGAGTATCTTATATGTTATCAAGATACAGTTGTGACTTGTTTCTTGAGAAGAACGTAAAACTATTTTTTTTCTTTTCAAATCATTTCATGATGTATCAATCTGTATTTAATAGTCACATCTTGTATCATCTGCAGTGTGGATATTAGTATAATATACGCATCTATAATATAAGAGTAAGAACATCTTCTATAGACGATCGAACGCAATTTCAAAACCCAGTTTTGGCAACTGAATGGATTTCGTTCTCCTACCTGCCCGTGGCCGGTACACTTGCCGAACTGTAAAGACGATGGTATCACACATCTCCTCAACTGGAACTACAGCTGTATTTTCAGTTATGATTCTCTCACAGTCCCAAGCAGATATTACACAAAACGCCATCTTAGTCTTCATAAAATGTTATCGATGCAGTCATGGCAGCGTATATTCCATAATTCAGGGAGGTGGAAAGAGAATTGAATAATTTTACCTAGTTAGTGCACAGGGATAGACTGTACCACGCTAATGTAAGGTCTCAGTGGCAGCTGACTGGTATCGAGGAAACCCCACTAAGGAATTAAGATAAAAAAAACAACAACATCACTCCCCCACCCCACCGAAGAACCCTGGCTGGTATGTGTACGTAACTTTCCACAGCAGACACTCTGCCGAGCGAGACTGCCTTTTCAATGTCACAGCACTTTCCCAACGACGCAGGGACGTGATCAGTCCACATTTGATTTTTCTGATAAACTGCGTTGATAAAAGATGTAAGCATCGATTTCATTCTACATAATTCATTTCCAAAATTTACAGTTGTGATTACATGTACATTACATCAAATGTGAGATTAGTAAGGTTCCTTCGTACAGCAGCGAACAGTGGCAACAAAGCAAGCAACGCGAGCTAGAGAGCAATACGATAACCATTCCACGTGGGCTAACAGCACGGAGGCACGCGGTGTGTGCGCGTTTTTCTCTGTTTCAGTAGCGATAGCCTGACAAAATTCAGACCGGATTGAATGAGACTAAGTGGACAAAATGTTCGAACATGTTGTGCTATGACAGAGAGCGTGTGAATTTTGCTCCCCGCGGATTATCCTGCAAAAGGGTCTATGAAAGGAAAGACTAGTAATCTTCACTCTGAGGGAAAAGGAGCGCAATCCGCGGGGAGCAAAATACACCGTGTGTGTTTAAACACACGCATGTCGAAGCGGTTTTGTCGGTTCCAATAGACTTTACACGTGAAGGCGATTCGCTTGGCACTGAGCCAGGTTCGGCGAGCTCGCTCGGTTCTCCCGTTTTATCCTCTAAAGGGTATTTCGGCGTTATCCTTCACAGGGTAGTTGCCTGGACTGGCATATGTTTAGATATATTTTGTGATTTGATAAAGTTGAAAGGATGTTGATTTCGTTACTTTGTGTTGGTGATCTGTAGACTGCGAAAGATTGACTTTAAGAGAGGAATGAAAACCAAATGGGTGTGGATCGACTAAATCAAAAGTATGATGTACATTTTTTTTTACACAATCGGTTATCGTTACCACAACTCAACTTTACTCTCCTTTATTTGGAGGAACTTCATCATGCTTAATGTGCCCTACTTTTGACCCATCCTCTTCCTCTTCCCTCTCCCTTTTCTCTATCTACCGTGAAGGTTGTCTCTTCCTGTCATTGATTCCACCTTTACCTACCTTTCCTCTTTCCCTTATTACAAGGGAGCTGTCTCGTGTGTGCTAATGTGTCTCTATATGTTACTTCGTCTCTGTCCTTCTTTACTTCCTTTGCCTCGTTTTATCAATTTTCTAACTACAGTTTTCTATGAGGGTCTGCAGACTAAAAGCTCTACGTTCTAGCAGTCCATCCATTTCCAAACATTTTTTTTTCTGTACTCGTTCTGAAATTACGAAATTGCAGTATTCTTCAAAGTTTGTTTTTCATTGCATTGTATTTAGTATCTGTGTATTCAAATGTTGTAATCATATGATGGAAATAAAATAAAACGAAACGAAACGACATTTAAGGAAAATGTGATAATCGATTCAAAAGTCATGAATTATTTCGTTACCACCATACCTGAACGACAAAACTACATGAATTCGTGAAGAAAAGATGAAGATGATTCAATGTATTTTCATATTACTGGCATAATGACGCAGCCTTCGACTGACCTCTTACAGAAGGCAGGTGAATACCATTCCCCTTAACTTAAGTCAGTATAACAATTAAAGTGAAAAAAAATGGCATGTGGAAGTCTCCTTGTAGTATCTTTATGAAAGTCAAGCTGTGACATCACAAAATTTGTGTTATAGTCTTCTTATTCAACAGCAGCGACTCGAAAAACATGATAATTTTTAACTTTTAAACAGAGTGTTCGATTTTCCTTGAACTTCAAGCCAGCGACGTGTTCTGATATTATGTTTGTATTCACCCAGTCCTATATATGAATTTAGTTTTCCATTAAGACTAGACCAAAATCCCACTTTGAGCGAATAAATTTGACTGAATTTGTTGTGATTGCTTTTATTTAGAGGAAAGGAAGTTTAACCCTATATAAAGCCCAAGGGGGGGGGGGGGGCACATTGTGCCCCCCTACCAGATTTTCATTTGCCACTCCTTCGCCCTTAATCCGATTTCAACCAAATTTGGTGACTTTTCCTAAAATTCTAGTGCGAAATTTTGATATATTATTCAACTATAGTTGATGTTGCTGGTTGCCATGGCAACCATAAAATGACAACCATGTCAGTCAGATTCTGCGTCGTTTTTTCTGTTCCCAATTTATTTAACAGCATTACAGTGTATGAAATGGGTGTTTCTTGGCTGAAATTTGTTGAAGGAGCAAAATTTGAAGTAATTATGGTCCTGGAATGTTTTTCTTATTATTTCCTTGGTTTTTATGTGACAAAGGCATAAAACAATAGATATTATGGAGATAATTGAAAACAATAATATTTTCTAAAGATTGCCCTTCTATTTTGTGTCATTTTGATTCCTTCACCCAGGTTATTCCTCAAATAGCATTAGTTTATCATATTATCAATTTGCTATCTCAAAATTCCACTATCATTCAAATATGAAACGTCATAACTATACATGTACCCATCCCAAACATTTCATCTCAGGTTTCGTAATGTATTATTATGTTTACATGAATAGCGCCCCCATATGGTGACCTTGAGAAATTTCAACCATAACAAATAATAAGATTCCACTTTCTTATCATTTGTGACAAATATGAAAATTATTGGTCTACAATAATATGTATATAATGTGGATAAAGAAATTATACAGAAAAATCATGTTTTCAGTATATTTCCTATGTATTTCTTTATATTTTGGTAAATAGCGCCCTCCATGAGTGACCTTCAGAAAATTCAAATGTATGGTCGTGTAGAGTATGAGTTACTCTACCCATGTGCCAAATATGACGGTGATACATCAAATAATAATAAAAAAGTTATAGGGGGGGGGGGGGCGGCACAATGTGCTCCTCCCCCCTTGGACCTGCCAGGGGTCAAAATAGCTTGGGCTTAATAGGGTTAAAGGGACACAGTCCTCACGAAATTTAAAAAAAATATGTTGTTGTTGGTACCTCCAATGAACTACTTTCACCAAAAACAAACTTTAAAATCACCAAATAAGCTCGTACATTTTGGTTGAAAAAGTGTGACTCTGCATGGTGAATATGCTAATGAGCAAGTCTTGGCGGAGAGTCATACGTCGTCGATGCACAACTCTTCCCAGCCGTGTTCTGCTCGTTATCCGTACGCTCCCTAGTTTACCCGGATGCATGAAGACGTCGGTGGCTACTCCGACTCGTATTTGACATTGTTTCTACGTTGTGTGTGTGTGTGTGTGTGTGTATGTATTGTGTATTATATTCGCACGTGTGGACGGTACAACTAGATGATAGATCTACGGTAGATACGCGTACGCACCCCGTACGCGGTTTGCCCTTCGCACTTTTCCAGTCTCAAGCGCAGCTGCAGCCCTACCTGTCGCCGCTCATGCATGTTGATAGTCGTACAGAGTGTACATATTTGTAGGTAGAAACGATTCTACACAGGCCTGCTAGTACACTACAGGGGCGACCGCATTCAGCGTCGTCTGGTCAGGCTATCTTACATCAGTAGTTTTGCTCGAATCGTGCAGAAAATTTCCCAGGAAAATCCTTTTTTCCGTCCCAGACCAACAAAAGTATCGTGAAAGGTGAGCTGTATGGCTGGGAAATATCGGTACAACGATGCCGAACATAAGAAACTTAGGGCCTACAAAATCTCGAAATCGTGTTGTGACCTACCTGTGCGTGGACAATTTGTGAAGCGATGTTTTTACGTGGACCGGCAGGCTGTGGCCCTCGGTTATAAACCGAGAAAACTCCTGAAACCAGATGCAATCCTGACCATTTGCTCACATGAGTTATAAAACAGAAACACCTCGAGCATCGACTTCGAAGAGAACCGAGGGAAAAAAGCGTAGAGAGGTAAGGAAAGTGGCTAGCTATGTTTAATTTACCGTGGGCCTGCAGCCGGGGTTGGAATGCAGTACAGTGCCACTGAGCTAGCTGCTGCCAGTGCCGACTGGACATGCACGGCAAAGTGGAGCGAAATCATATCCCTACGACCCCCTGTGTTTACCCTTCCCGGCTCACGTCATATTTTTTTTTTTGAGGAAAGGCGATTATCTGACTACTTACAGAAATATTGAGATACAAACAATATTTTCTTTGAAGAATTCGACTCTCTCATGCACAGGTTATCTTCGGTTTGAATGCCAAAATCGACTGGACGGAGTCGAGTGTACTGTGTATGTATACATTGGTATGGTAAGGATTTACGCGCGAGAGTGGTTTCTACGCTAAGAAGTATGCAACACGGACGGAAGCTAGAAAACGACCGTGCCTATTTGATGTCAAGTTCATGGTATATTTGGTTTAAAAATACATATGAATTTATGTTTACAATATTAATTTTTCGTAAATTATATATATCTAAGCTTGAAATATTTTGTTTGAAATTATAAAACCACAAACTTTCACATTATATGATAAAATTGCAACTAATCATTTTAACACTTAAACTGGTTTTTAGAGGCACGGCTGTCAACTTGGTGAGTAGGGCATGCACTACGTAACATCTTTTTGCCGGCTCTTTCACGATCGCTTGCAGGAATTATTTTTCAAAAATCGCGTACGGAGACAATTTTTGATGTCCAAGCGTATAGATTGGTGAAAGTTTATATTTTTTACTCTTCTTAATTATCAGTACAGTGAAAATCTCAGGACTGCTTCCCTATAGCATAATATACGCGGGTGTGTACACAAACGAACACACATGAATATAATACAGGGAATGACATGTGAGTCAAATGCTGCCAAACTTATTTCTGTCAGCTGTGAAGATGAGTTACGAAAGCACACAATTTTTGACTGTGTAACATTGTGGGCAAAATTTATGTGTGCACATACAATATACAATGAAAAGCATACTGCTTAGTCTACGGTCACAACTCAGAGCGGCGACCGACCGATTTGTAGCCTGCTCGAAATTTTGGCACCGCTCAGCAGTTTTGGGAGATGCTGAGGAGGCTGTGAAACCCTAGCGATTGCCGAGCAGTGTGCCCTGTCGATTTCCCGTCGGTCACGGACCGATCTTCAATAAAATTTTGGGAATCTGCAACGCGCAGAGTCCGAGCAGTCACCGAGCGATGCCCCCTCGACAACTGGACGATCTCCCACGGGCCACCGGCCGATTTTTACGAAATCGCTCAGCAACCGATAGGTCATCTACCGGTGACCCGTAGGCGTACCGACGGCCATCCACCGGTCTTTGCCGGAAATTTCTCACGAGCTACCAGTTTTTATTAATGTACCAACGTGATTTGTGATGTGTTAATTAATCAATTAACTAATTAAGATAAAAAACGAGGCAAAAGATCTAAGAGTTGAATTATCAACTAACAAATGTGATACCACAGATAACTAGAAATTAGGAAATAAAACAAAAAGGAGGAACACCCAAGATGGAACAAAGATGAGAATAGATTAGATTTTTCCAAAATATATTTTTACAGTATTTTTATATTCCTATCTATTTTCTTATTTTAATTTTCTCCATTTCTTGACATTCATTTCTTCTTCAATCAATAGGCCTTTAATGAATGATAAGGTAACCAAACCATATTTTACTACGTCAACATATCAACACTAACTTTTAGCTTTCATTTCTTTTGCCCCAAAGTGGTTGCCTCTGACTTCCATGCCCCTCATGTTGGTTGCCGAAATGTTGAGATGCTGAGATGTTGGTGGGGTTCCTTGTTTCTTATTCCTCCCCCTGCTTCCTCCAAATTACGCTAGATTATCTTTTCCATCTAGTCCCTGTTTTCCTTCAGTGCTTCTGTCATTTTTATCTTAACATTTTTAGTCCCTAAATCGCTCGACGGCGACCGCTCGATCTATTCTCTTGGTTTTCTTCTGTGCTGTTGTCATTTTTGTGTCTATTATTTTTGTTCCCTAAATCGCTCTTCAGCGACCGCTCGATTAGGTCAGTGCCTGGGCCGTTCCCGCTCAGACACCGAGCGTATTTTGGCCAGCGAGTGAAAACTGGTCGGTCGCCGCTGAAATTTTAACTCCGCGTTAAAACTTCAGCGGCGACCGACCGATGCCCTAAAAATCAGTGACGCCCGGTCGGTAACTGGTCGGTCACCGTGTCGTTGTCCGACCGGTTTTGGCTAAAAACTCGCCGACCGGTCGCCAAGCAGGCTGATTTGGGGGGTTGTGACCGTAGCCTAATATCAACAGAAATAATGAAAGCAAGAACGATCTTTCAATATGAAAGTCAAACAATGCTTCAGCTGTTTGTATATGCCTTTAGTGACAAATCACAAGATCAGATGATATGATACTGTTGGCATGTCCATCCTTCCCTTTATATCAGCACTCGCCGATGAGCTCAACCCGATCGTAGTCGAAAATTGTCGAAAAAATGGTTCTGAGTGGTGTATGTACTACATCGACCTATCTGAATCAACGATTCAGCACCTGAGATGCGAAGTGGTTGGTGTGCGACCAGCAGTTAACTTGACGTGGATCGACGCCCTCACCGGCGAAGTGGTACCAGCGGCGGGGGAAACTGAGACGAGACTCGACGTGAAGACGGGACTCTTGACCGTGTCCCGAGTTATTGCAGTGAGAAGCAGGCTTGTTACTAGAATTTCCTTATAAATTACATTAGTACCGTATCAGGGCCGGCGGAAAGTTTTCAAAAGTGTTTGTGTGTGTGTGTGTGTATGTGGGGGGGGGGGGGGCACTTCCGGGTTTCATGAGCTAACAAGCAGAAAAAGAAAAGGAAACAAGAAATGGTCTTCAGCTCAGCTTCCTCGTTCAACTTCAGCTGCCAAGCAAAAACAAAAACAAAAACAAAAACAAAAAACAAAAACAAAAGAAACACGTTTCTATCTTTCCTTTCCATCGCCAGTTACGCACTTCCAGGGTTGAAAAAAAAATGTGTGTGTGTGTGTGGGGGGGATGGCCCAAAGTGGTGACGTCTTATGTATAACTTTTTTATGGTGCAAGAAAGGTGTGTGTGGGGGGGGGGGGGACCGGACCCACAGCCCCCCCCCCGTTCCGCCGGCTATGCCGTATATAATATATATAGATACATATATTTACATATATATATATATATATATATATATATATACGATGTAGGTATGCATGTGTGTTTGTGTATGTGTGTGTGTGTGTGTGTGTGTGTGTTTTTGTGTGTGTGTGTAGGTGTGTACGTGTGTGAATTCCTGTCTGTACAATATGACATATATTTAACACCCAACATTCCAGTTACGACACGGATGTATTGTTCCTATCTTAGATTGATATGCATGAATATTATGCAATACGATAATTATTTTAAACGAGGAACATTCATATGTTTACAATCACCTCCTTGCTATGAAGCAAATATAATAATCAGGCAATTGCCTTAAGTGGAGAAATTATCAAAGTGGGGATCTCCGTCGGACAATGTCGTGTTGCAAATGCATGTATTCTGAACATTTTATTTTGAAATTTGTTTTATAGATTTCAGGATCAGACATCGGTCAAGACCGGATATGCCAAGCAAAAGGAGAAGCAGTTAGAGGGACTTCCCGTCTGGCAGTCTTACTGCAAAAAGAACCAGAAGGTATTCAACAAAATTGTCTTGCTTATTACCAACCCCGAAACTGAATATCAAGCTATTATTTTGATTACGTTTACTAGAATTTGTTTCGCGCTTGTCGATCAGTTTAAAAGAAAGCCGCTGTGCAATGATGCTGCGTACGTATAGGACTAGTGTTATATCAGATTTTTTTTTTTGAAAAAATAAATGTACAGGCCTAAGGCTTTTTAAGTCTATTTATTATTTTGTCTTCTTATTGGATTTAGACTTTTAAAGAGTACCGAAAGCGTTTCTTCTAAATGACGTTTGTGATTATAATCTTTTTCAATAAAAAAATGCAATTTCTGTTTATAAGGCCTAATGTTCACAATCAGGTGGAGTGTTAGGAGGCCATAGCATTGTGTCATCGGTTACTTCGAAGTTTTGGTGATATCGGCTGATACTATGGCCTCACGACGCTCCACCTGATTGTGCACATTATAAACAGAAATTATCATTTTTATCGACAAAGATGTCCCTCATATGCCAAGACCTCTTTCTACAAGATGTGATAACCACTCAGAAAAAAAAACTATGACTACGTAATAAACAGAAATGAACGAAAGAATATCGTCTCTTGTATGATTTATGCAATAAACCCAATATAGAGATGTATAAACCTTTTATAAGAGTCTTTTATAAGAGTCAACGTATCAAGGAAAGTACATAAACACTTTCACTGACAAAGTTTTAATCCTTTTTTTTTTATTTGTGCAAACATATTAAAACTTTGTCACTGTTTCATTTCCCTCTGTTTGTGAAAGTAAAGTATGATTAGTTTCACATGGCATTGTCAGTTACATTATCGTCTTGTTTTCATTACTGTTACTGATTTTTATGACTTCTTCATTATAGAAGATTCAAGTCTCCCTGGTGGGAGTTCCACGCCGGTTGTGGTGGCAACTGTACCGGCACTCAGCTTATTAGGGCTGATTGTGACCGTCGTACTTGGCTTTATCCTTATTCGAAGTAAGTTTGGAATGATAACGAATAAGTAAAAATGCAATATAATGGCCTCCATAGGTGGAGAAAGGAAATACCTCGCCGATATTTTCAGAACAATAATGAGTATAAAATATCTAAAAGTACATCTAACTTAAGACTATTAGAACACAGACGCATCCAATACGCACACACACACACACACACACACACACACACTCACACATACACACATACCAACTAACAAGACATAATTTTATTTTGTATTATATATTCTGCCTGAGTATGTACTAATAGTAACCTATTTGGGTATGAATGATATAATGAAATATATGAAATATATGTACAATGTATATCTCAGGAAAGCAGAAAAAGAAGCAGGAAGGTGGAGATGACGCGGTTACTGATCAAACACCTCTAAAATCTGCCAAGGAATTCGAAATAGGTACGTTTCAGCAACTTCTCAGTTAAGTGAACAATATGTTTATCCAGTTGTATGTTTATTTTGACAGTATATCCTCGCTGTGGCGACAAGACTCGCATGTCCAATATTCAGGAGAGAAAAAACAAACAAACAAAAGAACAACGACAAACAAACAAACATGGCAGCCAAAGCAATATATCATTGATGAAACCGCATGCCCGTGCGTTGCAAATTTGGGGTCAAAAGATGCAGAAGACTCAAAAGAAATAAGGTTTGTAACATCGCGGCCACGTTTTTTATTTTTTTGCTATGGCGATACATTGCGCGGAATGTGTGTGTGTGTGTGTGTGTGTGTTGGGGAGGGGGGGGGGGGGCATTTACTGCTAATGCAAGAAAGAATTTTGTTATCGAAATTATAATGTACACCCAGCTGATATAACTAGCCTTGATATATAAACCTATTTCCTGTTTCTCCAAGTCTTGGTCAGCCCTGAACCATAAGCTTTCTTGCAGGGTATTTATTTGCACATTGTATCATTAGGTCAAGCGCATACATTTCACCTTAAATATGTTTGCACTGTCTCCTGCACACACGACACACGACACACTGTCACCTGCACACACGACACACTGTCACGCTTACACTTCTATTTACCATGTTTACTATAGTAGTCAATATAGTGTTGAGTTTTTGCATTTGAAACACGCAGTCACTGTTCTAAATAGGAATACGTGTTAGGTACCTTCAGTTAGAATTGATATGTTTTATATACATGTAGCTTTATTGTGATGGATATATATATATATATATATATATATATATATATATATACATACATGTGATAGGGCCTTGTCCACATCAGTCCCTTGATTTCTCCTTTGTTTGCATACAAATACAGATCAGTATTCCTTTTGTTGCTTTAATTCTTAAGTTTTAGAGATGATGGTGCTATGAAATTAAAAATATCTTCATAGATATGTATGTTTAACTCCTTTTTTTTTTGCATAATCTCTGTACCGTGTTGTTTTGATTTCTTATTGTACTTGGAGATAGAAAATGCAGAAATAAAACCAAACCAAAACTTCCTTCTTTGATCTACATCCTGTCTCTTGCACAGAGCAAAGGAGGAAGAGGATCAGAGACTATAGACCAGGGTTTTTTTCCCCACGCTATGCTGGTGATGTGCAACTTCCAAGCCAGGTTAAAATTTCAGTTATTGCTCCTACGGGAGCCGGGAAGTCTTCATTCATAAGGTCGCTGGTCTATGCCCTCAGTGGTAAGTGAGACTCTTGGTACCACAATTTAACTACCATCCAAAATGGCGGCGTAGACTTCAAGGTTTACAAATTATTTGTAAGCCTTGGAGTCTACGCCGCCATTTTGAAAGGTAGCATCCTTGCTCGGCTCAAAAACAAATACCGTGGTTAGCTTTGGCCTTTAATATACTGGATGTAAATTTGTTTGTCTGTTTGGATGTTTGTTTCTTTGTTAATTACCTGAATATGCCTGGATAAACAATATTCATCTATGCTAAGCTGGTCTTCCATGGGGTCCAGTTGGATGTGAAGCTTGATAAAAAGTCTTAGTTGAGTTTAAATTTAAACACGAGTAAAAAAATGCATTTCTTTTTATTATGTCATAGAGAAGATATTTGTAAAGATTTTATTCTGCAAAATGTGCCTCTATGTACTGGTGCAAGACCAGTAGGACCTAAGCTTCTGACGCATTATTATTTCTTTTAAGAGCTGCTTAGACTTCCTTGCCTGTGGATGATACATCAAATCATTTTAAGGTAATCTTGCTGATGTATAAGTCAGGAAACGTGGACAAAAATAAATAATGAATGATAATAAACACAGTATTGCAGTATGAACAACTTGATGCAATATTGAACAACTTACTACAATATATGGATCTTCTTTAATACTCGAATACTTTAATGCACTAACATATTCTTTCTGGTGATCTCGCAGGAAATTTTACCGATACTATAGAGGTTGCTGGCGAAATGTCTTCAGGAGGAGTTACTCTAGAGACCACTCCATACAAGCTGACTGACTATATCATCGTTGAGGACAACCGGGGACTGAAAGATCTTGATGCCAAGAGAACTGATGACTTGTTTAAAGGTCCTGTTAAGCTTTAGGAACAGTGATTTTATAAGTTTTCAGGATACATTTTAATGCATATGTGTAGGTCTTTCCTATAAAATTTTCGCGAAAAAGCCTAAAATAAAAGGAGGTATCTGTATTTGTCTCAATAAACCGTAACTGTAGATGATTTAGTCTAGAAACAATTTTTATTTTAACTATTATTCAAATTTTGTATATTCAACAATACTTAACATCAATTTAACCGATTCAAATCTTTACAGTGGTTGTTTTTATTCCTAACTCACATTTTAGAATTACATGTACTTGTAAAGTACTGATGCTTTTTTTTTTAATCTGCAAATGATTAATTGTGCGTTCAAGTTCTTCCATAAGTCCATGCATAACGCAATGTCACCATTATTGGACCCAAGCAGAAAACTAATGGGGTAATTCTAAAAACAATTTGTATCATTGAACCAATATCTATGCTTACTTAAGTCTTCAAAAATAAAGATTTCAATAAGTTCTGTGTAAATGAAGAGGTTAGGGATGACACTGATTGTGAACGAGGTCAGATATGTGGTAAGAATGGTGAATTCGATTTTGAAAAAATAGTAACAATCGTTCTTATAGAATGGTTTTATGAACATATTTCACGCTATTTTATAAGCTGTTTTTTAATTTCATTTCTTTATTTATCGATTTTATTTCTTTACTTGAATAAGCTATTTTGTCAATATCTCAAGATTTTCGTTTTGATCAAATAGTGCATTAGATTCTTAGCACTCTGAGGTAAAAGCCAGCGAAAGACCCATATATAAAAATAAGTCAATAAGAATAAGTTTACGAAAAAAAAAGTGAAAGTGAACGTCTCAGACTTTTTATTTGGGGGGGGGGGGGGGTTGGGGGGAGGTGGGAGGGGGTTGGCACCTGATGCACATCCTCATCTGAGGGCCTTTTGTTAACATTATGTCTTAAGAAATTTCATGTAGCATTACAGGCTGAAAGTCTCCTGCGTCTTCTGTGACTTCTTGCTTTCTCTTTATTCAGAACTCAAAATGTTGCGTTCATCATTTTCACACTAAAAATAGTAAATGAACCATAAGGTAATATTAGCCAAATCTATTTGAAATGTAATAATCAGCTTACATTTTCTCCACTTAGCAGGCGGTGAAGATGGCAGAGGAATTCATTGCTTTATATTAGTGTACAAGTGAGTATGACAATTCTCTACACTGAGTGTTTTTGATTGTGTTTACATAGTTCTTTTATAAAAGATATATATGATTGGTGTCATCGTCGTGTACTTATTGCTTTAAAAGCGTGCAATGATATTAAACCGTTTGTCATTTCAAGCAACTTGTCAAATGGCAGGTCTCCCGCATTCAAGAGAAGCCAAAAGGTACTTAATCAAGAAAGTTTTACCTTTAGTGTTGTTGTTTTTTTTTTGTTCTTTTTAGCCGTCTGGTTTTGCGATCGAAATTTGGCAAATTGGGCTGTATTACATTTCGTAAAAAATGGGGCTTCATTGAAATTTTAACTCAAAGATATCAAAACATCGAATAAATTTACGCCAACATAACTGGAGTGAAAAGAAATTAATATCAAGTACATTACTCAAACTAATTATCGACAATATCCTGTCTGTATAAGAGTATGAGCAAAGGGGGGGGGGGGGTATCCTGTTACATTATGACAACATCTTCAAAAAATACTCCATTAAAAAAAAACAGTTTCCATGACATCAACCTATAGTATGATCAGCTCGTCAAAAGTTTTGACTGACTGAAGAAACAACGATTTTGAAGAATAAATCATAAACCCTTAAAGACTTTTAACGATCCGCATGCCTGTATATTATCCATACTTTGGCATGACTATCATCACAAAATTGTTAGTCTGTAGCTAATTTTCATACTACTTGGTTTGCACACTAGCTCTCTTCAGCCAATTGCTTCACTGAACGAGTTTCTATCGGAGCTCACTTCAAGGAATCGTAAGGTGTTTGGTAAGTTTTAGCCTCGCACTTTGTTAATACTTCTAATCTACATGATTCTATTAATTGCAATTGATAATTCGGCATTAAATTTTAAGTCAAACAACAAGACCAATAGATATGTCAGTTGAGTCTATAAGCAAAACAGCACAGGAGTGCTTGAATTGGTGCCCATTTATTTTAGCAACATGAGTTATTTTTAGACTACAAGAATATTCAACAATACACGGAATGTATATTTATTGTCCCCGCCGAACGAGTTCGAGCAGGGGACTATGAAAAGGGCTCCGAACGTGTGTGTGTCTGTGTGTCCGTCCGTCCGTCCGTCCGTCTGTGCGTCCGTGTGTGATCAAAATGTTCAATTTGCTACTTCTCTGTCATTTATGAGCCAATTTTGATTCTGTTTGATTTATATGATAGCACTACATGAGAGCTTTGAAACTTCTACACAGAATTTCAGTTGTGACTTTTGACCTCGACCTTTGACCTATATGTTGTACATTTTGCTTCAAAATGCTACTCCTTCGCCATTTCTAACCCGATTTTGATTCTGTTTGCTTTATATGATAGCACTACATGGGAGCTTTGAAACTTCTACACAGAATTTCAGTTGTGACCTTTGACCTTGACCTTTGACCTATATTGTACATTTTGCTTCAAAATGCTACTCCTTCGCCATTTCTAACCCGATTTATTCCGGTTGCTTTATGTGATAGCACTAGGTGAGGGCTTCAAAACTTCTACACAGAATTTTGACCTTTGACTTCTTTGACCTATATTGTACATTGGCGACAAAATGCTACTCCTTTGCCATTTCTGACCCGATTTCGATTCCGTTTGCTTTATGTGATGGCACTAGGTGAGGGCTTCAAAACTTCTACACAGAATTTTGACCTTTGACTTCTTTGACCTTGATTTTTGACCTATATTGTACATTTTGCTACAAAATGCTACTCCTTTGCCATTTCTAACCCGATTTCAATTCCGTTTGCTTTAAGTGATGGCACTAGGGGAGGGCTTCAAAACTTGTGCACAGAATTTTGACCTTTGACTTCTTTGACCTCTGACCTTGATTTTTGACCTGTATTGTACATTTTGCTACCAAATGCTACTCCTTCGCCATTTCTAACCCGATTTCAATTCCGTTAGCTTTATGTGATGGCAATAGGTGAGGGCTTCAAAACTTTTACACAGAATTTTGACCTTTGACTTCTTTGACCTTTGACCTTGATTTTTGACCTATATTGTACATTTTGCTTCAAAATGCTACTCCTTCGCCATTTCTAACCCGATTTCAATTCCGTTTGCTTTATGTGATGGCACTAGGTGAGGGCTTCAAAACTTCTGCACAGAATTTTGCCCTTTGACTTCTCTGACCTTTAACCTTGATCTTTTTACCTATATTGTACATTTTACTACTAAATGCTACTTCCGGCGGGGACACATATTACGCACCGCGTAATTTCTACTTTTCCTTGTTTTATTTGTGATGCTAATGAAGTATTATAGATATGTCTAACCTTGAAAATATGCAATATCATAGCAAATATTTTCCTGATATAGATTTGTATTGTTACATCGCACTTCATGTAATGTGTTTCGAAACGTTTTACACATAGGCCCTAGATGGTTTTCATTTCGTCACTCTTTCTCCAGTTTATGGGAGAGTCTTAGCTATTAAAAGAAACATTGATTGCTGCACTTCTTTTCTTTCTTGCTTAATGCCATTTTTACTTAATTGTGATGGAATTAGAGTCAAAGTCATTGTTACAATCACTCTTTCCTTTGACTATACTGCTGAATCATGGAAATCATGATCATAATTATGAAAATTAAAATCAGTTACAGGAGAAGTGATATGACGAATAGTAGAATAACATTTGTAGTATTGTTTGTTTGTTTGGTTTATTTCTGCATTTTCTTTCTCCGAATACAATTGCAAATGAAAACAAAATGATACAGATACATACAAATCAATAGAAGGAAAAATCATTTGCATAACAACATTCAGTCTGAAGTGACATAATTATGAATCAAAATAACATATTAAGGCATACTGTATCTATTAACAAAGGAGAAATCAATACAGGGGACCGTCATCATAAGCAGAGCTTGACGTGGATGAGGCCCTATCTGAATATGTGATACCAATTTAATACAACACCAATAATATATGTACTCATAAAACTCTTAATCTTTATACACGAAACACATTTTGCTACAGAAAAAAAAACAGAAAAGAAAAATAGTGACTTGGCGCTTTAAAACAAGAAAAAAAAACAGCACGCAGCACCATTGACTACTGCATGGTATAGTAGACAATAAAAGTGTACGTGTGTGCGAGTGACAGTGCGTCGTGTGTGCAGGTGACAGTGCAAGAGAGAATAAAGGCTGGAGCATGCCTATTTTGGGGGTAAGGTATTCGCTTTACTGAATGTATGCAATATCATTGTCAAAGAAAGGAACGGGAGGGAATGAAAAAAAAAAACACTTTGCATGGATCAGGGCTTACTGACACTTCAGAAAAAAAAAGTACAGTGATCAAAGACTACTAACCGGAAACATATTTCAATAATAAATACTTTTTTAAATGAGCTTTAAAGGAAAAAAGTGAAGTACACTGCTTTAATTGATCAGGTAGGTTATTCCAGACATCGGGACCGTAATGTCTAATTGATTTCTGAGCTAAAACAGTTTTGGGGTTTACAAGATGAAAATCTGTCGAACGGCGAGTTGGATATGTGTGTATATTCGAATTTAAGTGAAAAATATTATGAAATAAAGAGGGAGTTGATTTGTTGCATACTTGTACATTAATATACCTGTTTGTAAAATGTGGATGTCCTGAAGCTTCAAAGTATGCAAACGATGAAATAAAGGATCTGTATGAGATAAATATGTGGAATTAGTATGCATCGGATTGACAAAGGTGGTCTTACAGCAATTGCGTATAGCATTTTTGGTAGCGTTAGTGGACGTATAGAAGCCAGTTGATGTTTAAATCAGTCGTTTTCAATAAGACAACTGATTCTACATCTTCATCCTAACCACCACCACAGTGACTACCACGCAACGTCTAACTGGCCTAATTGGATGGTGGTTACTACGTCATTTCCACTGTTAACTGCCCCGTGATCAAATGGTGTAAGACCTCAGTGATTATATGTAGGAGCTAAAGATTTGAATAGGATAAAGGGAGTAACTTTACTGGTATGCATCATCCATTCTAGGAAGCCACCCCGTCCTTGTGCTAACCCACCGTGACGATGCCGAAGAGCAAGGCAGGAAGGATAGCATCATGGATGAGGCCAAAGCAGTCGGCGCCTTGGAGCAGAAACTCTTCTTTGTCGAAAACTTCACCGAGAGGCTGGAAGAGGGCGATCCAGAACTTGAGGTGAGAACTCTAGAATTCCTCGACGTGTTTCTCAAGCTCCTGTACTTTGCCGACGACAGTCTTGTTCATGCATCAGGGGTTATATCGTCCCCAGCAGCCTACAAGGAGAGAGGGTATGGAATACAACAACAGCCTGGGCGTCTGCCCAGGGGCATTCACAAAAATTTTTCTTTCTAAGTCTAATTAGCAGGTTCTTTTGAACACTTTTCTTCATTTTATGTCTTGTATATTGGAAGGTCGGCCTGTTCGGTTTTGTGTAAATACTGCTAAAGTGTCAATGTAAATGTCATGCTTCCATTCGGTGACATCTGATAAAACTAAGCGAAAAAATAGTGGCAAAATGGAGAAGAAAGTAATTCCTTGTTATTTGATCTGAACGAGATTCAAAATGATGAGTGCATTGTTCAGAATATCAACGCTTAAACAGAGAAGAGATATCTTGAACCATATCTACAGTGTGTGAAATACAAAGCGATGAATGAAAAAAGAAATTCATCTTAAAAGTCAGATCCGTGCTCACAATAAACTGCAATATGGCCAATTTTACATATTCAGAAAAACTTCGAAGTCCGCATGAATATAAATCACCCTCAGATGTGTGGCAACCCTTGAATCTTGAAGCATTGAATTCCCCCTGGTGATTTCTAACGATATTTGGGGTGACGTCACAGGCAAACTGTTCAACCGAATGAATGCGCTGGACCACGAGCTGGTTATTTGTATTCGCGTATCATCGAATTATGCTCGTCCTATAACCACAAAATTTCTTGCGGTTATCACTTATGACTAACTTTAACTAACTAACTAACTAACTAACTAACTAACTAACTAACTAACTAACTAACTAACCCTAACTTAAACTTGCATGCACTTGGGGCTCCACTATCAGAAAAATGAGGTTATGTCTGTATGTCAGGTGGTTTTGGACTCAGGACAGTTTCGCCGCGCTGCCATTATTTCGCCAGTCTTTAAGTACAGAATACAAGGTGTATTTTTTGCTCTTTCTTCAGGAAAATGCAGGCAAGCATTGAGTGGTAATGGCAATAACGTTAAAGATCTGTTAGGTAGTAATTGCCAACATTTCTTTTTTCTTGTAACCTATGCATTTTATGTTGTTAAAGCAGGGCACGGAATCGTATTATTGTAAGTGAGGAATGGATATGTTATTCTGTAACTGTATCATAATAATATGACAATCTGTTATGTTGTGATGTCTCGGGCTCTTGGCACATTAATGTTTCTTGTCAAAGGTCATGCAATGACAACAGCAACGACAATAATGTCTGTTTCTATGGTGACAACAAGGAAAAATCTTTCAACTGTAAATATTCCAGTTTGTTGTCATTGTGAATTGTACATTATTAAAGTACGTCATTGCAAACTTGATTGTAACAGCAGCATTTTCCAGCATGAATGTTCAATGTTAGGTTCTAAAGTTACTATTACTTCTTGATTTGCACCCTAATTTTGATTTGATTTGTTTGATCTATTCTCTGTAACATGCCTTTTTTTCCAAGTACATCAATTTTCTGCAATTTTATTAACATTGTACAAAAGTACAACAATTTTCTGCAATTCCATTGACATTATACTAAATAACAGTTCTATGATTATTTTCAAAAATTATCATCATTTTCATTAATAATGCAATACATCTGTAATAAAATTACATGAGTTACATGTTAATTTCCATACATAACAATTTGATTTAATTTATAAAATGTGACCTGCTACAACAAAAGGATCCGAAAGTCGGGGGAGGACAATTTTCTGAAAATGGCATGACGTTATTCCCTTACTCTGCTACTTTAATTTGATATATAGCACAACTCATAAAAGTACTCGATTGCGGAAATATCGATGATTGTATTAGTGCAAGTCAAGTGGTTGAGGAAATCAGAGTTTCGAGAAAAAAACGCCTTCCAAGTTTTCCTTCCGACGCTATCATGATCAAGGGGAGGCGAGACAGTTTTCACCGCTTGACAGTAGAAGGCATGCTCCTAGCGACCTCCGCGATGTTCATTCAAGCTTAGCGCCAGCGGTCTACGCACGACCAATCAGTAATCAGGATGCCACGCACTGACCAATAAGATCACTCACTCATTGCTAGGGTCGGAGTGTAGCTGCGGCGCTAAATCCAAATCTTCGGACACGTTTCTGTTACGTTGAAAGTCAGAAGATCATGGCCCAGAGAAACGCTGATTTCTTGCCTTCCCTTTGATCATTTAGCTTCGAAATTTGGGCAGATGATAGACAAAACATTACACTTACAAAATTATGCCAAAAAGAGAAATCCGATTGTTTTGACCGATTTTCATGATGTGACTTCAAACTCGATTTTCTCGGCTCAGCGGCCGTCAGCGACTTTAGGATCCTTTTGTTGTAGCGGGTCACAAATGCATAAGTATGTATTATGTAGAGACGGTTTATAAATGGAATAATCATGTACAAGACATATGAATTTGCATTTCAATCGTCGTAAGCTATACACGGCTTGACTGTGACTGGGACGTCTAGTAGATGTAATTTTTACGTCTATTTATGTACGTACACAAATACAACACAAAATATATTTTGAACATTGTAAGTTAATGATATTAGCATGTGATAGAAGGTGAGAGAAATTTAATTAAAGGAATCTAAGGTGATGGTGACAACAACCCTCAACTCATAAGGGTTATTGTCACCAACTGAACTCATATGTTTTGTGCACAGAAAACCATAAAAATCAGGTTTTAGTCAATAATTTCGCAAATACTATCGACCCTACCAAAGTCTATACCTTTCCCAAGTCGACAAACTGGCCACGTCAAGAGAATATTATAGCTTGGATGGATATAAACATAATTCATATAATTCAAATTCATGAAATTCATATAAGTTGAATTGTGCAAGCCGAAATTCACCCAAGTCGGACGATATTTTCCTTTCGCTTCGGATTCGACTCGGAGATGTTCATTATATAACCATTCTCCCTATCAGTCATCATTTGATGTAGATCATAGCCAAATAACAGTAATTTGATCCGATGGAGACTCGTTTTTATTTTCAGGTTTAAAAAAGAGTAATATTTTATGAATCTTTTGGGCTATGATGTCATACCGTTTAAAGAAAAAAACATACTATGGCTCGTGCAGCTGTGGCTAATTGCCATTTAAAGCAGGTTTCAGCTACCGTGGTAACTGTTACGCTGCACATGTATACCAATCATGCAATAGGTGGTTCTTTTTAATCCTGTCAAACCACGACGATTGGCAATATGAGTAAACTATAGTTTTACGAAGGTAGTCAGGGAGTTATTGTTATTATTGTCAGTTGATTGTGGCTATGCTGTTGTTGTATTGTAGTTTTTCAGTCTTGAGTGTTTAAATTGCAATATGATTGAAGCTTTAATGTGTAAGGTAATCATTTTTTTTTTTAATCTGATGAGAAATAATGTATTACCCTGTATATATGATTATAAATCGTATGTATTTGTGATGTTTGAGCAGCATTGTAAGAGTGGAAATCTATATCTTATTTGTGATGAGTGGAAACGTTAAAAGCTATTGATTGTTTATACTGTAATGGGTTTTGTAAAGCGTAGAGTTACTGTTGGTGAATTCGAGTTGGGAGAGTAGTTAAAATTTTTGTTTTTCATAAATAGTGGATATAATCTGTTATTTCAAATGTAGTGTATTCTACTTAATTCTGTTGACCGTATACAAATGTCATTCCAGTGAAGCATTTCATGTAGCATTTTGATCGGATATTTTTCTGACAAACTGTTACAAGCTACTGAAATCCTTGTATCTGATTGGCTTAGAGCAAATTGGTCCGACAACTTTGTCGGACAAAATGCTATACGAAATGCCCCCTGGTATAGAGAAATTCATTGAAAAGTTATACGTTTGTAGGTTGGTCAAAGGTTCCACAATAAAAAATGATCTGTACATTGGATGATGAGTACTCTAATGATTTCCATATGATATTGTATTACATTACATGTGTCAGAAGATAGAGGGGGAGAGAGTTAGGGGTAAAATAGAGGAAGAGAGAGAGAGAGAGAGAGAGAAGGGAGCATAAAATCACGTCTCACATCGCTTGTATATTTACAGATTGCACGCTTTCAATGACAACGAATTATTGGTTAATTGTCTTCATTCCATGCATACCAATATGATATGAAGAAGATTACATGATTAAAGACTAAAGAATAAATGCTTTGTGTGATAATGGTTGATAAATGATAAATTCATAAATTGCAAATTGTGTCTGACAAAGTCACACCGTTTAGTGAAATGCTCTCAGAATTCTGATTTAACAACGGATTGGGTACATGAATGTAAAAAATTACCCCCCTTACACACACACACACACACACACACAACTGATATATTTGATGTCTACCTCAACTCCACACAAACATTACATCAACTTTTGGTATAAGTTTATTCTTTTTATTGAAGACAAAAATTCTGAAATGATGTAAACATTAATTAGAATACCAATAATACTACGTTAGTGGTTGCATTAATAATAACAATAACGGCAGTAATGAAAAATAATCGTTTTAACAACAGTTATCGAAATCGAAAGATTTATTCAATGCGACATAATGAAAAGTACCCAACGTTTAGAGGCATTTTCTAAGAAAAGCCATCGCTTTTAATGTTTCTGCATGATGAGACAGCTTCATGGGAAAAACATAGAATATTACATTCACACACGGTACTACTTTCAGGACGTCATTTCATTGAGATACAATGTATTTACGGTAGAAAAAAAAAGCTACCATGTTTGCTTCCGGCATTTCAGCCACGTCAACTCGATCATCTTGTCGATGGATTGACAAAGCATTGGGCGTAAAGGGAGAGGCAAATCACCTCTTCAATTCAATTCAATTCAATTCAATTCAATTCAATTCAATTCAATTCAATTCAATTCAAATGATTTTATTTCCTCATGAAGTAATACAAAGCAATATACATAACGCTCACATGACTACATAATATTTTAAGGAACTTTGAATCATATACGTTTCAATAAAACACGGATACAATATCATAATGATATTAACTTTGGTTTTTATATTCAATTCAATTCAAAGTTTATTTCATTTTTCGACAAAACATATTTCTCACTTCCTTTGATAACACAGAATAAGGTAGATAGAATATAGCGAAATTAAAAGACTGTACAACAATTGAGGACCTATAGTAATTGTACATTGCATAGTAAAAGAGAAACAGAAGTGATCGAAGTGAAGTACATGTATACCGTTGCTTAAAGTGCGAAAATGCGAAAAATGGAGGGACCCACTAAAAAGACAGAGCTTGTAGTATGTGGGCCCCTCTGGAAAAGTACATCGATGGAAAGATAAATTGATGCTTCGTTAATACAAAAAAAAAAATAAAGAAGAGAAAGAAGTCTGGAAGCCTACTGAAAATTAGATTAACAGATAAATACACTTTCATAGACGAAAACAAAAATGAAACAGGACTAGACAACAAAACAACTACTGAAGAAAAGGCTGTACAGGACAAACCGGGATGGACAAGACTGACAAACAGAAGACGAAATAGCAGACAAGAACGCACAACGGAGACAGCGATCTTCGGCAATAGCATGCCAAGAGAAACAGAAGATAGATTTGGGTAAAAAGTACCATTTTAACGCCTAAAAAAGACAAGGATATAGAGGGACGTATAAACAGGAGTAACATACGGATATTCAACTCCTAGAAACTTTGGGCAAAATGGCATAGATGACAACAAATATCCAGGAAAAATACCTTTAATTCTTCGAATAGGGGACAAAGTGAGCAAGTCAATATTTGAGAAAGAAGGCCAAATGGCTAATTCACTAATGTAGAGTCATACGACTGCAGTAAAAAAGACTTCAGTCTCCTCTTGAAAGAATATATGGATGGAGCGTTTTTTTATGTCATGAACAAAGAATTCCAATAATTTGGGCCTACATAAAATAAGTGTGTTTTTAGCAAACATCGCTCTTAAAAGAGGTAAATGACATTTATTGGAACGCCTGGTGGGATATTCATGAAATGATTGATTTTTGAGGAACATACAATCAAAAATAGACGGAAGCAAATTATTACTATACTTGTACATAAATTGTCCCAAATTAAACAAATATAAATCTGTAATTTTTAAGAGCTTGTTAGAGGCAAACAACATATGTATGAGAACGTACAGGGGAGTGACAGATAACATGGAGAGCTTTCTTTTGTAAAAGGAGCACTCTCTCTAATAAATTTTGGTGCGTGTTGCCCCAAACTAAAACTCCATAATTAAGATGAGGTAATATCAATGACGAATATAACATAAGTAATGATTTTTGTGGAATATGAAGTTTCAATCTATTTATAACACCTATATTACGTGAAATATATTGCAAATATTATCAATATGTGATTTCCAGGAAAGTTTTTTATCCATAATGACACTCAAAAATTTGATATGTGATACTCTTTGTAGATGAGAATTATCTAATACTATATTTGTACTTAAACTATCAACAGTGTTATCAAAAAGCATATATTTCGTTTTTTGAGCATTGAGTGATAGCCTATTGGCCCTGGCCCAGTTTGTCACTTTTTTCAATTTAGATAAATAAACAAGGAAGCAATACGATTTTTTAAAGCTCTATATGGAAAACACGAATTCACAAGAAAATCATAGCTTGAAAAAATTGTGACTCACTCTTGGAGATGATGCGTCTTAAGTTCCGTAAAGGATTCCATGTATGGAAAAATTGATATCCTGATGTCAGCCGAAACAAACAAAAAATAAAAAAGGACTATGACAAGGACAAGAACGAAAGCAGGGACGAAACAGGCAGGAAAACAAACGAAAGATAGACCTAACAAAGAAGGGGAGAAAAAACAAAAAACAGTATCTACAATTCAGTTATCATGGAAGGTCACCAAAAGAAGAGTAAAATCTTGAAATTCTATAAAAATTTGGTTTATAATAGAACACAATCTCTTAATGATTAAAAAAAAAACACTTACCATTTATTTATTCTTCAATTTGTTATTTTTATGAAAATGACCACTTAGTGCCATCACTGCTGCAAAGTTATTAAGTTGTCAGAGATGGTAGGGAAGCTAGATCCTACTGATTTTCATTGTCCCAAACTGATTAGTATGTACTATTTCACTTTATTTTCATTTTATTTCCCAAGCAAAGAGAACATGAAATGTTGAATTAAGATCGCGCAACTACAATGTGATAATCATCCATAGCGATGGTTTTGCGCTTAATTCAGAAGATGGGTCCGAAGAGTCAGACAGCCAATCAGGTAAAAACGGTGTCGAGAAGTTGCTTGTCATATTGTTTTCATGGGACAAATAGGACAGTATAAGTAATTACAAAGAATGGATGGTATCACTATAAGCATTTCCATATGAAAGGCATCACTTTCAAACATTTCAGTAGTTTCATTGCAACTGATTGACAGATTGCCCTACATCGACATAAATAAGCACTGAATTGATCAGTGTTTTAGTAGTAGACATGATAAAAAATCATGGGCGTTCATACTCGAGCAGGATTCGAACATACGAACTCCTGATCACTGGACAGGCGTCATCTCCACTAGACCACCGAGCTTTCGCCCGACAGCGAGTGTTGGTTCTAATCCTTATAGCATGCAGCGGGTACTGCTTTTTTATTATTCAAATTAGTGAAATTCTTCCGTCGAGATGTTTTTTTCATTGCAACTGATTGACAAATTGCCCTACATCGACGTAAATAAGCACTGAATTGATCAGTGTTTCAGTAGTAGCCATGATAAACAAATCATGGGCGTACATACTCGAGCAGAATTCGAACCTACGACCTCCTGATCACCGGACAGGCGTCATCTCCACTAGACCACCAAGCTTTCGCCCGACAGCAAGTGTTGGTTCTAATCCTTATAGCATGCCGCGGGTACAGTGTACTGCTTTTTTTATTGGTCAAATTAGTGAAATTCTTCCGTCGAGATGTTTTTCATTGCAACTGATTGCCCTACATCGACGTAAATATCGACGTAAATTTGTCAATCAGTTGCAATGAAAAAACATCTCGACGGAAGAATTTCACTAATTTGAATTTCAGTAGTTGTTTAATTGATATCGGTCGGCTCTTCGAGGTATATAGGCCTTGAGGTGACAATCTGGCTGACCAATTGAATTGTTTGTCGGTGTGCATAACGCTTTCTTCTTCATTTTACATTTTAATCAATTATGAATCATTATTTGTGGAACATAACCTTATAATCTTAATGCACAAAGTTTGAGGAACATTGATGTCAAACCTACCAAGTCTCACGTAAAAATCAGTCTCGATGGTTCTTCTTATATAGGTCAGGCAAGCTTTTTCTCTCACACCTAAAATATTTATGATAATGATGACGATGATGATGATAATAAAGTAATAATGATGATAAAAGCAATTAGAATAATGATAATGATAATAATAATAACAATAATCATAACACTGAGTAATAATATTAATGATTAAAAACACAACAACAAACACCTACTACACAAGCATAGATATCTAAGTCACAAAAAGTCATATTTCAGCCAAAATTTGTATTTAGTATACACCCCATCGCTCCATTTACAACTAAGAATTGATATGTACCAACTATAGTGTACCAACAGTTAAAAGAATGCAAACATTTATGATTGAAGGACATTGAACAGCAAATATTAAGTATTATCTCTCTTAATCCGTAATGTGCTAGTACATGCTCGAAGAAGTACAAAGTACGATACCCTGCACCTGTATTGCAGCAAATGTCAGCCTTGTACAAACGACAGGAGAGTCTGAAGTGCACTTCCCGTACTGCAGGCAGGGTTGTCAGCCAGCATCACTCATGTTTTACAGCGTATATTGCACGCCTAGCTTCGATACTACAGGCGGTTCCATAGTCGTATAATATCCTACCAAGAAGACAATGGTATCTTCGGAGATTTTGTTGCTTTTCCTTGTGGTGATCATCTCGTCATCTGTTGAAGGTAAGATGAGGATTTGATAGAGAAACTAAGGGGAAGCTAGCCAGGGGATAATAGCTCACGGTCCACCTGGCTCATGGTGGATAGGGAGATAATTAGGCATATACGCGTGTATATGTGCTCGTTTTTTGTGCCCAAATAACGGCTGTGTTATTCTTGTAAATCACTTATCAATTCCTTAGGCTTCCTGGTAACAACAAATTATTTTTCCCTAAAACTAGTGGCGACAAAGAAAAAACTTATTATATGGTATTCAGTAATTCTTTGAATGTTGTCCCACATGAGATCAAAATAAATGATATATGTTTAACGCAGGTCAATAACGCAAAGTTTTTAGGGCTTTGGATTGACCGAGAATTATCCTGGAAAACTCATATTAATTTTGTAAGTAAAATTTTGTCCAGAAATATTGGAATTTTAAACAAGCTTAAACATTTGTTCCCTGTTTATATTTTGCAGAGTATATATTCTTCTTTAATATCTCCACACTTTAATTATGGAATTTTGGCGTGGGGAAACGCAATCAATTTACTATTAGATTCCCTTCTTCGCATTCAAAAGCGAGCAATAAGAATTATAAACCACGCCGGATATTTTGCTCATACCAACTGTTTTTTTCATCAAAACAGAATTCTGAAAATTCCAGACCTATTTTATTATAATCTTGGAATTTTCATGTATAAACTAACAACTAATGAATTACCATCCGTTTTTATTCAAATGTTTAAAAGAAATCGCTCTATTCATTGCTACCCCACTCGTCAGAGTGACGCCTATCACCTTCCCCGTACTCGCACTATTTTTGCAAAGAAAACAATTATGTTTACTGGACCCAGATACTGGAATGACCTCCCTCAAGATATTACTTCTTCCTTATCTTTATTCACCTTCAAACGCAAACTAAAACGGCTATTACTTAGTGGATACACACTACCCGGCTCTTAGCAACATTTTTTTTTTTTTTTTTTAATACCCCCAGTCTTTTGTCTTTGTCTGCAGCTCCAAGTTACTTGACGATACCGTTGTAGCACTTTGTGTGTGTGTGTGTGTGTGTAAACACGGCGAAATATGTACAGTCTCGTTTAAGCGATACTAAAGTATTCATGTGGTTCGATAGTTCGTTTTTAATACTGATTTTGCACTGGTACAATTTAAGTTGGTCGAGATAAACATGTCCGTTCTCCGTATAATTTCACGCCTATAAATTCGGGAACCTACAGTTTTTACAAGCGTCATTGCTTTTATGTAGGCCCCATCATATTTCTGACATTTATTTGTGATATCCTCAGATGAAAATGACCATTTATATTTGTGTGTTTGTCTTTTTTTTTTCTTCAAACATAAGATATGGTTGTATATGTTTTGTACTTTTGTTTTATTGTCAATCATTTTGTGATCCCATCACGGAGAAATGGAAATATGAAATAAACTTGAAACTTGAAACTTGACACTGTTTAGATTAAAGCTGATTCCAGATTTATTCAAAACCTGCAGTGAAGCACGGATAGATTAACATTTGGGCTCCTTACAGCATGTACAGAGCCTTCACGGACTTGGATCTCTATTTCTTGGAAATCTTCACCCAAAATAGCCCTTCCTTTTTAAAATGCAATTTTAAACTTTATTGCTTCTTTTTAACATATAAATTCATATGTCCTGAGGCAAGCTCTGAGATGGTGATGGTGGGAGGGCTACAAATTTTGCAGCAGTGGATACAGAACAAGACAAAACATTAAAGTTAAGAATTTGTGACCTTAACATCTCAAAAGAATAATTGTAATGGTTGAAGGATATTTCTGACGCATCATCAATAAGATCTCATCCCACAACAGCTTAATCACGGGGTATTTACAGAATTGCGTCTTTGAGTGGTTCTATTTTTTTTTTAGTTGGTGTTAGTTTCAATATGACATTTCAAGGAATGAAGCTGGTACTTGACACATCGCTTTCTGATAATGGATATTTATCAGTATAAATATTATATTAGATATCTCCATTATTTTGTTCTTCATTTTACTATCTACAATAGTGGCACTATCTACAATAGTGGTCTTCTCTCACAGTATCAAAACCAAATGAAATGCATTCAGAATGCAGTTGTAAGTCACGTAGACCATTCATTTTGCCATGACAACGAGTTTATCATGATTATCGTATAGGAAGCGATCGGGTACCCTGGGGTCGGAGACGTATCGTCTCCCCTCGATTTTTAAAGCTTAAAGTTTTTACTTTTCTGTATCATTTTGCTTGCATTTTGGTCGATTTTATATCACTTTTTCGAGTAAAAGGTAGAACCTAAGTTTATCCAATCACCTCTCCGGTACAAAACGATAAACAAGAGTAAACATGTTTTATTCCAGTGTGGAAATGACAAATTTTATTTCTTTTTTTTCTCGATTCATTAAAGAGTTGGATTGATAGTTAAGAAGCAACCTCTCAGTTGTCGTCGTTGTTTTCATTTCCAGATTAAAAAAAACAAACCAAAAACCAAGATGCTTATACGTACAGCATGAAGAATTTAGGAAATGCCCGTTCAGCTATCTGCAGAATGTGACTGTTCTTCGACAAGGTCCAGTATATACAAAAATAATACACTGTATTATACTTGCAGTACACAAAACATTAATAGTTTTGTTAACATCATAGTTACTTCGAAACGTATTTGTCACACAGGATTCATGTCTGCAAGAATGTTAAGATGGACAACACATTTTGATCGATGTCAAGGAATGTTGCCATTTTAGCAGCATTTTTGTTCTTATTTTTTGATTGTATAGAGGTTTTGTATATACGTGGAATAAGCATATTCACTCACGTTTTGAGCATTTGAGTATTGTTTTGGCAAATGCAAACAGTTTAAGTTATAGATGGGAAAAAAACATCTTTTGCTTACTTATATCTCCCTCTCCTTTCGTTTCATGAAATGGATACCACTGATAGTGATTACCGTTTTTAAATTACAAGCGTCAGCACCATCATCATCAACAAATTTCATATTTTCAAAGATTACTGTACATGATAACGCAATCGCACTTTTTCTTTGATCACGCGTTTCATTTTTCCAATTCAATTAATTTCTTAGATATACTGAGTAATACCGATGGTCCTGTATTCTATTCTGTATAATAAGTAATCGATAAAGTCTCACAATATTTATGTCTTATACTAACAACCAGTATGATATAAATCCCCATGTATGAATGATTAGAAAAAAAGGTCACTGTCCTTTCTTTCCCCTCAATCACACGGTGACCAAAGGACAAGTAACCACCAAATCGTTTGCAACCGCCTACTGGGGTACATCAGTGGAACTCCCGTGCCAGATTTCAAAACAACCCTATGCAGCCTTCTGGTATCAACACAACTTCGCCGGAGCCCCGGATAATGAAGCAAGAATTGTGGTGCAGAGCTTCAATGGAGAAGGCATAGCTGGGATAGGGCCGAGGTTCGAAATCACCTCCAATTTTTCTCTGATGATACACAACGTGACCGTCCAAGATGAGACAACGTATTCATGTCGTGTGGCGTGGTTTGACGATGAGGTGACGAGCTACACTCATCTCAGAGTAGTGGGTAAGACTACGCCAACTCGTTCCATTTCCTATGTACAGCATGCCATTTAGTATCTTTCTACCTCCCTTTAATTGTCTCACGTATTTTGTAGTTTGACAAGATTCAAATGTCAATGTATTTAGACATGCATTAAAATTTGCTACAAACACTATTCCTGGATAAGAACACTCAAGCAACTTGTGATGTCACATTTGGACATAAAAGAAAAGAAAATATAGAGAACGAGAACTCTTCAAGGGATTTTGTTCGCTAATGTGTTCAACAGAAATTTTTACATTTTCTCATTTGACATGAATATTTGAGCTTCATTCTCTTTCAGGGACATAGGCAAATCATATTTCAGTTGAGGTCTAGTACTTCTCACAGGTATATTGCAGAAAGGAGGTTTAGTAAAGTGACAATCAGCGACAGAATATAACTTATCCCGTTTGCTACCGCCATGGCGAGACGTGGCGAGTTACGGCGAGTCGACTGTAAGAAAAGGAGGCATTCATGATAACTCGGTTAAAGTTCAATCTTCACGTAACTCGGGCGACTCGCTACAATTCGACACGGTTCGGCGTATTTAAACTCGGCACGACTCTGTTTGAAGTCGCAAGCAAGTCCTCAGTTTTTGAACATGTTCAAAAGTTTTATCAGCTCGTTGCAACTTGCTGAAACTCATACTAAACTTGTAATACACTCGCATTACTCGGAACAAGCTCGAGATGTATTCTTTGTTAGGACAATAATGTATGTGTGTGTGTGTGTGTGTGTGTGTGTGTGTTGGTTAATGTGTCCTGCATTCCCTGCATGATAATGAACAGAAACTGATTTGAATTCAAATGCTGGCATCTTAATAATGTTCGCATGCCTTTCAGTGACAAATCACAGGATAAGATGCATGTCGATCCTCCCCTCTCTATTATTGTAGCTCTTGCCGATGAGTGCAACCCGATTGTAGTCGAAAACTGTCGGAAGACAGGTACTGACAGATGTGTTTACTACATCGACCCATCCGAATCAACGATTCACCTGAAGTGTTCAGTGACTGGTGTGCGGCCAGCAGTGAACTTGGCATGGATCGACGCCCTCACCGGCGAAGTGCTACTAGCGGGAAAAACCAACAGGACACTGGACTTGGAGACGGGACTAACAACTGTGTACCGACATGCTCCAGTAAGGAGCAACTTGTTCTTATCATTTACATTATCAGTTTATGTTTTTATGTCTGTGTAATTGAGTACAATATAATCCTTTTATTTTAAAAGGCAGCGTAACAACTTACCTGCCTCAAAGTGCAGTTACACCAGCTTTGGAAGTAAGGATACAGAACGCAATTGTTTTGCTTTACATTTGTGATTGATATGGACAAGAATAGTGCCTACACCTCACTGTAAAAATGCCAATAGTGGAAATGTCATTATCTTCACAGTCTCCTCATTGTCATAAGCAAATTATCATGATATATTTGTTTTCTTCTAAATCAGCGAGATTGGACCCTTTTCGAACATATCTTGAAATTTGTTTTGCAGGTATCCACATCAGACATCGGTAAGGATCGGATGTGCCAAGCAAATGGAGAAGCAGTTGGAGGGGTATCCAATCTAACAGTCTATCTATTGAAAGAACCCCAAGGTATTTATCGAGTTGTCTTGCAATGGTTTTCAAAGCCAGAGTAGTATGGCTTATTCTTGTCGCTCTTGCAATCATTAATTGAACACTTTTGATATGACTCTTATCATTGATTTTGATGAATCATTACATTTATTTCGGATTGAAATAAACATGATAAGAATAAAGCCACTGCTCTGTTCATCTGATGATACTTTATTAATCCGAGTAAACTTGATCTTGCTGTTGGGATTGCACTTTATCCAAAGCTACCCCTGAAACCGAAAACAGGATTAAGTGCATGACTTCAGATAGCATAGGGATGTCATACTTCCTAAAGACTGGTTTATGTATGGAGAGAAGCGAATTTTAATGAATGCCTTGTTAATGGTCGTTTGTAGGAGATATTTGTACCGTGTTCAAATCTCGTTTAAAGAGAGAGACGCTATGATTGTAGGTAGATCGTAGCGCCCTCTGATAGGGTGATACTTGCATTCAAAGAAGTAAGTAAAGTAAAGTAAGTGTCATGATTATTCAATTTGTGTTTACTGGAATTACATTGAATTACACTCAGTCTCAGTGTTCTGATGATCATTTTCATTATAATGAGCCTTGTCACGTTGAAAGTCAGGTTGAAGATTACTTAATAATACTAACAAATTGCATTGTGCAGACTTGAAAACGCGTTTTGTAAGAACATGCTGGTTTAATAAAACACTACATTTACAGGTAATACTCCAAAGTAAAGAAAGTGAAACTAATTAATTCCCTTGTTTCCAATAATGATGACATAAGTGAGGTGTTTATTTTACTAGTGTCATGATTGCATTTGTGTGTGTGCGTGTGTGTGTGTGTGTTTTGTAGCAAATCTAATATGTTCACTGAAATTTTGAGAAAGTAATACATGTACGCCAGAAAAAGGAAGATTTATGTTTAAGTAATGGTATTAGATAGCAAGAATTTCTTGGAATTTCTCAACAATTGTCTTTTCACTATAATGTCGATATGTATGTGGTATTTTTAGTCGTAAGATCTGGTTTGCCCAGATGACGAAGCCAACTTATTTGAAGTATATAAGGTGTGCCAGCAAGCAAAGAATATTGTAGAGGTTTGTACTCCGTAAATGCATGCACTGATAATACGATTTTCAAGGGTTTTCTGTGATGAGGAATCTTTTCGTGACATCAGATTAAATACACAGTAGCATAATGAGTTAATTTGCATAATCATGTACAAAAGTTCAGCAGATTCTAGTCCATATGCCATGTACATGTCCTGCAAAAAGGTAAGTACAAGGCTTGTTTTTTGCTTCATGTTTTAGATATGTATTAAAGGGACTGTACAGTACTGGTTGAGGTGGGGCTTCATGTTTTGAATATTCCTAAGTGAGATAATGAGAAACCTCTTATGAAATATTAAAGAGCATGTAATTTTAAGAAGGATTCAACGTTTATTTGATGAAAATTGGTTTTCAAATGGCTGAGATATCCAAAAAAGTGATAATGATGAAAGGCGACAGGCCATGCCTTTTATTAGGATCTCTTTGTTTCACCTTGTTTTTGGATATCTCAGCCATTTCAAAACCGATTTTCATCGAATAAACTTTTGATACCCCTTAGAATTGCATGCTCTTTGACATCTTATAGAGTGGTTTCTGAATATCTCGCAAAACGTTAAAAGCTAAATCCTCACCTCAACAAGAACTGTTCACACCCTTTAAAGTAAATTGATATTGGTTGCTTACTTGCGACCTTGGCAACCTTGGGCAAAAACGAAAAACCTGTATTTAATAACATTTCCTTGTCTTAAAAGCTGAACTGGTACAACATCAGAATGTCACAGCAATTGCAGTGGCAACTTTGTTGTCAGTTTTCGTCCTGGTGGTGGTGGTTGAGGCAGTAATAGGCTGGTTCATCGGTCGAGGTAAGTACTGGACGAAGACGGACAGGGCAGATAGAACACTGCTTTAAAAAATCTTCAAAAAGTTGCTGGATAAGGTGTGAAAGTGTGTAATCCAAGGAAGCCCGCGTCAAATAACCCTCCACCCAAAAACCCTTCTTTTTCTAAAAACTCAAAACTTTTAAACTTTGATAATTTTTCAGAGAATGCTTGAAACAAATAAAAAATGATAAGTTTGACAGGTTTCACGGATTTTTGAATCCTCACGTCAAATCAAGTCGGGCGACTTTTTGTTTTGTTTTGGTGATTCATCGTAACAGATGCTGTCTTAATGGCCTCCATATGTAGAGAAATTCTGAAAAATATCTTGCTGGTATTATCATAATGGTAATGAGCATATGGAAGCCAGCAATTATCTCAAAAGTATGAAGGCAAGCGCACCAATAATAATGTATATCATATCCAGACACCAACCCCATATGTCTAAAAACAGAATCAATGTTGCTTCTTATTCATCCAGCGCGAGAAGGGGAAGTGTTCAATGGTTGTAGCTAGTTCAACGTAATTAGTAGACAAGTTTTCGGTTTTTAATGTCTCACACTTTATTGAGGCTTTCGTCGGGTCCCTAAGTCCCTGCCCCCTCCAGTATGCTTTATTTATAAATGTGTCATGTACTTGCCAGAACTTTCGCAAATGTCAAACATTTTCATCATTATAAGCAATAGGCCTGTGTGAATTGCAAACTCTCATAAATTCTCAGGCATCGGAAATATTTAGAAATTTGATATCTTATAAATACACATAACAAACATTATTTCGTTAACTTGTTTCGTCAATCAAAGTATCCAATTATGATAAGGCCTATACACTTTGAATGTGAGTCATACGTGGAATACATGAAACTATACATTTTAGTATTGCAGGTCCTGAAAAAGAAGTCAAAAGATGAACATGATGAAGAGGAAGATATTCCTCTCAAATCTCCCAGAACGATAGCCGAGATAGGTAAGTCTCAACATCTTCCATGCGACGTAGAAAGTTTTTTTTTTTTAGAAGAAAAATAAAATTCATGTATGTTTACATGTATTTTGCCATCCAACCCCAAGCGTCCTGTCTTAATTCAAAGGAATGTAACGTACAGTTTCGGTTGGAATTTCCTTCCAGTACATCGAAAGGGTCTCTCAAAAAACTTACCTTACTGATGCGATTTGCCGGGATGATGAATTGTTTTTAAGTATTTTGAGATTAAATTTGTAGAATGATTTTGATCATAGTAGACAACTTGTATTCTGAGAAGAGCCTTCCCATTAACCCCGCGTTCAGCATTGTGGAAAGGTAGAACGTAAAGTGATGATCGATCGTGTACCGTACTTGCAATCGTATTATCCAACAAGCTGCATGCATTTCACTTTAATAGCGCAGAAAATGTATGGATATCGCTGAGGTCTATTATTTGTTCATTAACAATAATCGATTACGAAAAATTACGCAGCAACCATGATGAGGTATGCTCTGAGAATTTGGATTTCCGGTCAGCCTTCTCAGCCAACATTTCGGACTTTCGTCCTACCCAAATGAAATCGTGTTATTGCAGCATTATTTCACTTATTTTTCGGGCATGCGTGAACAGTTTAGAAGAATAATAGATGGTTCTGCTGGCATGCTAGAACAATAGTTTGGCTTCGAAGGTCTTCTGCTTGATGAAGTGGGTTCGGTCCTTGTCAGAGTCCTTGAATAGACTGCTCGCGGAGGAGTTGCTTTAATAGCTAATGAGTTTGCCGTTACAGGGCATTGTGTTGGTCTGTGACTTGTGCCTATGAGCCGGTTGAAGTTTTTCAGAGCAGCCAACTAGGGTCGGGGAAGTTGATGCCTTGGACTGCTTCCACCCAACTAGGTCTAGGTATTCTGAACTAATCCGTTGAGGACAGGTTAATTTTGCTGCAACACGTACTTCCCTCAAACACTTGCCCGAGTATACTCAGGACTAGTCCTCAACTGGCTAATGTCTCTTCGGCTTCCTTTCAACAGATTCAGAATGCAGGTATCCCACACCTTATCCCAGTTTGGTATGTGCCCGTGGCGGAAGGCGCACGATATGACCTTTTTGCTAAGCTGATGATGAGTTTGCAAAAGGCTGAGAAGTCAAGGTCGAAGTCGGAGGTGATTGGTGGGGACAGAACCATCTGTCCCCGAATCGTCCGGGTTTGTGAACTGTAGGTGGTCCCAACCCTGTGGAAGTTCCATCTCTTTACTGGTTCCGGTAGTAATGGCTCGACTTGGTTGACTGGGGGAATCAGCAGTAACCTGTCTTGGGACCTGGGAAAGGGATCCGGGATAATGCTGTAAGGTAAAGGACCAATGAATTTTGAAAATGCAAGGTGAATATACTTTCAGGAATGGAAGCTGTATGGTTGCATTAGCTGGCAACAGATTCCGGGGCCTTTAGTTGTCGAGAGTGATTTTGTCAATGCAGGATTGGATAACGTGTAGTCCTAGGTGGTGTTGCAAAAAATAAAGTCGCTGGCGTATAAGCAGGGTGAGATGGAGGCAGAAGTGGAGTCTACAAGGAGACGGTCTGTGTCCATTGGTAATGGTCACGTCCTCAATTTGGTGGCTGCCCGTTTCGCGAGAAAGTCTGGAAGGGAGGTGGCAGCCGCTTTTCCTTAGGCCTACTGAGTTCCTGTCCAAAGTTGGTATCCCATGGATGTCACTCTCTACGCTAGTGGCGGAGCTACAACCATTTTTTTTTTTCAAATCTGGAGCTGGAGCTCATATGGGTTTCTTGAAGAAGGGTTGCCGCCCGTAAGTGCTTAAAAAAAATAGATATCTTGGCTTCTGGAAGACCGTCCTTAATCAATAAATTGCAGAACAGTGACGCAATTTACTCTTATGACATCTTTTGACGCCAGTCATAAGAAGAATACGTGTTTTGAGTTGCCACCCGGGTGCATACTTTAAATTGTTGCTGTCGTTTACCTGACGTGCCAGGTAATCAGGGCTTATTACGAAAACCTGGGCCCGTAGAACAAAGAGGTGAAATTGCTTCTTTGAATATAATTGCACTGTGTTTTCCTTGGGAAAAATATGGGTTGGTCGAGGGATCAGAACTGCAGACTAGACAAACTACTTAGTCTTTCTTTCAGACGCCAAATTCCCGATGATGTGCACACAGCTTCCAAGCCAGGTAAACTCTCTGTCATTGGCCTTTAAGGGTTAAGCTTAGAAGCTTCACTGTAAGACAAAATATGTATGAATTTTACATCTTTTCGCTTCTTAGTCAGTCATTGTACGGATCAAACTTTATCAAAAACAATGAAGAATGTACGATTATTGCTAAAATGTATTCATATGTCTTGACTCTAATTAGTCCACTTTCTCTTTTGAGATCAATAACATACTTTCTTCTTTGAAATAACATGTTCTACTCAGAGGAAAAGAGGGAGATTATCAGAGACTATACACCCGGGAAGTTTTCCGTTCTCAATATCCCTGATGATGTGGTACTTCCAAGGCAGGCCAAGCTCTCTGTCATTGGTCCAACGGGAGCTGGGAAGTCCTCATTTATAACGTCGCTGAATTACGTCTTCAGTGGTAAGTGAATTCTCTGATATTCAGCTCTGCGAATGATTTTTTTTTCAAAGCCGTTAGTTAAGGTCACTAGACGATCACGAGTGCGTTGGTAGAAGGTTTCGCACGGGGTGAAAGATAGAAGCGCTCTATTCAACGTGGCAGGGCCGAGTTGAATAGTGCGCCTTATTAAAATTTTTCACAGAGTGTGAAATCTCGTTCCATTGCATGAGTAAAGACCAAAAACTGTTTGTTTTGTATAACGACTCGGATACCATAGAATATCGTCCACACTGATTCTTGAATTTAATACAGTAATGGCAACATTTTTTTCCCTGAAAGTCAAATTGGTGGCATGCAGTAAACAATCAAACGCATTGGTTGAAGTTTTTGACAGAGGACTGAATTCATTTTCATTTTCAGTGATAAAGAGACTCGTAGTCTTTCTTTTTTGGGGGAGGGGGACGAGACATCAGAGCGTAAATAGAGCTAAAAAACCAAAACGAAACAAAACAAAACAAAACTCAAAAACAAACAAATGGAATATTTTGCAAATCAATAAAACTACAGTCACACAAAATGTTCTACTTTGACACGTTTGATGTGAAACAAGTAAGACATTGAACTTTTCGTGCGTTTTGTACTTTTTCTTGAAGTCAATTTTCATTACGTTTCTCAAGGCAACTTAGTTCCCGGAGGTCAGGGGCCGATTTTACTATACTTTTCTATAGTAAATAAAACAGCACATATTACTAAAATTCTCCTCTCCGTCGTGGAAAACGGAAACAACTACGAAGTACTTGATCTTCTTCAATGCTATTCTTTGTGATTGTGTCGCAGGAACTTTTACAATGTCTTTTGAGGATGCTGGCAAACTGACATTCGGAGGGGTTACCCTGGAGACCAAGTCATACAAGATCACTGAATCTATTATCATCGAGGAGATCCGAGGACTAAAGTATCTCGATGCTGAGCGCATTCCTGACTTATTTAAAATCCTCAGTAAGTCCGTGAATTAGGTTAATGTCATTTGGACTGACCAAACAGAATATTGAATGAGTATCTCCTTTAACAACATATAAACTCGATTAACCATTTTCGAAACTGCATGTCATTAGTTCTTTGTAGTTTGAAATTAAAAAAAGAATGAAAAAATATCCAGATGATAAACTATTGAAGAACTTAACTATCATTGTTTGTTTCTTTTATTTTTGAGAATTATTTTTGAAATATGAAATTGTAAAACACAATGCTTAAACAACGAAATAAACTGTAAGACATTCAGAAATAAACACTTTTGAAAATTAATTATCCGTCTGTATTTTTTCCAACGTCGGCATCTGTGAAGGAGAGAGAGGGGTACATTGCCCTGTATTTATGTACAAGTAAGTATGATAAATTATTTTCGCTTCATGGAATTATTTTTCCGGTTAAGCCCTAGCATATCATACTTGTATATGTTTTATGTCATATTTTCATATCCACTTTTGCACGTGTAATATCCAATAATAACTTTTCAAACGGTAATGCTCACGTAAAGAGGATATTTCATGATGCAAATAAGATACTGATTCACGCAAATATGATTGGAGTGGATAGAGAGCACTTTAGAGCAAAATAACTGGAATTGTTACCGAAAGCAAAGTAGCACGTTTGTCTAAAATATGAACAAAGGACTAAAAGTAGAAGGAATTGCTACGTGAAAGTGTCAGGTCTGACCACTATGGAGTTGAGTTAGAAAGCTTTAATAATAATCGTATAATGATAGTCAAATCTATTCTACTCAACAAGCAAATGGTTTGTTTGACATCAACCAGTATGACCATCTTGTAAAATCTTTGAAGACACAAAGTGTCTGAAGAATGGTTTGTTGAACTTTAGAAACATAACAACAGAGAGATTATTAAATCATAACTCTTTTACCTGTAAATCCTTCATTCTTCAGTGTGATTGTATCTGAACCATCAATTTCCCCAGTCCTCATGCTATAATGTTTCGAACGTTTAGCTCTCTTCGGCCGATTGCTCCACTGCACAAATTTCTTTCCAAGCTCACCACCTGGAATCGTAAGATATTTGGTAAGTTATATTCTGCCATCGCATCTTGATATAAGTAATAACTTTCATGATTTGTTACAATTCAGATTAGAATTAAGAAAAAACCCACAAAATCCGTATATTTCGTAAGCAAAACGGTATGCCCTTACACGTACTCCTTGAAATGGTGCCCATTGCATAGAAACCAACACGATTCAGTTCCTAACTACAGGTGAGATTATTCAACAAGACTCCAAATTATACCTGTTTAATTTGTATTTTCTTAATTGTATTGACTGACATTAAAGGGTGTGTACAGTTCTGGTCGAGGTGAAGATTTAGCTTTTAACATTTTGTGAGATATTCAGAAACCACTTTATGAGATGTCAAAGAGCATGCAGTTCTAAGGGGTATCAAAAGTTTATTCGATGAAAATCGGTTTTGAAATGGCCGAGATATCAAAAAACAAGGTGAAACAAAGAGATTCTAATAAAGTTGGGGCATGTCGCCTTTTATTATTAGCACTTTTTTGGATATCTCAACCATTTGAAAACCAATTTTCATCAAATAAATGTTGAATCCTTCTTAAAATTACATGCTCTTTCATATTTCATAAGAGGCTTTTCATTATCTCACTTAGGAACGTTCAAAACATGAATCCCTACCTCAACCAGTACTATACAGTCCCTTTAAAGGTTATTACCTTACAATTTTCTAAATTAACACTCACGATTGCTTGGCATTTTGAAGAGCTTTAAAACATTTACAAAGCAATTCATATGAGATGCTTTTATTTACCTAAAACGCACTTTAAAGTTTGCGTGTAAGTTCTATTTGAAGACAGTTTTGCATTTTGTTAGCAGATCGTAACAATTTGTTTTAATTGAATATCCTGCTGTATATTAATTTTTTAATCAAATGTTCAGTTTATTTTGTTCCTTTACAATAATTCTTTGGCGGTCATCCTAACCGTCGTATTAATATGCCTTTTTTTTTTTTCGTAAGAATGACATTTCAAGATAATTGCTATTGAAGTTTACACACTTTTAAAAATGATTGCTTCATGTCTGCCATTTCCAAATATTTTTGTACTACGTCAGACTTTAATTCTTACCCTAAAATGCTTGATGTCTTGTTCGAATTTGTTTTAGCCTTTGCGCCTATGGTTAATGGAACAAAATGAAATGACAGGAATCTGTAATAGTGATAATTATACAAAAATTACATCAGTTTAGAAACTGAACACTTTATTGTGTGTATAACGGAATGTCCACTATCTAAATAACTGAAAAAAAAAACAATCTGAGAATTATCATTAATACTATCATTTGTCGGCGGTCATCCGAACAGTCGTATGATCCGATTTGAAGTCAAATTTTCGATCTTAAAGTTACAATCCCAGTGATCGCAGCAACTTCAATGGAAGAATAGATTTGTTATACAGTAGTACAAATTGTATAATCATACATACATATGAAAGGTGATGTGTTCTTCAGCGGCTGTTTAAAAACCTGTAGCACGGTAATAGCAGTGCAAGTGGAAAGCATTCAGTTGACGACTTCATCGTTTTCACAAACGACATCATCATTTATCCCCGCCACCATCACTGTACCAATGCCCGACCTGCTTGCTAAGGTATTGGTAACTCCATCATTACCACCGATTACAATCCTTTTTGAGCATCAAAATCGCACATTAAAGAATGCAGTTACATGTAGTAGTTTTTAAGTGGTTAACGGAGTGTGAGGGTACATTATCTATTTCAGGAAGTCATCCGGTAACAGTGTTCACCCACCTTGACGAAACGCACAGCAGGATGGATATCATCAAAGATGAAGCCAGAGCAATAAGTGCTTTTGATGACAAACTCTTTTTCATCGAAAATTTAACCAATGAACTGGAACACGACGATGAGGATCTGGAGAAAAGAATGATAGAATTTCTTACCGTATTTCGCAAGCTCCTGGACTTTGCCGATGACAATCTCGTTCAGTACGCATGTGAGCCAGATGACCCCAACGCGTATGACGTTGTCACAGATGGTAAAGGCAGCGAAGAAGGAATCCAAACTGAGCCCCTGGTATAAGGGGGTCAAACTACTCTAAGTGAATTCATTTCACGAATCCTGAAACTCGATATCTCATATGTTGTCAAGAACATTTTGTCTGAACACTGCCAAGTTAATGATAACAGTATCCAATTCGATTTTGTACTTGGGAATTGGGACTCGTAAATTTGTAAGGAAAATGCCAAGTAATGAGAACGTTCGGTCTTTGCTATTTGATTATTTGATCTAAACAAACATAATGAAACTTCAAATTTTCAAGGAAAATGCAAGAAAAAAAAAAGGAAAAATGCAACAGCAATGGCAGCCATTTTTTTCACAAAATGACTGCCAAATATGTTTTGTTTTTATTTTAAGATTTGCACTGTCAGAAGAAGACAATGAACTGATGTAAGCAAGTTTACAATTACATTCAAAGAAATTCAGATATTGAACCATCATAAGCTGTATCCTATACGGGAGCTGGAGCGGGAGTTTTTCCATTTTATATGCAATTCGAGAATCTGTGCAAAATTTGTAATTTTTTTAGTCAAGAAGTATAAGAAAAATCAATATCCATGGACATTGTGGATAAGACAGGGGATCTTTTACCTCTTGATCCACGTGTTCTTTTTTATGTGTGTAAGTCCATGGAAGTGGACTAAAAGGGTAGGGTGTATCGCCTTCCACATGACGGAACTATTGCTTCTTCAAAATTGATATTCTGCGAATGTGCACTTTGGTTGGCATATTTTGAAAAAATATAAGAAAAATAAACACACGGGAACAATCGCAAATGACTACATAATTACTTCTTGTTCCTTCCGTGTGTCTTTCCACTCTATACTAAGTCCAAAGAGGTGTGCCGAAGGGGGAGGGTGTGAGAGGGGGCATCCCTCTCCCACATGAGCTATGAATATTGACGGCAATGGTGGTATATTAAGTTTGACCATTTTAAGTTTGACCATTGAATTTGATACATGGGACTATATGACTTAGACGTACTTGAAAAAAAAATGTTACTTGATGAACGTTTACAAGACCTGAATTAAAAAAAAAGCTTTTCAGTTTAGAAAAGAAGTGATTGCATTTATTATAAACAGGAAAAAATATGTTAAACAGGTATGCTGTTAGCCTTCAACAACGACATGTTATTTTGAACTATTAACCAACAAACAAACCATTTTTCGTTGTCCCTCAATGATTTATTTGCATATGTATGAAGGTTGTGTACCCGCAGTACTTTTGCGTTCTCCTTCTGCAAACAGCAAATTTTCAGACTGTTTTGAAGCATATGACTTCCATAGCCTTTGTGGACACTGTTAATGTTGGCTCAATATCTTAATTCCTTTGAATGTAATCGTCAACTTGTATGCAAATTTTTCTTCTCTTCTTTTGTCATTCAGTGATAAAAAACACTACTACGGGGGCCATTTTTAAATACAACTGCCGTGGTCGTTGAGGCTGCCCTTTGCGATGGCCTTGCATATCAATTCATTTTGAACATGATTTTTCGATATGTGGAAAAAAAAAATCATAGATTTTTCTTTCTGAAATTAGCAAATCAATAAGCAGTCGAAATGTAATGCGAGCGATGTGTAATTGCAATAATTTGTGGGTCTGAAAGGTACACATCCATAATCTTGCCAACAGCATTTTTCTATATAAATTCTGCGTTTTTGTTGTTTAAAAAAGAAGTATGTGTTACAGTGAATAATATTGTAATATAAGTGTGTTATCATGTATTATCTGAGAAACAGTTATATGCTACTTATGGTTTCTCGGGCTCTAACAGTTTAGAGTACCTTGTCAATGTTCAGTTTATAACAGTACTAGAATGTACAATCATTCCGTTTCCATGGTTGCAAAAGGGGAAAAACGCTGAACAGTAAACATCAATGTAGTGTGCTTTCTTTGTAAATTGTGTATAGAATGTGTACATACGTCATTGCAAATTTGACTGTGCTGGCACTCTTGGCCGACAAGAATGTTACCACGTAAATATGTACCAATGCATTCCGTTTTCTCTCTCGTTTTTTTAACTTCTATGTAACCAAGTATTGTACGACTAATAACACAATCCTGCAGGTGTTTGTCAACATGCTAAACACCTAACACCTTTCGCTCCGACGACAGGTAAAGTATTGCCATTGGAAGAAGTATTCATTCGTAGAATAAGAAAGTAATTAGATTTCAAAGTTCCGCATTTAACTCTCTACCTTGATTTGATTTATTCACAGAATACATAAATACAAATATGGATACAGTAAACATGCATGCTTATGAAGTGGAATAATCGCTAATTCGTCACATCCATTTATGTGCGGATCGTCACAAGCTTTTCACAGCATGATAGGAACTCCAGTGTAGATAAACTTAATATTGTACACATATTATGTATGTACACTAGCACCATACGGAATATTGTAAAATGCGGTGTTAGTAAGCTAGAGAGAGAGAGAGAGAGAGAGGGAGAGAGAGATTTAAGATGATGGTAGCATGATCTCTCAAACCTTCCACTGTTTGTTGTTATCATTATTTTGTGTGTGTGTGCATTGTTGATTCTACACTAAACAAGTCAAAAATTAAATAAATTGTAAGAAGTTAATTCCTTGTGAATTCCACCCGGGCGAGATTGACTGTACAAATCAACTGTACAAACCTCCCCATGTATGTCCTCAGGGCTAGACTGTCACCATAAAGCATTAATTTTATATGATGGATACACGTTCTTATGGTTAGTTTACAATAGAAACACATTCCATGAACATTTGTCTGTTAGTGAAATCGGCGGAAAGCTTTGGGGTTATGTTCTTTCATTTTTCATTCATTACATCTATTTCCACATCCTGATAAAACGCATTTACAAAGAATATTGGAATGATACATAGAACATTGGAACAATACCAAAAAAATGTTTGACTTATAACAATTTCACAATAGACAAACACAATTTAACATAAAACAATTATTTCAGTTGGGGCGGGGGATCAATAGACCGTTGGTGTTTCTTTGGCTGATCCAAAAGTATTACAGGTAAAAATAATTACATCAATGCAATACAAAACTTTAGAAAACTTTACTACACAAAGAACAAAATACATATAAGAAGGCAAGAGTCATCAAAGTGATGTGCTTTTACACTGAATAAAACTTGAACTTTATCTTATATCTTTATGAACAGGACAGAATTTGTGCAGTTTTTAAGATTGGCGATATACAATCTGTTCCTGTGTATAGTATTGTAATTATTCTTATTTTGGACAAAAGAAATATCAAGAAACTTTGGTAAAATGTTGTTGATATGTGTTTATGAAAACAGCGAGAAGGAATTTGCTCATATCAAAAATAGTCTAAGTTATGTTCTTTGAATAAAGTACCTGTGTGACAAAAAAGTGGTCTATTACTAATCATGCGAAATGCACGCTTTTTGTAAGATAAAGATACGGTCTACGATATACTTTGCACAATTTTCCCATATAATGTTATAGTAAGATAAATGAGGCATAACCAATCAGTATGATAATCTTGTAAAGTTATATTATAACTTTACAAGAATCTCAGAAGATCCGATTGCACGTATACTACTGACTACATCTAAATTGCTCCTGAGACTTTACAGCATACTTCATTGACATGATATTTCCATGTTAAAGGGATCATATAGTTTGGTTGAGACCTAATGTCAAGTTTTTAACTTTTTTTTTTGGTGAGATAATGAGAAACCTCTAATGAAATGTGAAAGAGCATGTAATTCTATGAGGAAGTCAACATTTATTTGATGAAAATTGGTTTTCAAAATGGCTGAGATATCCAAAAAAGGGCGATTCTAATACAGTGGGGGACTCAAACTTTATTACGATCGCTTTGTTTTAGGGCCTACTTTGTTTTTTTTTTATGTTTCAGTCATTCTAAACCTGATTTTCATCAAATAAACTTTGAATTCGTCTTTACATGGTATGCTCTGCATTATATCAAAAGTGTTTTCTTGCTATCTCGCAAAAAATTAAAAGCCCAATTCTCATCTCCACCAATACTGTACTATCCCTTTAAGTGATCATCTATGATAACTTCAAGAAATTTGGTAAAACTAACATTAACATCAATATCATAAGTACTTCCTGCATTATTTTTAGTCTTACTTTCATACATAATGCTTACGAATATGTGTATTTAATTTAGAGTAATTTACCATGAACCACTGATTAAATTTCTAAAGTTTATAACCCGAGATTGCACTGATACTTTGTATAATACATGAACGAAAAAATAGTAATATCATCTGCATATGAAATCATCTCCAAATATTTGCTAGCATGCTGTCATTTATATACAGAGTAAAACGTAATGCACCCACCCTGAGATACATCGATATCGACAGTCACACGAGAAGAAAGACCATTTCATGTTTCATATTGCACACGATTTGAAAGATAACTCTTTAACCAGTTGAAAGATGTACATTTTATTCCAAAAACTCCAGTTTACTCAACAATACAGTGTAGTTAATGCAAGCAAATTTAAAGCCTTCGACAAATTTAAAAAAAAAATCTTATTAAGAGGTGTTTATTCTCAGTGGCAGTTTTAATCTTGTCAACAAAATCTTATATTGCCATAATAATTCTGTGCATGCACTGGACAATATAGGGGTTGAATTGATTGATAGGATCATAAAAGGGGGAATTCACTCCAAGTATAAGTTTGTCTGATGAAAAGAGTAAAATCGTATGAGTTCAACGGTAGAAATTTGACTGAAATCGGATGAAAAATAAGGATGTTATGACGTTTTGAATTTACGCTAATTTCAGAAAAACAATTCTTTTAAAATGGATATTAATAGGCAAATGAGTGAGCTAATTTTGTCATAACCTCACAATTTTCCATCGATCGTGTATAAAAAAAGACAAAAATTCAACGTCACTCATAGAAGTCTGAAATAAGATGTTATTCCTGGTTGAATAACTTTAGTACAGTTTTTCTTTTATGTTTTTTTGATGTAAAAAGCAAAGTTTGTTGCCATAATATTCTATGGATGTTTAGTTCAAACTTATGTGATGCAAAGTCCCTTTCTATTATGTAGTCGGGTAAGCGTTATGTATATTTCTTTGTATTACTTTATATGGAAACACAGTCATTTCAATTGAATAGTGATCAATTACATATATCTGGAGCATAATTGTGTGAATTTCTAATTCCTCAACAGAGATAGAGCCTCAAAACACAAGAGGGCGACACACCTATAATTTCTCGCCAATATCATCGAAAGTTGGGAAAATTAATCCCCGCCAGCCAAGCAATGATATTAATAATAGTAATGTCCCGCTGTCTGCTGTTTCCGCCTTCAACAAGTTGACGATCATAATGACCCGTGTGCTGATTCTTGTTCAGGACTACTAGTATCTTAGTCACTGTTAACAAGCAAAGTGATAATGATGTCCTTCGAATTGCTTTACTTTGAACAGGAGTGGTCTAGTCAGGCCATATAATACCTCCGGAGTATGCCCTACTATCCTCATCTGCTCACTGTCGGGTACATCCCGCATTGAAGAGGATGAAGTTTTCAGAGATTTTACTGCTTTCCCTCCTGGCAATTGTCGCATCGTCTGTACGGGGTAAGTTGTGAACTGGATTGCTTGGATTGTGGAGGGGTATGATGTGGCATGCTGTCATAGCTTAACGGATGAAGCGACCATTCATTAACGATTATGGAGTACATTATGACTAAGTACATGTATGACACGTCGTACAGATAATAAAATGTATTTCAAAAACTTAGCAGGTCTTAAAGCTATCATTAATGTTTTATCTGGGCGCATATCGAATGTACGTAGACCTTACCTACGATCTCTCGACAGTCGATAGTTGTCATACCACAACGGTTTACGGTTGACAGAATCAAGAAAAATTATCAATTTGGACAGTTGCGAACTATTAGAGGAACCAAATTTACCGTCAGTGAGTTATCAACTATTGAACTACATCTGTATGGGCTAAAATTAACAACAATTCAAGTTGTCAAATCAAATTTCATGTCTAATATCTAGGCCTACACGTATGAGACATGTTTTATCTGGGCGTTTGAAGTAACAGTGTATCTGATGACGAACGTATAATTACATAGACTTCGTGTCGGTTTGTATTTGGAATACAGTCATGCAGGTATGTTAGGGAAAGAGAGTGAAATGAATGAGGCACTTACAGCAGAATCTTTGAAAAACAATTTTTTTTTTCAACTGGCAGCCAATTGGTGATATGAAATCAAACTATTTAGTTAAAAGTTAACTGGGCGACAGAATTTTGCAGCCATTGAAATTCTGTGACATTTCTTTTGGAAGATAATAACACGATAACTTCGAAAAAACCACGAAAATTCAACACAATGAGTATCTCAACTGCGGATTTAGACACAAAACTTTCTTATGAAACGTAAATTACTTAAATGATATCTACCTTTCGTTGAATTGATCATACGACTGTGAAAGGATAAGGATAAGCATTTGCTTTGAACCCAAGAACAAAAACTCATCTTTGTCATCATTCACTTTAAGGCCATTGGATGCAAGCCAGGTTTTCAGGTCTCTCAAACATACTATATAAGCTTTGTAATGGGGAATGCCAGTGAAGACATGGTAGGTTGAAAAGACAGATGAAATAATGTATATCATCTGCATAACAATGACAGCTAAAACAATGCTCGAGAAATACTCCATGTACTTTACTAATTGGGTGCACCAAGGGGAAAAAGCAGAGGGCCTCCAACAGAAACCTTGGCTACCCCCAACTTCAAAGTGGTTTACCAGAGGTGCAGTAGAATCACCAATTTTGACATACTGGGATCATTCAGATAAATAGGACGTAAACCAATCCCTTGATACCCAAGTATTTCAAGCTTTGAAACAGAATACTTTGATTTATTGAGTCAAAAAGCTGAGATAATATCAAGTATGATAAGAGCACTGATGTTACCACTATCCAATTCTTTCAACACACTATCTGTAAATTGACCAACAGTATGTCAACACTGTGACCAGGTTTGTGGGTAGATATAAGCGGTCTACACAAATTGGATGGTAGATTTTGAGACACCGCTGATCTAAGCCTTTGTTTTTTACAAAGTTTGATGACTAACAGCTCTTTATTAGCACGTGATCTATGGCTAGGATTTATGATTCTTGTGATATATTGCGGGTGTGAAAACTGTTCTACATTTCTTAACATAATACGTTGGTATTTTATCGAATTCACACAACTTGCTTGGTGAGATCTCATTAGTAATGACAGTATGAAAATCACTAAATGCTGACTTGACTCCACAGACAATGTCATCTGACTGTATAACAAAAGTCTGGAGTGGTCAACTTTCCATATAAACTGTAGTCAGTTCAGTTCCGTTTTCTTTACAACCTATAACAAAATTTGACGATATGTCATAAATCATATGAGTCGTTCCAACGCACTATACAGATTGTATTCGATTGTATAAAGAAAACGTAGGCCCTATATAATAGGGACAAATATTAAAACTTTGAGAGAATATTGAGGTATAAGGATATCTTTTAATCCTCTTTCAAAAAAAAAATCGTGATAAACACTGTTTTAAGTCTAAAGGCAGAGCATTTCAGATATATCTAGTCCATGATGTTTTAATGTTTTTTGGGTTTTCGAGGTGATAATCGGACGATTGACACGTTGGTTGGAAATGAAATGCAGATTTATTCGTTGTATGTTGTTCGTTAATTCTGATTCGTTACATGTTATTCGTTCTCATACTATTAGTAACATAATTGATTATCGAAAATGGAAAATGAGACCCAAATATTATGTGGACTAATGCTTTTTGAATGTATATATACATTGTATTCTTCAAATATATTGTTGCGGGGAAAGTGTGGGCGAGCTGACTTGGGGGTTTGCAGGATGTAGGCCGAGCGGGAATTATGCTCCAAAATAGACAGATTTTCCGCAATAAAACAGAGTTGATTATAGGGTGCAAATACATGTACATTCAACCAATTCACTGTCACGGTGATGAGGTACAACATGGCGTTCAAATGGAAGAGCGCATTCCCGGGCGAACTGCTAATTTATTGGCAGATACTTCAATCTAAAAATGAAAGAAGGTTCGTTGCTCGGAAAATGACAAATGAGGTGCGTAATTCCAAAAATGAAATAAACTCATATTGACAAAATACGTATTCTTTGCTAACAAAATATGCTAGTATATTGCGCAATGAAATTTCGGTATTTTCCCTCGGGAGGATGATACATGTGTATATTTTCAGGTAGAACACGTCGTGTTGCGTGCAGAAGTGGAGATTCACAATAGGCATTCATTTTTCACGCAACTTTTCACATTTGCCTTTGTCCTGTATTCAGTATAGATACTGTGCACTCAGGGATCACACATCCATTATGGGAACTTATTTCATTTTTGGATTAACGAACCTAAAGTCCCTATCATACTTTGTCGGATAGGCCCACTGTACAAAAAAAAAAATAAAATAACGGGCGATAATTTGCTTATCCGTTGTTCATATCGTCAATCCGGTGGACAAAGTGCAACGTTTCAGTTTTAGATGAGCGCACGTGCATGGTATAGGGGCGAACCAAACGAAGAAACAACGTACCTGGGACGATTGTGTACAGGACAGTGAAACGTGCCAAAACGAATGAGAAACGAATATGAACTGCTTGCCCACAGGACAAAACGCACGAGGAACAAATAAGTGACGCATGAGACGTTCATCGAATGTCAGAGATCCATTGCTGTTACGGCTATCGAGCTATACATTTGTAACATCATCTTGGAGCGTCCACCCGTTGGCCAGTTCTGCTTCTACTATGATTCTTTACACTTCACTTCACATCTCATAGTAGCTCCCATCAACATTGATCAATATGCCAAGGGATCGAATTCCAAGACTTAGCCTCCTTCTCAATATGTTGGCTACTTATTGCTAAACCTTTGACACCGCTTTCTTCATTTTGGTCCTAAATATCACTTACATGCAGATTTAATACCTAAAAGTTTCTCACTTTACACAAATTCACTTTCATTCCTGCCTGATGTTACCTAACAGATTAAACCTTCTCTAATTTTTGTTTCCGATTGATTTCTTTTTTTTTCCAGATGTTCTTTATAATGATTAACAGCCGGATGGACGTTGATTTTCTTAAGTGAAAGCACATAATTATTCTTCATTGAACTCATTCATTGTATTTGAAGATCCATAAGTCATAAAACACTATTTTACTGCATTCAGAATATCAATGTGAGCAATACATTTTTCAAATTTGGACATTGACCCAAGCTTTGAAGCAGTCTCTATTTTCTGTCAAATAGTTTCTGTGATACATCGAATCAAATGCATCACAGTCACATGGCAGTAAGGTGGCTCATTTCCTAATGCTATTCGAACCTTGATGTCATGGGGTTTGATTTTGATGGCTTCTGCGCATTGTCTCATTTTCAACTCAAAGCTCACTCATAACTTTTAACCTCTGAATATCCAACAGTTTAACTCAGCCGATGCCCAGTCATATCGAATACATACTTTATTGCCCCATGATAGCGAATCTGATCAAGGCTGCCCTTTTTTGCTGGTAAAACCTACAACTAGTGTATTGATTATGCATGCTTCCATAAATTTTGTTCCGATCTCTATGCAGTTCCTCAATATTTATATACAACACTCTTACAACAGCCATGATAGTAAACTGACTGAAATCTTGCTTTCCCAAGAGACTTGTTGTCCTGTCACAGAGGCCCGGGTGAGAAGTCCCCCCCCCCCGAAAATGATGGTCTTTCCGACCTTGAAAGGTACGATTATGATGTATTTTGCTTTCTTTTTGATGTGACTCTCACTTTTTCACCTGAAACACAACATTTGCATGTTAAATCGAGGAGACTTTATAGCAAAGTAGTTCGAATTTATTTCGCCTTTGTGTCTATGACAACTGGTCATACAAACCAAATTGCCTATGCCTCTCAGGACCATTTGCCACTTCTTGGAAAGTAGGCTATGTGCCTTCTCTGTTGCTTGCTTTCCCTCCTCCAGGCAGTAATATACTTTTGGAGGGCCATGTTATGATGTTGGCAATCTGCAGCGACGGACTTTGCAGGAGGCCTAGCGGATTGAAAAGCGAGGAAAACGACAAAGTACAGTATACAGATACAGGAGAAAACGTGCAACTATAGGACAAGGGTAGGATCGCGCTATCCGTTTTTGGCGAGGAAAAACTTTGGGCATGCACAAAGTTCTCTGGCCGCTCTAAGGAATATCACCGCAAGACAAACGTTCATCCAAAGGATAAAAAGGACATGAAACGCATTTTAACTGATATCAATCGACGCCAAAAATCTACCTTCTGTTCCCATGCGTTTGTCTTATCCGGCAAAGTGTGACAGGGGCATAGGAAGACCAAACCTCCAGAATAACGGACCCTATTTCATTTTCTGATCAACGAATCTTCTTAATAACGAACCCTATTTAATTTTCGGATCAACGAACATTCGCGATAACGAACTCTTTTTCGTTTCCGGATTAACGAACCTTTGGAATAACGAACTTTCTGAATTACGCCACAAATGTTCGAAATAAGGGACCCTTTTTCATTTTCTCATTGACGAACCTCTAGGTATAGACAATTTGTGTGTTTCAGATTAGCGAATCTTCGGAAAATGAACCTTCGGAATAACGAACAGCACCCCAAGACTACACAAACCACACTCTAGTTCATGCCACTGTTAACCCTGTTGGCCCAACGCTAACTCAACTCTATGCCACATTGAACCAACAGTTTGACAGCATGAATACGGTTGTAAATTCCACATACAATCATCGCCCTAACATTGGCTAACACTAACGCAACACTTTGTGTCAATGCGCTAAGATTTTAGCAACAATTGTGCCTTGCATAATATGTCTCAATCATTCAAATGTAAGCATAAGAACATTGCCATCATATTCGTAATGTATACACGAATCAATTGCAATTTTTCCTCCATACAATCTGGTCACCTTACAACCGTGCCGACCATTACTTGCCACCGTTGGCCCAATGATGGTACTAAACAACTATCCACCGGTGCCTCAGTGGCAAAAGTGCGAAGGAGACCCAACATTGAGCTAACAGTTAGGTCACCAAATATCTCAATTACGACATCACAGGCCAAAATGACGTTTGACGAAAGTTAGGTCAACGCAGCATTGAAGGGGGTAAAATGAGTGATATGAAGCTGGCCTAACATTGTACCATTGTTGGTCTAACGTCAAGCTCTCACTGTTGGGCCAATGTTGGTCCACCGGCCAAATCTATGTTGGGTCAATTCCATGTTGTAGACGTTGGGTTAATATCACAACAACGTTTATCCAACGTTAAACTTTCACTGTTGGGTCAATATTGGCCTTTCGGATACTTAGGGACACTTTTTGCGACAGACCACCTCTTTTGGAATATTTCAGTCGCCTATCGAATTTTCGCTCACCTGATCTGAATGCTCAAGTGAGCTATTGCGATCACTCGTCGTCCGGCGTCCGTCGTACGTCCTGCGTCATGTATCGTGATAATTTTTTTTTTACATTTTCATCTTCTTGAAGCCCCCCCCCCCCCGACGTATTTTCACCAAACTTGGAAGGTAGCATCCCAAGGGAGATAGGAGTTCAGTTTATTCAAATGAGTACTGTATGTATTCCCAACCTGGATGGGGGTCCCAAGGGGTGTCACCACTCCTATTAAGGAATCTTTAAAGATCTTCTTCTCTAGAACCAGAAGTGATAAAGCTCGGCGTGGTAGGCCTACATTGATGACTGTAGTTTCAGGCTGAATCAGGACTGCCCCTCTATCACCAAGGGGAGGGGTGTGAAGGGTAAAAGTGGGGGCAGTAAATTATAGATTTTCCTCTTCTTCTTTGAAAACCCCATGATAAATTTTCACCAAACATGGGCGATAGCATCCTCGGAGCGGGATAGGATCAATTCGTTCAATGGGGACCATGCCCCACCTGCCACCATGAGAAACATAAAAAAGTCTTCTCCAAAACGAGCATTAATAGAGCTAGAGAGATTTTTTTAAACCAAATTTTGAAGGGTTTATCGCCAGGATTATGTAGAATCTGTATCTGTGCAAGTGGACGCTATTCCCTACCTTGGGTCTCAAAGGGGCATTTTTTTTTTGTGGGGAGAGCAAAGCCCTATCTACAGCCAGAAAAGATAAGCTAAGTAATTGTTATGAGTAAGTAGCTGTAATTTCTACTTTCTTCATGGCAGGTGGGAGGGGGGGGGGAGGGTCAACGGAACCAACTCATTTTCTTCTTCTTCATGAAAACACAAATCAAAATTGTCACCAGACCAGTGCGTTATCAGAAGGGCAACAATTTATATACTTAAAAAAAGGACCCCAGAACTCCCCATTAAAACAACAAGAAGAAAAGACAAATGTCTAAACATGAAATACTCTAATTAGATGCATAAATAAGTGCACTTCAAAAAAAATATTTACAGTAGCTCCAGGGGATGGATGGGAATCAAATGGGGAGGGGGCTCTTTTCACATTTAAGTCTTTTTGTTTCTTTAAACTGCAGTCAAACTTCCTGAGTACAGTGTACTGAATTGGTAGGTATTTTTATCACTGTGATAGAACATGCAAATTGACTCCATATCCTCATAGGAGCTTTCAAAGCTGCCCCAGTTTGCAATGTTCTCAGGTAAGAGTTTGCAAGTATGCGGGGAAGGTGAATTTGCGAAACTCAGGTGAGCGCGAGACCGCCGGATCTCTTGTTTGAGGAAATCTACAGTTTTTTTTTGTTTTTTTTTTTGCTAATCTGTCACCTAACCAAATGATTGAGTAAATTGAGATGAAAAGACAAGTCAATACACTGCTCGTGCCAAATATCAATACTCTCGTGAACCGAGTTTTCATCTTTGCCAACAATCTCCCAGATGCAGTTAAGTCAAAATAAATGTCGTTATGGTTGGTGATGACAAAAAGCAATGTTATGTTCGCCCAGATAAAAGAGATTCTGTTCTGCAACTTCAGTGAGATTTACTGAAACTTGATGCAAAATAGCCGCTTCGTTTTCATCCTGAAAAGTGTACTGTGTAGCAGATAGGGCAACAAAGCCCAGAAATGCATATTGAATAACATGTGAAGAGAGAACTATGCACGGTCGCTTTCATGGAGGTTCATGCTGAGAAAGACCTTGTAGTTTTGGTAGGTTAGTTTTATTTTCACTTCTTTCAACAGAATGTACAAAAAGTATGAATATGACATACATTTGAAGGAATTATACATAGACAGCAAATAATAACATGTATTTTTCAGTAGTCAATACAAAGTGAGGCATTTTTCATACAAACATATTTGTGACCGTGCACCACAAGATAGACACAAAGTCGCACCCCTTGATTTTACGTGAGGACTCTAAAAAGGTGAAATAGGTCAGCCGAGTCAATCTTCAGCTTTTATATTTTCTGAAAGAGCTATCCTTCTTCTACATTGTTTGGGATCATAGCTTGGATGAGAAAATGTGTTTTCACCAGTTTTTCTACAACCATTTTTTTCTTTTGAGGGGAGAGTATAATGACCAGGTATGTCTTAGAGACCCCTTTTCATTTTTTGAAGTCCTTTGCACACTCTACATTTTTAAGTCTAATAACTTGTGAAAAGATAATGGTACCGCTTTGAAAATTAGCAGTAATCATGGACAGAATGTGTTGATAAAATATGCTCAATTTGAGCTTAATTTGATAACCCTTTTATTGTTGTTGCTTCGATGGTTTATATCCTGTTTTTGTCCCTTTTTTTTCACACAGCCAGGGATTGCTTAGTAAAGATTAAGCGCTTGAATAGACGCTATACCTCTGAGCCTTCTTTCTCAGTTCACACGTTTCCAGAGTGTGTGCTTTCTTTTCAGTATTTAGATAGGTTAGGTTAATCCATTTGAATTAACTTATACATCATTTTAAAGCTTAGAATCTACTTTGTCTACTTTGTCCCTTTTCACACACTCAACTTGACAAGTTCCCAGAAAATGTAGAACACTGAGATTGAAGATTTTGTCGATGAACAGGCATTGACTGACATCATCGGTGAACTTTTTATAAGTAAAAAAAAAGCAAGCTATAGCTACGCAGCGTACGTATATATGCCGGCAGCAGCTTGGGGCTCAAGCCAGGCATGGGTAGGCTGTGCTTGTATCCCCAATCACACCGCACTATTGAAAGGTTATAGCGCTAGTATACCACAGTTTCAGAGTCACTGAACAATTGAATGAGATTAGAATGTGCCCCAGAACGATCCTGTAATTGTCAGTGCTATTGTACCCCAATCATCACCACTAAAAAGAAGCTAGCGTGATACGCTTGATAAATCAGTATTAGGGTGCAATGTCTTACAAAAGACGAAACGTTCCTTTGTATTTCTATGGGCTCTTAAAGGACGGCTTGCTCATGGCTGTGGAAACATTTTGAGTTCGCACGTGCGGGCCAAATCCTTCAAATCTCAAGAAAATGGTCAGGAACACCTATTGGTAAAGAAAGACGTCAACATGGACGAATGATTACAGATGACCGCCAACTTTCTCCTAACGTTCTACACGTCGCACTTTCGGCGATCACTCATTTTTTCTTCTCTTTTTGGCCGGCACGCAGTGGATAAAAGTAGAGCGGACTGCAGTCAACACGATTGAATGTTCTCAGACATTGTCGTGTTTGTAATTAGTTTTCAAAAGTATTACTACATCTACAATGATAAGTGAGAATAGCAAATGGTGGAAAAAATGAGCAACAGGTGTTTGGCTGTCATCGTAGAATATTGTGGGATATATTGTATACATTATATTCATATATATATCCATATATATATATTCATATATATATATATATATATATATATATATATATATATATATTATATTCATATATAAATATATATATGAATATAAACATAAATATATGGACGTGTGTGTATGTGTACGTGTTCCATTATGCGTTTTCATGAATTATATTACATGGGCTGCAAAGAATTATCCTGAAGTTGCGGAATTTGATTTTATTTCGTTTTTTTAACATGCATGTCAACAACAGAAAATATAAAAGAGAAACTGAAGTGCGGCTTTATCAGAGTATTTTTTTATCTTCTTGTATTAAGCAAAGCCAACATACCACCAATATATATTGATCATGATGGTTGTCGGGTACTTTCTATATCCCTTTGCATGTTATGATATCCATATAAAGAGTGTGTGGTAGTGACAATGTAGGTTATTGCACAAGGTACAGGGTACCACACTGTCAAGTACCGAATGCACGGTCGACTGATGAAAACCAATAAAATGTTTTTTCCGTTATCTCGATGGCATGAAGAAAAGAATAGAAAATATGTGTTTGTCTGCTCCTTGGAGCACGAGTCATTGTATCTCCAACCCACCTCCGCGTCAGACATCCATTGTGATACAAAGCAAGATCCCCCCAATTCAATGTCAACCGTAACTTTTCACATGAAGCGGGACTTCCCTTTCTTCCTTTTTCTTTTTTCTTCCCCATTAGAAATGAATGAGTTTGCAGAACACATTGTATAAGTCTCCTTATCCAGCTACTACAGCACCGAAATAGTAAAAATTCATTACTTTTGAACCAATGGCTGATCTCCCTTAAACTTTCGGTAATGTCTTCTACTGATATTGCAGCTTTCACAAAATCCACATTTCAATTTTGGTGTTGGTTGCCTTTAAATCATGCACAGTTTACCCTACTACTCTATCTGTCATGCTTATCTCTCATAACTACCAAAATACACTACAGTGTTACAAAATTATGCATGTTTTACAGTGACGCTCTTCTGTCATTCCTTTCATTTGATGATCTCATCATTTCAAATCATCTCATGGATTAGTTATTGTACTTGCAGTGCAGACGTTATACATTAGGCTAATTTTCATACATGGCTGTGCAATTTCACCTACATAAAACTCAAGTACAACTCCTCACGTAAGTGACTCATTCATAAACTCTTTTTCCACATCATGCCATTAAACAAAAGAGAAAAAATGAATTATAAGCGTCTCAATCATAAATTATTAATACATAATTGGCCTTATATCAAGTTGTCAAATTTTTTTTTTTCTGGGCAGCCAAACTGGTTTATTTGGGGGATAGTAGCAGCACACAAGAAAAAATCACTACATACCTGACATCGAGTCTGAATTCTATTTTTAAAATACCACCTCTGATGTCACCGTTTAGAGAAATAACCATTCTGCACCCGACGTAGTATCCGTCATTATCAAACTGTGTACGTAAATATAGCACAAATGTTCTTATGGTCTACATGAAAACTTAAGTTCAAACTTCTCACATTCAAACATGTAATATCAATGCATTCCAGTGCCGATACATCAAAATACATATTACCTATATGATTGCTTGCAAAGGGATAAGATGAACATGCAACTATGCGTTTGTATTTGTATTTGCTCAATATATAGTCACAAATGAAGAAACTAGAGATGTGGCTATGGTGACTGGTATATGCCCGGACTGTATCGCGTTTATGGTTAATTATAAGTATGAATTAAGGTCACAAAATTAGTACCAATGCGGTCCATAGTGCAGGATACTAGAAAAAAAAATTATACTACAAAAAAACAAAAGCAGAAAAACTAACGAACGAACTACTGGTCCCGAAGACCTCATTATAACAGTAACATCTGTACGTAATATATACTTCTTGATTCAAGTTTAGTTTGGCTGCCAAAGCTGTTTCAGAGAGCAGCTATTGTTGAATCTAAAGTTCTTTCATTCTAGAATTTTCTGTGCACTGTTGAGGTGCAATTTTGTAGACATTTAACCTCATGATCATAAGACCTTTTTAAGTAGAAAAGCCTATAGCTAATGAAAAATATATTAGAGTGTAAAAGCTGGAGGTATGAGGGAATGTTGGCAAAATTATAACTTTTAGTTCATCTTTGCCACTTTACCTTTGACCTTTTCACCCCATCATCCATAATTTTCTCCAAATAATCACTGCTTAATTTGGTAATCCATATCTTTACCTTGAATGTGTGCGCACATTTATAGGTACAGCTCTGTCCTTTTATCATCTCTCAAGTGCGATAGGGATACCTTAAATGGTTCCAGATTTAGGTGGGCCAAAATATTGATTCAGGATGAGCAACCCCTAAATATGCATCTGGCGACACTTTTTGGCAGAGGCAGATTCGAAGATTAGATGCCTTGCCATCACAAAAATTGCAGTGAATTGTCTCCGCACACACATCCCCCAAACACACACAAACTCTGTCATAATGCAGAAAGAAAATTTCATGAAATAATTTCAGTTGTATGCTGCACAGAATTTTGAATGTAGCTTTATATATTGATGATGTATAAGTTTGGACATTTCTGAAAGAATGTGCATTGCCTCCTTTTAGTCGGGAGGGGTCTGGTGAAAATCTTTCCTCAAATTTAATAAGCAGTGCTTCCCCATAAAGGGGGAATAGGTCTATCTGAAACGATGTACATCCGCAGGGCCTGTGTACAACAGTGCACGAATATGGTTTCAACAAAATTCCAGATACCATGAAGTAAAATTCAGGGCAAAATGTTATCATCTACATATTCTTTATACACTTCATGGGTCAGATAGAACGAAATTCCGAAATAAAACGAAATAATACATACTAGTACAAAGGACTTCGTTTTATGTCCATCACCGAGTGAAAGGGCGGCTGGAATGTCCTCAAAGCGGTGTAGTGAGTTCATGGTATAGTTCAAGGTTTGATTGGGTATTTGTAAATGATAAGTTGTAAAGCGTTATCAGAACCCTGGCATAACAAGATAGAAAAGCATAATCACAAAATGTTAACAGATCTTAAATAGACATTCACGTTATTATGAGTGAAAAGTAGTCCTAGGTGTACTAGACTGATGTAAGTGAACTTAGCCAAAAAGCCACGATTTGAACTTTCTCAATTCAAATCCAGATATCAATTTTTCGTTTCGTTTGTAATGATGCGTTCACATGATGTCATGAATGATTTTATGAATTCACTGCCCTTCCCTCCCCCGTACTCACCAATTTCGTGACCAGTGACCAAAGGGCAAGTGAGCACCAAACCTGTAGTTACGGCCTACTGGGGTAAATCTGTGGAACTTCCGTGTGAGATTTCAAGACCGCCCTTGGCTGTGCTTTGGTTTCAACACACTTTCATCGGCGCCCCGGATAATGAAGGAAGAGTTGTAGTGGAACACTTTGACAGTGAAAACATAGAAAAGGCAGGACAAAGGTTCGAAATCACCTCCAATTTTTCTCTGATGATACACAATGTGTCTGTGCAAGATGAGACAACGTATTCGTGCCTTGTGACATGGTTTGACGATCAGGTGACGAATTATACTGACCTCAGAGTAATAGGTAAGTCTATGTCAACTCTTTCCTCTTTTTCTTTTGTTCAGCATATTATTCAATCTTGTATAGTGTGTACCTCTACATCGAAATTGCTGATTAAGACTTAGGGATAGTGTTTAGATGGATGTTAGATAACTCATGCCCTCCACTGTTTATAGTCTGACAGTTACGTTTGGTAAATAAAACTACCATCTGGCTCCGCCCCCCCCCCTCCCTACCTAGGGTTACAGGACTAGATATCGGCAGCATGATGTCTGGTAGTGTTCGTGTCCTGTACGTGATGCCCTTGAGCCGGTCGGTGTCGGCTCAGTAGAGGACAGTGGTAAGGATGTTACATTGTCTCTATTTTTATTGTCACTGCTTCATAGTAATTATAGGAGCTACTAGCATTAGGTTCAGTATGAGTAAACGGGTCAAGCACCACCACCCACACTTAGAGTTGGACCGCAGGCGTAAGTGGAGAGGTAGATCGGATGCCTCCCACTTGCCACTTTTTTCCACCCAGATAACTCTTTGCAAATATGGATATACGACTCCGCGGTGCCTGGAAAATTCAGGATCGCTTAGTCGAATGTGGTGTGTGCAGTTCAATGTTTCCAGGATAGTATGACTGTACAGTCACGCTTACCTGGAAACATTGAACTACACATTACTTAAATATGAGACTGATCTGAAGTAAATAATTTTCACGCAACAACATAATTTTATATGATATTATAATGTACTCTTAAATAAATCTCACAAGGATTGGAACAATCATCTCCCAGCATTCCCACTGATTCCCATTGATCAGTTACTATCCATCCCCTTTAAAAATTCTGTATTTATGACCACCAAATGTGACTTCTTTTGGACTACTTCTATTTGAGCAAAATACATATTTTACGTCAGTTTAAAATATATATTTGACTTCCATTTTGTAAATATTTTCGCAAAAAAAGACTTTTTTTGACGTCAAAACTTGTCTAAGTAATTTGTGATTTACACTTCTTTCTGAAATATTTGTATGAGCACCAAAGTGTCAAAAAGACGTCACAAATATGACGTCTTTTAGATGTCTTCCATTTGAGCAGAAATACGATTTTTTGACGTCAGCTCATGAGACGTCTAAATGGCGTCGATCTTCGATTATTAATGCCAAAAGACGATATATTTTCTGACTTGTCTCTTATATCAGGGAATACGTCGCTATAGTATGACGTGATGAACGTCTCAGAAAGCAACGTAAATTTGACGTCATTTATACGGTGTTAATAATTATGACGCCATAAATATTTCCCGAACTGACGTAAATTTCACGTCTGTAATACGTTAATCAGATGACGTCATTAGTACGTCGCATAACTGACGTAAACTTTTCATTATGAATTAAATAAAATGTCATAAATACGTTGCAAAGCGACGAAAATTTTACCTCACATATAGGCCTACGTCGTTGATATGATATGAAGAATACTCACAAAACTAACCTCAGTTTTACGTCTTCTGTTCGACGCTTACTACGTCATAAATACGTCGCAAAACTAAAGCAGATTTCACGTTATTAATACGTCGCTCATGTGACGTCAGGAAATCATCATAAAACAGAGTGAATTGACGTCATTAATACCTCGTTTACATAACATGATAAATACGTCGCAAAGCAACATAGATCTTTACGTCGTCGATATGACGTGAAAAATACATTGCAAAATTGACGTAAATTTTACATCATTAATACGTCACTAACATTAGGTAAAAATATGTCTGAAGTAAACTCCACGTCATTAGAAGGTCTCTATTATGACGTGATGAATACGTTTCAAAACGTTAAAATTTCATCATTTTGTGGTCATTAAAATGTCATGGCACCACTTTGACCAGTTGCGGCAAAATTAAGACGTCTTTTCGACGTTAGTCTGCTATGTTGGACTAGATTGCGTGTGTTTAAACATGTCGTAAAACTGACTAAAAAGTACGTCATAAATAACTCTTCAACACGCTGTGATAAATACGTCGCCGAACTGACTTAAGTTTTGGGCCATAAATATATTTCTGGTAAGACGCGATAAATAGGTTTAAAAGTGACTTAAATTTTACGTCATTATAATAGTTCATTAATAAGACGTGAAAAATACGTCAAAAAACGTAAATTTCACGTCGTAAATACATCGTCACTGCGACGTCGCAAAATACGTCGCAAAGTGACATAAACTTTACGTCATAAATACGTTGCTAGTATGCCGTGATTAAAATACGTCGAAAAAGTACCGTAAATTTACGTCATATGTGACCCTGCACCTCAAAACAAACAAAAAGTCGCCAGACACGAATTTTTAGTTAAGACCATATTCTGAAAGAACAGATTTTAAGCTTTAAAATGATATATAACTCAAATCAAACGGACTCTCCTAACCTATCTAAATATTTGGAAAGAAAGCACAAACTCAGGAAAAGTGTGAAGTGAGAAAAGAGGCTCTGAAGTACAGTGTCTATTCAAGCGCTTAATCTTTACCAAACCGTGCTGGCTGTGCGATGAATGGGACAAAAACAGGAAGTAAACCACCAGAGTAACAACAATGAAGGGATTATCAGATTAAATTGAAATTAGGCATGCCTCATTAACACATTCCGTCCATAATTAATGCAACTTTCACAGCAGTAGCCCTATCTTGTCAAAAGTTATTAGAGTTGAAAGTGAAAAGTGTGGACAAGGTTTTTCAGAAATGAAAAAGGGATTCTAAAGACACACCTAATCACACTATTCTACCAAAAATGTTCGAGATTAACTGCTAAAAAACACACTTTCCTGCCCGTTTTATGATACCAAATTTTAGCATAATGTCAAAGAAGACCCGCTCTTTCAGAAAATATGAAAAAGTCAAGTTCGGCTAGGTTGACCCATTTCACTTATATTCAGTCCTCGCGCATAATCAGTGTGTGCGACTTTATGTTCGTTTTGAGGTGCACGGTCACAATTATATACGTCGTAAATACGACGTGATAAATGCGTAGCAAAAAGACCTAGAAATCACGTCATTTTATGGTCCTTCCTGACATCTGACCAGTTTGACCAGTTACGACCAAAATTAGACGTCTTATTGCTGTCAGGGGACGACCACGAGACCTAGAATCTCAAGGAGAACCAATCTGTTTCACATATCAAGACAACATTCAATCATTTTTATGTATGACAAGTATACAAAATGGGAAATGTGACTTTTGAAAGGGTAATCATTTATTGTTTTGCATCTATGACCTGTCAACGGTGGAAAAATAAAAATGCTACTAATGCTACTACAAGGGTTAGGAAAGCAGTTGAATTTGAAGGTTACTATCTTGAGAAGTAAAATTTAGAAACAACGTAGTGACAATATTTCTTTATCTTTATGGTTACAACCGCATCTTTCGAGCAAACTTCCGGGTTAGCAGCTTGGAAGAATTTACCAGTAAGAGCGGTTTTTCCCCCATTTTTTTTTATTTTTTTTTTGCCTGCTCACAAACGTCCAATTTTAGGTTAGCTCGTGATCATTCTCACACAGGGGAAGAAGGTAAACTTACCTCTTTCAACAGTGTATAAGATTGATGAATTCACAGATATATAATTATAATGATAGTATAAGTGTGAGATAGTCTGATGTCTCCTTATTCAATAAGGTTGACGCCATTTATGCAGAAGGGATCGAAATTAATAGTGAACAGTAAGCCCTGTAATGCCAACCAGACATAGCCGCCATCAACGGCGGTAAAGGCTGAAGGCTTGTCAGGTTAAAAAAGTGTGCAACGTCACGACATATATGGCATACATTTATGTATATAAACATTTATATAGATAGAGAGAAAACCAGAGAGGGATACACATATGTAATAAATTGAGGCGAATTAATCTACAAAAAGAATATACGTGGGTTGAATTGATAAGTACACAAAGTCATGCTCTCAATGTTCGCATGCCTTCAATTACAAAACACATGATTTGAATAATGCTGCTCTTTCCCCTTCCTATCATGCATGGTAGTATCTGCCGATGACAGATCCCCGATTACAGTCGACAATTGCCTGAAAAACGATTCTGGTAAGTGTGTGTACTACATCGACCCATCCGAATCGACGATTCAGCTGAGATGCAAAGTGGTTGGTGTACGGCCAGCAGTGAACTTGACCTGGACAGACCCCCTCACCGGTGAAGTGGTACCATCGGGGAAGACCTACAGGGACGTTGTTGTGAAGACGGGGCTCATAACCGTTTACCGAGATACCCAAGTAAGAAGCAACATGTAACTGAACTGACTTATAGTGAACTAACTGAAGTGCTGCACATGGATCTTTGTAGTGTACCATTGTACATAGATTATTGATAGGGCTCACATATAGGTAGATATATTTCCCTATAGAGACGTGTATTAAAACTCAAAATTAAACTCAAAATTAAACACACACAAAAAACATCTTCCAAACAAAATGCAATTTTTTTTTTTGGTCAAACTGCATTTCTGATTTTTTAAATTTTTTTTTCTTGATTTATTTTGGTATCTTTGGTACGGATTTGTGAAAGAGTCTGGGACATTCCATCTTATTTACAGTTGTGAGCCCTATATAGCAGAGGTCATATTTATCAATTGAGTTTTTATCATCATAAATGAAGAGCTCGGTTGCAAAAGGTACTACATCCATTTTCCGTCAAAATCCACTTTTTGGTCTTGATGTACTAATTTTTAGGACCTCTTTACACCTATACTAACGAAAAGCTGAATTTCCAACTAGAAAGTGTTAAAAAATTACATTTAAAAATCAGTTGGGTTGCAAAAGGTACTACATCCATTTTAGTTGGGTTGCAAAAGGTACTACATCCACTCCAATGACATCATCGGGAAATCAACCAATCAGAGAGCAGCATTGGCTTGACCCTCTACCATTGTCTACTGACTTAATCTGTAAACAAAAAAAGTTGGCTTTTGGCTTTTTGTTAAAATCACCACGCAAATCTGACCAATATCTTGAAAAACTCATCACATTTCTATCAAGCAATGTAGGAAAATGAAGGAGAACTCATTGACAAAACAAACCATCCCAGGAGAAGGACCATGAATTAAAAGTTGTCGACAAGAGCAAAGGAGAAACTGGAGAAATGACGCGACTCTCCTGTAGTCCCACATACTGCATCTATATACTGTCAGTTACCGGTACCGGGCATTACTGCTAGGGTGTTGAGTTTGAGCCATAATTGTCCCCAGAATAAAGTACAGACACTTTGTAGGTATGGTCTATTTCTTACATAAATAGCTTAACAGCTAATAAGTGTTTGACAACTAGTCTAAAAGCAAATGTTACTTTGTTAGATGTATACAATGGCATAGAATTCTGACATCCCTACCAACAGTGCTTTACCTGTGGGTATGCTGTGCTATTCTATTCGTGCATGATGTCAAGTACCAGGCCCCAGGGCTTGAAAGTACATAGTGACATACAGCTCTGAAAACTAGATTTATATTTATTCTTGTAAATGACACCTTTCACTTATACAATGTCACAAAGGTAATACCAAATGTGCGTTTATATTACTCATCGACGGTCTTGATTTCTATCAGCTATTAGATTATCAGATTTATCTGAAAGAACATACAAGAATGAAATTCATGTAATAAATTTAATTACACCGTTGAGAAAATACAGCACATTCAGATGCTACTTTTCACCTTTTACCTCAGACGTTTCATTGAAATATAATGGATAAAAGATAACGAATACAGTATTCTTGAGACACGTGAAGGGAGAATTCACAGGGAGAAAAATAGCCAAAAATTTAATACAAAGAGGAAAAAGATGAGAAATCTTGAGATAAAGCTCGTGAGAGAAAAACAAAAGGAGAAAACGGAAGAGAGAAATCACCTGGTGAGATATCGTGACCCCTCCCCATCTACAATGTGTATAACCGTTCACGCATAATGGATCCCCCCCCATGCTTATGACCAATGACAGTCATTCATTCAGAATATTAGTCAACAAGGGAGAAGTGGGGCAGTAGCGATGCACATTGGTTTGTTATTCTTGATGCTAATTGTAATAGGGCAGGGTATTGTCAATTACCTAGGCCCCCTTGACCTTGTATCCCATCCCCATCAACATCATTGCTGAAAAAATAAATCTGCGAAACATGTCATAATATCACACAAAATATATCTCTGGCATGTGAAATTTCGGTTTCAAAACGTACTACATCCACTTTCGGTTGCAAAAGGTACTACATCCACAAAAATATAAAAATGTTAAATTCATTAAAAAAAAGGAATGGACCAGGATTTTCTTAGAGAGTGGTTTTAGTGTTGTATCATCTAGCAGTTTAATAGGGGGAAATATCTTTCCAGTCTGAGCTTGCTAAATATGATAATTAAAAAATCGCGTTTTTCTCAGAACTTGAAATTATGGATGTAGTACCTTTTGAAACCGAACTCTTCAAATATGCTCTTTATCATACTTGCGCCTACATCATATGAGAAACTGCACATTGAAGGGTTGTAAGCTTCTCAAAGGGAAACTTTTGAAAATGATGCCCTTTGGATTTTTTTTACAAATAAATCTTGCAGTATTCATTAGTTCTTAATAAGATGAATTCATACATGATAGATGCATTGATCAGTAATCCTTGATTAAGGGGTTATCAGCATCATCTTATTGTCTACAACGTACTGTAAAAAAACTCTGATTAATCAAACAAATTAACTTTATGTATTTTGAACTGTTTCAGTGGTAACCAAAACAAAGAAATACGTTAAAATACAACAAACACTCAAAGTTGTGTGATACCTATGAATACTATGTACTAAGATATAGTACCACAAGAACATAAAAAGAAAACAAATTTTAGTCAAGCAGAGTTAGAGAGGAGTAGAGTAGGAAGAGGGAGTTGGGGAGAGAGAGATGGATTTGACACATTTGATCAACATTAAATCAGCAGAGCTTATATGGGATGAATACTTCCCATTGAGTTTTGTGCATTGTACATGCATACTCTATAGGGCTAACACAGGTAAATGATTCCCCCATAGATATGTTTTAAATTTGAAATTCAAAAAGATCTGTAAAATAGCTGGGGAAAAATGAGGTGTTTTATCTTCACCCACCTGAAAAAGTGAGATATACCCTTTCATCCATCAAATTTCCAAGGCAGGTTCTTCAGCTCAAACTCTGTCCAAGGGTCTGCAAAGCCAGACTAAGAGTTTTTATTTACCCCCCCCCCCCCCAAAAAAAAAAAAAAAAAAATAAGTAGATGCACCCAATCAAATAAAGTCCCTTCAAATTCCATGAGAAAAGTTCTCATCTTTCAACCAAAACGCTGTAAAATAGCTGGGGAAAAATGAGATGTTTCATCTTCACTAATCTGAATAAGTTAGATATACCCTTTCATACATCAAATTTCCAAGGCTGGTTGTTAAGCTCAAACTCTGTCCAAGGGTCTGCAAAGCCAGACTACGAGTTGCTTTTTTTCACGCAAAAGAAAAAAAAAATCTGTAAATGCACCCAGTCAAATAATTATAGTCCCTTCAAATTCGATGAGAAAAGTTTTCATCTTCCAACCAAAATGCAGTTTGTAGAGGAATTGATACTCAAATCTGCAGCTTTCCATTTTTTTGTTGTTGTCAAACTGCATTTGTGAATTTCATTTTTTTTTTCATTTATTTTGGTATCTTCGGTACGATTATGTGAAGCGGTCATCGTCATTCCATTTGATTTAGAGGTGTGATCCCTATAGTGCAACTAGGGTGAGGGGGCAATATTCACCTCTCTTTCTTTCTCTCTTTCTCTCTGTGTATGTCTGTGTAAGTTCGCATTTGTGTACAATATAAAGCCTCTCTCGCTCTTTGTCACATTTATTGCTCCTTTATTCCAATCTAACCGGATACAATATAGATGTATGATTTGTTTGTGAGATGTAACTGCACGAAAATCTACTTCATGATAAGCATTTTGATAGACAAAATACATGTACTTACTTAACAAGCGCCTCGTGATCTTTGTTACGAAGTAAATACAGCAGATACATGTATAGAAATCACTGAGTCTGCTTTATCAGATTTATTATGCTCAAAGTTGGGATCTCTCATACCCAGCAATGTTCTGTTGCAAATTATTAGGTTTCTGCTTCAGACACTGATCAGGATCTGATATGCCAGGCGAATGGAGAAGCAGTTGGAGGAACTACCCATCTTACCGTCTCTCTGCGGAATAGACCTCAAGGTATTTAGTTTAGTTGTAATGGAAACCTTCCAAAAGCCCAAATCATGTAAACCAATATATTGAAGAAATATGTGAGACTTCAAATTGCCGCAGAATTGCCGCAGTTCTCTTTTTATATCCGATTGATATGATGGATGGAAATTTAGCTGGAAAACTACAAGTCTTTCTTTTGAGTGACAGCTGTGATCTGATTAATACAGTATATTCAACTTTGTAGTTTGAATTTCGCTGATGTCGGGGTGAGGTTAAAATTCTTGTTGGAGATACAATCAGAACACCATCTGAAAGATAGAAATTACTACCACTTTTTCGTTCGACATTATTTTCTTACATTAAAGATAGTTTAAGTAGGGTGTGGTATAATTCATTTTTTTAAAGATAAAACATCGTTCGCCAAGGCGACCCAGGAATGATCACTGCCAGGTACCCATTTCAACACCTGTTGGTTCAGAGGGGGCATTGTAGGTATATTTGTTTTTTTTTTTAAATGCAAGAATGAACCATGTTCTACGTAAAGGTCCTATTTGCTTTTGGGAGAGTGATTTGAAAAAAAAATGTTCAAGATATCACATTTCATGCATAAAATACAACAGGTATGTTTTATCACAAAACATCCTACCATATACAGTTTTTTGCAGTAAAGCCAAAAATATAAGGAGATATCAGTATTTTTCTCATTAAACCATAACTGTATGGGCGATTTAGAGAGGAAACATTTTTATTATAACAATTTTTCATATCTTATATTATCAACAATACTTAAGATTGGTTATGCAGATTCACACTTTTACAGTGGTTGTTTCTATCCCTAACTCACATTTATAACGGTTTTAAAGCACTAATGCTGCGTTTTTGTTTCTTCTGCAAATTATGAATTATGCCTTTAATCTTGTTAAAATTATTAATCCAGGCTAACAGACGATCAACTATTTCACCAACTTTGGCATAACATGTGAAACTTAGTGTTCTTTATTAGGACATATCTGACCATCTTTCATATTCATGATGAGCAGGCAGATTGTATCAAATACAAAGAGCATGAATGTTTGAAAAAAAAAAACACACACACAGATGACGCTTTTTTAAATGATTTACAGTGATTTAAGTAAATAAATATTGCAGAAGGTATGTTGTTTTAAAAAAAAATATGTCGATAAATTCCTTGGATTTTTTCTTGCAAGAAAAAATCCGTCTGAATTAAATAACTTCAAAAGAAAAAATATATAGGCCTACGTATAATATGAACGTATATTGAAATTTTGAAAACATTATTACTTAACATATCCCATCAGTCTTTCAGTGTATGGTAGGAAAAAAAATCTTTTTTATAAAGTTTTTTTTTCGTAATACACTAGAAACAGTGAGCTTAGTTCACACGAGATATTGTGTTACTTTCATTTTGTTATCGGTACATTGTATCATTAGGTGTTGTTACTACTATCAAATAAATCTGACTACTTCCTTATACAAGATCAAGGTCCCTCTGGTCGGAATTCCAAGACAATCATTGTGGCAACTCTAGTGACACTCCTCGTACTGACTGTCATTACTGCGGTAATTGGCTGGAGCTGTAGGCGAAGTAAGTTTGAAGCAATGACACGCAGGACAAATTAAGTCATAATGCCCTTCATTTATTGTGGGAAAGAGAAAAATCCTGCAGGTATCTCAGAAAAGTAATGAGTATAACAATGTATTATGCAGTCAAACCTACTCTACACGGCCACTAAAAAAAAAAAGATCCCACAGAGAAAAGCCATGTAGGTGAACATGTTCATAGTGGCCACTTTTATCATCTCCCTTGGGTGCCCGCTTTAGAAAGGTTTGATACTATATCTAAAACTACAACCACGAACCCTATACTTCTCTTCAGCGTCATGCTACGTTGGATGTATTATTGACACATGTATGTATAAGACATAAGTATAAGTACCTTATATATTTATGGGTCCCAAACTTGCTAAAAAAATTGAAATTTTAACGTCAAATATTGTCATGATTTAGATATCATTCGAATCTGAAGCTGACAGATATCCAACACCCTGGGGAAATATTTGGAAATTACTGTATTACGTCATAATATTATATGCACGAAGCAAAATGTTTTTTCATTGTCTTAGAATCTATACTTAGCTCATTTAATGTGTTACTGAAAATGTGTAATGTAACCGATTACCATTGATCAATAATAAGTTGAATCAAGAAACTGGAAAACAAACTCACTGTTGCGACCTACTATCAACTGGCTTTTTCGGGCGAATGTTGCTCCCGATGATGGAATGGCCCTTAAATAGTGCGAGATTGCGCAGAACGCACTGGACCTTGTTCAGCGCGCGAAAAACGGCTTGGGATTTTGCGAACGGCCCGGTCCCACGCATGTGATAAAATTGAAACGGAGACCTCCTCTCTTGTTGAGTGTAGGTCTCTCCACACGTTCCCAGATGGCTTTCTTAACGCCCCTCTCAAACCACTTGGATTCTCTATCCAGGATGATCACTTCATTGGTGTTAAAAGGGTGTTTGCTAGCGTTGATGTGTGTGTATACTACTACCCGGGATACTCTCTGAGTTGCTGGGTCTTTGATGTTGGTTCATGCGAAATTTCAGTGATTGTTGGGTCTCCCCTATGTAAGTCATTGCAATCCTCCAAGGAATATCGGATACTATATATGGACCAAGTTTCTCTGCTTCTCTTTTGCGACTTGGTCCTTAACATGTATAAATCTCTGCCTCAATGTGTTGTCGGGCTTGAAAGCAGTTCTGATGCCCTGTTTCTGGAAAAGCCTCTTGATCTTGTCTGACAAGTGATGGTGACTTTCCGTCCCTGAACACCGTAAGCTCTCCGTTCTTGCTTGGTTGCTTCGGTGTGTCGGCTTTAGAGAATGTCCAGTCAGGGTATCCACATCCAGATAGGGCGCTTTTGATGTTGGTCTTTTCTTTTGCGACTTCATATGAATTGTGAACTATGGTATCTGCTCTGTGGAAGAGGGTCCTGATGAGTTTGTGAACCAAGGGATGATGTGACTGGAAATTTAGATGCTGGTCCGTATGGGCTGGTTTTCTGTACACTGAAGTGGAAAGGGTGCCATCAGATTCGGTGTGAACCTCCACATCTTAGAATGCCAGGTTTCCATCCTTGCATGTTTCTTGCGTGAAGGAAATGTGTGTGTCCAAGGAGTTGATGTGATTGAAGAAATAAGAACTTTTTTCACAGAAGAAGAAGCCAACTATTGGCGAAACGTCGCAACAGTGAGTTTGTTTTCCAGTTTCTTGATTCAACCTATTATTAATAGTTTTTTTTTTTCTTGTACTTCGGCTGGATGTATGAGAGGAATTTACATCATACTACCATTGTTATTGTTATTGTTATTTTGTTGATTATGATGATCATTATCATTAAGTGCTTTTATTTCAATATGAGTGATATATGAATGTATTCAATGAAGTCAATATGCATTTCAGGATCGCAGGAAACGAAGCGGGACGAGGAAAATGAGGCTAATGGTGATATTCTCTTGAATTGTGGCAGAAATACCGAAATAGGTAATTTTCAGCTTCTTCCATGCCTGTAAAGGGAACAATTCTGAGTTTCCTGTTTTATTTTATAAAACTTTTGGAATATCTTTGTGATATTTGAGATATCTCGTATACGCATATTTGATGGAATCAACATTAGGGAAATCACACACACAAAAAAAAAATCTACTGATGGGGGGGGGGACTGAGGGAGGAAAGGGTCGATTAAAAGGGGAAATTCCCCTCATACATGAGGGAACCTTCAGTTTTCGGAATATAAGTGATAAGTCTTGTGCACTCAGAATTATTCATAATTTTTTTTTTGTAAATCTAAAAAGTGTACTAAGCTAGGGAAAGAGGCACAGAGGGGGGGGGGGGGGGGGTTGGGAGGGGGATACCCCCTCCCAAGCACGAGAGATTTTGCATATTTTGAATTGAAATTCAACGATCTGGTGCACACTTTGAGTGAAATATTCACAAAAATATCTTATTTGATGAAAGGTTGCAAAGGAGACCCGCTTCATGTGCATGCATATAGTATACACGCATTTTTTTCCGCCTCCCAAATCCCCGGTCCAAATCCTAGGGGGGGGGGGGGGGCGACAGCCCCCATCGCCCCCCCCCCCACCTGGCTACGCCAGTGGTGACATCAGTGACCATACAAGAGTAGCATTGCAACCTTAAGGGTGGAGGAAGATCTTTGGTCTGTACACGTACCGACTCTCAGACTCAAGCTTAATTCCCTCTAATCACCTTGGGGAAATTTCAGAAACTGATTGTAACACCCATAAGAATCACATAACAAACATTAAAGTATGGTGAAAAAGAAAAAGAAGAAGATATTCATAAACAAGGTAATTTATACATTTCTGAAACGATAAAGTCTCAAGGAACATGAATGATTAACTTTAAGAATGTAAAAACGTCTCCATGCAGAACGAAAGAGAAATGGTGTTTTGAGACCTATTTTACACCAACAGAACCCGATGTGACGGCGAAATTTTGGTGACCAAAATCATAACATTACGAAATGTGCGCTGTGCTACCACCCCATCCACATAGTGGGCTACGTCTATGGGGGGCCATTGTGGACGTGGTTCGTTTGGGGCATACGTATGGAGAGGTAGTCTGCCCGTTTCCATGGATATGCCTGAAACAAGTTGTGTCCGCGGCGGCCTTCCATATCCGTCGCCTCTCCCTCGCTTCTTCTACCACTCCGACTTTGCCAATGTCACTATCAGTGTCATCTTCACTGTCATCGCTCAATTCACTCTCGATGTCAAACTCAAAGTCTTTCCGTACAATATCAAGTAAAAATTTGACGTTTTAATGTCTCAGCTGAGAAAGCAGTGGCGACTTAAGACGGGCCATATATCGCATCCGCTCACCAAGAAATAGGTGCTTTATGAATGGCGGCCTCGATGTCCCGCTTCACTCGTAAAGGGTTTTGTTCATTTCGTGATGTCATATTCTAGGGCTCGAAAAAGATGGCTGTTCCGGAGCGAATATAGGTGAAGCAAATCAGTCAGTTTTAACTCGCAATTTCTCAGTGGCGCGAATATCTTTTAATAAGTCACATTAAAAATCTGTTTTAGGAGACATTTCTCTCTGTTTTGACACTTTCTATTATGTGATTTTCTTGATTTTAATGCCTCTTTCACCATATTTTAAATGTTGCGACACAAATTGACGCCCCGTCACAAATTGTCGCCTCCTGAAACAGGCAACAATTTGTGCATGGAGTTGACGGCACAAATAAAATTGTCGCCCGCCATCGAAGGATATTTTTGGGGGTAATATCACTTTTGACTTATAATCATTGAAATACCTACACATATTACATGGCTACATCCATGCAAACAAACCTTGTAAAAAGTCAAGGTGAGGTTTCAAGAAAGTGTTTATGTGCCCGCGCACATGATAATTGAGTGTTCGTTTGTGACTACCCGGAGGTCCCCGTAGATGATCCGCACATGACAGTACCTAGCATGTATTTCAAAAGTAGTCGCCCGGAGGTGCGCACGCATATTTTTTTTTTTACCCGCAACCGTGTTTAGGCCCTGTCACACCTTTCCGGGCAAGCTACTCGGGCTTGTTACGTGTAGGGATTTTCTAGCATACCGGACATTCCTGAGGTCTTACTTGCTGGACGCGTTATACTTGCGAGTATACTGTGTGACCCTTGTACCAGTCGCGTGGGGGCTGACAACTCAGTGAAGGAATTCCTCTAATGGAATGGCTGAAATCCCACAGAATTTCATTATCTTGGCTGCATACGGGACTGCGAAGTACCTGCGCGGGAACTGCCTGGATAGTACTGCCGCTAAGGGTCTCCTACTGGCGTTCTGCGTGGACCTCTAGGACTCACCCGGAAAAAGTTTTGGTCATGCTCAAAACTTGGCTGCGGTTAAATCGGACTTGCGTGAGCACCTCCGGGCAACTACGCGCTAGATACTCTCAGGAGCGGACCAACTGCGTAGAGCTCCGGGGAGTAAATTTGTTTCCCCGCAAGTCAAGCCGCAGAAGTTCCCCCGTACGGTATGACAAGGCATGAATGAAAATTGCAAACATTCTTGTTCTCCCGCTGAAAATCTTCTACGTGCTGGAAACTACCTCCTCGCCACAAGCCCGCGTAGCTTGCCCGGAATGGTGTGACACGGCCTAAACAATTCCCAGTGCATGGCCGCCAATTTGTGCAGCTACGTTTCATTTTGCCAGCACAAATTGTCGCCATCGAAGTCAAAAATTGGGAACTGCACAAGCAGCACAAATTGTCGTCAGGCGACAATTTATGCAGGGCGATTATCTATGCAGGGGCGACAATTTATGCAGGGCAACAATTTGTGACGGGGCGAAAATTTGTGCCGTAACAAATGTTTTTTCATCGTCTTAAGATCTACATGATATCAATACGTTACGGAAATGCGTAATGTAATCTATTACCTTGTAATTGTTATCATTGTTATGATTATTGTTGTGACTATCATTATGTACTATACTTTTGATACGAGTTATATATGAATACATACAATGAAATAAATACACATTTCAGGATCGCAGGAAAATAATCTGGAAGAGGAAGATGAAGCTACTGCTGGTCTTTGTTTCGAATCTGGCTTGAAGTCCGAAATAGGTAATTTTCAGCATCTTTCATGCATGTTCAGGAACAGTTCTGGTTCATTTTTTGTTGTTGTAATTTTTTTTTTTTTACAAGCCGCGAGCTCCCATTGTCAAAAAAATGTCCCTGCAAATCGTTTGGTTGTCATCATTAAGGTTTTTTGTTTCATTTCCACACTCTGCGTAATCATTGTTTCATTTGGCATGTTCACATATGAATAAAGAGACACATTCATTGATTCACATTACGTATGTACTATAGGCATACAAGGTATAATATAAAGAAGTCCATGTTTATATGCGTTGTACAGTGTACTTCCGTTCTACCTAAAAAAAAAAAAACACACACACACACATACACACACATTCACCTACACACACACAAATGCAAATTGACATTTTTGTGACATCAGTGTCCATATATTATAATAATGACCGACCCTTACACGCAATTTAAATCCCTTTAAGCCCCCTCTACCATTAGACTGGGGAAATATTTTCGGAAATGATGGTAATACCTCATAAAATCACATAACGTTCTTTCATTGTCTTAAAATCTATACATTGATAATTTGAGTGCATTACGGAAAATGCGTATTGTAATTTAAAACCATTTTTTGGGGTAATGATTATGGTTATGATTATCATTTGGTATTAAGTAACGGCAGTGAAATAAATATAACAAATAATTTTAAATAATGGCCTGCTTCAGAGAGATTTCCTTTAACATGCCAAGTGGCTTCCCAAGTGTGAGTTGAGTGAAGACAGCATTGGAAGACATGTGCCATTTGTTGGAGAGTTTAACCATGATGTAAACAGATACGGATGGATTTCAAAATTTGACTTACAAGTAGCCTGAAATAAATCTTTATATAATAGCTAAAAAGGAGTTGGTTTCATCTTACCTTCAAGTATAGGAACATCTGACATGTGAGAAATTCAAACACTCATTATATGCACTTTATCACCACTACATATGAAAATCATAATAATATTTTGAAATGAACCTTATTTTCTCATCACTTTGCTATGTCTTATTGGGATAATCCCTTGTGTAATGAAGCAAAGCAGAAACAAGCTACTCATCGGAGCTTCAAATTGAAGTCATTAAGATGGCACCATTATTTTACAAACATGCTAAAGACATGAAAGAAGTCTTAATCATTCATTTTGTTATAATAAAACAAACATATAATTTTCCTTCTCAGTGTTTGTGCTTTGCATCAACCTTTTTCTAATATGCATTACTAAGCATGGGCCATGAATAGAATCTACAGGTAAAATAACAAATGCAAATCTTAAATTTTGTGAGAATAAAATCTACTCGACCTGGCTTAGAAAGTAACAATGTGGTGGCATTGTTATAGAACTTTAGTAATTTCTGTCCAGGAATGTGTTTACATACTTACTGTTTACATAATGTGTAAAGCAGATATCATCATAAGTGTATACACAGTGATTCACGCCATCAGGGATTTGTTGATGTTATATGTAATTATATATATATATATATATATATATATATGTAATTATATTTCTTTTTTTGGGGGGGGGGGAGGAATTGTAATTTACAACTTGTCAATAGGCGTTTTTAAAGTAGATTCGAATCGAAAGTTTATATCATGCATGTCCCTTAAGGCGTGATGCAGCATGTGTTTGTGGAGGAAAATTATCTTATCATAAGATTAGTTGCTCTTTTTATTTTACATATAATTGTAAGCAGAGTATAATTCGATATTTTCACAGTCACCTGTGTCATTACTCTGACTAGGCGAGACAGCGTTTAATGGTAGATTCAATTAACACGATTTCTATCATTTTATTTTCATGTTGTTTTTGCAGATAAAAGGAAATCCAAGCTTTAGTGCTTCAAAGTAGCTATAACATGTGAGTTAGGGCTAGAAACACCTAATGTAAAAATATCTATCTCTTAAATAACAATTAATATTTTAGAGCGTCTTTTCCACTCGATACAAAGCTCTTTGAGATGTCATCCCTGGTAGCCATAGGAGATAAAATATATACAAAATACCAGGCAGCGACAGTACAAGTCCAGTGCACATATAGGGACATCAAAATAAGTGAGTCTTCAAGTTTTGTTTGAAATGATTAAGTGTTGGTGATGATTTCAGAAGAGGAGGGAGCTTATTCCACAGCCTAGTAGCAGAAGAAGAGAAAGCTGCATTGCCAGCTAGTTTTTTCTTGTGCGGTTGAGGGAAGGTATTGGATGATGAAAGACGAGTGCGCCTAGAGTGAGAGTGTCGTACCAGACACCCCCCAATGTACTCTGGAGCTCTGTTGTTGACTACTTTGTAGACCAGTAGGAGAAGCTTGAAGGATATTCTTGCTTTGACTGGCAGCCAGTTGAGTTGACGTATAAGAGGAGTGGCATGAAAACGTGAACGAACATGGTATACAAGTCTAGAGGCAGCATTCTGAACTCCTTGTAAGCGATCCACATTATAGCCTGACTGATTCCGCCAAGAAGAGCATTCCAGTAGTCGAGTCGCGATAAGACCAATGCACGGACTGCTGTGTGACAAGTAGAAGCATCATTAAATTTTCTGATCCTCCACAGATTTCTGACGTTGTAGTTGGCTAACTTACAGATCTGTGAAACATGCGTGCTCATCACTGCATCAGAGGAAAAGATAACTCCAAGATTGCGCACATGATCAGAGGGAGAGATGAGAGTTGTACCAAGAGCAAGTTTGATGTCCTGTACAAGCTTAAGATGGCGTTAGGAGGCAAGAACAAGAAACTCTGTTTTTATCTTCATTGAGTTTCAGTTTGTTCACAGTCATCCAATCTTGCACTTTACCCACACATCTGGACAGTGCATTCAGAGTGAGTTCAACACTGGAAGGGTCACTGGGGTCAATTAAACTCAAGATAGATTTGCACGTCATCTGCATACATACACTGTATGATACTTAACATTTTCAGCACGAAGAAGATTTCCAAGAGGACTGGTATACATGGTGAACAATAGGGGCCCAATTACAGATCCCTGTGGAATACCAACCACTGAAGTACACTCCCTAGACAAGTCATAGTGTGACCAAACACGCAGACACGACTCCTTCGATTTGTGAGGTAAGAAGCCATCCACTGTAGAGCTGAACCTTTGATACCAAAGGTGTTGTGTAAGCGGTCGAGCAGAATTCCATGATCGATTGTATCGAACGCAGCAGACAGGTCAAGCATTACCAGCATTAGCATAACCCCTTTCCTTTTTTCAATGTTTCGAAGGATATCATCTTGGACTTTGAGAAGGGCTGTCTCGCAGCTATGGTTACTCTTATAGGCAAACTGAAAGGACTCGGAGAGATGAGACTCGTCCATGTACTGAACAAGCTGAGATGTGACTACACGTTCAATGATCTTGGATCTAAACTAGATATTGGAAACTGGTCTGTAGTTCTTGAGAATATCTTTGCCACATGAGGATTTCTTTATCACTGGAATCAAAATAACTTGTTTCAGTGAGTCTGAGAAAGTTCCTGTTGAGAGAGATATTTACCAAAGCAGTGACCGACGGAGCAAGAATTGGAAGATGCTTTTCAGCAACCATATGGGTAAAGGACATGACTGCTAGTTAATTAGAAGGACTCATCATCATATTCCGTGTAAGTTCAGTAGCAGTTACCTCAGAAAATTGAAATTCATGTTGAGTTTGCTGATCTGCATACATGGGATTCAAGACTAAGTTGCTGCACTGGTAACTCGGGTCACAGCTAATATCATTGACCTTAATGTGAACAACAGTCACAACAAACTTTTTTCTACAATAAGACGTCTGCAGTTATTTTTCATCAAGAAAATAGTGATATTTATCACTGTATTTTAGGCTTAATTGCAGTATCTTTATATATTATGGTAGGATTTTTGTTTTGTGTGTGTGTGATATACAACTTACTTTCCTACACACATACATCAAATGTGGTATCTCGAATTTTTTAATCATTGCTTCCAAAGGCAAACAGTACCCTCGTTACGTTTTCGGCCATAGTTTTGTGGTATGGCGCTCTGATATGAAATTATTAAGTTAAGCCATGCAGTCAAAGGAGAATTTAGCCATGTCTCAACTCTCCTCGGGAAGGCCATTTTAGAATTTCTCATCGCCGATCAAAATCAGCAAATCAAACCTCCATCAAATTTATCAAAATGAAAGACTAATATACAATCACAATAAGAATGATATTACACATAATCACTAACTAGCAAATGGCTGGCATGAGAGAAATAGAGGAGGTAATATTTGAACTTCAGAAGATCACTTCTTGCTGTCTGTCGATTTTTTTAAAATTCAGAAACAATAATTTGGAGCCTCTGCAACACTGATCGATAATATATTTCAGAAACAATTATTTGGAGCCTCCGCAACAGCCATGATTATGTTGATCAATGTATCGTTGTTACGGACATATCAGATCATTTTCCCGTTATAGTCTCTTCCATTTCTACTATACCTGAATCGCATAAACAAAAGGTGTGCAAAAATTTATCGCAATCACGAGTGTTTTCCGATCATAATGTCCAACTGTTCAAACAATGTTTATCCGAAATTGATTTTAATGACGTTTTTGACTCAACTGATCCGAATGATGCGTATGATAGATATATGAATATTTTGATAGCCTTATATCACGTGCATTTCCCTTTGAAAAATCAAAGAGGAAACTACAAAACAGTTCCGCGCTTACCTTGGATAACAGAAGCTTTACTTAGATCCATAAACAGGAAAAATACTTTGTTTTACAAATATAAATCACGTAATACAGCTTTTAATAAATCAAAGTACATTAAATATCGGAATACTCTTACCTCTCTGTTGCGTAAAGTAAAAAAAAAAGATTATTTTTGTTCTTTGTTTGAACAGCACAAGTCAGACGCAAAATCTACTTGGCATGTAATAAATAGTGTTATTCATAAACGTGTAAATAAGGGTATTATTGATAATATCCTTTGTGAAGGGAAGAATTTAACAGATGATGTGGAAATTGCGGAAGCATTCAACTCTTTTTTGTTGTTGATATTGGTCCGAATCTGGCCCGCAATATTTCTTTTGTACACAGACCCTTTCATTCTTATCTACTAAATTCCAATCCACCGTCTTTATTTTTTCTCCAAGTACTTGAAATAGAGGTCTTAGATATTGTCAATTCTTTTAGCCCCAAGAAGAGTACAGGTCATGACGGGATTTCTAATCACCTCATGAAATGTATAGGAATGAAATACTATCACCATTAGTTCACATTTTGAATTTATCTTTATTAACAGGTATTGTGCCCACTAAAATGAAAATTGCTAAAGTTATCCCAATTTATAAGAAGGGCAGAGAGGATGAGTTAGGAAATTATCGGTCAATATCGATTCTGTCCTCCTTTTCTAAATTACTTGAGAAGGTGGTTTATAATCGTTTAATCAAATTTGTAAACGAATGTGATATTTTAGCTGATAATCAATTCGGGTTCCGGAAAAAAAAAACCATGCAACCACCCATGCTATATTATTACTGGTTGAGAAAGTTGTAAGAGCTATAGACACAAAGTCGCATACAGTCGGTCTGTTTCTGGACTACTCTAAGGCCTGTAACATAATAGTTCCCGAAATTCTTTTGTATTAACTAAATCATTACGGTATTCGTGGAAAGGCCTTGGAGTGGTTCAGAAGTTATCTTACCGGTCGAACTCAATTTGTTTCAGTAAATAATCATGGCTCTGAAATAAACTCAATTTGTTGTGGTGTTCCACAGGGCTCCCTCTTAGGTCCTCTTTTATTCATTTTAAATATCAACGACTTCCGGAACTCATCCTCTCTGCTGTCTTTTCTTCTGTTCGCAGATGATACAAGTCTCTTTTATTCTCACTGAGATCCTTATGTTTTGCTCGATTCTTTGAATAATGAACTTAAGCTGGTATTTGAGTGGATTCAGGCAAATGAATTGTCGCTTAAAATAAATAAGACTAATTATATGGTTTACAGTAACAGAATAAAATCTCTTCCAGGTTTAGTTTTAGTGAACGTTTTACAGATAAACCAAATAGATTCAACAGAATTTTTAGGTATTTATATTGACAGTAACCTTTGATGGAAGGTACATGTTGATTATTTATGCAAATTTTTGTGCAAGAATGTCGGAGTTATTCACAAAATGAAATATCTCTTCCCAAAGCCAATATTGCATTCTCTTTATACAACTCTATGATTACCTTACTTGAATTACGGAATATTAGCCTGGGGGAATTGCTCAAAGACTAAAATCGATTCGTTATTTTTGATTCAGAAAAAGGCCTTGCGGATTACAAATCGTGCACATTTTTTTGATCACACTAATGAATTGTTTGTTTCAAGTAAATTGTTAAAAATGTCTGATTTGTATTTGTATCATGTTGGAATTCTTATGTATAAGTTGAATACTGGTGATCTTCCTAGTATATTTTCCTCAATGTTTGTTAAAAATAGTGATATTCATACTTACTCTACAAGACACAGTGAATCCTATCATTTTTCCCTGTTCGTACAGTTTTAGCCCTTAAGACAGTTACATCGACCGGCCCTTCTTTCTGGAATGAGTTACATTCGGTGCGGTTGCAATCAAGTTCTTTAAGTTTCTTTAAGCAAAATCTCAAATCCAATTTACTAAATATCCTACGTTTAATTATTTTGCCGTAATCATTTGAAAAATTTCTGCATACTCAAACGATGCCTTGCTCGGATGACTTCATTTGTTTGATCAACTTGCTACTTTTCTAAGCATTGATACATAAGTTTAATCATAAATATCATACAATACTTTGTACATTCCGTAAACTTTATAATATTCTCGATATCTTGTACTTTTGCATGTTACGTCACTTTTGACATTGATATACTGTACTAAAAGCCTGTATTATATTTTTGGAACCCACATCTTACAAGCTCTGCTATTTAGTTTGGTTCCTCATATTACACGTCAATTATACGTCCTTATACATTTGTGCAATTTTGGTTCAAACTGACCATTGTGTTAAAAACATTTCTTTTTCAAAATCAAGTGGAATATAAAACTTGTATGAAATGTGGAATATGGAACATGAATAAAAAAAATTATATCATATACAAAATAAACAGCATTGAACACGACATCATTAAAACATGAATCAATGTTGAAGTATCAAAACACAATGAAATCCAATTGACATATGACAATGATAATAACATGTAACGGTGGATAGCTCATTTCAAATCTTTCAACATGATAGATCTGGACCCCGTTTCATAAAAAGTTGACATGATAACAACTCTTGCTGGAATGACAATTGTCATGGTTACGACAAGAATGCAGCTTCCTGATTGGCTGTTGCTATGGGAAGTTGTCATTCCAGCAAAAGTTGACATCCTAACATCTTTTATGAAACGGGGCCCAGTTCTTCCCTGGGGTCCCAGATTTTAAATCTATATAATAACTAACATGTCTTTAATTTATGTAAAACATAAAAGTTACCATCATACTACAAAACAATCCCTCTAAACAGCTCACTCCCCTTTGTGACTCATGTATTTGTTGCGTTGTACTACGGGACCTCTGCTTGCTTGTGCTATAAAGTGGTACTACCAACATCCATTACCCCCGTATAAATTCGGAGATAATAATAGGAAGAAAAATGGGAGTAACGCCGACTTTAGAAATATAGCCTTTACAGTTTTCTAATTTTTCATTTATTCGGATACATTTCCTGTGTAAAGAAGTAAAGTAAATTTTATATCGATGTAAAGCTTATTATTTTACAAATTCATAAGTGTAACCTCCAAAATATTTTTATTGGCATTATATCGTTATCATTACTTTGTAATTACGCATCACACACACACACACATGTTCACACGCGCATAACATTTTTTTTTCTTTGCATGGCACTTTTTCACCGGAATGATGCATTGGCCATGCTATTCTTGATTTTTTTTATTTGTAATAGATTTCAGTCACTGATCATTAACATTCAAGAGGAATGTTTTTATAATGCCTCCGCCACGAAGTGTCGCCGGAGGCATTATGTTTTCGGGTTGTCCGTCCGACCGTCCGTCCGTCCGTAATCGATTTTGTGGACAGCGTATCTAAAAAACTGTTAGAGGTATAAAAATGAAATATGAAATATGTATGAGTGGGCGAAGTTGTGCCTATCAACTTTTAGGCACACATGCTGAAGGTCAAATCCTCAAAATTTTACTATTTCCCCTATATCTACGCAATGCATGGGAGTATTTTCTTGAATCTTGGTGTACACATGAACTACCAAATAAAGATTCCCCAGAGAGAGAGAGAGAGAGAGAGTTATGGGTCATGAGGTCAAAGTTCAAGGGTGAAAGGTCAAGTGAAAATGTTGAAATTGCACTTTTTTCTCCATATCTCACAAACATTTGAAGTTATCTTCATGGAACTTGATATATATGCATGTACTGACTGGCAGTGATCATGTAGGGAATTTAGGGGTCATTGGTCAAAGTCCAGGGGGTCAAAGGTCAAGGTCAACTCATCAAAGTGCCATTATTTCCCTCTTATCTTATGCAATGCCTGCAGGATTTTTTCTTGAAACTTAGTGTATGCATGTATTACCGAATAGAGATTCTCTTTGAAGTTTCTTGCCCAAAGGTCAAAAGGTCAAAGGTCAAGTGAAAGTGCTGAATTTCACTTCTTCTTTTAACTTATAAAAGGGTGAAAAGTTGGGTAAAGATACCCAAATCCCCAAATACCTGCACTCTTAGACAGTATAGCTATTCATCCAAATAAAAACAGTTCAAGAAAAGTGAACATTCAATGCATTTGTGACAAACCTGTAATTTTGATATTTTGCCAGTTACGTGAAACTGTCATCACGCATTGTCAAGACATTGTGCTATAGACCTATTTGGAGAACCATGCATTATGGCGGAGGCATACCAGTCGCCATAGCGACATTTCTAGTTTAAATTATTCCCTTGTGTGCTCAGAGAAAAAGAGGGAGAAGATTAGAAGCTACAGACCAGGAAAGTTTTGCGAACGCTCTATTCCTCCTGCGCTACTACCAAGCCAGACTGAATTATCTGTTATTGGTCCTACCCAAACTGGGAAGTCTTCGTTTATAGGTTCGCTGTGCTACGCCCTAACAGGTAAGTGACCTGAATGTAGGCGTACTTTTTGCAAAGTTCAACAATGTTTCTTGGAAGGTATTTTGCAAACCTTGGCCTCTTTGCCCACAGTTTGAAAGGCAGTACGAAAGACCGTTTTTCGCAGTTTTCTGTCTAGTCCCAACACACATTGTTTGAGTAAAAAGGATAAACATATATAGTATTACCAGTACGATTTTGATTTACGACTCTTCATGGAAAATATTGGTAGAGTTTTTGACGTAAATGTTTGTACGTTGTATATGAGCGTACAGGAGGGAAAAAGCACATAAATTGGAATCAAAGTAAGGCGAGATAAAACAAATAAACGACAGAGCTCAGTAGTTTGTAAGATAAATCAACAGTCATAATCGCATCAAAATATTTAAATGATCCATCTATCAAAAACAGTTTCCAAAATAACCTTACTAAAATGCATCTACTGAACCATATATGACTAAATCAGGCCAGTGACTTGCTACGTTTGGGGTTTAGAGAAATTTAAGATGGCCGCCAAAATGGCCATCAAAACCGGAAATTCCTATGTATTTCCACTTGAATGGTGACAATTAATAACAATTGGTGGTTTTAGCCTAAATCTGTGCTGAATCTGTATGATGTATGATTGAACTCTTGCCTCCTTGAGGCTTTTGAGATATGCAAGATCGTGACGAAAATCTAAAACATACGTTTCAATGCGCTTTCAGACGACTGCCAAAATGGCTGTCAAAATTTGAAATTCCAAGATGAAACACTTCCTCATAAAGTGAAAAAAAAAATCGAACTATTTTATATAATGAATTGATGGCCTTAACATATTTCGAGGGTGCTAAAGAGGAATCTGGTTGATGCATCTCTTGCATCTTTTAAAGTTTTGAGACATTCAGTTACGTCCAATATATATATATATATATTTTTTTTTTTGATACAGAAATGATGAAATAGTATGATCCGATGTGAATCAGGGTATTACACCCATGGGGGGGGGGAGCAATAAGTCGTTTTTGTTTTTGTGGTGACAAATCAATTGAGCGAATGTATCAAATCAGGCAAAACTCAATGGAATTCAAAATTGCCGCATGTGGCGATTATACTCATGCTGAAAAGATTGATATTAACATTACACTGAAAATTACGAATTCAAGTTTACTAATATATTTGTTCTTCATTTTGACAAATAGAAATACAAAATGGCTTTATGGCCGCCAAATATGGCTCAAAAGATGTGAAGTCATCCATTTCGGTAGGAGCAAATGTGCCCTGCTGCAATAAGTGTCGAAACTTGTCTCGTGTTCTTCACATTCGTCTCATGTTTTGATTACGTGATTACAGATCGCATCCATAACTACTGTCAATATGATACCTAAATCATTCTACTTAAGTACGATATTCGTTCATGGGAACTGAATATAATTGATAGGCCTACATTATGTTGTCGGGAGTTTTGGTTTTTTTTTTTGTACGATAGTTTGTTTAATTAAATGACTGAGCTTCAACCAACCTTGAATTGTAGAGGGCTGATTGAAGGTTGGTTGAAGCTCAGTCATTTAATTATTCATCATCCCCAGCCGATGAAAGTTTTTAGTATCAACGATAGTTTGTTGTTGTTGTTGTTGTTGTTTTGTTCACGGCCCGTTACCTGTGAGTTTTGTCACCCACTCCCTGCTAAAATATTATTTTATATGTTTATAAGTATATAAAAAAGTGTGTAATGATTCGTAAACAGATTTAAAGATCCGAGTCTTAATCAATGTCTTCAAGACCGCCAATATCATAACATATTACATAATATGTAGAACATCTCAAAACTATCAAGGAGGCAAGAATTGCATTATCCTGATTCATATTTGGCACCCTCGAAATAGGGTAAAACCACCAATTGAAGAGTTTGTTTTCAAAAAACCGATAAGTCCATATTTGCCAAATGGAGATATTTGCGATTAAAGGTCCAGAAAAATAAAGTGAATAATAAGAATGTTTTTTGCTTTTGACCATAACTTCAAAAATGTACCTTTATATTTAGTGAACAATGTATCATTTTAAAGGGATTATTTTGTACTTATATGACAGAGACCGTACTTCAAAAGCTTCAAAAATGGACTTATCGGTTTTTGCAAACAAACTCTTCAATTGTTTTCAATGTTAATGGTTCAGATGGAAATACATTGGACTATCTTTTTTTTTTCTTTGGACGGCCATTAATTTTGGCGTCCATTTTGAATATCAAAGGACCCTCAAGGATGCAAGAGCTATATCATCCAAATTAAATCTTTCACGATTCAGGTGGGAAAAATACATAAAAATTTTCGGTTTTGTCAGTCATTTTGGCGGCTATCTTCAATATCTCAAAACCTTCAAGGATTCAAGAATTGCGTCATGCAGACTAGGACTCAGCACTCTTGAAATACTAGTAGGGTAAACCCACCATTTTTTTTCACGATTCAGATGGAAATGTATAGGGATTTCCGGTTTTGGCAGCCATTTTGGCGGCCATCTTGAATAACTCGAAACCCTAAAGGATGCAAGAGTTACATCATCCAGATTCAGAGTAAGCCCCCTCGAAATAGGGTAAAATCGCCAATTGTTTTTAGTTTAGTAATATAATGATAATATATAAATTTATAAAGCGCAAAACCTGCAAAAGCTTCTGATATACTTACAATACAATACAATATTAGTATTTCCATAGCGCTCTTACAAATAATACATATGTATCACAGCGCTTCACAAATCCATCTTTCACATGGGAGGTAGGAAAAAAGAAAGAAAAGAAAGAAAAAAAATACAACAAACAAGGAGAGAAAGAAAAAAAAGTACATATTGAATCAATCAGTTATTGAAAAGGAAAGTCTTCAACGATTTCTGGAAAACTGACAGAGATGGTGATTCCCTGATACTTTGAGGGAGCTGATTCCATAGGCGTGGGGCAGCTGCCGAGAAGGATCTGTCTCCTGTCCGAGTGAGAGTCCTAGGTACAGACAGCCGGGTTGGGTCTTAGCCTGACCGCATTCCTTGTCTTTTAGATTGGTGCCGTGAAAGTAGATTCAGGAGGTAAGATGGAGCACAATTCTGAAGGCATTTGTACGTGATTGACATGGTTTTATAGATGATACGCTTGTGCACAGGGAGCCAGTGAATTGCTGAAGAAGAGGAGAGGCATGGTCACGCTTCTTGGCTAGAAAAAACAATTTTGCAGCTCGGTTTTGAGCACGTTGAAGGCACTGGACATTACTTGAAGAAGTACCTGACAGCATGGATTGTGCATAGTCTATTCTTGAGGTAACGAGAGCTCTCACAGCATCCTCACAAGCTTTCTGATCGAGGAAAGGCCTGATACGTGCAATATTTGAGAGATGAAAATGAAGCGAACTGCTTAGAGAAGAAACGTGGTGATTCAGCTTCATGGATGAGTCAATTTCGACACCCAGGCTTCTAACTGAACTTGATGGATGAATGACGACATTACCAACAGTCAGGGTGACATCAGATATCAAGGTATGGAACCGCGGATTAGCAACAGCAAGGAATTCAGTTTTGTAACAGTTCAGTTTCAACATACCCTCCATCCACAGCTGCAGGTCCCTGACACATGCAGATAATGTAGTGAGAGCAAGTTCAATTGCCTGTTTTCATTACCTATTTTTAGCTGTTATTTTCATTTCAAAATGGCCGCCATTTCCATACACATGCACAATATGAATGGCAAAACAAATATGCACTGCAAATTAATTGTATTTCCAGTAACATACTTACGCTGTTATTAAATTTTTCATGTGCAATACAAGATGAGTGCCTCAAGCAAAAAAAAAAAAATAAATAAATAACTATAGTAATTATTTCATTATTATAGACTTATCACGTCCTTATTGCAAAGCTTCGAGATGGACGCCACTCCTTTACTTGTGTACAATATGAATGGCAAAATGAAAATGGAAATAAACAAATTTGCTGAATTTTTCTGTCACAGAGCAGGAGTTTATCAATTTAGGTGCTGATTATACATCAGAAGGTCGTTACTATTAAAAAAAGAGTTGTTCATTTGTGAAACATCAAACTTTACCACCTGAATCAGGAGTTTTGTCTAGGAACTGAACCCCCCCCCGTCAAAAAATAAATAAATAAAAAATAACTAACCTGTTTACAGTTTAGTTTGTATTTCATTAGGAAGCAAGAATAAGAGATGTTCGTCCATTTTCTTCGGAGCTTAGGCTGCATGAATTCCCTCGGTTAAATAAACTTGTCAACTGAAGAATTCTTGATCCTATTAAAAGGGATGGCAAGTAACTGATCAGTGGGGATCAGTGGGAATGCTGGGGATGATTGTTCCCATTCTTGTGGGATTTATTTAAGAGTACATTATTTTATCTATTGTTGTGTGAATATTATTTGCTTCAGAATAGTCTCATATTAAAGTAATGTGCAGTTTAATGGTTCCAGGGCAGCATGCTTGTACAGTGACGGGGCATTAAAGTGCACATTACTTGAATATGAGACCGTTCTGAAGCAAATAATTTTCACACAACAATAGATATATAATGTACTCTTAAATGAATCCACAAGGATTGAAACAATCATCCCCCAGCATTCCCACTGATTTCCACGGATCAGTTACTAGCCATCCCCTTTAACGCTGTTTACAGGGGATTCGGAGGTGGTGGGCACATTATCTCTTACTCCAGATTCCTCATAGAATACAGATTAAACAGCAAAAAGCTAAGTTGTTTTTAATATTTCTCGGATTCTTCATTACGAGATTCTGTATGAATTTTTTGAAGAATAGGGAGTCATGCAGCCGTGCAGAAATACGGCCTTGCTGCAAATAATAAGGTTACCTTCACTGGGTAGTGTTGGTCACAACCGAATCATGATGCAGCCTTCAGTACCATGGTCCCAATATGTCCTTGCTCTTGTAGATAGGCTTACGATAATATTTTCTGAACATAGTCTCATGAACTCATCCTGCAGTTCCCTGATCTTCAACTATAAAGGATGCACTTCTACAGAAGAAAAAGTAGTTTCAAGTATGTGCTCAATGAGGACATCCATTTCATCAAATGTACTGTGTGGTTCATTGTATGTGTAATCCTGCCTCTTGGAGAATAACTTTAATCCATCTTGCAATTGTAGAAACTGTATATTTATTAGCATGTGTGGTCTTTTGTAGCTGATGAAGAGATTCTGCCCCCATTTCTAAATGGTTGTATTGTCGCCACCAACCTGCTCACGTGGTGTACCACACACAATCTCTTGTCCACTGGATACACTTTAGCTTCCACTTTGCACCCAACTACTCTTGGTCTTGTTTGTTTGATGGGTTCATCAATGTAGAGAACCTTGTTCTTTGTGGTTTTAGACCTATCCAATCTGAGCTTGTAAAGAGTTTTAACTCGCCTTGGCCTTTTACACTTGTGCCCGTGCCCCTCCGGCTTTAGCGCCTTTTTCTTAGGAAGAGAGGAGGCCGGGGAGCAGTTGTATCACCCCTAAATGTAATATCAACGCTAAATGTAATATCGACCCTAAATGTAATACACCTTAACCCTAAATGTAATAACAACCCTAAATGTAATACATTTTAACGCTAAATGTAATAATCAAGTCAACCCTAAATGTAATACATTTTAACCCTAAATGTAATAACCGGAGACAACCCTAAATGTAATACACTTCAACCCTAAATGTAATATCGACCCTAAATGTAATACATGTCAACCCCAAATGTAATACATGTCAACCCTAAATGTAATACCGACCCTAAATGTAATATCGACCCTAAATGTAATACATTTCAACCCTAAATGTAATATCGACCATAAATGTAATACACCTCAACCCTAAGTGTAATAACAACCCAAAATGTAATACATTTCAACCCTAAATGTAAAATCGACCCTAAATGTAATGCATCTTAACGCTAAATGTAATAACAACCCTAAATGTAATACATTTTAACGCTAAATGTAATAACAATCCTAAATGTAATTCTTGTCAACCCTGTTAAATATAATATATTCAACGCTTAAAGTAGAAATTCAAAGAGCTCGAAACACAAATGTGATAAAGAAAAATATTGAATTTGAACATCTGTCCTAGGTGTACACAAAATATCGAGAGAAAAGAACAAGGCCAACTATTTTTGATTAATTATTGAAATCGGGCGAAAAAGTGAACTCGAAATGCCCCGATGAACGGTCTGCCGATACCCCTTCCAGATGACGTCACGCACTGGATTCGTACTCTGAAAGTACACGTTCGCTCCATAGACTACTACCGTGAATTGTTTTCAGTGTTGTGTTTAGGAGCCTAGCAAGTCCAATTATTTAGTTTATTAGCAGTTTTCTTGCATGTCTCCTTGTAGTTCAGAGTTTTTCCTTACATTTCATCCTCATAAAATATGAAATTTGTGAATGCTAGCGGCGCATAAAAGAGATTTCTTTCAGACGTTTTTGTCCGCATTTCGGTTCCGTGCCTTCAAAAAGTAGATCCGGTCACAGCAAGCTGGATGGTACGTCTCGCTCTCAGCTGGTCTCAGCCGTTCATGCACTGTGCTGGATTGTGGTTCGCTCTGCGTTGTGTGTGTTTGCGTGTGTGTGAATATATTAGTGTTCGTGCTGTGATTTGTTCCTCGGTCTAGTGAGAACTGTGCGTAAACACGTGTGTGTATGGGAACATGTACGTACATATGTACTTCGAACATGTGCGCCAGCTCCATGCCCCCTCGACGTTCTACGCATGACATCCTGATCACTCGCTCTCTATGCATGTTTTTGTTTGTAATAATGACGGATGAACATAAACTCAATACTGTACGAGTAATGTTCGCCACACGTAATCTGTGTATTTCGTATACTGTTCTACGAAGCGAATTGCTGCTACATTGTATGACAGGGTGGAAGAATGAGCCGTGAGGAAGTACAAAATTAATGATCTCTTCTTTTTCCACATTTTTTTTTGTCTAAACCGCCGCCGTCATTCATCGTACACCGAGACTCTAAATCGTACGGAGCCGAATATTATACTGCTTTTTCATTTTTTTTTTTAACGTCAAGGCAGACATCAGACATTTACTTTACCATCAAACGTAGCTGAATGTTACTGTTATTCATTTCGAAATGTTATAGCAAATATCCGACATTTATTTTAGCATCATATGGAGCACAATGTTGCTGCTATTCACTTCCAAACGTAAAAGCAATCATCTGACATTTATTTTGGCATCTTCTGGAGCCGAATGTTATTTCTATTTACTTTCGAAAGTTAAAGCAAACATCCGACATTTATTTAATCATCGTATGGAGTTGAAAATTATTGTTATTCATTTTCGAACGTCAAAGGGATCATTCGACATCTATTTTAGCATCTTCCGGAGCTAAATGTTATTGCTATTTACTTTCGAATGTAAAAGCAAAATTCCGGCATTTATTTTATCATCGTACGGAGTTGAATACTATTGTTATTCATTTCCAAACGTCAAAGCAAACATCAAACATTAATAACTATTTTACCATCGAACGCAGCTAAATATTACTGTTATTCATTTCGAAATCTTAAAGCAAACATCCGACAGTTATTCCAGCATCGTATGGAGCAGAATATTACTGCTATACACTTTCGAACGTAAAAGCAATAATCTGACACTTATTTTAGCATCTTCCGGAGCCGAATGTTATTGCTATTTACTTTCGAAGGTAAAGACAAACATCCGACATTTATCTAATCATCGTACGGAGTTGAATATTATTGTTATTCATTTCCGAACGTTACAAGGGATCATTCGACATTAGCATCTTCCTGAGCTGAATGTTATCTTTATTCATTTCCGAACGCAAAATCAAATATCTGACATTAATTTTAGCACCGTACGGGGCTGAATCTTACCGTTATTCATTTCCAATTATTTTAGCATCTTACGGAGCCGATTGTTGCCGCTGTTCATTTCCAACAGTAAAGGCAAACATCCGACTTTTTCGGTGGCCCGATCGGGCCACCAAAATCTTCATTTCTGAAATATTGTCGGCCCGACGTGCGTTTTTTTAGTGTCGAGCCCTGCCTAATGAATATAGATGATCGCAAGTGTAAAAATGAAATATGATTCGTCCCCCCCCCCAAAAAAAAAACATGCAAGAATGTTTGTGCCTAGCTGCATTTATCTGGACATGAATCTAAAAAAGGAATTACAAAACCTCTTTATTATTATCATTATCATTATTAACGAACCATCAGAAAATCAAAGCTAATCTTAGGTTCAGATTAACATCTTTTTTTTTTCTTTTTCCATTGTCGAATTAGCAAACCTTCAGAGTATCGACTCTCGAGCTAGCTTGTTTCATTTTCGGATAAACGAACTTTCACAGTAACGTGCAAATATAATTTTTTTTAGTTGGGCATTAGGAAATGTTCAGAAAACGTGTATAGACGGGTGGTTAAAAAAAAGGCCAAAAAATAGGTTTGAATTTTAGTTTGGCATCGCGTATCTCTTTGCGTGGTGCTCGTTATTCTGAAAAAGAATAAGATTCACTATCCCGATGGGTAGTTATTTCGAAACACGCATATTGCAGGTGCGGATGTTTGTTAATCTGACAAATTTAATTATGGTTTGTTTAACTTGATTTGTGGTTCGAAAAGTTCGTTTATCTGAAATTGAATTACGCGGCAAGAAATTACTTATTTCGTTTTCGGATAAACGAACATTCAAGAATATGAAACGTTTTTGAGCGAACAGGACTTCGAAATAACAAAACTTAATTTTCATCTTTTTCTCTTTTCGATTTACGAACCCTTTTTTTTTCAGTTTTTGGATAATTGAACCCTCGGGAGTGACGATCTTTTACAGTTACGAACAGTAACTCCCCCCCCCCCCCTCTCTCTCTCATAAGTTTATGTCGCAGTTTGACATCTTTAATTTCTTTGTTTGTCTGGTATTTATTATTCCTAAAATAATGAAAAAAGAAGAAGACATGAGATACATTTGTACGTATTCTATGATAATTCGTTATTCCAAATCTGAAACACGCAAAATCCCTGTGCCAATGTTTTTCTTCCGAAAATATAAGAGGGTTTGTTAATCTAAACATTTGTAGCATAATTTTGAAGTTTGGTTAATGTGAAAATGGGGAAAAGGCTTGTTAATCTGAAAACGAATTGAATTTGTTCCCAGATTAAATTTCTTATTTCTTAAATTTTAGATTAGCGAACCTTTGGAATAGAGTAACAGTCAGCAACATGTTTTCTCTTTTTTTTTTCATAACTCAGAATAGAAATAATGTACAAAATGGAGAAGTATTTTAAAGCAGGAAAATAAGGCATTTTAAGTTTAACACTGTTTATTCCATTTTTTTTTAGGTAAGTACAAATAATTCTTACAAGAAATAGAAAAGGAAATAGAGAGAAAGAGAGAAAGAGAGAGAGAGATAGCCCTATTTTAGGCAAATTAGATGAGAGAAATAAAGAATTATTACGTTTATAATCCTGGCTGGGTCTTCGATTTGTCAAACATTTTCACTGTTCATTCCTCCAGGCCCCATACCGTTCATGACCGCCAAGAATGCGCCAGTACGCGCGGTTTCTTTTTTGTCAAATGGTCTCTCTCCTCTACCACCCCCCCCCCCCCATCCCCAAGTCAGGCACCTTGCACTCGTGGAATTTGTATTGTTTCTTGGTAAACTTGGTGTTCACTTTTGACCGCGCGTTATTGATTTGTGTTATTTTTATCTTGAATCACGCACTGTGCCCGGTATCCACATGGAGCACGCACAACCAGTGACTACCCGACTCACCTGTAGGTAGCTAACGGCGAGCAGAAAATGGCACAGTTTTTCTGCTACCGCTATTTTCTACTTCCAAAATAGGCTCATACATCGTATTGGAATAAAAACGAACTTCGTTCGATATCGATGAGTGTTGGTGTGGCATCGCAATGCAATACCCGGGCTTCTTCAAGTAAGTCAGTGTTCGACAGTTGTTGAAATCGTGACATCGCTAAACAGTTGTTAGTTTTGGGCTTGCGTGTGCATGATTTCATGGGTTTGTTGAAGGGAAAATGTGGAGAAAAAAAGTGGCTTCAAAATTATTTGTCTGCCCGATTCGGGCAAGCATTTTTCTCCTTGTTCAGAACACTTTTACGACTTTGATTTTCACTTGCCCGAGCAATCGGCAAGTGCTTATGTCCGCCCTGCTATTAGACCTTACCATAGTCACATCATTCAAAGCTATAGGTACCTCCTTGGTCTGACCGGTTTGAGGTCAGCAACTAGGCAGGCGCAATGGCGTGATAGCTATCTTAGCAGATGTCATTTACGGAAGTTTTACGAGCGAGTGCACACTGGTGAAGCAGTGATGTAATTGCGAAAACATCGAACCTTGTCGATGATACGCAAACAAACTTCTCTTACCACCTCCCTGGTTAGACTCTATCGGGCGCAAACGTAAACAAACACATGTGGTTATGCAAAGCATGGCAAGTACGAGTAGTTCACGTCTAAATTCCTACTCCAATGAAAGTACTTCCATGACTTGGCTAATCACGTAACAGGCCAGGCACGCAGGCAGTGAGGATGGTGGTGCGGCGAGCGGCTACCAATGCGGATCAGAGCAGTAGAGCCACTTCACCGCGGATTAATAGAAGTACATACATGTATTGCATGCGAGCGATCGCGAGCTACGAGACTGGGCTGCACAAGTTATCTCGATCCTCGTTTTCAAATCTCTCCTATTTTGATATTTCGCCAGTTTTCGTAAGTCTGCTTGTTGTTGTCAACATCACCATGTCTTAGATTATCAATCCTGTCACGGACATCTTCATGATTTCCAATTAAACGCTTTATATGACCAGCGAAACTTGAACGCGGTAACATTACAAACGTAAGAAAAATAAGATTTCCTAAGTAGCTTGAATTCCTGACTATTGACGAAAATATTTGTAAGAATTACAAAAAATCGAGAGAGAAATGTTTTTTCATTACTATTAAACCATGAAAAGTTATATTTCATTCAATTCGACTTTTACATAAGGACATAAAATGCAAAGGAATCAGGTTGTACCTCCGTTAACATTGTACACACATTCACCGGGCAGAGTCCGCAAATCCAGTGCGTGACGTCAGGCGAAACGGGCATCTTTCCTGACGAATTGGCCTTTATCAGGCTCCAGAAAACCGCAATTTATCGTGAGCGTTTATTTCTTTCTAACAACGCGAAAGCGAGGTAACAAAATTCCATTGCCTTCTATGTCTTCTGAGCTTTGTAATGATGCCTAAATTGCAGAATTTAATGATCTCTTTGAATGTCTACTTTAATGTAATTACGACCTTAAATGTAATACACCTGATTATAGAGAGGGTAAGCAACGCAGAATATTGGGCAAAATGTCAGGGGGTATACGAAGGAGATACTCTTGAAAGAACGACAATAGTTGCTTCGTCTTCTTTTTGTTGTTTACCCAGGTAAAAATCACACAGTCTTATTAAATCTATTGTTTGCTGCAAAGTTAACTAGGTGCATGTCACATAGTTCCTGAATCTATTACTTTTATCATACTATCACATGAACATTTTGTATTCCAATCTGTATTCAGTGTTCATTATTGCTTAGAGCTGTTGAAAAAGGAAAAAAAAATGGGCAAAAGTTAAGTCAGTTTGCCTTACATTCATATATCATATAGGAAAGTCAATATACAAATGGTGACTCAACGATGATAAAAAAGACATCTATTTCTTTTTGCTTCACTGGCATTTTTAAATTTACTTCGTGTACCCTCCCCACGACCAATTGTCCCAGTTTCGTGTTGTATCACCCCTAAATGTAATATCAACGCTAAATGTAATATCGACCCTAAATGTAATACACCTTAACCCTAAATGTAATAACAAACCTAAATGTAATACATTTTAACGCTAAATGTATTAATCGAGTCAACCATAAATGTAATACATTCTAACCCTAAATGTAATAACCGGAGACAACCCTAAATGTAATACATGTCAACCCTAAATGTAATATCGACCCTAAATGTAATACATGTCAACCCTATATGTAATATCGACCCTAAATGTAATACTTTTTAACCCTAAGTGTAATATCGACCCTAAATGTAATACTTTTTAACCCTAAATGTAATATCGACCCTAAATGTAATACATATTAACCTTAAATGTAATATCGACCCTAAATGTAATGCACCTCAACCCTAAATGTAATAACAAACCAAAATGTAATACATTTCAACCCTAAATGTAATATCGACCCTTAATGTAATACATCTTAACGCTAAATGTAATATCGACCGTGAATGTAATACATTTTAACGCTAAATGTAATAATCGAGTCAACCCTAAATGTAATACATTTTAACCCTAAATGTAATAACCGGAGACAACCCTAATTGTAATACATGTCAACCCTAAATGTAATATCGACCCTAAATGTAATACATGTCAACCCTAAATGTAATATCGACCCTAAATGTAATACTTTTTAACCCTAAATGTAATATCGACCCTAAATGTAATACATCTTAACCCTAAATGTAATATCGACCATAAATGCAATGCACCTCAACCCTAAATGTAATACATCTTAACCCTAAATGTAATATCGTCCCTAAATGTAATGCACCTCAACCCTAAATGTAATAACAACCCAAAATTTAATACATTTCAACCCTAAATGTAATATCGACCCTTAATGTAATACATCTTAACGCTATTCTATCGATCCTAAATGTAATACATCTTAACGCTAAATGTAATAACAACCCTAAATGTAATACATTTTAATGTTAAATGTAATAACAATCCTACATGTAATTCATGTCAACCCTATCAAATATAATATATTCAACGCTTAATGTAATCACGACCTTAAATGTAATACACCTGATTATAGAGGGTAAGCAACGCAGAATATCGGGCAAAAGGTCAGGGGGTATACAAAAAAGATATGACGCGACTTTCTCTCGCACTTTTGAAAGAACGACAACAGTTGCTTAGACTGTTTTTTGTTGTTTACCCATGTAAAAATCACAGTCTTATTACATCCATTGTTTGCTGCAAAGTTAATTAGGTACATGTGACATAGTTCTTAAATCTATTACCTAAATCATACAATAACATAAACATTTTGAATGCTTCTTTCCGAAAGGGTGTAGTACCACATCAGTGGAAAGGTGCTGAAATAGTTCCGATCCCCAAGTGTGCATCCCCCACCGTACAGGATTTGCGCCCGATAGCTCTCACGAGTTACTTTGCAAAAACTGCAGAATCGTTCATTGCTAAATGGTTAGTTGAAGACATAGCTCAGCATATTGATCCCAACCAGTACGGAAATCGGAAAGGCCTGTCAACAAATCACTACCTCATCCAGTTGCTTCACCAAATACTGACAAATGCTGAAAATTCAAAGGCGATATCAACGATTGTTTTGACCGATTTTTCTAAGGCATTCGATAACATAGACCATAATATCCTCGTACAGAAGTTGCTGGACATGGGTGTAAGACCCTGCCTTGTTTCTTGGATCGTGAGTTTTCTTGAATTTCGTTCTCAGTGTGTTAAGTACCATGGAAAGCTATCGGACTGGAAAAACATAAATGCAGGTGTCCCCCAGGGCACTAAACTTGGGCCAATTTTATTTCTGATAATGACCAATGATGTATGTTCAAATGTTCCAGTCCAGCATTTAAAGTATGTGGATGATATGACTTTGATTGAGAGTAGGAAAATGACTCAACCATCCAACATGCAGCATGCTTTGGATGAAATTAACCAGTGGACCAGACACAACAATATGAAATTGAACCCCTCAAAGTGTGTATCAATGACAATAACTTTCTGTAAAAACCCTCCTCTGCATAATGCTTTGTTCATTGCAGACGTTGAACTAGGTACTGTCACCCAGACAAGGATATTAGGTGTTGTGATTCAATCAAACTTGAAATGGGATGGTCATGTTACTGAGGTCCTAAAAAAGTGCAACAAAAAGTTATACATGCTTCGCTCCCTCAAACGTTTCCACCTCCCCACAGCTCATTTAGTTACTGTATACTCAGGATACATACGTCCTGTTCTTGAGTATGGCTGCCCAGTGTTCAGTGGCTCCCTCACAAAGAAACGTGAAAGTCAGTTAGAAATAATTCAGAAAAGAGCCTGCAGAATAATATTAGGCAAAAATTATACATCGTACATTACAGCTTGAAACCTGCAAGTTGGGCACTTTAGCTGAAAGGAGAAGACAGCTGGGTCTAGAATTTGCTTGTCGGATGGTTAAAAACCCGCTCGTATCCCACTGGCTACCTGCTAGACACCAAGGGCAGCAATACAAATGTAAAACAAAACGGTTTCAGGACAGTGCAATTCCATATTTCATTAATCTACTGAATAATAAAGATTACAAGTTTTTATGCATTTGTATAAGTAGCATTTCAAGTATGATGTTTTCCGGCTGTTTGTTCATCAGTCTATTTGCCTGTGTTGTTTTTGATATGGTATTATTTGTAATAGAAAAATATATTGCGGATTTGAGTAAATGACCGGATATTTGGTACATATGAAGTAATAGTGAGGATTTAACTGATTTTATCAGTTTTTGAGCCATAATTTTTATGATTGTTATAGCAGAGACGGGTAGATTTCGCTTTTCCTTTTTTAATTTCGAATATTGTTTTGTTATGGTAAAGAAAAACAATGAGTGTGGATTGAGTTGATCTCTTTTTCATTTCAGATTTTGATTTGAGATATAGTTTCTTTTTGTTTTCTGATGGATATAGTTTTTTGATATGTAGGCCTAAAAGATATGTTTTATTCATGTTGAAAGATGAGCTGTTATTTTGATAATAATTGTTTGAAAGAAAAGAAAGAAATATTGTTTATTCTATTGAAATTTGGCACACGTGATTAATGTGATGTGTAGGTGTGGTTTTTTAAAAATCAAAATTAATATATGTAGATGAAATAGTAATGGAATTTTTTTAATGATTAGTTGCGTAATGATATGTTGACAGTGAATTTTTTCCCTTTTTCCTCATTTTTTCTTTTTTCGTTTTTCTTTTCTTTTTGAAAAAGTAATCTGAGTATTGATGGGCTGGTACCCTCACTGATTTCATTATCAGTTGTAATAGTAATGATTTTTTTTTTAATTCAGTGTTGAGCAGTGTTGCCATGTTGACAGGATATTTTTTATCTCCTTTTTCTTTTCGTTTTTGTAAAAGCAATTTCAGAATTGATTGGGGTGGTACCCTCATAGATTGATCACTTCTTGTGATTTACCACATGTGACCACTGTAATATTTGTTCTATTTTATGTCATGTCGTTATATCATTGTTTGTACTGATCACCGAAGAAATCTGTCTGTTTTTATAACTATGATTGTAAAACATGTGCAATTCAGCCTTTGGCTGCCAGACATGATTTTTGATAAAACCTGTTCAATTCAAAATTCAATTCAATTCAATTCAATTCAATTTTGTATTCCAATCTGTATTCAGTGTTCATTATTGCTTAGAGTTTTGTTGAAAAAGAAAAAAAACATGGGCAAAAGTTAAGTCAGTTTGCCTTACTCATACATTCACATATCATAGCAAAGTCAATATACAAATGGTGACTCAAAGATGATAAAAAAAACATCTACTTCTTTTTGCTTTACTGGCATTTTTAAATTTATTTCGTGTACCCTCCCCACGACCACTTGTCCCAGTTTCGTGTCACTAAAAGTATAGTAGTGATTACCAGGAGTAGTGAACAATGTCATGAGGCTAATATTTCGGACAGTGATTTGCTGCCATGTCAATGTGTGACAGATATTTCGTCATTGAAACGTTACATAGATAACGACGGTTAGTAAAAAAATAGCGAAATCTTTCTAAATCTTTCTAATTTCTAATTTTCTCAATCTACTCGCTCTATCATCCCTTTTTATCAGTAGGTATATGTTTTTTTTTTTACTTGCAATATTATTCATATTCAGAATTTCCTTGCAAAGAATTTTTGCCCATTTTTTTTTTCTTTTTCATCAAAACTTTAAACAAACATGAACACTGAAAGAAGATTGGAATACAAAATGTTTATGTGATTGTATGATAAAGGTATAGATTAAAAAAAAAAACTATGTTGAATGTACCTAATTAACTTTGCAGCAAACAAAGGAAATCAATAAGACTGTGTGATCTTTACCTGGGTAAACAACAAAAAGGAATCTAAGCAACTATGGCTGCTCTCTCAAGAGTGCTATAAAAAGTTGCGTCATATCCCCTTCATATACCCCCTGACCTTTTGCCCGATATTTTGCGTTGGTTACACTCTCTATGATAGTCCATGGGCCAAGACCCGAAAAATTGGTTATTGGTACCACCTGAGGTGGCAAAACCTTTTTGGTGTCATTTTGTTTGTCGTACATAGATATGCTTATCAAGCTATGATAGCATTTCGAAATGAGTAGCTTAGTCATAATAAATGAATTTTTAACCAATTTGGTCTCTTTTTATATCCCTATACTTCTGAATCGAAACTAACCGCTATACAAAGAAGAACACTGTCTTTTGTATGTCCACAGGTGTTCTGTTGTAAACGCGGTGCGCTTAGTCGTTATTCAAGGCAGCGAAGGGAATATCCAAAGGGTTAGGATGTCCACAGCTGTCACGCGGTGCGCTTAGTCGTTATTCAAGGCAGCGAAGGGAATATCCAAAGGGTTAGGATGTCCACAGCTGTCACGCGGTGCGCTTAGTCTTTATCTGAAACAATGTACCGTTATTATATAAAAAGTTCCTAATAAAAGGGATTATCTATACTGTTTTTATGCTACCCTCTCAACAAATACATCAGTTTTAAACAAAAATCACTCTGTTCATTTACAATATTATTTATCATAAAGTATTGTACTGTACCGGTACATTGTTTTTGCATTATCTTTCATTGTTGGATGGAAATAAAGCGACATTGGCGTGGTACTAGTGTTTTCACCGTATAGCGTTTTCACCGGAAATGATAAATAATTTAAAAATATGGTAAATTTCACGAGGGATAGCTTTTGTTGTTGTTGCTATTTTTAGATAAAGGGATATACACTGTATTATAAGCTTAGAATATTCCCTTCGCCGTCTTGAATAAAGACAAGGCGCTGTGGACATCATAACCCTTGGATATTCCCTTCGCTGCCTTGAATAACGACTAAGCTCACCGCGTTTACAACAGAACACCTGTGAACATACAGAAGACAGTGCTCTTCTTTGTATAGCGGTTGGTCTCGATTCAGAAGTATAGGGATATAACAACGAGACCAACTTGGTTAAACATTCATTTATTATGACTAAGCTACTTATTTGGAAATGCTATCATAGCTTGATAAGCATATCTAGGCCCGACAAACAAAATGACACCAAAAAGGTTTTGCCACCTCAGGTGGTACCAATATCTGGCCTGGCCCATGGACTAATAATGAGATTTTTAAATTTAGGGTCGTAATTACATTAAGCGTCAAGATGTGTCACATTTATAGGGTTGGCACGAATTACATTTAGGATTGTTATTACATTTAGCGTTAAGATGTATTACATTTAGGGTTGTTATTACATTTAGCGTTCAGATGTATTATATTTAGGGTCGATATTACATTTAGGGTTGAAATGTATTACATTTAGGGTTGTTATTACATTTAGGGTTAAGGTGTATTGCATTTAGGGTCGATATTACATTTAGGGTTAAGATGTATTACATTTAGGGTCGATGCTACATTTAGGGTAAAAAAATATTACATTTAGGGTCGATATTACGTTTAGGGTTGACATGTATTACATTTAGGGTTGACTCGATTATTACATTTAGCGTTAAAATGTATTACATTTAGGGTTGTTATTACATTTAGGGTTAAGGTGTATTACATTTAGGGTCGATATTACATTTGGCATTGATATTACATTTAGGGGTGATACACGTGTCACTAAGTATAGTAGTGATTACCAGGAGTAGTGAACAATGTCATGAGGCTAATATTTCGGACAGTGATTTGCTGCCATGTCAATGTGTGACAGATATTTCGTCATTGAAACATTACATAGATAATGATGGTTCGTAAAAAATTTGCGAAATCTTTCTAAATCTTTCTAATTTCAAATTTTCTCAATCTACTCGCTCTATCATCCCGTTTCATCAGTAGGTATATGTTTTTTTTTCTTGCAATATTATTCATATTCAGAATTTCCTTGCAAAGAATTTTTGCCCATTTTTTTTTTCTTTTTCATCAAAACTTTAAACAAACATGAACACTGAAAGGAGATTGGAATACAAAATGTTTATGTTATTGTATGATAAGGGTATAGATAAAAAAAAACACAACTATGTCGAATGTACCTAATTAACTTTGCAGCGAACAAAGGCATTAATAAGACTGTGTGATCTTTACCTGGGTAAACAGCAAAAACAAATCTAAGCAACTATTGCTGCTCTTTCAAGAGAGCTATAAAAAGTTGCGTCATATCCCCTTCATATACCCCCCGACTTTTTGCCCGATATATTCTGCGTTGGTTACACTCTCTATAATGAGGTTTTTACATTTACGGTGGTAATTACATTAAGCGTCAAGATGTATCACATTTATAGGGTTGACATGAATTACATTTGGGATTGTTATTACTTTTAGCGTTAAAATGTATTACATTTAGGGTTGTTTTTACATTTAGCGTTAAGATGTATTACATTTAGGGTCGATATTACATTTAGGGTTGAAATGTATGACATTTAGGGTTGTTATTACATTTAGGGTTAAGGTGTATTACATTTAGGGTCGATATTACATTTATGGTTAAGATGTATTACATTTAGGGTCGATATTACATTTAGGGTAAAAAAGTATTACATTTAGGGTCGATATTACATTTAGGGTTGACATGTATTACATTTAGGGTTGACTCGATTATTACATCTAGCGTTAAAATGTATTACATTTAGGATTGTTATTACATCTAGGGTTAAGGTGTATTACATTAAGGGTCGATATTACATTTGGCGTTGATATTACATTTAGACGTGATACACGTGTCACTAAGTATAGTAGTGATTACCAGGAGTAGTGAACAATGCCATGAGGCTAATATTTCGGACAGTGATTTGCTGCAATGTCAATGTGTGACAGATATTTCGTCATTGAAACATTACATAGATAATGATGGTTCGTAAAAAAATTTGCGAAATCTTTCTAAATCTTTCTTATTTCAAATTTTCCCAATCTACTCGCTCTATCATCCCGTTTCATCAGTAGGTATATGTTTTTTTTTTTTGCAATATTATTCATATTCAGAATTTCCTTGCAAAGAATTTTTGCCCATTTTTTTTCTTTTTCATCAAAACTTTAAACAAACATGAACACTGAAAGAAGATTGGAATACAAAATGTTTATGTTATTGTATGATAAGGGTATAGATTTAAAAAAAAACACTATGTCGAATGTACCTAATTAATTTTGCAGCGAACAAAGGCATTAATAAGACTGTGTGATCTTTACCTGGGTAAACAGCAAAAACAAATCTATGCAACTATTGCTGCTCTTTCAAGAGTGCTATAAAAAGTTGCGTCATATCCCTTTCATATACCCCCCGACTTTTTGCCCGATATATTCTGCGTTGGTTACACGCTGTATAATGAGGTTTTTACATTTACGGTGGTAATTACATTAAGCGTCAAGATGTATCACATTTATAGGGTTGACATGAATTACATTTGGGATTGTTATTACATTTAGCGTTAAGGTGTATTACATTTAGGGTCGATATTACATTAAGGGTTAAGATGTATTACATTTAGGGTCGATATTACATTTAGGGTTAAAAATATTACCTTTAGGGTCGATATTACATTTAGGGTTGACATGTATTACATTTAGGGTCGATATTGCATTTAGGGTTGATATGTATTACATTTAGGGTTGTCTCCGGTTATTACATTTTGGGTTAAAATGCATTACATTTAGGGTTGACTCGATTGTTACATTTAGCGTTAAAATGTATTACATTTAGGGTTGTTATTACATTTAGGGTTAAGGTGTATTACATTTAGGGTTGATATTACATTTAGCGTTGATGTTACATTTAGGGGTGATACAGCAGTTATTGGCGTGCGAGGCGAGCTCGCCGTTTTCGCTGCTGATGCTATCCCAGTCAGCATCTCCGATTCGAACGTCTGCTTTGCTGGCGGTGATTCAGCCGAACTAATGTCCGTCGTAGTCCGTCATAATTTATCGATACGAGAGCCGAACTGCATTTTCCAGATTCAGTGCTGCCTATGAATAACCGCATTGCGTGTGTGTGTGTGTGTGTGTGTGGGAAGGGGGGGGGGGAGGTTGAGAGCTGCTGCCCAGCTCCCCGGTTACACGGCCCCTCGAATCCTGCAATCGCCCTGGAAGATACCTCGAGTTCACTGGATGATCTTGCCATAAAAACAGGGTGAAGACATGGATACTTGCTTGACCGCTCCTTGTGCATTTAAAATCCAAAGACCAAGCTTACCAGCAACCATCCACAGACCTATCTGACTATAGGCACGTTGACATTGTTGTCTAAATACAACCATGGCAGATGAAAGGCTTCACTACCTTGGAGGTAGATGAATTTTACTACCATCTGTATGGAGTGAATGTGTTTGCGTATGATGTCAAGGGAGCCTCTGAGATCTGTGAAGTGCTGCATCATTCTGAAAGCACTGCTTTATCAACTTCGCACTGCTTGACCTCAATCCTCGGCAGTGACAGATTCAGGATTGCTCAGGACTCTTCCCCCCCCCTCCTTGCCGTAAGAAGGCAACCTTGTACAGGGCTTTGAAAGTTTTTTTTTTTTTTTTACTTCTGTCATCAGTGTCCGATGATTTTGTCCGTAACCATGTATATCTGCAGTACCTGTATATGGTAGCATTTTTCTGTACTTATTAGCATTTTTCTTTTAATAGAGAGATGCATATCACAAGCCTTGCATTTTGTTTTCTCTCCACTCTGAACATTATTTAATAACTAGCATGCATCAAAGGCTTATCAATCTAGTGTGTTAGTATTACATGCTGATATTTAACCTGCATATAGAATATGATACCAATGATGCTATTTTTTGTATGACGTTAAGTACATTTCTTGTTGCAAAAAAATAAATGCTCAACACTCCATTTATAATTTCTGGTGAAAATCGTAACTTATTTGACTTATTGGGAGTTGTGCATCATAAATGAACAACTTTTTGTTAAGATATTGTAACACTCTTCAGATAATCAGCAATGTATATTTTGGTCATTCTTATTGTACAGAAGAGTGGGGCCATTTTGAATTTTTGCTTTTAGAAGAATATAAATACATATAGACCATCCAACTGGACCCCAAGACCAGCTTAGCATAGCTGACTTTGTGCTATTTGCTTCTTTGTTTGTTCATTTACATCTTCTCAGATGGAAATGAACAAAGAAAGAAGCACATATTAGCATTTTATATACATTGCAAGCGGCAACCAACATATTTTTACAAAACTTGATATGCAGCCTATTACGGGATAGGAAAAAACTTGTTTTATATTTCCATGTTTGTTTGTTTTTTGCCACTCATAGTATACGAGTAAAGTTGTGGCGGCCATTTTGAATTAAAAATGTGTAATGCTTAAAATGGTAAATGCACGTACTTGAAATAACATTCTCTTGGATATGCAGATTGAATTAGTCAAGGAACGAAATTTTAAAAAAGAGTTTGATGGAGTAATGAAAAATGGTCATAACTGTGATTAAAATGGCCAAATTAGCATTTCTGACGGCCATCTTGGCTTTTTTGCATTTTACCGAAAATGCTCACGGTTACGCGAGTGGCATCAAACAGATTTGGAATTAGCACCCTTCGAATTGACAAGAAAAAAAAAACATTGTATTTATCCCCCCCCCCCAATAAAAAAGGTATGTTACCTTAGCTCTATCCTGGACTTTGACTGACGATTTAAACTTTCTCTTTGGTTTTGTATACGCGGGCCAAGGAGATCTTACACTAATAAAGCGATATGATACTGTTTTTGGTTGACTTGAGATGGGGATTCAGTTGTAACTTTTTGCGAGATATTTAGTAAAGAAGGGTATGCAATTCTAGGAGGTATTGCAATTATGTTTTCATTAAAAAAAAAAATCGGTTATGAAAATAGCTGAGAGACAAAGTCGTCCTATAATAAAAAAATGGATCCACATTTTTATTAATATTTATAATTTAATATTTATCATTTAAGTGATTTCTTATATCTCCCAAAAACTTTGAACCTAAATTTCAAAACTATACCATCGCTCAAAAAAAAAAATGAAATTAAATGAAAATCTCGACTCCCTCAGAAAGTTCACAATTTCTAATATTGTGCTACCCATCCCCCTTCTCTCCCCCCCCCCCACAAAGAAACAATCCTTGTTAAAGTGCTGTAAGTAGATCTATTCTACAATATTGAAATAATGTGATTCAATTTCCTGCATTCGATAGTGTTATGTTGTTATTATTTATATTTACAAAAGCTTTCGATAGTATAGTTCAACAGATTCTTCTTGAAAAAACTTCATTTCATTGGCATACGGGATACTACCCACAAGTGAGTTAAGTCATAATTGTCATCTCGTTCTCATTATGTTTACATGAATGGAATACGATCGGAGAAAGCTACACTTAAATGTGGTATACCGCAAGGGTCTGTACTCGGCCCGTTACTGTTTTCATTAAACATTAATGTATATATATATATATATATATATATATATATATATATATATATATGATCTCAGGAAAGTAGTCCTAAAATCTAAATTATCATTGTATGCTGATGATACTTGTATTGTTACAGTTCCAAAAATGCATCTGAAATTAAGTCACGTCTTGAAAGTGACTTACAAGCTATATCGACATTGCTTGCTTGTAATAAACTTGGGTTGAATTTAGCAAAATGTGAATTCTTACTAATTGGTACAAGAAATCGCCATAAGAATGTAGATAAAACACTTACAATATCATTAGATGGTGATGCGATTAAGAGAGTAAAAACTATAAAATATCTCGGCATTGTTATCGATGAATATTTTGAATGGGGGCACACTAGTGTCAAACACATGAAGTCCAAGATTGCTAAATGTGTATACCTTGAAAAGAGGATTCAACCTTATATATCTCAGAATGAAGCGCTGATACTGTATAAAACTTTGATAAAATGTCATTTGGATTATTGTGTTGGAGTTTTGGGCAACACTGGAAAGGGGTACATTGAACAGTTAAACCTGTTGCAAAACCGAGCACTTAAGATTGTGCTTATGGTGAATAAAAGATACCCAACTGAACAACTTTTCCACCAACTCAAGATTAATAGAGTCACAGAAAAGGATTAATGAAAGAATGATGCTGTTTATTCATAAGATATTATATGGGGACGGGTGGTCCCTGATTATATAAGTCGCAGGTTTATTCTTCAAAATCTTCATTATGTTACACGGAAGTCAAAACATAGCATCTGTGTTCCTCGAGTCAAAACAAACTATGGGAAAAGACGATTAGGATACAGGGGGGCAGTTGCTTGGAATAATCTAACTACTGATCTCAAAAGTAAAAGATTCATATCTATTTCGTGTCTGTCCCCTTTACAGCCTCTATGGGTAGGGCGTCTTCTTGAGATCCCTAGTGTTTTAATGGTATCCCAAGTGCCCAGGTCAATTCGTTGGATTCGTTGAATGGTTCCGTTCCTACCTTACTAATAGAACCCAGTCTTTCGTCGTTGGTGGTTCTGAGTCACAAGCCACCTCCTCTAATGTTCCCCAAGGGTCTGTGATTGGCCCACTGGCCTTTACACTCTTCTCATCTCCATAAGAGGATGTCATCAAGCACCATGACATAAGGTGTATGACCTATGCAGACGATACTCAAATTTACCTTGTCTTCAAGAAGCAGCATCAGTCTACTGCTATACAAAGACTCAGTGCATGTGTCTCGGACATTAAGAGTTGGTCAATACAGAATGGTTTGAAGCTAAATGAAAGCAAAAAAGAATGTATATATTTCACAAGCAGGCACAGGATTCCAAGCCCAATTAGTACGATTTCTTTAGATGATGCTACTATACAATGCTGCACAGATGCAAGGAACTTGGGTGTTATATTTGATCACAATCAGTCTTTGAAGACTCATGTGAACAATGTGTGCAGATCAGCCTCATTTGCCCTACACAAAACTGACAGCATCCGCCAATTTCTGACGAAAAATACAACCCAGAGACTCGCTCAGGCACTAGTTATGTCTCGCATTGACTTTTGCAACAATCTCTTGTATGGTCTGCCTGATGCGCAAATCAACAAACTGCAGAGAGTTCAAAATTCAGTTGCCAGGCTTATTGCTAAACGTCGTTCACGTGAGTCGGTTACCCCACTACTGAGAGAACTGCATATGTTAAGAATCCACGAACGAATTGACTTCAAGATTCTTTTGTTAACTTTTAAATGTTTGCGAAATATTGCACCGGTTTATCTTCAACAGTTGATAACTGAATACCTACCCTCCCGGAACTTGCGTGTGACAACAAATCACTTTTAATACCTCCTCCTGTCAATACACAATCTTATGGTTCAAGAGCTTTTCAGTCAGCATCACCTCAACTCTGGAACAGTTTACCTGAATGCTTGAAACAAACAGACTCAGTAGACAAATTTAAATCCATGTTAAAAACGTATTTGTTTATTGAGTGGTATTATGACTGTGTCTCATATCTTATAACGTTACTGAAACTGTACCTTCTTCTTCTTTCTCTCTTTCCTTTCCTCTTCTTCCCTTTCTATTGTTTTCGTTTTCCCACAGCTCTTAGAGACATTTTATGTAATAACGCGCTATATAAATGTTGTGAATTATCATTATTATTACTTTCAAGAAAAAAAAAGTTTAGAAGACATGAAAGGTAAGTCATGTATATAATTTTTTGAAGAATTGAATATAATTTTGAATTGATATTTGAATGGATTGTAAGGTACAAATGGTGAATGGTTTGGATGTCTAGAGGGGGTATATACATGATCTGGGAGGGGGCGGTGATATCTTTGTTATCTTAACTTTAATTTTCTGATTATTGTGTAGATTTGTGTTATGAAAATTATTATGTTTAAACTTACTTTGTGGATGTAGTGCAACAAATGTTGGCAACAAATATTGATGTTTTTGTTTGTTTTTACTTAAATAATTTCTTATCATGTTAATACGATTTTTGTACCCTGATCCACGGCCCCATTGAAAAACAGCATATTCGCTGATTGGGCTCATTTATCCGTGGTAAAATAAAATGAATGAATGAAATGAAATGATATTTGATGGCAAGTTGTTCAGAAATATTTTACCGTCCTTTTTATTTTATGATTCTTCCACAGTATGGATAAAACCAAAGAAAAACACATGATCAGAAATTTTAAAAGAAAAGCACCTCAAATTTTAAATTAATAAAAACATATAGTTTCTTCGAGACCTCTAGCTGTACTTCTAAAGCAAAAAAAAAAAAAAAGAAAGAAAAAGCCAAAAAGGCAAAAAAAGGAAAAATAAAACAGAAAAGATTTAAAAAAATCCGAATGCACAGGATTTACGTAATTTTTCTGGGATTATTTGGACGTGACATGAGATTTTTTTATGTTTTTGATACAGACAAAAAATATTTTTCTTTTCAGCATGACACTTTATGAAATTATCTACTTCTTCTTTGCTACGAATGTTAGAAGCTGTGTTAAATTCCTTGTCCGGCTTCCTTGCTATTGGGTAATACAGCAAATTGTTAATAGTTACTTCATCCTGCTGTTGTGTAAAACGGAAATGAGGTCCAAGAACCGCATTTTCTATCTCCTTCAGTATTTTGAGTACGTTGTTGAACCTGCCTATTCTCTCTCTTGATGTCGTAGGAAATTTTATCAAAACTACTACTAACATGGGTGTTTTCACAATGACTGCCAAGGCAATCACATACGAGCCAACTGAGTCTATCATCATCAAGGACAATAAAGGAGTTGTTTTCGATAGCAGGCACACCGATAGGATATCCCACAGTGAGTTCATGATTAATGTTTGTTTTTAACCTAAACAGAAAACGGGTGTCATGTACAAATTATATCACTGAAACGACATCGTTTTAGGAGTCACAATTTAAGTATGAAATTTAATTAAAAGATATAGAAATGAAAAACTGTAGAAACAAACTCTGTCGCATATTTTTACTAAGTTTAGAGAAGGGGCATAAATATGGAAAGTGCATGACATGAACCAAAGTCTTTGGGTGCGTTCGAACTGTACCGTACCGTACTGTACCGAGCCAAACGTGGACCGCGCATACGTCACAATGCAAAAACATCATTCTCTTTGTTCGAGACAGTTGTAAGTAGTTCAAGCGCCAGGTGGATGACATTCTTGCTACAAACAAGCGTGACCTTTTCTAAAAAAATAACTCGTGAGGTACGCTTTCTCAACAGAGCGCTCGATCGCTCTCAAACTGGCATGGTACGGTACGGTATACGCTTTAGTTCAGTTCGCTTTGGTTCGCTTTAGACGCTGGGACGTACCCTTTATTTACACAGTCACAGTGGAGATTTCCAGTGATATTCCAAAAAAGCTAGACATTTTCTGTCAAGTGACAATAGGCTACTTGCTTTATTTACCGTTAATATGCCATTCGAAATTCGATATAGCAATGGGGGTGAAGTATCTCTTCCTCTTTTTGTGACTTCTTTCTGTCTCTTTGTTAGAAACATAAAATAAAAATGTTGTATTCATCACTCAGAGGTAAAAACGCAATCAAAATAGGAAATGCATCAAAACACAGAAAAATGCTTTTACCTCCGCCAAGGGAGGAGGTAATGTTTTTTTTTTTTTTTACCGTTGGTTTGTTTGTTAGTTTCTCCGTGTGCAAAATAATTCAAAATATACTCAACGGATTTAGATGAAAGGTTGAAAAGGAAACAACTAACAAATAATGATCAAAGTTTGGTAGTGATCCGGGAATTTTGGGGGAATTTATGAAGGATTTTTGATATTTTGGCCGGTAGGGTCAATGAACTTGAGATTTCAAGATGCGTTTTTAAACGCACACTAAAGTGCGTGCTCTAGTTTCTGTTAGGGCGAGGCGCGCCATGCATAAGTAGCTGCTAAGCGGAGGTCTGCGCTCTCAGAGTGCTTTTCTGGTTTTGAAATGTAATAATGATTATCTACATTTCTTCCCATGTCACTGTCTGCGAAGTACCCAGTGAGGCAGATTGCGTGATAGTAGTGTACAAGTGAGTATCAATGTTTCGTTACTTTAAGTAACTTCTGATTATACCACCTTTTATCGTCTTTCTTGATTTTTTTTTTTTTTTTTGGGGGGGGGGGTTAAATTCATCGTTTTTAAGGCGTAATAAGTAATGTTAATGTTTTAACGTTCAAAGCAAGATGATACGGGAACGTTAGACAAATAAAAGGTATTAATGCTTACTTGTTTGTACTGATCATGGAGACATGAACATATTGTTATCCCTGTCTGGCTATGTATTTTCTCAACGACTCGCATGTCAAATTTGTCATATTGTTTCTTGTACAATCTGTTGAAAAATGTGAAACGAAATTGAATTCGAATTTGAATGCAAAAAAAAAAATCAGCAGTTTTTATAACGTTTCCCCGCCTTTTTTAATCGAATATAGCAGAGGTGATGTGCGTTTTATCAAATACAAAAGGTTTTAATCTTCAAATACAAAAGGTTTTAATCTAAATTAAAATCATTAATAGTGGCTACTTGTATAGAGCACGTGTCCACTTTTCAGTGTTCATGGCGCTTCAAAAATGAAAAGATATATATACAATTAGAAATGTTGCTATGACGACTGATGCATGCATTATGCATGATTCTTCCAATAGGTGTATGGTACAATGTCTTCACAATGTGTGATGACTGGCAAAATATTGAAATGACAGTTTTGTCAGAAATATCTTGAATGTTCAAATTCCTTGAACTAGGTTTGCTATAATTGTCTAAGCGTGCAGGTACGTGTGTTTGTGGAATTGGGAATTTTTACTTGACTTCTGACCGACCCTTTTATAAGTTTATGCAATGAGTAATTTTCAAGGTATGAAGAAAGAGTGCAATTATAGTATAAAATATTCTCTTTTTTTTGCATTTAAACCTGGTCTTTGACCCTTAACCTTTTACCTTTGACCTTCTGGCTGGAAATTTCCCAGAGAATCTCCATTAAGTTATACATGTATATATCAAGTTTTAAAATTAATAATGCAAGCATTGCATTATACTAGTTAATGAGGGAAATAGTAAAATTGTGAGGAGTTGTCCTTGACCTTTGCACCCTGACTATAGACCCATGACCCCTACATTCCCTAGATAATCCCTGCCAGTAAGAACATGCATATGAACCACGTTCCATGAAGATACATTGAACCATTTGCAAGAAAGTGAAATTGCAACATTTTCACCTAACCTTTGACCTTTTGACCTTTGACCTTATGACATGAAACTTTACGCAGTAGTACATGTCTACACTAAGTTTCAAGAAAATACCTTCAGATATTGCATGGATATGGGGAAATAGCAACATTTTTAGCATTTGACCTTGACCTTTTGACCTTTGACCTCTTGCCAATGTCACTAAAATCTACTCAACTAATTGCCCCATCATACATCATCCTTGGACCAAGTTTGGTGAAAGCTGCTTCATCCAGTTTTGAGTTACTACGTAAACAGTTAAATTCTAAGAATTGACCTTGATCTTTGACCTTTGATCTCTGTCCAATTTCACTCAAAAACTAATCAAGTAATTGTCCCATCATACATAATCCTCGGACAAAGTTTGGTGAAATTTGCTTGATCCAGTCTTGAGTTATCGCGTAAACGGATACAATTTCGTGATTTGACCTTGACCTTTGACCTTTGGCCTTATGCCGATTCCACCCAAAATCTTATCAAGTAATTGCTCCATCATACTTTATACTTGGACTAAGTTTGGTAAAATTCCAGTTAATATTACTCAAGTTATCGCGTAAACGCATGCGGACGGACGTACGTACGGACGTACGGACAGACGGACGGACAACCCGAAAACATAATGCCTCCGGCACCATTTCGTGGCGGAGGCATAATCATGCATATACATACATCTATGATACATTATTTTGAAGCAATAAATTGATTGGCATTTTCCAGCACGATTGTAGGGGTAGATATAATTTTCACAAGCACAGTAACCAGAATAATTGAGCAAAGTAGAATACCTTAATTGTCCCTAATAAAGGACTTCTAGCAAACCCCTTTATTTGTACACGCCTTCTACGGCAATTTAAAAGGGTGCACGTTTCGCTGTTATGTACGAGTTTCAGTTACCTGTTATCTTATAAGTGGGGTAAAATATGAAAAATACCTTTTTTAACATAAAGACTGCGCTATAAAGAAATAGTGTGTATGGCATCTCAGCTAGTTTATGATCACATTGCAAAATTGCTCGTAGTCTTGAATTAATGGAAAAAGCAAAGATTCTGAAGACAAACGTATAGCACAAAAATATGAAAACAGATCGTTACCGATTCCTTTGCCTTGTAGATAAAATCCAGTCCACATACAAGTTAGTCTGATAAGAAAAGGTAAATAGTACGAGTTTAATTGTATAATTTTGATTGAAATTGGATGAAAAATAAGAAAGTTATGGCATTTTTTTTTTTGAGGAAAGCGTTCTTGAACAGTAAATATGAATATGCAAATGGGAAAGTGGGCTGAGCATGTCATCTTCTCAGAACTTGCCACATTTGTTCACAAAATGTTGAAATTTGCAGTTTTTCATTCAAACGCAGTAGGGCCCAAGCCCAGAATCCTCGTTTATCTAACTGATCACCATTCTGAAGTTATTCAACAAGAAATAGCATAATGTTTCAAATTTCAATGACAGAAACATTGACTTTTCGTCATTTCGTTTTACACGATCAATAGAAAGTTATGAGGTTATAACATTATTATTTTTTGACTCAGCCATATTTTTACCGTTGAACTTGTAAGATTGTACCCTTTTTTATTAGTCTAACTTATATTAGGAGTGAATTTCCCCTTTAATTTTCCTTACGTTTTTGTGCTTGTTAAGTGATATGCATTTGCATATCACCCATTGTATTCGTACTGTATCTTTAAAATTTTTATTCATTCATTTATTCATAAGAATCCGCAGTTTAATGGTTCCAGACTAGCATGCCTGTACAGTGACGGGGCATTAAACTGCACATTACTTGAATATGAGACCGTTCTGAAGCAAATAATTTTCACACAACAATAGATATATGATGTACTCTTAAATGAATCCCACAAGAATTGGAACAATCATCCCTCAGCATTCCCACCGATCAGTTACTATCCATCCCCTTTTAAACGAACCCCACAAGAATTGGAACAATCATCCCCCAGCATTCCGACTGATTCCCACGGATCAATTACTAGCCATCCCCTTTAACATTCATATTTTACATGAATGTCCCTTACCTATTGTAATAGAATGTTATTTTTTTTGAAAATCTACACAAAGAGAAAAAATGGGAAATTTGTACTTTCCAAAGTGTTTTGCGACAAAAACCAATAATTCCGCTTCTCATTTTATTGCAAAAGCCGATAATTCCACCGCTCGCGGTATATAATCGGTGCGTTGCAAGTTGTCTCAAGTTTTAAGCAATGCTCATAAAGTTTAGCACACAAACTTTGGGATGGAGATGTAAAAGATTTTTTTTTTCGACAGTATTGCAAACTGCGTTGCCATTCCCGTAACGGCACATTATTGCCATAAATAATGGAAAAGCTTTCGGTAATCGAGGTACTTCCGCTTTGTTTGTTTGTTTGTTTCGAGCAACGAATATGAAATTTGGCGGGGACATTGACCTTTGGTAAATGTGCAAGTCACATTCTGTTATGGCTCAAAAACTGCGTTGCTATGGTAACAGCATATTACGGCGATTGATCGGGAAAATATTAGGGATCGAAAAAAATTCCTACTTTTTCAAAGCAAAATGCTTAGGAAGCTTGGCACACAAATATTAGTGTAGGGATGAAGATGTATAAGACATTTTTTTTTCGACTGTGTTAGAAACTGCGTTGCCACGGTAGGAACACATATAATGGTATTAATTATGTAAACGGCATTTTGATAATTAATCGGGAAAATATTGTAGATCGCAGAATTTTCTCACTTTTTCAAGTAAAATGCTCACGAACTTTGGTATACACATTTGAGTGGTGATGAAGACTTGTTGAAAAGTGCGTCGCTTTGGTAATCAAATAGAAAAAAAAATAGATCAGGACAAAGTTTTTCAATCAAACTACTTCCTAATGTTATGTAGCAATTATAATGCAATTTGGCACATATGCTGTTCTTTGGAACAATGGAAGCAGGACACCATGTTTTGAATGTGCGGAAAATACATTGCCATATTAACGGTATGTTTTATTTCTTACACTCCCGTTTTGGTACCGGATTGGACGAAAGCTGGGTAGACTGTAGGAGCTTACTGTCATACACGATTATCTAGATCAGCACGCAGTAGCCGCTCATTTTAGACTGAAATAGTCCGAGTTACATACGGTTTTCTTACAAACTGATTATTTTCAGATTGGTCCCACAATGTATGGCGAAAAATGTTCGATAAAGATGGACTTATTGGTTTTGGCGAACAAACTCTTCATATGCCGTCATATCCAGATTTGCATCGATGCATATCACCTTTGATTCATGTCGTAATTAACAATTTCAGTTACCACTGAAGTCTTAATTTGACTAGTTTGTACTGTATTCGAGTAGCCGATTTGATTCTTTTTCTTTTCTTTTTTTTAAGCTCCCTTCACCCAAAGGATTTACAGAACAGCTTTCGTAGGTGGGTCACTTCAGGGCCTTATTATGTAACTGGTAAGTACTATTCTGCCTCGCAATATGATGTCACTAATTTTGCATTATTCATAGATTTTATACTTTGACGGAAAAAAAAAATGTCCAACCATCAGCGCAATAGGCTTTTTCTTTTTTTTCGACAACAGCTGTTTCGATCACAAGCAAAACAGTACCGAAACCCTTTAATTGGTATCCCCTATGATTTGAGCATATTAGTATCCAGCTGCGTGTGTATTGCACAATAAATTTCAAGCAGACCTGTTTCATTTTATTTGTGTTTGATTTGGTTTATTTTTGTGTTCAAGCAAATACAAATAATTCTCACATATGCAGTTCCAAGGATACAACCAGTGACAAATGAATTGATTAGAATTATAACATATGTTACAAAAGAAGAATTACATAAACAATTCAACTGTGCAAAATATGTAAATCAGATAAGTTTAGTATTTTCTATGTAAATGAGAGAGACCACTGAAAGCAGGAGATAGCCATTGTTAACAGATAAGCTGAAAATATGGCATGGGAACTCATTACAATCATACAAAACACACAACATACAAACATGTTAGTAATTCATGAAATGTTTGAACTTTTCAATGATAAAAAGAACAATGAATCTTGAAGGAAAATTTGAATGGCTTAAGTTGGTATCTGTTGACTGTCATCTTCTTGTGTGAGACGTATATAAGTATAAAAGAAAATGTATTTATTAAAGTGAGAAACCTTTCATATAACGTTGAGGTGGATGTGTAATTCAGAAGTATGTAATTTGCTGATCATTAACTGTGCGTCATTCACTGTGCATACTTCTGAGTTTAACCCTATAAAGCCCAAGGGGGGGGGGGGGGCACATTGTGCCCCCCTACTCTATTTTCGTTTGCCACTCCAACACCCTTCACCCGATTTCAACCAAATTTGGTGACTTTTCCTTAAATCTTATTGCAAACATTTTGGTATATAATTTAGCTATGTTTGATACTGCTGGTTGCCATGGCAACCGTAAACCATGGCAACCGTAAACTGACAACCATGTTCGTCAGATTTTGCATGTTTTTCTGTTCCAATTTCAGTCAACAATAAATAATGGATGAAATGTGGGTTTTATCTTGGCTGTAATTTGCTGGAGAACCAAAATGTAAAGTAATTATATGGTTGTGAATTACCCTGAAATGGTTTTCTTATGATTTCCTTTATTTTTATATGACGTAGGCATCAAACAATAGATATAATAGAAATAATCAAAAATACAGCATTTTCCAGAAACTACCCATCTATTTTGTGTTATTTTCACACAAGCTTTGCCTGTAATATCATTTGTTGATCATAATATTATCAATCTGCAAACTCAAATTATCAATATTACGGAAATATTAAATGTGATACCAATATATCTACATATCCCAAGCAATACATCAGAGGTTTAATATAATTTCTATATATTGTAATGAATAGCGCCCCCACATGCTGACCTTGAGAAATTTCAACCATAACAAATATTGAAGGTTGACTTGCTTTCCCTTTGTGTCAAATATGAAATTGATTGATACAAAATAAAAGCATATATGCTGGGGATAAAGACATATAAAGAAAAAAATACGATTTTAGCATATTTCCTATGTATTTCTATATATTTTGGTAAATAGCGCCCTCAATAGGTGACCTTGAGAAATGTCAAATGTTGGGTCATGTAGAGTATGAGTTCCTCTATCCATGTGCCAAATATGACGGTGATATATCATATAATAAAAAGTAAAATCCCCCCCCCCCTTGGGCCTGGAAGAGGTCAAAATAGCTTGGGCTTTATAGGGTTAAAGAGGTGGCACGGGCGAAGCAGGGAGGGTGTGGGAATGTTTTTTCCCTCCCACATGAAGGAAATTTTACATTTTTTTATTTGAAATTCCCCGAGCGGGTGCACACTTTCGACGGAATCTTACGAAAATTTTCAATAACAAAGAAAGAAAAATATACATTGAGGGACAATATGAATCATTTTGGTGTCACCCCTTGTTCCACGTGTGTGTCTTCACTGTGCACTGAATCCATGGAGGTGCATAGTGCGGGTTCTGTTCGTTATTCCGAAGGTTCGTTTTTCCGAAGGTTCGTTGATCCGAAACACGCAAATTCCCTATACCTCTAAGTTCGTTAATCCGAACATTTGTGGCGTTGTTCCTAGGGTTCGTTTGTTCCGAAGGATTGTTGATCCGAAAAGAAAATAGGGTTTGCTATTCCTAAGGTTCGTTAATCCAAAAATGAAATATGGTTCGTTATTCCGAAGGTTCGTTTATCCGAAAATGAAATAAGGTTCGCTATTTCGAAGGTTCGTTATTCCGAGGGTTCGCTGATCCGAAAATAAAATAGGGTCCGTTATTCCGAAGGTTCGTTGATCCGAAAATGAAATATGCTCCCTTATTCCGAAGGTTTGTTAATCCGAAAATGAAAAAAAAGACAAACCAAACTGCTTGGATATTACGCGATGAAAATTCCATATTGTCTCAATAGCGAGGATAATAAAGTACACGTGTTTGTTTTCAGGTAAAGCACGTCGTGTTGTGTGAAGAAGTGGCGTAGATCAACAATCTCGATTCTAATTCAGTCTGAACAATTATTTTACCTGAGCGATTGGATTTAGAGCGTAGGGGACTGTGCGATTTTTGTCGAGCCCAACGGAGGTGAGGGGAGACATAGGCCCCAGTCACATAATGCTCTACGTCCGGCTTTACATCCAAAAAGTCAATTCTTCTGCGGACTCCCGCGGATTCCTTGCCATCACCAGAAAATTTTACAAAACATACGGGAAAATGCGGGCAATACGGACAGATACGGATATTTGCGTCCACTTGCGGATAATCTTACGAATTGACACGTAATTTGTTTTTTCGACTTGCATTAACTTTCGAATACTTCTGAACACTTGCGGAGAATTGCGAATATTAACGGAGAGTTCCTGATATTTTCGGATAGTTAGGGATAGGTACAGATTGTTACGAATAATTATGGACCATGTGGTTTTCTGTGCCGATCCCTGCTCAGTCAGTGTATTCATGACAGCAAGGTTATCACATATTGGACTGTCTTTTTTACACTGGGGAAAAGTGAAATTATATTCCGAACAAGTTGTGAGGACTTTTAGTATTCACTTAGTATGTTTTGTAGCAATAAAAGAAAAATGAAATTTTGAACTTGAAGTTTGAATTTTATATGTTCAACTCAAATATTGATATATATCATTAATGTACAAAATACATAATACAATCATACCACAAATAAAACAAAATATTGTTCGATATGTTAAACAATAGAGGAAGAAGATATAATTTACAGTCATGGAATAGACAAACTTTGGTTGGCGTTTTCATTTTTCATCGATATTCATGACTTAATGTGTTATGTTGAGGACACTTTTATTATAAAGTAATGCTTGATAAATTCCAGACAAAAAAAAATGACTTTAGAACACCCCCTCCCCTATCCACATACAATATAAAGAATGTAATCCACATTCAGGAGTGTAAAGTGGCTAAGACTGTAAGAGAAATACTAAATTCATTCTCATTTTATATAATTTATCGCTGTCCCACACCCTCCTCGGCCGGAAAAGTAATTAAAATGCTGTCACCCCACCCCTACCCTAAATATTGACCTTTTTTTTTTCGAATAATATACATTCAAAGAGTGTAAGAAAAAAGTTGAGCACCAATGGTCAACCGATTATTAGTAATAATAAGTACCAATAAACGGTTTCATGGTAATTAAATGTCTGTATGTTTCAACCAATGTTTTCTCAGAAGTACTTTCATTAAGTATACTTGGAAGGTTATCTTCTGTTTCATTCATTATTCTAATGGTATGTAATACACACTGTAAACACTTTTGTACATAAACCTGTACTGTGTAACATTACATGACTTATTGTATATCCATAGCAGGGTTCATCATTGTGCCCTTGCCTGGTGTTTTCGTAATTCGTTATACCACGTCGCCTTATCTTTGATATCATTTTGTTTATATTCTGTAGGGAGACTACATTTAACAAGCAGTGCTCCTAAGTAGTCCCCTCCAGATTTGTACATGTTGTATTTTTTTCTAAAAAATCATGTTACTTTGTATGATAATGTCCACTATGTGTTATACCCTGTATATTTTTTATATAATGCCCATTATGTGGAATATGAATACATTTCATTTCATTTCATTTCATTTCATTTCATCTCATTTCATTTCATTTCATTTCATTTCATTTCATTTCATTTCATTTCATTTCATTTCATCTGTATATGGGTGCCGCCTAAAATGACCATTTTATGGGAGAAATTTCATAACTCGACCATACGGTTTTGCCACTGCACCGCTCCGACTATGTTGTAGTATTCCTTCAGGTACATGCATTGCATCTTGGCAACACGAATGGTGTGGTTTCCCACGACTCCCTGTTTCCATGGGAGTGGAAAACGGCAAACGTCAAAAGACGCAATCGCCCGCAGCATCCGTAACTGTCCGTAAATGTCCGTAAGCGGACGTAAGTGTTGTGATACTTTAACTTGCGGTTAATTTCGGATACTTACGGTGGACGCAGATGAACGTAAATGGACGGGAGGTAAACATTTTTACGGATGGTCTGCGTCCAGGCTACGGATAGTTACGTTCAGTTACGGATAGTTACGTTTAGTAACGGTTACTTGTGTAAGGCTGCATCCGTGATGGAGTCCCTCTGCGAAATTTTGAACATTTCAAAATTTCGCAGACTTGGCGCCGTCATTTTGCGTTTCTTTACGGATTAGTTACAGAAGGTTACGTCTACATACGACCCTGCGGATGCCTGCGTCCACGCTGCGTCCCACTGCGTCCACTCATCCGTATCTATCCGTGGCGGACGTAACCCATCGCAAGGCACTGTGACTGGGGCATAAGGGATCGCCTGCGGCGTCTGTCCGTCCGTCGTCCGTCCGTCCGTCTGTCGGTCCGTCGTCTGTCCGTAACACTACAAAAACTTCAATAACTCTTTACTCTGGGCTTCAATTGCAATCAAACTTCAAGGGAAGAGGGTCATACTAGGTGTTTCAAAAAACATTTCCCACTTTTGATCATTAATAATTCTGAAACTGTTCATCCGATAAAACTGTCATTGATATGAGTAATAGCTGAATAGTGTACAATTTTGTTGAAGGTAATTTGAATGTGAAAGCATAAATCAGTTTTATTAAATCTAAGATTGATTTTGAAGTAAGGTTTCAGATGATTTTGGTCAAATTTTAACCCTCTGTACAAAAATAAACTTTACACAGAAACCAATGATGTGTATGTGAGTGTGTGCTGACAATGGCCCTGAACAATGGACATGCCTGAACCTCCTGTTGACTGGGCGTCAGTCTTGCGCTCCCTGGCACATGAATGCTTAATCAATAATTCATGTTGGTTGCCCTGGGCACTGCTAGTCTGAATTCATGCTCGGTAAAGGGTAAAATGCCTGCACATGGAAAAAGTAAGCACATGTTTCCATGTGCTTGCAAACACCACATTTCATTCCAGCTGGCAATCATTTTCAAATTTTGCTTCACATATCACTAAATTTGGGATATAATTAAGCATTTAATGATCTAAAGTTCCTCATTTTTATACAACTGTCTATGTATACTAATTAAATAGTCTGACAAATTTTCTCTTTTTCGATAAAAAGAGATAATTTTTAGTTAAGAGTACAGCAGCATTTATCATTGGGGCGATTTGTTTCACAGTAGATTTATTCAAGGCTCCATATACACAAGAGTGTATACTCTAATTTATTTTCTTTTCTTCCTGTCACTATGTTTACGATAGAACAGAAGGTATTCATTGTAATTTCGTTTTTCAGAAGTAGGGAGAGGACTGTCGTGACTCAAAGACAGTATCGGCAGGTGTTTGACTTTACACAGATACTGCCAGAGCCTGAATAAAGACTAGTTGTGACATTGGAATTTCTCATGAATAAATAATGAAGCATTCAAACCCTGGCCATTGTTCAGGACCATTGTCAGGTGTTAACCACACACTCCCATACACACCCATTAACCCCTGTGCAAAGTGAAATTTTGTACAGAGGGTTGAAAATAGAGCAAAATCTGGAACCTAACTGTGAAATTAATCATGGATTTCATGAAACTGATTTATGCTTTCATATTTAAACCACCTTCAACCAAATTGTACAGTATTCAGCTATCACTCGTATCAATGACAGTGTTATCTGATATATAGTTTATGAATTATTAAGAATCAAAAGTGGAAAATGTTTTTTGAAATACCTAGTACAAAGTTTCACATTTTACAATATATGAAGGTCACCTCAAGGTCAAAGTTCACAGGCAGGGGTCAATGAACTTTTAGAGCCCAATGTTTAGTTTTTATGGCGCGTTTCTATTATGGGTCAACATTCGATCCATAACTCCATTTGTGACCAAACTTGGATGGTAGATGTCCCTTGGGGAGTGGATGGTCACCACAAAGTCAATGGTCAAAAGCATGGGTCAACGAACTTTTAGATCCCAATGTTAAGTTTTTATGGTGCGTTTCTATTAAGGGTCATAACTTTTGATCCATAGGTCCGTTTGTGACTAAACTTCGATGGTAGATGTCCCTTAAGGAGTGGATGATCACCACAAGGTCAAAGGTCACAAGCAGGGGTCAACGAACTTTTAGAGCCCAATGTTTAGTTTTTATGGCGCATTTCTATTATGGATCATAACTTTTGATCCATAACTCCATTTGTGACCAAACTTGGATGGTAGATGTCCCTTGGGGAGTGGATGGTCACCACAAAGTCAATGGTCACAAACATGGGTCAACGAACTTTTAGAGCACAATGTGAAATTTTTATGGCACGTTTCTTTTTTACCATAAACTTTTACCCTTTTATATCTTTTTTTCTGTTATATCTCTTTTTTTTTAGCTGTTATATCCCATTCGCGTACAATTTCTTGTACGCGAATGGGCGAGACACATTATGGCACTTGCCTTGTTTATAGCCTACCTCCAAACACCCTCACATTTTGTAATGATTATAACAGTAACGACAATAAAAGTAATTCAGGGAATGATTAGTAATATGTGGACCAGACTAAAAAGTAACTTTGATGGTAGTAATGACAATGATCATCTATGGTAACAATGATGATAACACAGGGCAACTTTAATTGTTACTAGATTCATAATGGAAAGTGTTGTTACCGCGGTATCAGCATTTCATATCAATCCGATAACGAAACGACCTGCAGCAGTTGTCAAGGGAAATTACGTCCTGCGCAATTACCCCGGACACTTCCCCTAACCCTAATTCTGAACCTATTCCTAATCCTAAACCTGACTCTAACCCTAATCTTTACTCTAACCTTATCACTAACCAGTATTTAGCCGAAGTAATTAAAGACCTGAATATAAGAACAAACTAAGTCCAATTTTAGGCCAAATTCAGTTTGACATGGGAAATTGTAGCTTATGCATGGACTCATCTTGTGTATAAATGATAAACCCTAATTACCCCCCGGAAGTGCCTGAAATAAATGAGTTAAATCTTATATGAATGTAAGAATGAAGGACTTGGTTCATTCTTACATTCATATTATAGCGCCCTCTCTCGTCCTTCTCTCATCTCAATAGCAGAATATCATGTATATGAATCAAAGAACGACCCAAGTCCATCACACAAAATGGCCTCTCCACAATTAATTTGTATATACATTGTTGCCTTCCCATCACAGTTAAATAGAATATTATTGGACTGGGGTCGTTCTTATATTCAGATACTCAATTGTCCGGGGGGGGGGTAATTTCCCTGATATACGCTGCGGCAGAGCCAGGAGAAACTGACAGGGGAAGGGGGAGGGGGAATGGAAAGAAACGCGATCTGAAATGGATGGTGCAGTTTCGGTTGATGGGGCTTCAGGTTTCCAACGTGTTTTTGATGATGGTGATGATGATCATGATGATCATGATCATGATGTGTGTGTGTGTGTGTGTGTGTGTGTGTGTGTGTGAAGAGAAACCTCTTATGAAATATGGAAGAGCATAATTGTAGGAGGAATTCAACGTTTATTTGATGAAAATTGGTTTTGAAATTTCTGAAATATCCAAGAACAAAGGCTATCCTGATAGAAGGTGGGACCCAACTTTTATTAAGATTGCTGTGTTTTATTTATTATTTTCTTTTTTGATATATCAGCCATTTCAAAACCAATTTTCATCGAATAAAATTTGATTTCCTCGTGGAATTACGTGCTCTTCAATTATTTTTATAACAAAGTTTCTCATTACATCACAAAAAAGGTGGAAACCTGAAGCCGCATTTCAGCCAATACTATACCATCCCTTGAATTGTGAATGTTTTCCCTTTTTAAGATGTGACTGTCCCCCCCCCCAAAAAAAAGACCATATGTGTAAAGAAAGTGAAATGCATGCAGACTGACACCCCCCCTTTTTTTTGGTTCATTTCTAACAACGGGTACCCTAACTTGAATATCCAAACAGTACACCTACAACTATGTGACCAAAATCGGGTTTTACACAGAAAAGTTGCAGTGTCATTTCGTATGCACATGAAGTTTTATACATACATGTAGGCCTATACATGCATTTCTTCTTTAATACAAAGTAAATAATTACACGCACATGTAAAAGGCGTAGAGCTAATAAAGTCAAAGGGATGAAAAGAAATTAAAGGAGAAGAGAAAATGAAAGAAATGCACTCGCTTTATCAATAAATGACGAGGAACAAGCTGAAATACAATGTAAGTCTACATTAAATTCCACTCTTGACAAGAGATTCACTGTTAACTGTAAAAACTCAAGAGCTTAGATTGCAATTAGTATCGTGGGCGTGAACCGAATGCAAACATGCCTGTGTAACTGTTTCAGAATCCTGCGAACGCAATACAACTAGTGTCATGGCAAAGGCTATCATAAAGGAGTGCTAAAACGCAATTTACTTAAATTTTCGAGAGCTTAAATGATACATACCACTGAGTTAGATTTTGTCAGTTACCATAGCGACATGAATTCCATGTGTTGGACCATGCCACACACACACACATACTGACACACACACACACACACATACTGACACACACACACACACACACACACACACAAGTGGAGAACTGCATTTAACTTCTCATTGAATTCCTGCAAAAATAGTTTCTTACCTATAGTGACTGATCGGTAGGACAAGTTCGATAACATTCCACTCTTCCTAGTGAAGTTTATCAAAAGGGATGCTACATTGAAATCTGCTTGTTGAGTATATTTGTGACCGTGCACCTCAAAACGAACATAAAGTCGCACACACTGATTTTGCGTGAGGACTGAAAATAAGTGAAGTGGGTCAACCTAGCCGAACTTGACTTTTTCATAATTTCTGAAAGAGCGGGTCTTCTTTTACATTATGCTAAAATTTGGTATCATAAAACGGGCAGGAAATTGTGTGTGTTTTTTTTTTTGCAGTTTATCTCGAACATTTTTGGAAGAATAGTGTGATTAGGTGTGTCTTTAGATCCCTTTTTCATTTCTGAAAAACCTTGTCCACACTCTTCACTTTCAACTCTAATAACTTTCTAAAGGATAGATCTACTGCTTTGAAAGTTGGCATCAATTATGGATAGAATGTGTTAATGAGGTATATTTGATTTCAGATTAATCTGATAATCCCTTCATTGTTGTTACTCTGGTGGTTTACTTCCTGTTTTTTGTCCCATTCATCGCACAGCCAGCACGGTTTGGTAAAGATTAAGCGCTTGAATAGACACTGTACTTCAGAGCCTCTTTTCTCACTTCACACTTTTCCCGAGTTTGTGCTTTCTTTCCAATATTTAGATAGGTTAGGAGAGTCCATTTGATTTGAGTTATACATCATTTTAAAGCTTAAAGTCTGCTCTTTCAGAATATGGTCTTATCTAAAAATTCTTATCTGGCGACTTTTTGTTTGTTTTGAGGTGCAGGGTCACATTTGATTGTTTACTTGTTTAATAGCCTTCGTTTGTAAGTCCACGCATGTGTGTGTGCGTTTTTCCTGCTTGAGACATGTTGGAGTCGCAGAATATGGTAATCATTTCAAATAATGAATGCATTATCCTGACAATGATGAAGAAGTAAAGAAGGAGTGGGAGGGGGCGAGCTCATTCTCCGGAGGAGAAAGTACCTCTGCTTTCATCATTAGCATGTACAAAAATTGAAATTACAAATTACGACGGCATTCTATACGTCGCCGATAAAAGTTTTTTTTTTTTTTTTTTTTTAATGAATTGCGCATGTGTGTGTATGTGTTTATATGTCCAAAGAGAGTATGAGTATGCTGGCATCCCCTTTTCAAAGTGAATATGCCTCTGTTGAATTGTCATAATGATGATGATGAATTTTAGACTACCGATAAACGTGAGGATATGTCACCTAACCCTAAGGCGAAGATAATGGGCGTGAGAGCGGATTAGATGGGCATTTAACAGACTGTTTAAACAGTAATTTCAAAGGTTCTATGTACTTGACCTCAATACACACACTCACACATTATGCGCAAACCTATCAACTAACGTTTCTTATAGGTCAGTATATTAACAACAACATAACATTCTGTCGCTACAATAAATTTACCCCAGATTCGGAATATCAAAGCCTTATTTTATTTTCGGATTTATGAACCTTCATTTTTGTACTAGCAAACCTTATTTAATTGTCGAATTAATGAACCAATAACAACCCTTTAACTTTATTTTCGGATTAATGAACCTTCGGGAAAAATAAAAACAGCCTTATTTCATTTTCGGATTAACGAACCTTCGGAATAACGAATCTTCGGAATAACGAACCATCGGAATAACGAAGCTTCGGAATAACGAATCTTCGGAATAACGAACCATTGGAATAACGAACCTTCGGATTAACTAACCTACGGAATAACGAACCTTCGGAATAACGAGCTGTAATTGCACACTGGCATTCATCGGATCTAATGCAGTTCAAGTGAATGTGAGAGCAGGGATACATCTTGTAATGTGCTTAAAAAGTGTTACTTTTTTCTTCAATGTCCTGTTTTCTATCATTATGATGGAAATATATCCTTAGAATTATGGTCGTAATCACCTTTACACTACCTACTGCGGCATCTTTATAACATCATAATCACGAAAATCGCGATAATCAACGAGGTGTAATATACAACGTACGTAGTACAGGTGTACAACGTATTGATCGACGTAATTTGTTCTGGGACTTGTTTTATTGAAGAGTTAAAATTTAAAAATCTGTGACAGCCTGTTTGGTTAGGAAATTCAAAATCGATTTTATCTTTCAATAAAACGGGGCCCTGAAGTTATACCAGAGCCAGTGATAACCATCCCTCTAACACCACTGTCAGTGCAAAACCTATTTCCTTGGATATTGATAATCTTATGATAACCACAGTTGATGACTCAATATAAAATTACATGCTAAAGCTGTAGTCCTGAAGGCGTTAACGGAGAAAGATTATATTTTTAGGCCTATATCTATCAATTATAGGAAGTCACCCGGTGCTGGTGCTAACCCACCGCGACGATGCCGAAGAGCAAGGCAAGAGGGATAGCATCATGAATGAGGCCAAAGCAGTCAACTTCACCTATCAGAAACTCTTCTTTGTCGAAAACTTTACCAAGAGACTAAAGAACAACGACCCAGAACTTGAAAAGAGAACCCTAGAATTCCTTGACGTGTTTCTGAAGCTCCTGGACATTGCCGATAACAATCTTGTTCGGCACGCACCACCCTACCCAAACTTGCCATTGCGGACGAGTTCGACCCCAGCAACGTTAAGGCCGTGTCACACCTTTCCGTGAAAGCTACGCGGGCTTGTGGCGAGGAGGTAGTTTCCAGCACGTAGAAGATTTTCCACGGGCGAACAAGAATGTTTGCAATTTTCGTATTTGTTTCTTACCTACTAGACGCGACTTAGCTTCTACTTTCGTGCATTCCGTGTGACCTGCGTGAGAGCCATCTCCTGCGAGGTGCTGCCGGTAAGAGTCTCCTACTGGTGTTCTGCGTGTACCTCTGCGAATGGACCTATAACAGTTTTGATTAATAAATCCATAACCCTTGGTATCGTTCCCAAGAAATGGAAGGTTGGTAAAATGATTCCTTTACATAAAAAGGGTGATAGATCGATCCCAAATAATTACCGACCAATTTCTACGTTGCCATGTTTATCCAAAATCCTTGAGAGAGTCATACAAAAACAGTTGATTCAGCATTTGAATCAGAATAATACACTCACAATAGAGCAATCAGGTTTTCGTCCGAATCATTCTACTTCCACAGCACTGATTAAGGTCACGGATGCGTGGTTAACAGCCATGGATGAAGGAATGTATACAGGTGCCGTATTTTCCGATCTTCAAAAGGCTTTCGACCTGGTCAATGTAAATTGCCTTCTCAATACAATGCGTAAAATAGGGATCAGTAGCACGTCGCTTAAATGGTTTGAAAGCTATCTCTCTGATCGGATTGTTACCAGTATAGGGAATTGTATCTCTGAAGAATTACCCATTGGGCTGGGGGTGCCTCAAGGATCTATCTTAGGTCACTTGATATTCATTATGATAATTATTTATCAATGCTTTACCTTATGTATTTGACTTATGTAGCGTACATTTGTATGCGGATGACACAGTTTTATATGTTTCTCAAAAAGACTCGCGTACAGTTCAATTTTGCGAAACTCGACATGTTGATTACCAAAAATAAACTGAAAATCAATTATGAAAAACTGTGAGTATGCTCATTGGGAACCGTCATATGATTAAAAAGTATAAAAGATTGGATCTTAGTATAAAAGGCCATGTGATAAATCAAGTACAGAGTGTAAAATACTTGGGCCTTTATATTGATTTTGAACTTAAATGGGATGTTCATGTTGATCATTTGTGTCAAAAGATTGGTCGCATGATTTCATTTCTTCGTCGTTTACGACAATTTATCAGTAGAAAACATTTAAATTTGATATATCGAACGCTTATTTTACCTCATCTAGATTATGCAGATATTATATTTCAATATTCACGTGAGCAACTTCTTGATCAAATACAAAAACTTCAAAATAGAGCAGGAAGAATCATCTTAAAGATTAAGCCACAATCTCATTTTTCCATCATCCATGCATGAAATATTACAGTAGGAAATTTTGAAATCTCGTCAAATTCGTCACGTTCAAATTACGATGTTTAAAGTTTTGAATAATTTAACACCCAGTTATTTGCAGTTATATTGATAAACCCTATCATTTTCGATATAATAATCTTCCTTTACCAAAACCTCGAACAAATAGTTGTAAACGCACATTTTTTATAGAGGTATAAAGTTGCATAATAGTCTTCCCATTTGTATTCGTAACTGCTCAACAATTGTAACATTTAAGCGATTACTTTGTTGAATAATCAGACTGAATAAGACTCTATGATGTTTTTTCATGAACAATTCAAAGATTTTTATGTATGATGTTTGTATAATTAATGATTATTTTGATTTGTATACCGATTTTTAATTTGAATAAGAAGATAATATTGAATATCATTGTTATTACAAGACGATATAACCCCCTTTCCTCCTCCTTTTTGCTATCGTGGTTTTTTTTTTTCTTCTTCTTTTCTTCTTCTTCTTCTGGACCCCATGGAAGACCAGTGACTCTACAACAGCGTCGCTGAGTATGGGTTTTCCAGCCGTTTTCCTCTATCTCATCTATTACTTTGTCTTTGTTATTATTGTTTAGGTTCTCTGTTTGTAAACTCATACTCTTACTATTTAATGATATTAATTTTCTCTTATTTGTATATGTTTGTATAACATTGCATTTCTGTAAAATCTGTATATTTGTAAAGTTATTTCATTTGTATGCCTTTTTATGACGGGAAATAAAACCAAACCAAACCAAACCAAACCAAACCAAACCAAGTACAACGAACCATGAGATAAGTGCAATGTTTCCTACACAGAAATATGCAAATTTCGGCTCACTCGCTCGTACTAATTTAAAGTATTTTTTCAAACTATCGGTCTGTTGTTGGTATGTTGAAATCGTTTAAGGCCGTCACTATATCTTGATTAGAAATGTAAGATTTAATAATCCCAAAATGACAAGAATTCCATGTTTTGTAAGCTGAAATGTAAGAACTTTCGGCTCGCTCGCTGCGCTCGCTCGCCAAAATTTATCAAAATTATTACATTGAAATCACCCTCAAAAAACACCTATGTCCAGAAAATGCTCACATTGATTTGTAAGTTTTTGCAAGATTTGGGATTCAATTGTCGCATGATTTGTTATTTTATACACAGGGCAATCCACCGTATAACAGTGTGCCAACATCGAATGATTTACAAGAACAACGAACTATGAGAAACGTGCAATGTTTCCTACACATAAATATACAAATTTCGGCACACTCGCTCGTACTATTTAAGTTTAGAGTATTTTTTTCAAGCCTTCAGTTTGTTGGTATGTATAGTTTAAAGTATGGCAGCACTATGGGGAACGAGACATTAAAATCAAGAAAATCATATAAAATAAGATGTCAAAGCAGAGGGAAATGTCTCCTAAAACAGGTTTGTAATTTGACTTATTTAAAATTATTCGCGCCACTGAGAAATACTGAGTTAAAACTGATTGATTCGCTTCACCGATATTCGCTCCGGAACAGCCGTCTTTTTCGAGCCCTAAAATATGACTTCAGGAAATGAACAAAACCCTTCACGAGTGCAGGGGGACATCGGGGCCGTAATTCATAAAGCACGTATTTATTGGTGAGAGGATGCAATCTGGCCTGTCTTTTGTCTTCTCTGCCTTCTCGGCTGAGACATTAAAACGTCCAATTCTACCTTATATTGTACGGAAAGACTTTGAGTTGACATCGAGAGTGAATTGAGTGATGACAGTGACAGTGACAGTGACACTGATAGTGACAGGGGCAAAGTCGAGGTGGTAGAAGAAGCGAGGGAGAGGCGACGGATATGGAAGGCCGTTGCGGACATAATTCGTTTGGGGCATACGTATGAAAACGGGCATATGTAGGCAACTGCCTTTAGCAAACGTTTGCTAATTGACCAATTAGCGAGTGTTGTTTGGCAAACGTTTGCACGATGCGATAGCATACGTTTGCAAGTCTTGTATTTTGTTTTTGTTAGCAAACGTATGCCGTTTATATACGTATGCGCAGAATGCCAGTAAATTGATTTTCAAGGCAACCAATGAAGTTAGCTGTTAGAACTAACTTATCAGCTCAGTACGGCTCACTACTGCTCAGATTAGCTCAGTATGGCCAATAAAACTCAAGTTTTGTAAGCTGAAATAAAAAAAAAATATTACATTTAAATCTCCCTCAAAAGATACCCAAAGTGCTTGCTTGCAAAAGCATGTCGTGTGGATTTTTTTAGGTCCCTACCGGGATTGGGTTGGGGTTGCATACTTTTTCAGAAATTAGGGGCGCAAGTTTTACGCTTGACCCGGGCGCCGTTTTCCCGGGTGCACGTCACGAGACCGACACCCACGAGTCATACAGCCCACAAGTTATACAGCTCACAAGTCACACAACCCTGGAGTCATACAGCTCACAAGTCGTACAGCCCACCAGTTATACAGCCCACGAGTTCGACACTGAGCAAATAAAGCCCACGAGTTCGACATCAAGTAAAATAAGCCCAGGAGTTATACGGCTCACGAGACCGACATTACACACAAAAGGCTCATGAGACCGACAGTAGGCAAACAAAGCCCACGAGACAGACACTGCACTTAAAAGGTCCACGAAACCGACGCTACGCATACAAGGCTCACGAAACCGATATTACGCAAAAGAGGTTCACGAGACCGACACTAAGCAAAGAAGGCCCTCGAGACCGACAGGATGAACAGCGCCACCTAAAGACCAATAAAGTGCATAGGGTGTCCTGATGATAGCATAGGAAGATATGAGAGATGGAAAAGAAGAGTTGCCATCTCCGGCAGGGTGTAACCCTATCAGTTGCCCCCCACCCCCCCCCCCCTCGAAATGATCAGGATCTTTAAATGTGTTTGCATGGGTGTTTGTTTGTGGAAAAAAATGAACAAAGTACAGTAAAAGTGCGTAACAGATCTTTCCACAGTAAACCTGCGAGGGTGTTGAATTAGTATTAATCAAAAATAAAAAGATAACGTAATCGTCTATTAAGGTAGCGTAAGGGATTCGGAAAAAAAATAGATGCATCCATGAAAATAGCTATTGTATTTCACGAAAAAAAATGTACTGTTTGGAGGAGAATAGCACAAGCCACATATTGAGGTGAATCCCTGCGATATAAAACGTTTTAATCAGTAGCATTACATTGTAGTTACAGAGAAAATTACAAAATAGATCTTACTGCAAAACGTTCAAGCAGGAGGGTAGAATATCTAAAATAGAATAAGTAACTAGTGAATCGGGAAAGAGAAGAGGTTAGAATTATATCCTGTCCATCTTCTAGCTAAAAACTGGGAAAGCCTATTAAAATAGCACGATGGCATTAACAAAGCTCTAAAATCAATCCATACATCGTTCTTGCCCTCTTTTTAATTCATTTGTGTGTTGTTGGTTTTTTTTTTTGGTCTCTTTTTTGGGGGATGAAGAATTCTAATTCTTTTATTGTTTTTTTGTTTTGTTTTGTTTTTTTTTTTTTGGGGGGGGGGGGGCGGGGAATGAAGAATGCAATTCTATTTTTCTACTTGATAACAATGTCGCTCCCTGACACATTTGCCCCTCCCCCCTCCCCCAGAAGTATATAGAAATACATGTTTGATGTCGTTCATAATTATGTAAATGGTCACCATCTTTCAATTGAAAGCGTGACGAAATTACAACCGCCAGTATGTTATTTTTCCGTTCATGGAACACCCTCTACAGGTGATTGACATGTAGATGGCGCTGTTTATCCTGTCGGTCTCGTGGGCTTTCTTTGCTTAGTGTCGGTCTCGTGAGCCTTTTTAGCTTAGTGACGGTCTCGTGGGCCTTTTTTTTTTGCCTACTGTCGGTCTCGTGGGCTTTCTTTGCTTAGTGTCGGTCTCGTGAGCCTTTATTGCTTAGTGTCTCTCTCGTGGGCTATGTTTGCTTAGTGTCGGTCTCATGAGCCTTTTGTGCGTAGTGTCGAACTCATGGGCTGTATGACTCCTGAGCCGTATAACTCGTGGGCTGTACAACTCATGGACCTATTATTGATGTCGGTCTCGTGGACCGTATGACTCAGTTTCAGTTTCAGTTTATTTTATTTAATCACGGCAATTTGCTTCAGCAAAGCTGTTCTTCTGCAAATCCGTGAACAATATAAAAATAGCAGTAATACATACAAAGTGAATATACAATAATAAAGAAATGAACAAGTATCAGGTATAGCAACAAAAACAACGAAACATTAAAAAAGTACAGAAAAAAAAGGACAACGGAGCAAATATCCTAAAGAAACATGTTATTTCAACAATATCAAGTAGAGACAGGGAGAGAGAGAGAGAGAAATCCTGGGCAGTTGCTTCGGCTACAGCAGATATACATCAAGAGCTCGTTTGAAACTGGACAGAGAGAGCTTACATTTCAAATCATAAGTTAACCTATTCCAACACTGGACACCTTTAAAGGAAAGAGTTCTTTTTCCGACTTCTGATTTTACCTTAGACAGCATAAATTTCTTCACACTGTTTCTCAAAAAATAATTTGTTATAATATATGTTCTTCAAACTTTTGCAAAACATATTCTGGAAACATTCCATTAGAAATAAAAAGACGGCTGCGTGTGACATGACATGACGTATAATTTGTTGCAGGAATTACGCTTTTTGCCGGTTACGATACTCTACTCTGCGTAAGTGACATACTGTGATATATATTCGATATGCGTGTCTGACTTATCTGACTCAATCACCATGCCATAAGACTTGATATTTCTATGTGAATTTTGAAGTGAAATGGTGGTGACAAGAAAGCAGGGTCGGACATCGGACCAACGAAGATCTCCTATACAGCCTGCCGACAATTCCCGGCGGAAACCAGAGGACACAGAAGCCCAAAATCTGGCTGCTCAGTCAACCATCACCATGGCTACATCAAGCGACGCTTTGAAAGAAACCATTGAACACCAGATAATAGATGCATTGTCAGGCGAAGCCATGATGAAAAGACTAGTGGAAGCGGTTGCTACTGCCGTCAAAGAAGCTGTAACGCAGAGCGTCTATGCGGCCATTTCCACGGACTTTGAGAAGCTCCAAAAGCAGCAATCAGCCCTCGAGAAGGAAATCACAGGCCTTCAGAGGGAGTTGGCTTCTTCAAAACGTCTCATCGAAGAACAAGAGCAGTATTCGAGGAGAAACTGCCTGAGATTCCTCGGAATACCAGAACAACCAAGTGAAGACACAGACAAGATCATCGTCGAACTCGTCAACGACAAACTAGGCGTCCCATTGGCAGTCGGCGACATCGATAGATCACATCGAGTGTCGCCGAAACCAGGATCTCGACAGAAGGGACCACGACCCATCATCATCAAATTTTCGCGATACAACGTCAGAAACCAAGTGTACCGAGCGAAGCGAATGCTCGAGGGATCGCGTGTGGTTGTGCTCGAGGACATCACAGTGTTTCGTCGAAATCTCATCAAAGAAGCATCGAAGAAATCCTCCGTGAAAAGGTGCTGGACATCCGACGGCAAAATCACAGCCCTGGTACACGAACCTGGACAAGCTGACAAAAAGGTACACATCACATCGATAACAGACATCGAACGACTGAATTGATTATTCTCTATACGCATTCAATCCTAAACGAACACAAGCATATCACTCTTAATGAAAACATCCGGCTGCTTTTGTTTAGTTTGTGCTAATGTTATACAACATACCAATGCTATTCGTTGTACCTCTTGTGAAGGCTGGTGTCATACGTACTGCTTAAGTAACGATGTGAACAGTGATGAATGGAAGTGTCGAAAATGTAGTTTTCTCGAACTGCCGGGTTATTATGATCATTATGATAATGCAGTCAGTTCTGAATCCAATATCAGTAGCACAGAAGACAATCTGGATACTAGTTTTGAATATTGTAGCTTCGAACGCGTCAATAAGACAATGTCAAGCCATAATGGTTGTAATGTTTCTCATTTGAATATATGTTCTCTTTATAAACGTATCGATGAAGTAAAACATCTGTTTCAAAATAGTCAATTTCATATTGCTTCATTCAGTGAAACATGGTTAGATAACACAATTCCAGATGAATGCATCAATGTAGATGGATATAACATTGTTAGGAAAGATAGAAACAGGAAAGGAGGTGGAGTTGCAATCTATGTAAAAAATGATGTGATTTATAAGATAAGAGAGGATATGTATGATGAAGAGCTTGAGATGATTGTACTCCAAATTGAATTAGCCAAACAAAAACCATTTCTTGTTTGTGTATGGTATCGTCCACCCAACTCCCAGGTGTCATCTTTTGATAAGTTATCCCAAGTATTCCAAAAGATAGAGGCAGTAGGCCTAGATGTACTTGTCATGGGTGATTTCAATTGTGATATGCTCAGATCAAACACCAATCGATATGCTGCGCATCTTATACGTCTTACCAAAGATTTTAATCTGACACAACTTATAGATAAACCAACTAGAGTCACAAGCTGTTCGTCTACTCTGATTGATTTGATATTTACCTCTAACACCGAAAACATTATTTACTGTGATGTAGTCGAGATCGGTTTGAGTGATCATTATATGATTGTTGCTTCGTGGGGTAATGTAAAACAGAAGTGTAATAGTCATAGATATATGATTTCACGGAATATAAGAAAATTAGATACTGAACATTTTCAGACAGAGTTGGCTGGCGTAGATTGGAATAATGTGTATCAAGAGAGCGACACTGAATTGGCGTATGATAATTTCATAAATAAATTTCGCTCGATTTTGGATAAGCATGCACCACTGAGAATGAGGCGTGTTAAGCAAAATAATGATATTACGTGGTTAAATAAAGAGGTTAAAGATATGATGAAGCAAAGAGATAGTTTAAAAAAGAAAGCTAAGGTTTATGGTAATCCAAGTGATTGGGAAAGTTACCGTAAGTGACGAAATAAAGTAACAAGTAAGCTTCATAAGCTGAAAACTGATTATATTCAGAGTAGCATTAAACGTAATTCTGGTGACAGTGGAAAGATGTGGAAAACATTACGCTGTGTGATTCCTAAGAAGCGTTGTAACCCCAGTGTATACTCTGTTCAAGTTGATGGTGATGTAATTGAAGAAAATCGTGAGGTTGCTGAGTTATTCAATGAATATTTTACTAAGATTGTTGGCAAACTAAAGAGTCAGTGTGAATTTGGGGATGGTTTCTTAAAATATTTTGGTGAATCTGTGAAATCGAAATTTGAATTTAATTCAGTAACAGAGATTGAAGTTGAGGAAATTTTACACGAGCTTTCGATGAATAAATCTACTGGGCTGGACAATATACCGGCAAAGGTCATTAAAATCTCAGGCTCGCTTATTGTGTCACCCCTAACACATGTGATCAATTTGTCTTTGAAAAACGGCATTGTTCCGACTGAATGGAAGACTGCTAAAGTCATTCCTTTGCCTAAGTGTAACAGTGCTTTTGAAATGTTGTACTGCCGGTATTGTCAAAAGTTCTAGAGAGAGTGGTCCAGCGACAAGTAACTAAATACTTGAACGAGAATTTAATTCTCTCTTGTAAACAATCGGGTTTTCGTGCAAACCACTCAACCAATACTGCCCTGTTAAATGTTGTTGAAGATTTACAGGATAGTATGGACAAAGGTCTTATTACTTGCCTTGTTACTTTAGATCTTAAGAAGGCATTCGACATGGTGGATCATGCTATTCTAGTAGAGAAGCTGAAGCATTATGGTTTTGATGAGGGAAGTGTGTCCTGGTTCCAAAGCTACTTAACTGGTAGACTTCAGGCCACTATGGTGAATGGATATACTTCATCGCACAGGAGAGTCGAGTTCGGTGTACCTCAAGGATCGATACTCGGCCCACTGCTGTTTTTGTTGTTTATTAATGATATTCCAAATGCAATACAACACTGCCAACTATCACTTTATGCTGATGACACTTGTCTCTATTTTTCATCTAGCGATCCTCATGTTATGTCTGTATCAATTAACGAAGATTTACAAAGTATTTCGTCATGGCTCACGCATAACAAATTGATTCTGAATACGGCAAAGTCTGAATATATGCTTATTGGTTCCCAAAGGCGATTGACTAGATTTAATGATGATCTGATTAAACTTGCTATAGGTGGGGAAATTTTGAACCGTGTTTCAAAATGTAAATATCTGGGAGTGATTTTTGATTCTACTTTAAATTGGAAATATCATATTGATTATATTCGTAGCAAGGTTGTTAAGAGTTTATTTCTTCTTCGCAAAGCAAAATCATTTTTGAATACTCATATTATAAAAATGTTGTATCACACAATTATTCAATCTCATTTTGATTATTGTTCTTCTGTATGGACCAGTGCTAATAAGTCACATCTGAATATACTTTTTATTTTACAGAAAAGAGCTTTGAGAATTATTCTAAATGCTGATATGTTTGCACGAAGTGATGAATTATACAATCAGTCAGGAATTGAACCTCTTCAAAGGAGATGGAAAAAAATGAATCTTATTCTCCTGTTTAAATGTATCCATCATACTGCTCCTGAATACCTTGCCAATCGAATATGCATGCAAACTTCGCAATATTCTCTCCGTAATACTTTATGTAAAATATTTTTGCCAAAACCAAATACAAATTTTAAACGGAACAGTTTTTTATATTCTAGTGCAATATTGTTTAATAGTCTACCGTATGATATTCGTTCGAGTGATACAATCTGTATTTTTAAACGGAATATAAGAAGATATGATTTGTTTTGAGGCTGCGTTTTAAATATACATATTTTTTGTTGTTATTATACATACATACATATCACGAATGATTGTTTGCATACTCTGGCAGAAAATTCAAGTCATCTAGGCACATTTTTTATGCTTTTGAAGTGAATAGGAATACTTGTACTTTTTATTTTGAGTATTTTTATTTTTTATTCTTGTTTGTTTGTTGTATACAATTATTTATGTAATTTGTATGTATTGTTTTACCCTGTAAATCATTGTATTTTTACGTGGACCCCTTTGAAAATCAGTCTTGTGCTGAAAGGGCTATCCACCCTGTGAATGGAAATAAATAAATAAAAAAATAAAATAGATAAAAATAAATTCTATACATAACATGTAGTAATTGTTTATATCTTCGTTTTTCAAAAATATCTAATGACAAACATTTGTAGACTGCTGAGGTCGAGTATCTCGATTCAACCAAAAGGACAGTTTTCAACACTGTATTTTGAATAATTTGCAACTTGTCAGAGTCCGTTTTTCGCAGATTACCCCATACAACGCTGCAATAATCGAATTTACTTTGAATAATGGATTTATAAAATACAAAAGCAGTTTTTTCAGTTATACAAAATCGTATTCTTTTCAATAGATACAGACTTTTCACTGTGCTTTTTATCATCCTATCCACCTGTTGGATCCAATCAAGATGTTGGTCAAGATAAACTCCTAAGTATTTACAGCAAGTAATAGAGGGAACCTCAGATTCGTCAATACTGACTCTCAACACCTTGTTTCTAATCCTCTTTCTGGAACCTATCAACATCGCTTTACACTTTTTCACATTCAGAGCAAGTGAGTTTACTTCCAACCATTGTGACAAACACGACAAGTCATTATTTAGACCTCTGTGTATTTGACCGAGATCCTTGCCAGGTAAATAAAGACATGTATCGTCAGCGTATAAATGGACCTTACATTCCTTAATGCAATCAGGCAAATCGTTGATGTATACATTGAATAACAAGGGCCCTAACGTAGAGCCCTGTGGGATTCCACATGTTACATGCCTAGGCTCGGATATAGAGCCGTCAATAGAAGTATACTGAACACGATCGTGGAGATAATTACTAAACCATTTACACACATTATCATTCAAACCAAGGAGAGATAACTTATGAAGAAGTGTCGCATGATTGACTGTGTCAAATGCCTTTTTGAGGTCAATGGAGACCATTCCAACCATTTCACCCTTATCTATGCTATGGAGCATTTCTTCTGTGACACAAAGTAAAGCAGTCATAGTGGAATGGGCAGGTCTGAAGCCTGATTGATTTGGGTTAATAATATCATTTCTAGTTAAAAAATCATACAACTGGTTGAAGATGAGTTTTTCAATCATCTTTGAAATAACAGACAAAATAGATATGGGTCTGTAATTACCCATCTCACTTCGACTACCACTTTTATATACTGGTGTAGCATTTGAGACCTTCCATTGTTCTGGAGTGCAACCACAATTCAAAGAAAGATTAAATATGTACCTAAGTGGTTTTGCAATTATACGTATAACAGGCTTTATCAATATCATTGGTATAGTGTCCATTCCATATGAGTTTTTCATTGGCATACTTTCAACCACTTTCACAATGTCTTCTTCAGTAACATCTTCAAATGAGAACAATGAACTTCTTTTCGGTACATATTTTGCAATCTCTTCCTCTGTTCTTTGATCATGGCTCTTGCAAATCGCATCGACTACATTTGTGAAATATGCATTAAAACAATTTGACATATCAGTTTTATCCTTGACCTGTGTGTTATTATTAACAATATATTCTATTTGCTTGAAGGTATTCTTTACAGGAGTAATAAACTTTAACGATTTCCAAGCATCTTTTGAGTTACCTTTACTGGAAAAAATAACATTACTTATATATTCTTTCTTTGCCTGACGACATTTCATAGTAACTTCATTTCTAAGCTTCGTGTATAACTTCCACTCACTATGAGTTTTAGATGATTTAGAAATGAGTTTTTGTCTATCTCTTTGACGCATAAGATCTAAAATTTCTTCTGTTATCCAAGGGGATTCTTTTTTCTTTACTCTTTTCTTTTTTAGCGGTACAAATGCATTCATCACACTTAATAACTTTCTTTCAAATTAATCATATGCCTCAATTACATTATGGTATGTTTCTACATGGTTCCACTGTCCCTTAGAAATCGCTTCCGCGTATTCTTCCATATTACATTTACCAACATTACGGGACACCTTATATCTATGTACATTTTGTTTTTGGTTCTTGTTTTTTGTACCCCAAGTGCAATATACAAGGTAGTGGTCGCTCAGAGATATTGGTATAATATTTGTGAACTGAATTTTTCCGACCCTGTTAGTTATGATAAGATCAATTATAGACGATGTACAGATAGTTTCTCTTGTGGGAGTGCTGACTATCTATTGGAGATTGAAAGAGGTCAACAACTCACGCAGGTGTTTTGTTTGCCAAGATGTACAATGTTGTGACATATCACAGTTCAAGTCACCAACAACAACAAAATCAATGCCCATATCGTCTACTTCACCAAGAAATCTCTCAAATTCTTGAAATACGTTTAGTCTAGCATTGGGTGGCCTATACCATACTATAACAAAAAATGGCTTCACCATTTGTGCATTTACTTCTATAACAATCAACTCCAAATCAAACTCAAAATCAGATCTCACTCTGTAATCTATTCCTTGTTTTACATAAGCTGCCACACCTCCACCTTTACTACCTCTGTCTTTCCTTATCAGATTGTGCCCATCAATATTCAATTCTGAATCATCAATATAATCATTCAAATGGGTTTCACTGAGAGTGAAAATGTCAAATTCAGCTTTCTTACACAGAATACGTATCTCTTCAATATTTTTCCATAAAGATAAACAATTCAAATGTGAAAACTTTAAACCTTTCAGGAGTGAAAGTTCACTTACTTCTTTATCCAAATCAAATTCCAGTTTCTGTTTTAACGTATTTCTGATTTCAGGTGAACATAGAAATTCATTTCTTTGAGTTTCCAAATCAGGTGTATGGTCATCATAAATGACTATCACATGCAAACGGTAACTCAAGTAATAAACAGTAATCACATACCCAGTCAGTCATCTGTAGAGTTAGGCTTACTACACTTAAAGTGACACCAAGTATTACATGAAACGCAAAGTAAAGCGTTTTGATTAACACGAACTGGTCTTTTGCACATAACACATGGATAGCGGATAGACATAGTGTAATTAGTGTCAATTAGTGCATGGTGGTACCTTGCTATTATCGTGTTTAGTTCAGTCTTTCGAGGTCCCGTTGATTCTGTATCACCACCTTTCGTCTCCGGTTTTGGTCTCCTGTCAACGCGTATATTCTACCATCCTGCGTCCATGTCCACACGACCGACGGATGCGTTCGGGTCAAGTAGAGAAGCTGCGCTCGAGGTGCTGTCAGGTCTTCGTTGACGAAGATCGTCGACCCCTTCAATTTCGATCGCGCCTGGTAGATTTGCTGCTTGATGTTGTGCGTCGCGAATTTGACCAGGATGACCTTCTCAGATTTTCGCCTCGATGACGATGCCGCATTGGAGTCTTGCTCATTCTGCCTGGGTGTTATCCTATGGCTTCTATCGATGTCCTGTGCTTTCAGTTCGATCCCGAAATGATCTTTGACAATGTCGGTGATGACTTTGTCGGTGTTCTCACCATGCATTTCCTTCACGCCACTAAATCGTAGTGAGTTTCTACGACTGTACTGTTCGTGATCGTGTAGAGTGGCGTTCACTTTGTCAAGATCGTTCTTGAGTTGCTCGATCAGTGCTTTCAGCGACTCTGTCGTTTCCTGGTGCGTCTGCATATCCATTTTCACAGCCTCGTAGACATCTTGGCTTATTTGCTCTACCAAAGTTTTCTTCACAGCAGCCACCAGCTCTTTGATCACATCTGGGGAACAAAGCGCCTCCTTTATCCCAGCCACAATTGCTGCGTCAAGTCTATCAGACTGTTCAATAGGCGATGTCTCGGTCGGCTGACCAGTGGTACCTTCCTTCACCCCTGACGACTGGTCAAGCCCCCGGGTGCTCCGCGAACGTGTTTTTGGCACATCGTGCTCGTGTACTCTCCGGCTGGCTGACATTTTGTCCAAATCTTGTCCTTAAATTCCACGAGACATTGAGTCAGATATCACAAACAGTAAGATTCAATCCAATCCATGTAGCATAAGCAACGTCCAGGTACATAACTTCGTCCACATAAGTGAACAAGAAACGATGAATTTGGGGTGTTTTTCTGGTGACTCGAAATTAACTTCTCGTGTAACGTCCGCATGGATCCATGGCTCCGTGGGTGTCGGTCTCGTGGGATGCCCCCGTTTTCCCTACATACGTATAGGTGTAAGAACCTTTCAGTATATAGGCACGAAGATTATCAGAGACTTTTCTTCATGGCTGATACATGTGTCAAACCTATCAATGGTGAAAAATTTATTATTTTTAAGTTTGAAAATATTCCCCTCCCAGAGTGGGACCCTATCCCGCTTGGTTGCTTAACTCCCTCAGAAAGGTCCATTTTTTTCCAATTTTGAAACCCCCCCCCCCCCCAACCAAAATCCTAGTTTTAATACGGGCCTGTAACAAGTGATATTGGGTACGGTTATTAAACCATAAACGCCACCGATAAAATCATAATCGCTCTCAATTACAATCTAACAGGAGCAGTAGGGTATATAGGTACGACTCCGTAACAGCTGACCACTTATGCATCGTATCCATGGGTAACTGCAAGAAGGCGCATGAAAGTTAGACTTGAGTCAAGAACTATATATATATATATATATATATATATATATATATATATATATATATATACATATATATATTATTTGAATTGATCTATCAATAATTTTTGATGTTCACTTTATCATTGCCAACACTATAGTCTTCGTCATCACGTACCATCGTCACCTCTACCACCACGACCATCATTGAAGGAAACCAAAACCCAAAAAGAAATGTGGATTGAGTGACAGCAGCAACATCAATATGTCAGTATCAATTAAGTTGATTGAATGTGTAATTTTCACGAAAAATGATTTTGTGTGTGTGTGTGTGGAATTCTCTTCATATTTTCTTTACATTGTTGCTGTCCACTAAAGACGTCATGGACTCTAGTGGTCTCCTTATCCAGTAATTACAACACCAAAACTATGAAAATGAATAACTTTTGCATCGATTATCCGATTTTTCCTCAAAATTTCACTGATGTGTTTAGTCTTATACTAATTGATGCGTTCACTCAATCCATATTGCTCTTTGGGCTTTGATTTCCTTTAGTATCAACCAATCATCACTACCATCATTGCTTTTATTAGATTACCATGCACGACCATAAACATCAGTACTATCATTTCACACCTCGATATCATCTGATCATCATCACCACGAATATCACTCGTATATACCATCGTATACATATCACCACAAGCAATCTATCCTCCACCACTATCAATATAATTTGTTTAGATAATAATGATGATGATAATAATAATGATAATACTACTAATAATAATTGATTTGATTTATGATACATGTAGCCCCAAATCCGTTCAGTAGAGTGCTCTAAAATAGGCGCGGAAGGAAGAGAAAGTGAAGGAGGTAAAAAACATAGTATTATACAAAATTCAAAACAATGAGTAATCAAAAGGAGGCCTTAAACAGGTGAGTTTTTAGCCTGCTTTTAAAAGAATCTGATGAAGAACAATTTCTTTTTTTATGGCTGAAGGCAAGTTATTCCATAAGGTGGAATCAATCACCAGTCCAGCCACAAGTTCACGAAATCTCTGTCATAGTTTTCAGCATCATCATCATTATCACTGCAGTCTGAATAAGCATTGCGACTGGCAATATATTCCCACTCAATCCCTCCCTCCAATGCCCACATGGCCTAGCACCCTGTAAATGATGAAGAGAAACGATTGAATATTAAAGCACTGATTTTGTGTGTTTGATTGTTCGTTTGTTTGTAAGAACACTAGCCGCATTCACACGTACAAAATAGCTGGTTACCGAGCGCGCTCCAAAACTCGAGTTCTTGTTATACTCGTAACTTTTTATGAAACTTCATGATCTTCGGAAAAACGACACCTTTTTCATTTTCGAATAAAGGAGCCTTTGGAATAGCGAACCCTATTTCATTTTCGGATTAACGAACCTTCGGAATAACGAACCTTTGGAATAACGCCACAAATGTTTGAATTAACGAACCCTTCTTGGATTTTCGGGTTAACGAACCTGGATATGTATAGGGAATATGTGTGTTTCGGATTATTGAACCTTCGGAATATGGAACCTTCGGAAAAACGAACGTTTTTTTTTTCTTTTTTTTTTGATATCCTAAATTTTATCATTGCTATCTTTTTTTTGAAATCTTTCATTCTTTTTTAATCAAACAACATCAAACAAAATTACAGAAATCAAAAACATGATTACACAAATAGAAATAAACAAGAAAAGATTAATAAGATAAAGCAGCACACAAAAACCAATAATGTCAATTATGAATTACTAAACAATATACATTGTATCAAGTAAAACAGTGTTATAACGAGGTTTTTAGGAACATATTTTTACAATTAACCCTTTGCTTCATCAGGCCCGTAGTCTATTAGGATACAGAAACAAACAATAAAATGGGACCAACAAAATATGTGACACATCTGGGACTCCAGGTTCAACTACATAAACAAGTTAAAAATCCAGTCTCCATTTTCGAAAATGTAAAGCAAGCGTACCCTTTTTCTTTGCCAAAAAATACTCTAAATCCTTGTTAGTCTTAAGACAAGCTTTCAGTCCCATGAACTCTGGGGTGGTACCCTGAAATTTACAAATATAAATATAATATTTTACAAGAAGAAAAATATAAGTTAAAAATTTATCCTCATTTATACCAAACTTTTTTTCAAACTCTGAGACGATTCTATTTGTGACCGTGCACCTCAAAACGAACATAAAGTCGCACACACTGATTTTGCGTAAGGACTGAAAATAAGTGAAATGGGTCAACCTAGCCGAACTTGACTTTTTCATATTTTCTGAAAGAGCGGGTCTTCTTTTACATTATGCTAAAATTTGGTATCATAAAACGGGCAGGAAAGTGTGTTTTTTAGCAGTTTATCTCAAACATTTTTGGTAGAATAGTGTGTTTAGGTGTGTCTTTAGAATCCCTTTTTCATTTCTGAAAAACCTTGTCCACACTCTTCACTTTCAACTCTAATAACTTTTGAAAAGATAATGCTACTGCTTTGAAAGTTGGCATTAATTGTGACCCTGCACCTCAAAACAAACAAAAAGTCGCAAAACATGAATTTTTAGTTAAGACCATATTCTGAAAGAGTAGACTTTAAGCTTTAAAATGATGTATAACTCAAATCAAATGGAATTTCCTAACCTATCTAAATATTGGAAAGAAAGCACAAACTCAGGAAAAGTGTGAACTGAGAAAAGAGGCTCTGAAGTACAGTGTCTATTCAAGCGCTTAATCTTTACCAAACCGTGCTGGCTGTGCGATTAATGGGACAAAAAACAGGAGGTAAACCACCAGAGTAACAAAAATGAAGGGATTATCAGATTAAATTGAAATTAGGCATGCCTCATTAACACATTCTGTCCATAATTAATGCCAACTTTCAAAGCAGTGGCACTATCCTTTCAAAAGTTATTAGAGTTGAAAGTGAAGAGCGTGGACAAGGTTTTTTCAGAAATAAAAAAGGGATTCTAAAGACACACCTGATCACACTATTCTACCAAAAATGTTCGAGATAAACTGCTAAAAAACACACTTTCCAGCCCGTTTTATGATACCAAATTTTAACATAATGTAAAAGAAGACCCGCTCTTTCAGAAAATATGAAAACGTCAAGTTCGGCTAAGTTGACCCATTTCACTTGTTTTCAGTCCTCACGCAAAATCAGTGTGTGCGACTTTATGTTCGTTTTGAGGTTCACGGTCACAATTATGGACAGAATGTGTTAATGAGGCATTATTAATTTCAATTTAATCTGATAATCCCTTCATTATTGTTACTCTGGTGGTTTACTTCCTGTTTTTTGTCCCATTCATGGCACAGCCAGCATGGTTTGGTAAAGATTAAGCGCTTGAATAGACACTGTACTTCAGGGCCTCTTTTCTCAGTCCACACTTTACCTGAGTGTGTGATTTCTTTCCAATATTTAGATAGGTTAGGACAGTCCATTTGATTTGAGTTATACATCATTTTAAGGCTTAAAGTCTCTTCTTTCAGAATATAGTCTTAACTAAAAATTCATGTCTGCGACTTTTTGTTTGTTTTGAGGTGCAGGGTCACATTGTACCTTCTTTCTGATTAATAATACTAATAACCTCACTCCAAATTGATTTTACTTTCTCACAGTGAAGGAATAAATGAGCAATCGTCTCTGGCGTCTTGTTACATAAAGAACAATTTGGCGAAACTTTTCTTTTAATCTTAAACAAAAAATCATTCAACGCAATTGCTTTATGGAAAACTTTGAAATAAAAGGAGCGAAGCCGTGAGTTAAAGTTCCTCAAGTGGATTTTCTCCCAATTCAAATGTTTACGGACCACACCTAATCCTACCCAAAAAGTGATACAGTTTTCAGGAAAACACTCATCAACCATAATAGAATATGCGTATTTAGGTACTTTTAGGGTTTGTACAAGCTTATCAACAATCTTTCCATGTATATCAAGATCATGTACGTTAAGTCCATCCAACCAAAGAGAAGGAATGTTATTCAACAAGATATTATATTTTCTTCTATCATGAGGAGAAATGTCAAAATCGAGTACTAACTCTTCAAAAAGTTTATAACCTGGATGAGGGGGATAAAGAAGATCATGAATAAAAATAATGCCATTCCTGAACCATTCTTCATAATAAAAGAATTGCTTTGACCTAGATCTTATGTTTCTATTATACCAAATACATTGAAATGATCCCAGATATAAGAAATCATTATTATATTCTTTCTTTACAAACTCTCTCTAAAAAAGTACCAAGTTCTCAATGAGTCAGCTAGTTGAGCACAATCGAGTCTATTCAGAACAGTTTCAGGAGCATGAGCTTTCCACAGAATATCTCTTCTCTTGTTAAATTCATCTAATGCATATAACTCAATTTTTTCCACAGACTATCATAATTATCATCTAAAAGCAATTTAACCCATTGCAATTTTTGAGACAGTAAAAAAATGTAGGGGTTAATCATACGAAGACAACACAACGAATAATCATTACACAAACGCTGCCTCTTTACTCTGTCGTTGCCACCATTCCAAATGAATTCATAAAACATCTTATCAAGTTCTTTAAAGAACTGTTGTGGAATCTTTATACATAAAATTGAGAATAAATATAATAATTGTGGCAAAATCAAAGCTTTGATAACACAAGTCTTCCCAATAAGAGATAAGTTTCTGGCTCTCCAGCAGTTCAAATTTCCTTAAATTTGTTTCAGTTTAACTTTATAATTAAGGTCATACATTCTTTTTAACTGCAACGAGAAATATATTCCAAGAGTTTTAAAAGTATCAGTTTTCCAAGTTAAACCTTAATCAGCATTTGGAAAATTTCGAGACCCCTTTTTTGCCCCAATCCAAATTGCTTCTGTTTCTGAAATGTTCATTTTACAACCAGAACAAGCAACAAATTCATTCAATACCTCAAACAAACTATCAAATGAAAGAGTAGACCCATCCTGAAAACAAGTTGAGTCATCAGCAAGCAGTGATATCTTCAACTGAGTTTCATAAATAGGAATACCTGTTATATTATCATTCTGTCTAATTGCAAGAGCCATTGTTTCAATAACCATTAAAAATGAATATGGAGAGATTGGACAACCTTGGAAGATTCCTCTATCCATGTTAATAGGGGTTGTGAGAAAACCATTATTTACAACAAAAGATTTTCTAGAAGAATAAATAGTCCTAATCCATTTTACAAAACTCTCTCCAAAATTGAAACGTTTCAGAACTTCAAATAAAAAATCATGATTAACACTATCAAAGGCTTTCTGAATATCAACGAGAAGGATTGCCCCAGGGATATTATTAATTTCAGTATATTCAATTACATCCATAATCAAACGAATATTAGAACCAATATTTCTAACTTTCAAAATCCAGACTGCTCTCCGTGAATCAGTTCTCCTAAATATTTTTTCAAACGATTTGCTAAGGTCTTGGCAAAAAACTTATAATCCACCGTTAACAATTAAATCGGTCTGTAATTCTTTAAATAAGAAATATCTTGTCTTTTTTAGGAAGTAAACTTATAACACCATTTCTTTGAGATTGGGACATAACACCCTTTTCCATTGAATAATTGAATGAATCAAGAAGCATATCAGAAATATCAGGCCAAAAAGTAATATAAAATTCTACAGGTAATCCATCTAAACCAGAAGTCTTATCACATTTCATGGATATAATAGTATCATAAATTTCCTTTTTAGTTATGGGCTGTTCCAAAGAAATCTTATTATTTTCACTTTAATTTCGGAATTTCAATATTGTCCAAAAAGGCATCATAGTTATCAAATCGAGAATTATTATGATACAAATTTTGATAAAACTTATGAATTTCATCTAAAACAGCAGAGTTATCACTTATAATGTCATCTTTTTCATTTCTTATCCTATGAATACATTTAAGTATATGAATACAAGAACGACCCAAGTCCATGGAAGACCATTTCCAGTAAACTTGAAAAAACTTCATATCTTTTTTATTTGTCCAATAATATTCTATTTAACTGTGATGGGAAGGCAATATTGTATATACAAATTATAACATATATTGTTATGACAATTAACATTAACATTAATTGTGGAGAGGCCATTTTGTGTGATGGACTTGGGTCGTTCTTTGATTCATATACATGATATTCTGCTATAGAGATGAGAGAAGGACGAGAGAGGGCGCTATAATATGAATGTAAGAATGACCCAACTCCTTCATTCTTACATTCATATAAGATTTAACTCATTTATTTCAGGCACTTCCGGGGGTAACTAGGATTTATCATTTATACACAAGATGAGTCCATGCATAAGCTACAATTTTCCATGTCAAACTGAATTTGGCCAAAAATTGGACTTGGGTCGTTCTTATGTTCAGGTCTTCATTTTTTTCTCCCCAGATCTCTTTTCCAAATTGCAAAAATATCTTGAACTTTTCTCACCCTTTTCCATCCATCGTATCCGAGAGCGAATCATAAGTCCTTTAGTTTCAATATCGAGAATTTTATCAAGATCGGCTTTTAGTTGATTCAACTGTTCAACAAGATTATTATTACTAGGAACACTATGAATTTGCAACTTAATGGCCTCTATTTTTTTAAGTAAAGTATATTTCTCCTGATTCCTTTCTCTCTTTTTCCTAGCTCTATATTCCATACAGACTCCAGAGATAGTACACTTCAGGGCATCCCATATAGTGTTAGGATTACACTGGGAGTTTTGATGAATAACCTTAAAATCATTTATTTTTTCTTTCACCATCTTAATAAAATCAGCATCATTAGTTAAATAACTACAGTTTAGTTTCCAATATCTACGACCTTTAGAAGGTTGGTCATCTTTAAATTTAAGCATTACAACAGAATGATCTTATTGAACACCTGGACATATTTTTGAATCTAAACAATTATTCATTAAACTATCAGAAATGAGAATATAATCAAGCCTGGACAGTACTCTAGTATTACTTTGATGTCGAGTGTACTGTCTTAGGTCTGGATGAAAATTACGCCAAATATCCTTCAAGTTATATTCATCTATCAAAACAGAGATTATTTCACTAGCTTTGACATTACCATGCTTCTGTCTATTACCTTGGTAATCTAAAGGGCCTAACACAACATTAAAATCTCCTGAAATTATTAAGGGAGCTTGATTAAATTGGTCAATTTTAGCAAAAACATCAAGAAAGAAATCAGGATCATCCTCACTCGGGGCATAAATATTGCAGAGTATTACAGACAAACCTTTGAAGGTAACAGACAATTTCAAATATCTACCATTTGGATCAGCAAACAGGGAGTGAAGTACTGGGGCAATATGATTACGTATCAAAATTGCAACACCCCTACGATTTGATGAGTAGCTAGAGAACCAAGCATACTCCCCCCATTGTTGCTTCCAAAATTTTTCATCATTAACAGTCGAGTGAGTTTCTTGCAAAAATATAATATCACTGGTAATAGAACGCAAATGATGAAAACTTTTCTCCTTTTAACAAAATCCTGAATTCCTCTACAGTTAAAAGTACTTTAATATACATAATTAAATAAACTTAAAACCATCACTCACAGTTACAATTAATAAATTTACTTTCTGTGTAGGGGAAAGACGCCTCAAGAAAACTTCACAATTATAATATGGGAAAATTAAAATGTTTGAAAAAAGTAGTAATACAAAGAAATGTGTATTTATGGGACTGGATAAAAACACAAGTAAAAGTACGGACATCCTAAAAACCTCAAGCATAAAAAATACTATGAAACAATGAATTGCTGCTTTGTTATTGTAAAAAAAAAGGTTGACAAAATTACAAGCAATACGCAAAAAAGAAACATCTGTGACAAAGGTAATTTGAAGGGCACAAAATCACGAAAAAAAAGATAACAGAAAACAAGGCTTCAAATCAAGACCAGCCCTGTGTCTGGATACCTGGCAAGGAATGAGAACAGACAACCTACAAAAGTGCAGGCCACAATCCAGCAATGTAAAAACCTGTAATATCAAATAACCCCATAAGTACCTTTACCCCAGCATAAATCCAAGTAATGTACATCATGTAATCAGACCAACACTGGTGTCAATACAATGTGTAAAACTATGTATCGAGTTTAAAGACTATCAACAAAAACTCAAACAGCAACATCATAAAACATTATCCTACATAATCCTATGGACCAATGGTTTATCACAGAGAGCAAAATAATAATTACATGTACTATGCACACATCATTTAAAGAAGTTGGTACATGCATCTGATATTTAAAAAAAAACAAAAAAAAAACAAAAACATGTTCCAAAACGTCCATGGTAAAGCAGAAGACCTCATTTAACTTCAAAATGATTTATCTTAAAACAAGACTCCCAACTCCATTCTTTCTTGGCTCCCACTTATCAATCCCCTTCCTATAAAATATCATATAGCGTTTGTCATGTTTCAAAATTGAAGATTCAAGGCTCCCATCCAGACCCAAAAATTTAGCACATTTCTTGAACAATATAATAGTTTACATACCATAACTTAACTATGAATAAATGACATAAAAGATACATAATATAGTAACAAACTAAGAACTATTAATAAAAATGAGGAGAAAATATCGAACTGAGTTTTCAGTTGCACAAATCCAAAATGGCTCAAAATAGAAATATATCCAAAATAACTCAAGTATAAAAGTAACTTTCACTCTGAGAAGATATATTATTTCACTTTTGTGAAAATGTACCTTTTTACATACATGTTCCACTGTTGAATATAATATATACGTGTTTGCAGTCTATTCAGGGCTACAATCCATAAGTTTATTTTAAAAGAGCTTTCTTCAGGAACTTGGGGAAGAAAATATTTGCATAGAACATCTCCAAATGAGCGTGTTTCAAATCCTGTGACATCTCCCCATTGATATCCATAGAATAGTGAAGATGAAAAGTGAACTTCACACTCAGCTTTCAGAAAACAAAAAACCTTGATACGTTTATGAGTCGTCATTTCTAATAGATGAACAAGAAAACAGATCTGGTAAAATAGTAAAGAGCTCAAATGTTATCTCCAGCAAATTCCACACAAGTAAACATACATGTATCTATGCAAGGCACTGTAGATAGTAACCCTTCAAAATATCTACTCTAGCTAGCTCTCTCGTTTCAGATAGTAAAAGCGCACTGAAGCCCGGATTCCAAAATCAAAGCGAAGACAATCAAGAAGGGTCTGCAATCACCAGCTTTCCAGATGTGTTGTCCCTAAAGCACAGCCTATCTGGATACGTTAAAAATGGTCGTCTTCCTTCCTCCCTCAAGCGATGAAACTGAGGCATCTTCTTCTTCCTTAGGTCCAGAACGCGCTTAGATAAGTCCTCCGCAATGAAGAGTTTTGAGTTGTGGTACAACTTGCACTCTTTCATTTTGCTGATACATGCTTTCCATTCTGTTTGTAGTTGTGCAAAGATGGTGTACGATGGCATCTTTCGATAGCTTTCAAGTCCTCAGACTCCACTCCAGCAAATCTAAGAAAGTCTGATACAACTTTGTGACAGTCTTCTTTTCCGCCCTCACTCTCAGGTATTCCAAATATGACCAAGTTCTTCCTTCTATTCCGGTTCTCAAGATCATCTAACTCATTGTTCTTTTTCACAACGTCAACCTCTTTGCGGACTTTTTCATTTCAAAATCCAAATTTTTTTGATTCTTTCCTCCTGTTCTTGGATCTTCCTTGTGAGTTTCTCAAACAAGCTTTCGATTTTTGAGTCCAATCTGCTTTCAAAATCTCTGAACCACTGTGGAGGAGAGTCCGTTAGAGCTTCCGAAAACTACGGCGTCTTCACTATAAAGAACCTTCGGAATAATGGACCTTCGGAATAACGAACTGTAACCCCGCCTGGTAAACGCATAACGTTTTCAGAACGTTTATTTAACGTTTTTTTTTTTTTTTTTTTTTTTTTTTTAAGGCTCCGTACGTTTTTGTAAAAAAAGGGTTATTTTTAAAACGTACATACAACGTCAAAGTTGGGAATTATCATTTACCGCAAAGCACAGGATATTTGCGGAAACGTTTTAAAAACATTAATGGATGATACAAAAAGCTTTTATTATGTCTGCTACGTCTTTGTCCTTTATGAACGCCCACAAAACTTTTTCTTTAGTCCACTTCGTCTTTAATGAACGTTTAAAATAACGTTTTTATTCGGTCCGCTACGTGTTCGTCATTGGTTTCATTATTATGAATATTCATGCCTATCTATGAATATTCAAATAAGAAAGTATCCAAATAATCTGAAAACTAGTGGAAATAGATAAAAGACATTGAAATCTAAAGATTTATGCTGGATCCAAACTTTCTGTGTTCATAAGAAAAAACTTACCTAAGTTATTGTTCAGTCACTCACAATTTCAAATTGTGTTATGAAGAGGTATTTTCATATGTTAATAGGCCTAGTAAGGTGTGTGTGAGATCTAATCTTCGTAACCATGTCTTCATGCATCTCATCATTTTGCTGGTATATAAAAGAATGTGATACAGATTCATCAATTTGGAATAGGATGTAGTATAGGTATAGGTTGTAGGACAATAGGAACAGGTTAGGATAGGTTTATATACGTAGGATTAGGGTTAGGGTACATTAATCCCAGATACGTGCCTACATTTTTTTTAGAATACCCAATAATAAAATAAACTGACGTTCTCAAAAGGTTTTCTGGTCGTTCTAGACGCATATGGAAGGTTCTCTAAACGCTCTGGAACGGGTCATAAGACTTTTTAGACGTTCTTAAAACGTTTTTTTTTTTGAACGTTCTAGACAGTTTTCAAAAGTTCTCTGGACGTCCGCAGAACGTCCACAAAACGTTTTGAATGTTCTTAAAAGGTTTTACTGACGTCTATAATGTCCAAAAGGTTTTCTGCAGGTCCTTAAAAATTCCGAAAGGTTTTTCATTGTTTTTTAACGTCTAAAAAACGTCCATTTGAAACGTTTTCAATACGTTGAAAACCTTCCACAAAAAGACGTTCTGAAAACGTTTTGACAAAACGTCCAAATAACAAACTTGGAACGTTTAAAGAACGTTGAGAAAACTTCCAAATATTAGCTGGAAACCAGATTTGTATCATGGTTGTACCTTGAGGTGCTCACAGGCGCTTTATTAGGTCTTCAAATGAAATACTGATTAACCAACCGGCCACGACCTTAAAATGAAGTCAAAATCACGTCCATTTTCCTTGTTTAGTTTTCGTGAAAAAAGGCGTCTTTCAGAAATCTTTCTTGTTTTCTTGACCAATATACGTGAAAAAGTCATGAATTGACGTGTAAACGACGTGCTCATGACGTTATTCTCACGTACATCTTGTCTTAAGAATTGTGATTTACACGTCATTAAGACGACTCTTTGACCACCAATAACATCGTTGGGACAACTTCCATCGATCAAAAATACGACTCTTTTATTGACGTCATTTTGAAAAATACGACATATTCACGTCAGTTTTAAACTTGTATATGACGTCAAGAATTTTGTTTATTTTCGTCTCAAAGACTTTAAATTAGTAATATCCACGTCTTTACGACGTCTTTGTATAACCACCCAGGCGTCAGAAAGACGTCACAAATATGACGTCTTTTAGATTTCTTCCATTTGAGCAGAAATATGACTTTCTGGCGTCAGGTTGAGACCTCTAAATGACGTCTGTTTTCTTTGCAAGACGTCGCACAACTGACGTAAATTTAACGTCATTAATACGTTATCAATATGACATGGTAAACAGTTTCCAAAGCAGCGTAAATTTTACTTCACTAATACGTCGTATATATGACGTGAATAATACGTCACAAAACTGACTTGAATTTCAAGTCTTTAGTACGTCGCTAATATGACGTCATAAATACGTCGCAAAACTGAGGAAAAGTTCACGTTATTAATACGTCGCTCTTATTACGTCATAAATGCGTTGCAAAACAAAGTAAATATTGCGGTATGCAAGACGTCATTTAAATAACGCTATGAATACGTTGCAAAGCAACATAGATTTTACGTCATTAATACGTCTTTAAAATGTCACTAATATTAGGTAATAAATATGTCGGAAAACTGACGTACTCTCTAAGAAAATCGAGCGAAAATATTCACTTTTAAAGGAGTAAATACAAAAATGAGTGACCTTAGAGTGAAATTGGAGTGAATTTTGAGTGAAAATGTTCATTCTCACTAATTTTGGAGTGACCTCAGGGATCACTCGAAGATTTTGGAGTGATCCCTGAGGTCACTCCAAAACGAGTGAAAATGAACAATTTCACTCAAAATTCACTCTTTTTTGTATTCACTCCTATAAGAGTGAATATTTTCACTCGATTTTTTTAGAGAGTAAAATTCACGTCAGGAGGTCCATAACATGACGTGATAAATTGGTTTCAAAATACGTTGAAATCACGTCATTTCCTGGTCATTATCAGACGTGCGACCACTTTGACCAGTTGCGACCAAAATAATTAAGACCTTTTGACTTCCGTCTGCTAGCTGGGATGTTCATAAAGTTGGTTCCATTCCTTTCTTACAATTCAACCATGCATGACTACAGTGATTAGTCCTATTTTTTTCTCAAACCAATTTCTGTGCATTTTCTGCATGCATCCTTTATCAATACATCGAGTCTGTAGAAATCGACAACTTTTGCTGAGCTTGAGATACAACGTCAAACGTTGAAATAGATGAATTCACAGGTCTGTGTGTGAAACCTAAAGGGGAAGTTCACCCTCAATGATAACTTATTCTTTAGAAATAAACCCCTGACAATAATAAAAAAGAATATGATTGATTAAAATTTGAGGAAAACTTTCTTAAGAAAGGTATCATTCTAATTTTCAACAAATTATGATCGATCAAGAAAATCAGGAAATCTATGACGTTTCCAGTGACCTCTTATACAAGAGAGAAAAGAAAGTACATGTATGCAAAAATAACATTCTAACTTAAAGGCATAATACATTTGCAAATGAAACTAAAACCCAGCATTGCTGCCTCAAAATATTTCTAAAATATGCGCCGTAGGAATAGAAACAACCAATATAAATATTTGAACCATTAAGTATCGTCGATGTTATTGTTAGATATACAAAATGTTAAAATAGTTTTAATAAGAACATTTCCAGATTAAACAGTCTTTATACAGTTACGGTTTAATGAGAAAACCCGTGATATGTCATTTTATGTCCTTCTATGCTTTATTGAAAACATTTTATATGGTAGGATGTTTTGTGATACAACTGACCTACACATAATATGCATCAAAAGTAATATCTTGAACATTTGTTTTAAATCACTGCCCCAAAAGGTAAACAGGACCTTTAAAATACATTGTTTTCCATTTTAAATGCATCCTCTATAGTAATCACTCCAAATATTTTACAAAATAATAACCCCTGTGATGACAGTTCTATTACTTCATTACGCCACATGGATGTTGGCACATTTTTTTCACTTGATATTATCAATCCTTTTAACATCTTTAGTGTAGGATTGCATTTAAACAATCAATTTGATGTAATACAAATGCAATCCTACACTAACGGTACCCTTCACAGACACCTGTTCACCCCATCCTAACACTCTTGAATAGCAAATTACTATCATATAGTATATAGCTGTTGTAAAAAAAAAAAGAACAATCATATGGATGCAAATGCAATTTTTTCCCCCTCACGGCCTATGTACACAATATTACATCATGCAGCACTATTATCCTACTCCCTCCCCGCCCCCCATTAAAAAAAGAAAAATAAAATCATTCGTGGCTTGTCAAACGACTTGCCCATGTGAAACATCTTCGAATAATGCTCCAATTTACCATGTACGACTTGTTTCCTAACGTCTCATTTTCCTCTGTAACTTCAATTAATGGGAACGTGTTACTGTTGTGTGTATACTTCCTCTGCGAGCAGACCAATACACCAATTTAAAAAAAAAAATGATATTCTTGATTAGAATTTCATCGATATCAGGCCCATGTTTACGATGAAATTAATTTGAACAAAAAATAAGCAGCTGAATTCTTATCTCTTGTGCTTCTAAATCGTATATTTCTTAACATACAGTAAAATATAGGCCTATATATACACAAATTGTACCAGGCATAAAATAATTATTGTCATAGAAGTCTGCATGAATCTCAGAAAAAGCTTTCTGATTCAATACTTCGCCAGTATTGTTTGATTAGTGTTAATTGTTGATGGTATACTATGTGGTGATTCATAGCGCCATCTGTGGCGAGTGTATGGTTAATATAGTTATACTAATCAGTGTACGGCCTCCCCGGGTACTGTACTCGCACCAGTCGCCTCTTGGTCGGATCGAGCCTCGGCAAAAATAAATGCATATGGTTGTTCTACCTATTAAAATAGTAGGCCAGCCAAAACGATTTTTTTTTTACTTTGGACGGCAAAATTTGTTAATGCTAAGTTTTCCAGCTGAAAGACTTGCAAAAATACTCAAGTTTAGCGTACGGCCGGATGTCAAGCGCGTTTTTTCCGAAAAATGCCTTTTTTTAGCACAAAATTTGAAAGAATGTCAAAAATCACGATTTTTATTTTTTTTTTACCGAAATAAGTAATGGTTGATAAGTATCTTTCAAACTAGAAATGTGTTATCTTCCATTTCAAGTTTAGAACCTGACTAATATGCATTTGAATGTAGAATTTTTACACGCACATATATGGCGAGATGAAACATAAAAACTTGATTTACTCAAAATTGTACTTCGTAAAATCTACCAATATTTCAAAGTTTTTTTAAACTACCTAAATCAATCTATTCAAAAGTGTTTATTTTTCCGAAATATAATATATATTCTGATATCTTATGCAGCAAAGAAATTACAAGATAAGGCGAAAAATAACTCGTTTTATGTTATCCTAAATGGGACGATGTATTTTTACCGGACGCGCATTTTGAATGAAAAATCGAATGTATAGCGTAAGCCCATATATATTGTACATGGTATAGTGCGTGTAGGTATCTATCTCACATAATTGGCGAAGTCAATGGACAGGTTGGATAGCTGACTGCAAAACCCTTTGTGGCACCTTGACATGATTGAAATGTGCTTCTCCCCCCCCCAAAAAAAAAATGAATAAATAAATAAATAAAATAAAATCAGTAGTGTTGTTACCATGGCAACTGATCATCATTAGGTCACTCCCTGAAAATTTCAAATATTCATAATTGTAAAACGTACGAAAATGTTGAGACATTTTGTGTGTGTGTGAGAAAAATGTATCAATCTAACTAATCTATGTTTAACAATGAAACCTAAGAGTTATATATAAATTGTTTACTATGTTCGGAAATGGTTGTCATGGAAACCGTCATAACAAATCACGTGTTACTGGGAAAAATTACGATACCAAATCTCCCATCCTGCATACTCACCCCTTCCCCCGAGAATGCTTTGTAATTCATAATGCTATATAGTTTGCATTCTCAGGCCCTGAAACGGAGCCCTGCAAGGGATAGGCACGAAATCACTTTTACTTTTGTGATGTTCTAAGGCGAGGTGTTTGCATTTTATTTTGATTTATTCTCCCGCAGGAGACTTATACTAAATGTTTCTTTTATGATGGTTGATTGTTTACATGAACGTTGTTTGGAACGCACACTTAGTCGGCGACATAAAAATGTCATTATGTATCCCGGATTTGTGTGAAAAAGTAAGGCAAATATCACCCTCAAAAGAGAAAACAAGAAGTGAAAAGGAAGTAGAAGTGAAATGCGTACAATGCAATAACAGCCTCATTTCCCCTTCCCATGATTAAGTCGGTTACTAGTATATCATCGAGTCTATATTGCAGATTATATTAATCCTTGGCCAAGTTCTATGTCCTTGGAGCAGACATGGAACAACTTGTTTGTTTGCAATTCGATTTTTTTCTATATTATCACAAATTTGTGAAAAAAAATCATTTCAGTTATCACCAACAATCTAAATTCCCAGTCAACCAACAAAACGTACTACACAATGTGCACACGCCCGCAACCACCGTCTCAAACAGCGTTCACGAATGAAATACAGTAAACAGTAAAATAGGCAATTTCTCTTTTTTAAAGCAATGATTTGCCATCAGCGTACATTTACTAGAATAGCAGCACTTGACATCTATGTTGCTGGTTACCAAAACGCTGATTAGAATACCATACTCAGTAAGAACATGCTTGAATCCTGCAAAATATATATAATTATTTCTCTTAAACAGTATTTCGTTTTTAAAGGTAAAGAACCTCAGTCTCCATTTGTGGACATCTAAAAACAAACCAAAAAATCCATCTGAAAGCAATCTTCTTAAATGATTAAAAGCATTAGAAAAGAATGAGTCCTCAGTGAAAATGTCTTTCATGAACAAATCTCTGTGACATACATCCAAAGAGTTTGAAAAACAATACAAATTGCGCTGACTACATTAACTGCATTGATAGCCTCATTGTTTTTAATGTGACATATACTATAATGTGTCCAACATCACAAACGTCTCTTTAAGCAATATTTCAGTATCTCTATCTTTTCAACAATTTGTGGTTACATATCCCACCTAATTATGACTGTACGCTGCTGCATTGAACTTTCGTCAATGTAAAACTAAATTAGAATGGTGACTGCCAAATTTTTAAAAATCTACTTTTAGTCTGATATTATTTTTGTGTTCTGCAGACCAGTGTGATAAGATATCTGTACTGAATGCTCGTCTCTCAATGAAGAAAAAAAAATCACCTCTCCAAAATGCATGGGTACTGTTTCCCTCTAATACTTTCCCTTATTCCAAGTACTAGAATACATTGCTGGGGCCCTGAATAGCTAACATATATTACAGTATTACCAACATCATGACAATTATGGCACATGTGAAAGAAACCTGGCAAAACATACATCTTGACCAGTAGATTTTCTTTTCACTACTTCTTGTACTTGGCGTTTGGATTGAAATATTTTACTTATGTTCGTTCCTTTAAGCTACATACTATTCTTTCATATCTTAAACTAGAATAGAAAAAAACATGCTCTATGATATTTCCCTTCAGATTCACCAACTGTTACTTTGTGAAATTTTCTCTTTTTAAGCACTTCAACGTGCAGTTTTTTTTTCTAACATGTCACATATTTTCCTCCATCTGATGAAGAAAGGCAAAGTTCACTTCCCTTTTGTTGCCCCCCCCCCCATAAAAACAAAAACAAAAGACATTCCAATCTGACAGGATTAAAAAGTTGGCGTTTGGGCTTCAAAGGAAATAACAGGATCAATTTCCATGAACTACTAGTATGCGGCTTGTAACTCTGAGTCTCGAAGGCATGGTATAGTTTTGGTTGAGATGGAGATTCAGACTTTAACTTTTTGCAAGCAAATAAAAACAACTTATGAAATATGAAAGAGCATCAAATTCTTAGAGTAATTTGAAGTTTGTTTGATTAAAGTTCTTGGTTTTGAAACGGCCGAGAATTTTTTTTTTTTTTAAAGTGACACAGAATGATAATAATTAGAAGTGGGTGCCACCTTTATTAGGACCTCTTTGTTTTGGTACATCTCAGCCTTTTCAAAACCAATTTTTAACAAATAAATTTGGAATTCCTCTTGATATTGTTTACTCTTTAATATTTCATAACAGGGTTCTCATTATTTTACAAAATCTCCATCTCAGCCCCCATCTCAACCAAAAGTAGACCATCCCTCATCCCTTTAATGCTGCCATCAAAATTGGAAGTACACTGTAGATCTATATCAAATAATATTGTAAATGCTCTTTGCCAAGGAGTGTTGTGCACATTTTGATATCATCACTAAGGGAAAAAAAAGAAAAAAAAAGATTAGAAAAGAAACATTTAATCTGGATTAGAAGAAATTTCTAATATATACACATGTCTTTTGTATATTCAACTTCTATAATAGTCCTGAAAGCACATTGTGATTACATTTGAGAAGTTTAGATGGATGCATTCCACATGTAAGTTCAGGTTCTGATGACATCCTTCATACGGAATCTGGATGCGGACCGGATAGCCTGGCAGGGTTGTTTCTGGAGAGAGACAGAGAGAGAGAGAGAGAGAGAGAGAGAAAGAATGGTGTATCTGTCTTTACTTGATGAGGAAAGTGACATGGGCATTTTAATCTTTGGTGAAGACACAGTGACATATACGCTAATAAAGACATACGGTTACTTGATTTCCTCTATATGTAGTGTTTCCTTGAAACTGTAAAGTATATTATTTTATACAGTAGATCCTAATTGTAGCAATTTAACCATGAGTACACGATGAAATATAAAATGTAGGATACTTTCATGATCCAAATATCCAATTCTTTCCATTAAGCTTTTTATTCCATTCAGAAGAATTTCAAGGTAGTGCTTGCCTGATACTGCAACTGGATACATTCAACACTTTCGTGCATATAATGTCCCCGTGACCTTTCACATCAATACCCTCATAACTGATCAAAGTCAAATTGCTTAGAGGTTATGGTAACTTTGCCATCCGAAGGTAAATATAATGTCATGGTAGCAATGCTCTACAGTCAATAAAAATCAGGGTTTCCCTGTAATTTACAATCAGCAGCAAAATCACAACAATAACTAAAATGCTACTTGTACAAGGCTCAGCAGGTAATCATCTCTTTTGTATAAAACCAAAGTTGAAGATGATCTGCTGAGTAAATGTTAAGCTATTGCGAGATGAGAATAGGACAGATGTGCGTGTGAATGGATGACTGCAACAACATAAAAACTCCTGCAACCATCTTTGACAGAGGCTAAAAAAAAATAATCAGCTTTAATTCATGTAAATCTTCGTTGTTGGAGTGATTGACTACATGCATATGCAGTACTGCATTCATTTAGCAAAACATGAGTTAATTTTCTGCCCAATGAACGATCGACAGTCAAAAATTTGGTCAAGATGTCAAAGGCTTGACAAAATATTCCAACATATTTGGGGTTTACATTTTACATGTATTATTGGTTACCTCCCATATTTCCTTTCGAAATAGAGTACAGGATGCACAGATTAGAAGTTGGTAGTCAGGACATCTGTCTCTTTCTTTTTTTCTCTCTCTTGTCCGTAGTTGGCTGTGGTTTGCAGGGTCCATTTTGTCCACTTTGTGCTAATTCTGGTCGAAAATACAATTAATAAAAACTTAAATAAGTTATCATTTTTATGAGTGAAACAGGATAATCATGCTGCAACAAAAAACAAACAAATTCATCATGTATTAGAATTAATCAGCACGATCTCATGAATCCCTTAGTATGAGATTTTGGATCTTCAGGTCACTGTCAACATTAATTTGTCTTACATGTAATACATTAATCATGTCATTGTTATTATCATCTTTGATGCTCCAAAGCCATATCTTACTGAAAATGAAGTATGCAGGTTGGAAGTCATCTTGACACCTGTAATTCCTGTACACAAATATTTGATTGTATCATGCTCTCATTTGTATGTGGATTAGGATATGATTTCCTTGCATAAATCGGTTTGTATTCATGAGATGATATTCCTAATTTCAAATCGTTGACACTTACTTGTGAGCTGGAAAGGGCATTCACATCGCAGTCAAGACATCTTTCTATCTCCCCCTCACTCTAGTGGATGTGATCTCAAACTCAGCATGTCCATTTGTTGCTGACACCTTGATAAAAATAAAGAACAATACATCACAGCATATCACCCTTACGTCATACTCAACGCAACATAATAACAATGGAAAGTTAATTGATTTGTGACTACAGACGTATTTTCATCTGTGCACACATTAAACACTTGTGCCAATTGACATGGTTGAGAAATATTTCATTACATATGGTATCTTACTTGATTACATTTATGTTTGATTTTTATATGATCTCATCTTGAGCAGATAGAATACCGTTCTTTCATATGATCCTCTACAAATAGAACATGCAATGAATGTACAAGAAAACAAGAATACACATTTGATCATAGATTTGCTCCCCTTCTTATATAAATGGAGATACACGTGTATAAGATTATTCTTCTCTTTTTGTTTGCAAAGTACTTGTACAATGCATTGTAAAGCAACTGTCAAAGTGAAAATATGCTTGTTACAATTTATTCAAATGGAATAGGAATATTTGATACTCAATGTATTTAGATTTGGCATTATTTTCAACTGGGCACTGAAGTGATACATTTGATAATCAAACACTTAGTAAGTTGGTATTTAAAAAGATATTTCAAATTAAACCGCTATTTAAGACATTTACCGTTTCTTAACTTCTGGTTGTTCTGCACTTTGTTGCAGGCAGAAAGAGCTTAGTCTGTACAATTAGATTTTGGCAAGTCAGGATAGGCCTATGTCTCTCTCTTTGGTGAAGTTTGAAGACAAGACTCAGTCTGTCCACTTGTTGGTACATCTAGCTGAAAACAGAAATCAACATGACTCAAATAATTTTTTTCATCTTTAAAGCAGAACATTATAAGCTAACAGTGAACAGAAAAAAAATCAATTTGAAATTTGATTGTTTTGAAAAGGCATCTTGATATTGACATAATTTTCTTTGTTCCCCATGCAAATCAATTATAACTGAAAATATATCTCTTTTATTAAGATGATATATATTTTTAGCTTTTTAAAAAGTTAAAAAAAAGAAGAAGGAAGATATTTAGGTTTCAGTGAGTCGGTATAAATGATCCATTAAAAATGTAATATTTACATTTTTTTCAAATGAACCTTTATTTTTTGAGACATTAACATAAGAACTTGGTACTTATGAGTAAAGACTAGATCTATTTGTAAACTAGAAGAGTACATGTAAATGATTCACAGATTAGAAGAGGTTGGCAGTCAGGACTGAACACTTTCTCTCACTCTCTCTCTCTCTCTTTCGAGCATATTCGAATGGCAAGATCACTTGGTTGTAGACTCGCTTTTATATAAAACACCTAGGCCTAAATCCTAGACTCTTTTTCTGAACCCACAGGTCTTTTAATACCAGAAAGAGTGGAATCAACCTTAATAGACCTCTGCTCTAGAGACTAACATTAGTCTAGCTAATTCACATTAGAGCTAATGGGTAATGTTCGGATCTTCTAATGTTGGATCTAACATGAACTTTTTGATCAAAGTTAGCCTACATATATAGTATAATTATTATGCATAGATTTTAGAACCTCTAGATGTCTAAACTTAGGTCTAGCTAGGTCTAGTAAGCTGGGTCTTTACAACAAAACTGCCTAGATATGAGTAGTAGGTTACTAGAAACCTCTAACGTTAGGTAGAATCAGTGGCTCAGATCTTGACTAAGGTTGGACCTAGATCCTAATTCCAGACACCAGCTATTTATGCTTCAGACCCCGGCCCTAGATTTTATATTGTAGGTCTAGTATATTAGACTCTAAACGTTGGTAGATCTACATCTACACCTTCTGTATAGACTACAGGCACAGCCCCTTGCCCTGGACCTGGCTCTAGTCCTACAAATACATCTAACCAGCGCAGTAAAACGTTAGTAGTAGTGGGCCTGTACTGCCCATGTTATACAACTGCTAATGCGCTAACGTTAGGTGTTAAGTTCATTGTGATTATACTATCATAGGGCCTAGCCCGATTGAATTGTTTTGGCATAATAACAGGCGTAGCCGTACATTCTAACACTAACACTAACGTTAGAGTGACAATACCCCCTACTAGCTAGAATGTCTAACACTTACGTTAGTACAGTTGTATTAGCAGTTAGAGAGAGTGTAACCGTTAGATAGATTAGACCTAACAGTAGACGAGGATTCAGTCCAACTGCATGTGATGAGGCCATAGATTACAAACCTAGATCGAACGAACAAGACACCTAAATCTAGACGTAGACCTAATGTTTGTTAGGCCTCTTTTCGCACCGTGTCAAGACGTGCTTTACGGAATAATCGGTGTTCCACTAGCAAGCACCGCCGCACAGTGGGCCAGAGAGATACCAAAGTGCGCCAAAAGTCACTTTGGGCACTTGGGATTTTTTAATTTTTGACATGCGCTCTTGAGAGGCAATACTTTGAAGAATATATCATTAAAATATTTAAATCAGGTATGTACATTAAAGGGGTATATTTCCTACCTGAAGTAGCAAAATACAATATTTTAAGAGTTTCAAAGCAAATTGTAACCTCTTTAATAAATAAGTAATTTCAACATGTAGCTTTTGAGATATCAACCTGTAATTTCCCCCACATATTTGTCAGAGTTTATGTTACGTTATGAATGCCGTAAAAATGCAAAGAAACTTAATGTTCATGAATATTTTACGCTAAATATCCTGGAAAAGAGGCTAATTATTTGTCTTTTTCATATACCCTGATGAAAAGTTTAGATTGCCCCGGATTTCCAACTAAATTCTATTACCACCACATTTCCTGATGTCTCAGCTTTAAGCTGATACCAGATTTGGCTGCCACCTTTTGCCACTTTTCGTGTTAGAGCCGATTTTCCGCGACACATTACGTCTATTTTGGACCTTGCAGCCGCTTAGAAATGCTATTATATCATACGGGGTCACATGAGGGCGGCATTTTTTTTATTCATTTTTTTTTCTCGCACGTTAAAGGCACAGAAACATGAATAACACTGAATAAGAGGCAAACAGAGTTATAAAATATATGCATAGGGCTAGTCCGGTACCTAAAAGACCCGTCCTCCGAAGATAAAAGAGTACATATTGCACATACCCAAGGCCATAATTATAGCCATATTGTCCATAATTGTCATAGCCACTACTGTAAACATAGCTATTCCCACTGCGATACATATTGTATGGACACCTAAATACTTCGATCCTACTCTTGACATATGCAGATAGAACGTTATACACCAAAACACAGAGATTTTATTCTCATCGGTTACTCGTTGGAAGCAAAGTCTGTTGCTTTCCGGCCGCTCAGCAAAGTGTATAGGATCGCAGTTTGTGAATCCGATTGCAGGTCAGTGTCAGACATTGCTCGCGTGATCCTCATCATCGGACGATCTTGCCTCATCGGATCATGCCTGACATGTCTGACATTGACCTGATAGGCGACCAATACAAATCGGATTCATCAGACTGTGATCCCATACACTTTGTGGTTTGTCGGAAGAAAAAAAAACTTTGCTTCTGACGACTGATGAGAAAAAAAAAAGCATTGTGGAACGTGGATGAATTTATAATTTCATATGATAGCGATTCTGATAAATTTTTCATTAAAAAAAATCTTTTTATTTTAGCTCTTCCAAGTAAACTTTCAATTCAATTCAATTTCAATTCAATTCAATTCAATTCAATTTATTCATTTCATAAAATCACATATAAAATATTTACATAGATGTGTGAGTCAAAGGAGGAAATCACGCAAAAGCCTAGGGCTTGGAAATGGAGATTTCCTTTACAATATAGTTTAAAATCACAGTTTTGAATGAAACATATATATATCAAAACAGAACTTAGATTAAAGGCCGCTACAAAATCAACAATACATTATGACAGAGACAGGAAACAGGAAACAAAACAACAACTGAACTAATACAATATAATACTATACAATAAAAAACAAACAAACAAACACACATGCAGGGTAATTGTCAAAGGTTTGTATGGGAATTGCACAATTATTCATCATTCATTCATAAACATTAATCAATACAGATTAAGAAGAAGCTGCTTATATTGAGTCATAAAAAGATTCAATGTGTTAACAGATTTCAGTTTCATGCTTAACTTTCATACACGGTAGACTCATTCTTAGCTGCTAAGTCATAACCTTTCATTTTCCTGATTCCTGACTTCACAATTTGTTATCTTTCCATTAAAATTAGACAAAATGGTTTTTGCGCTTGTATGAATTGATATGGCATAGGCCTAAGGTATTATGAAGTAGAGAGATAAGAACTATATCGGAGACTGATTTTATATCGCACATTTATGTCCTGCTAGAATGAAGTGAATAAATTCGCCCAAACGTACAGCGTACATCATAAACTTATATTCTAACTAGTTCACACGGACAACAGTATCATTTTGCAGTACGTGCGTAATATGGAACTTTCAGCATAAATTCGATTCTTTCAACGAAACCCGAATGTTTATACACTTTCTATGACATGTAAGCATCGTGTATTCAATGATAATATATAAGCAGTGTCAGTGAATATGAAAAGATAATTAATCTTTAAAGAAAAAAAAAATAACAGCCTAAGATTTGCATTGCTTTATTCGTCATTTACAGACAGATTTTGGTAGCCAATGAAAAAACAGCATCACAGTGACGTCATATGAGTTTGAAATTATGTTCACTCAATTTTACGCCCCCAATTACCCTTAGACATCAAATTTGGGTAAAAAGAAACCACGGAATATAATTTTGGCGCACTTTGAGCTCATTCTGGCCCACTGTGCGCCGGCACGGTCGGGTGGCGGCCCGGGGGTTGGTAGGCATGCCCGCGCCCACAGGATCGGTGCGAAATACAGTAATTAAGGACATCGGCCTAACGTAGTACTAGCGCTTGAACCTTGATATTAACCAAGTCTCAGATCAAAGTTGTATATCTAACTGTTAGATCAAAACAGATTTTTAAGTTCCGTTATGCAGTGCAAAAAAGAATTATGTATTTATTTACTAAGTTACTTACTTTCGAAGGAAATAGTCCCTTTTCCAGTCACCACGTTTCCAACTCAACGACCGAAACATGCAGCTCTCGCGCGAGAGATTTTACCTGTAGCTAGCTCGTAGGGGTAGACGTACGCACACGTATTAAGTATTTGCGCGCACACAAGCTGCGCGGGGCTACTGGAAAATGCTCAAAAATGCATTTTCTGAGTTTTTGCAAGCTCAGAGTTTTGATTAAAAGTAAAGATTTCTTCAAGAAAACTAGAAATAATATTGACACATTCAATTAAAGAAGCACTTGTAGTTTTATAAAACATTAAATTACTTTTGGAAGATCATCTAATTAGCTTGGAAAAGCAAACTTTGTAGAACGTTAATTAATCTGTGAATATTATTTCGAGAAAACAACACCCAAACATTTGAGAGCCCCATATATGGCTGTACAAAATGACTTTTTAAATTGCTAAGGAAACACATTTAAATCGTAATTTCATTAAAAGGGACAATGAACCTCATGATCTTTCAAATATCAATTGAATGCAAGCAAAAAATAAAAATCGTGATTTTTGACATGCTTCTGAATTTTGTGCTAAAAATGACATTTTTCGGCAAAAACGCGCGTGACATCCGGTCGAACGCTATTCCTTAGTATTTTTGCAAGACTTTCAGCATGAGAACGGAGCATTAACAAAAAATGCCGTCGAATCCTTATCTAGAGCCTTTTTTGAGGTTTAGCTGGTCTACTAAAATGGACCCCAAATACTGTCTTCCTTTCTGTCGTGGTGGCAGCGTCGGTAACAGCCCCATCCATTGGAAATCTTTTCACCTGCCCAGGGAGACAATCTGAGCTAAGTATCGCTAGTTGACCAACTCTATCTTGTTGGTATAGGTTCATTTCTTTGTTTCGGTGTAGTCCCACCCATTCATTTTCACGATGGCCTCGGCCCCGAGAGCGCCCAAGCAATGGTGCCTAACTAAGCATGAAACAGTGAATTCTTTCGAGAATTGGAGACTTAGTCTACACTCTAACCCTCGATTCTAATTTTGCTCCTTTTTTCGCTGATGGTTGTTCTTGGGCTAAGAAAACAAAATCTGAGCCCCTTCGGGGCTTTACGGATGGCCCATCTTCAGTCCCATCAGACTCGAGAAAAACAGCCCATCAGAAAGCTAGCATGCTAGAACTTATGCTGGGGAAGATTGCCAATTTCTGTCCAGTCATTTCTCGCAGTTCTATTGTGAAAAACTCCACTTCACTAAATGACATTTGGGGCAAAATACGGCTACACTATGGCTTCGAAAGCACAGGCGCCCACTTTATAGACTTCAGCGATATCAAGCTTGCGGCTGATGAGCGCCCGGAAGACCTCTACCAGAGGTTGGTTGAATTTGTTGAAGACAACTTGCTCACTGTCTCTAGTGGTATCTCGCACCATGGAGACCGTGTAAAGGAGGATGAAGAGCTAACCCCACGCTGCAGAATTTTATCGTCCTCGACTGGCTCCAATTGATACACTCTGACCTCCCCCGTCTCGTGAAGCAGCGATATGGGACGGAGCTGCGCTCTAGGACATTAGCTTCATTAAAGCCTGAAATCTCACAGGCCCTAGATAGCCTGCTGGATGAAATTCACTCTTCAGAGAGTTCCCGTGCAATGCGCACCCTGACATCGCCCCCACAACTTGCTCAGCGTCCTCAGCAGCATTCTCCACGCCCTTCTGCGATAGGCAATCGGCGTAATCCACAAACCCGCACCCGTGTTCCGCAGCGCACCAGCAGGTACTGCCCGCTTTGTCGAGAAGCTCACCGTCCAGACAACCACTACCTTAGCGAATGCGCATACCTTCCTGAGCACGATAGGCGCTTTATTGCTAAGGCACGCCAAGTTGCAAACATTTTTGATTGTGAAGATGATGTTGATGATGTTGATGGTGTTGATGATCTGTGTCAGGTATAACAGGTGCACGTGTCAGAGACTGACCCGGTCACAGACAATCACAGTAGCTCATCACTTGCTCTGCGAGTCCAGGTTCGCCAGTCTCCGTACTTTGATGTATTTTGTGGTCATCAAGTCATTCGTGTCACAGTTGATAGTGGGGCAACGGGCAACATGATCAAGTCCTTTGTGGTTCAGTCCCTCCATGGGGTCATCACTCCTACTTCACAGTCTTCCCACCAAGCTGATGGGTCCTCCCCACTTGATGTTGTTGGTGAGGCTAAGCTTACCTTTACCCGTGAGGGTAAGGAGTTTGTTTTCGAGGGCCTCGTTATTGACAATCTCGATGTCAATGTCCTTGCCGGCACTCCGTTCATAGAACGAAATGACGTGTCGGTCCGCCCCGCTAAACGTCAGGTCCGCATCGGTGATGACATTGTCATTCCCTATGGGTCCCGCAAGATCCACAGTCTTGTTCCCTGGTGATTTCGTTGAGGTCTCCCTCCCCGGTGAATTGTCGCCATATGAGACACTTGCCCTTGAGCCGCGTGTTGTAGAGCAGAAGGGCGCTACCTCTTCTGATCCAACATGGCCTAGTCCCTGTATGGTATTTAGCGTCGCGGGCAAGGTACGTTTTCCCAATCTCACCCCAGAGCCAAAGATTGTTCGTCGTAATGAACACTTCTGCCAGGTACGCCCCGTGTTTGTTCCATCCAAACTGCCATCCGACTCGGCCCCGCACATCCCTAGTGGTACCCCTTCAAAGAACACCTCTCTTGATGGGCACAGTGCCTTTTCTGATGCTGTATCTGTGGATCCTAGTGGTACACTCCCTGACCATACTCGTCGTGAGTTCCAGTCCCTTCATGCTGAATTCGATGATGTGTTTGATCCTGCCTTCGGCGGATACAATGGTGCTGCTGGCCCATTCGAAGCTGTTGTCAACATGGGGCCTGTTCAACCGCCCCAGCGCAAAGGTCGGCTACCTCTGTACTCGCGCAGCTCCTTGATTGATCTTCAAGAGAAATTTGATACACTTGAAAAACAGGGTGTGTTTGCTCGCCCCGAAGATGTGGGCATTTCTGTGGAATACCTCAACCCATCCTTTCTGGTCAAGAAGGCCAAAGGGGGCTTCCGCCTCGTTACCGCCTTTGCTGACGTTGGGCGGTATGCCAAGCCGCAGCCCTCGTTCATGCCAGATGTAGATTCCACCCTTCGAAAAATCGGCCAGTGGAAACACATCATTGCCACAGATCTCACAAATGCATTTTACCAGATCCCCCTGTCAAGGAACTCAATGAAGTATTGCGGCGTCGCAACGCCCTACCGTGGGGTACGTGTGTACTCTCGCTGTGCTATGGGCATGCCTGGTTCAGAGACTGCCCTTGAAGAGCTCATGTGTCGTGTTCTTGGTGACTTGCTGCTTGAGGGCGTGGTCGTGAAACTCGCAGATGATTTATTCTGTGGTGGTGAGACCCCCGGGGACCTTCTGCAAAATTGGTCCCGTGTCCTACATGCCCTCCGCCAGTCTAGCTTGCATCTCTCTACTGCTAAGACAGCCGTTTGTCCCCAATCCTCAACGATCTTAGGCTGGATCTGGTCACAAGGGACACTGCGCGCTAGTCCTCATCGCATTGCTGCTCTCGCTTCATGTTCCCCTCCGACTACAGTCAAAGGCATGCGTTCCTTTATTGGGGCGTACAAAATGCTTGCACGCGTTCTTCCGCAGTGCGCATCACTCCTCACTCCACTTGATGCTACAGTGGCAGGCGGTCAGTCCAGTGATCGTATCACATGGACAGATGACCTCCATGCTGCGTTCAAAGCAACGCAAGATGCATTGGCATCTCCTCGTACCATTACGCTCCCCCGCCCTTCTGACCAGCTTTGGATCGTTACAGATGGTGCAGTAAAAAAAAAAAAAACCACGGTATCGGTGCTACGTTGTATGTCACCAGGCAGGGTAAACCTAAAGTCGCCGTTTTTTTTTCAGCTGCAAGCTCCGTGGTAGACAGGGTACATGGTTACCATGTGAAATTGAGAGCCCTTTCGATTGCGGCTGCCTGCAGACACTTTGGCCCCTTTATTATCCAGTCGCAACACCGCGCTTGCATCTTAACTGACAGCAAACCCTGCGTTCAAGCATTCGAAAAGCTTTGCCTGGGTGAATTCTCCGCCAGCCCGCGCGTCTCAACGTTCCTCTCCACGGTCAGCACGTTCCAGTGCTCTATTCAACATCTTGCTGGCTCTGCTAATGTCCCTTCCGATTTCGCTAGCAGAAATGCCCAAGAGTGCTCAGACCCCACATGCCAGATATGCCTCTTCACCCGCCAGACAGAGGTCTCTGTCGTACACCGTGTCACACCTCAGGATGTCCTCAGTGGTCATAAGAAGCTGCCCTTCACTTCCAGACCTGCTTGGCTCAGCATCCAATCATAGTGCCAGGATTTGAGACGCACCCATGCTTACCTCCGTCAAGGTACACGACCCTCCAAGAAGCTCACTAACATCAGAGACGTCAAGAGGTATCTTTGTATTGCGACCATTGCTAAGGATGGACTCCTGGTGTGTGCGACGCGAACAGGCGCTGTTATCTCCACGTGAGTGTATCGTTGTACCTCGCAACATTTTGGACGGCCTACTCACATCGCTTCACTTACAGCTTGAGCACCGGTCTCGTCATCAGCTTCGGGCAGTCGTCAATCGACATTTTTTTTTTTTTTTTGCTCTGGACATGGACGCCGCCCTCACACGTGTTACAAACGGTTGTCACCAGTGTACTTCTTTGCGTACTGCCCCACATACAGTTGACCCTCAGTCCACCGGGGACCCCCCAGCAGTTGTGGGAACTACTTTTGCTGCGGATGTCCGGAAACGTACCAAACAGCTGATCCTCGTGCTCAGGGAGTGTGTAACTTCTTACACGGCCACATGCTTCATTGACGATGAACGTCGGGATACTCTACGTGATGCCCTCATTCGTCTATGCGTCAGTCTTCGTCCGCTGGATGGTCCACCAGCTGTCATACGCACTGATTCAGCCCCAGGGTTCGCAGCACTCCACGATGATGCGCATCTCAGTCAGCTTCGGCTTTCTATTGAACTTGGTCATACCAAGAACCCAAACAAGAATCCGGTTGCAGAGAAGGCCATACGCGAACTGGAGGATGAGATTCTCCGTCATGAACCCTCAGGGGGTACGATCATGCCCTTGACCTTATCTCTCGTGACTGCTCGTCTGAACAGCCGCCTACGTTCTCGTGGTCTGTCTGCACGTGAGATGAGGACCCAGCGGGATCAATTTACGCACAGTCAGATCCCCCTGTCAGATGCCGATCTCATCTCTACCCAACATGAGCAGCGTCTTGCCAACCACCCCCACAGTGAACGTTCTAAAGCCCCCTCGGGTGTCCTCCCTGACGACGCCGACCTGCATGTTGGTGATCTCGTATACCTCAGGTCTGATTGTACCAAGCACACTGCTCGTCCCCGCTATCTCGTTTCATCTATTGATGGTAGCTGGTGTAATATCCGCAAATTCATCAGTGCACAGCTTAGGAAGTCTTCCTACCGCATCAAGATGTCTCAGTGCCTCAAGGTACCCATCCCCCCTACCCCGCTGTCTCGGACTCCGCAGATTCCTGACGATGAGGAGCCTGACGTATCTCCTGCTGCGCAGCCTGATGTACCTCATGAACTGTCGTCTCCTCCGGACTCAGAACCCCCCCCCCCCCCAACATCCCGCTGCGTGAGCCTCCTACTCCCCCATCTCAGTCTGTGGTTCCTAGTTCACCCCACCCCCTCCCAGGGGGCCCCTTCCCCTCCTGGGCGGCCACAACGCTCCAGGCACCCCCAGCCAGGTTCAAATATTTTCTGATGTATTGAACATTTTAGACATATATGTGTTTTATGACAATGTTCTGCCAGATTTATAGACTCCAGCTATGATGTGAAAATTTTACTACCTTATGTGCTTGAACACACATGTGGTTTACTAGTATTTGTTACTTCAACGGAGCATTGCAGTATAGCTGGTCTCCCTACTCATTTGTTGGGCCATGCTTGATATTCGTTATTAGATAACTGTTCTATTCCCTTTCTCATTTTACATCATTATGTTTCATTATATCTGATGCAGGCCCAGTGGTCACCTGGCCTTCCTCTATATCACCAAGTGTTTTCTCTTTCTCTGTATAATAAATTTATATAGACTGTACATGTTTGCATAAATACCTGTCTATTATATTTTTATCATGTTTGTCTAATCATTGGTAATCATAAAGGATGCTCTCTTGCTTCATATGCCTTTATTGTAATCTGAATTTTGTTTTGATATTTTATTGATGCGATACATGTTTTCAATGATTTCCTGGCTTGTGTCTATAGCCTCATTAACAGTCATACTTGTATTTTGCCATTATATTGCCCCAGACCCCAGATCACTAGAGTTTATTTCTTAGTCATTGGTACATTGTTCATACCATGTCAGTGTTATTGTAGTTACTTACTGCTAACACTCTTTTATAGTTATTTGTCAATCCTATGGTTATAGGGTGTACTCGCTTTAATAATTGTTTTATTTATGTCGCTTGACAGTATATCATGTTTGAATGGATTTTTTTAGCCTATGTAGTTGTATTTGTGATGAGAAATTTTTGATGCTCAACTTGACCTGACTTGAGCATTTTCGTTTTATACAGTCCTTGTACTTTTATTTCCTTGATGGGAAAAGGGCAAATAGGGACAAGCCAAACATGTTCTTTTATGTTAGTGTTTTGAATCCATACACAAAGTTAAAATGGTTTCTTTTTGTACTCGGTTAATATTTAACTATGCACATATCTTAGTTATGGGAGAGTCCGCTCCTTTATTTCTAGTTGGATTGGTAATATTCCAAAATATGTTTAGGACTGAGAAATTATACTGTTTTGTTAGGATATGATGTTATTTTTAGATGAGAGTTTGGTGTAATAGTTTCAGGTAATATTGAGGACTTATAGTATTCATAAAGTGGAAGATAGAGAGAAAAAAGAAAAGTGATCACGCCAGTATTGTTTGATTAGTGTTAATTGTTGATGGTATATTATGTGGTGATTCATAGCGCCATCTGTGGCGAGTGTGTAGTTAACATAGTTATACCAATCTGTGTACGGGCTCCCCGGGTACCGTACTTGCACCATTCGCCTCTTGGTCGGATCGAGCCTCGGCAAAATAAATGCATATGGTTGTTTTACCTAAATGGACCCCAACTAGTGTCTTCCTTTCTGTCGCTAGATCCATAGTTAATAATCATAATGATGAAGTCTATACAGCGTGTCGCAGAAAAAACGAAACCGAGTTTCATTGTGCAATTCTTTGCGATCATCATTTTGCTTTATGAGATGCGCATGAAGGGAAAGGTATTCATCTTCATTCATTTGCTGCACAACTCATTGTTCATAATATTCATGCATGACTGATTTATAACAACAGACAGTAATGCTACTAAATTTTCATTTGCACGAGCGAATGACAACTTTGAATTAGTTTTTTTCAGGCTTTTTCGGCAATTTTTTGCATAAAAAAAGAAATATAGCCTTAATATCCATTCTTTTTCCTTCATATGACATCTCATGCGTAAAAAATGAAAAAAGAAAACTGAAATGAAAATATGCTTCCATTTTACCCAGTAAGGTGGATATTAAATAAGGAGCCAGTTAGCTTTCCCGACGCCTGCCCGACTTGGCAGATAACAATGGCCTTCATGCTTCAATGAATTTAAACAAACATGATTGGAGGGGTAAAAGGGAATGCTACAGACGGTTCGGAATAGGGTTGTAAATTAGCAAATGTGACCGTGCACCTCAAAACGAACACAAAGTCGCACACACTGATTTGCGTGGACTGAAAATAAGTGAAATGGGTCAACCTAGCCGAACTTGACTTTTTTATATTTTCTGAAAGAGCGGGTCTTCTTTTACATGATGCTATCATAAAACGGGCAGGAAAGTGTGTGTTTTTTTTGCAGTTTATCTCGAACATTTTTGGTAGAATAATGTGATTAGGTGTGTCTTTAGAATCCTTTTTTCATTTCTGAAAAACCTTGTCCACACTCTTCACTTTCAACTCTAATAACTTTTGAAAGGATAGTGCTACTGCTTTGAAATTTGGCATCAATTATGGACAGAATGTGTTAATGAGGCATGCTTAATTTCATTTTCATTTAATAATCCCTTGATTGTTGTTACTCTGGTGGGTTACTTCCTATTTTTTGTCCCATTCATCGCACAGCCAGCACGGTTTGGTAAAGATTAAGCGCTTGAATAGACACTGTATTTCAGAGCCTCTTTTCTCAGTTCACACTTTTCCTGAGTTTGTACTTTCTTTCCAATATTTAGATAGGTTAGGAGAGTCCATTTGATTTGAGTTATACATCATTTTGAAGCTTAAAGTCTGCTCTTTCAGAATATGGTCTTAACAAAAAATTCATGTCTGGCGACTTTTTGTTTGTTTTGAGGTGCAGGGTCACAAATGGTCGTGAGCTTGCCTGACCATGCAGCAAACCACAGAGCAAGGGTGTTTATCAGTGGAATGTTGAAGAGGGAGGAAAGTAACCGACCGAAAAAGTCTTCCGAGCCCCCCACCCCCCCCCCCTCAACACACACACAAAACACACAAAAAACAGGAGACGACTTTCTGCCCTGCACTTGTACCTTTGAAATATTAGAAGCGCAAGGTCTGTGATAAATAAAGTGATGTACTCTCTCTTTCTGCTTCACCTCCCCCTTTAAAAACCTCAAAACTATGTCAGTTATGAAGGATACACCACGGGTGGGGGAAATGTAGTGATGAATAAAAACGGTAAGATAATGATGAATACAACATCATCAAAATGTGTATAGTACCACTGTAGTAACATTGATTTTCCCTAGCATTGGACTGCATGCAGCCCGAGAATTCACACGACATTAGTCTTCAGTTATTGGTTAACGCCCCAGTCACATATAAACACGGATGTCCAAGGATCTACACGGTGATCCGGGGAAATCCGGGGACGTTCGGGGAGATCCGGGATTTGTATACACGGTATCAACACGGCAGCTACACGGATAAGGCCGGAAGAGCGCGGCGTCTACACGGACAAACACAGCATCTACACGGATCAACACGGCATCTACACGGCAGCCACACGGACCACCCCGGATTGCTCTGCGAACACGGCAATCCCCGGATGACGCCGGATGTTTTTGACCTCCAAAAGTTGCCGTGTTGGCCTCCCGGAGTCAACACGGATCTCTCCCCGGATCAGATCCGGGGTGGTCCGGGGTGATCCGGGAAGTCTATGTGACTGGGGTATAAGGCCCGTAGCTTATTCCAAATAAATGACAACAAAGGGCTTCGCGTCTCATACAACTTTCTCTGTAAATACCCCCCCCCCCCCGAACAACATATACTGTAGCACTGCCATTGTTTCGTGTGAATTCAATGGTGCAGATGAGCCCTTCTTGTCAAAAGAAGTGTAACTTATATGTTTTGTCGAAAAATGAAATAAACTTTGAATTGAATTGAATTGAATTATCTAATGCTAAGACGGGACAGCTTAATGCTTGTTTTTCGACTGTCCGTAGAATCGGTAGAAATAAAGCAAGAATGTTTTCATACACATTTTTTCAAGCATGCATATTGTTCTGAAGCATGCGTAATTCATCATGAGTAGTGAGCGCCTCTGTGGTAGCCCTCTCGTCTCTCTCCTCAACTTTCGACTATTTTACGGATTTATGACATCTGCAACATACAGATCAACTACTATTGAGTTTATTTCTGACACTTGAATCAGCAGGGCCAAATTGCAGCTGAGTGAAGCTAGAACTGCACTGATGTAAGTGATTGCAGCTTTTGGACTTGACTTCCATCTTGTATGAGCCCTACACATATGTTCTTCTTGTCCCTTGTACCTGTTCACTCAAGCCTACTAAAAGTCTCCCATTGTTTTGGTTAAAAGGTTAAAAAGTGAAAAGTTCACAATGGAGATGACCAAGCAGATAGCTATTGTGTGCTTTGGACTTCTTGCAAAATGAATTTGCCTCAGTAGACAGCAAGATTGATGATGTAATGTCAAAACCTGTAGCCACCGAGTTTATAGTTCCACAAGGATAGGTTGGCGGCTCACTCCTTTACTTCTCACTCTATTTTCAGCCCATTAGTCAGATCATTCGGAAGCAAAATGTTCATTATCACTGCTATCCTGATGACATTCAATTGTTTGTTTCCTTCCCGCCATGCGAAAACATAGCAGCAACAGTATCAAAACAATTTGAAACCTGGGTTGAAGAAATCAAAGGTTGGATGAGCAAAAATCAACTAAAGTTGAACGACAATAAAACAGAGCTATTTGGTACTTGGGTCAAAGGCTAAGATGAAGAAGTGTCGCTTGAGAATTGGTAACAGTGTTATTAACTGGGTTAACATTCACTGGGTCGGCCGCCATTTTGAATTCCAATATGGCCGCCATCACAAAAACGGCCATATTGGAATTCAAAATGGCGGCCGACCCCGTGGCCAGATCTCTTGGATCCGGCAATTTTTGAAATCAGCGCCCCAAAATACCCTTACATGCAAAATTTCATACTTTCCGCCGGATGTGAGCATCTTTTTCACATATCTGCCCCACTATATAGATTATTGTAACTCTTTTTTTTTGTATGTTACAACAACAAATCAACGCTCTACAACGTCTTCAAAACTCTGCTGCAAGATAACTGACCTATGATAGGAAAACTAGTGTTACGTTCTCTCCATTGGCTTCCTGTTAAAAAGCGAATTATTTTAAAAACTGCTCTTTTTGTTTATCACGTGATTCACTCAACAGCACCCGAGTATCTCCAGGATTCTTTATATTGTAATTACCCTCCTCGCAGACTTCGATCATCGACTTATTTTTCATTTCAGATACCTAAAGTTAACGGTTAAGCATTCATGGGGAACTCGTTCTTTCTCCCTTATTGGAGCAAAAGTTTTGAAAGATATCCCTATCACTGTTCGCCAGTCATCCTCAGTGGAATGATTTAAAATATCTCTAAAAACATATCTGTTCAAAATGTTGTAGGAAACAAAAGAGTGAATATGTTATATGATTCCTTTTCTTCTTCTTCTTTCTTTCCTTCTTTCTTTCTTTCTTTCTTTCTTTCTTTCTTTTCCTAGCCTTAAGACCAAAGGCGCCATGAGGATCTTTTTGATGGACTGTTGTGCTATAGAAGTATGCACTATGATTACCATTACCATTATCATTATCATTATCATTTGACGCATATGGCCTCATAAGAAAGAAGAAAATATGAAGAGTTTGTTCGGAAAAACCGATAAATCCATTTTGGAAGATTTTGAAGTACGCTCTCGGTCAAAAAGTACAAAATAATACCTTTTAAATGACATATTGGTCCCTACATATAAAGGTACATTTTTGAAGTTATGGTCAAAAGAAGCAAATATTTTCTTATTATTCTCTTTACTTTTCCTGACCTTTAATCGCAAATATCTCCTTTTGGCAAGTATGGACTTATCGGTTTTTGCCAACAAACTGTTCATATGGATATTTAGATTATGAACTTTGTTTTTCGAAAACGTAACGTTAAAAGTCTGAAAATTCACTTAAAGTCAACATTGGCGCGTGCAAATGAAAATTTGATTGCATCCCTGTTCGTTGTTTTAACTCAGTCATGCATTAACGATGAACATTTAGTTGTACATCAAAAGAAAGAAACAAAGTTTATCTTTCCATTGATGTATATCACTAAAAGAAAATTTATGATTTTGATAGTAAAAAGCTGCAAGGAAACTCTCAAGGATATCTGACATCGGTCAAGACCGGATATGCCAAGCAAAAGGAGAAGCAGTTAAAGGGACTTCCCGTCTGACCATCTTACTGCGAAAAGAACCCCAAGGTATATACCGAGTTGTCTAACATAACTCTTCAAGCCACACGTAATCTGGTTTCCAGTCTTTGATTTTCAAAGGAGAGTTGTGAGTTGTTGAATTCGAGACTTTAAGAATCCATAAGTTCCCTTTTATGTTCGATTTAAATGAGCTGAAAGACAATTCATCTACCAAATGTCTGCAAAATTGTATGCAATAAATATAACAACAGGCCTATAGCACATAAATGTATTCCCATTGTCCTCCTCACCATGATCAGGAATGAACCATGTCTCCCACGATGACGATGAATTATTTTGAGACCACTTAACCTGTAGCAACAACAACAAAAACAACAAAACATGTTCGCGTGGATCCCTAACACTTTAGATTGGGGCGTTGCTAATCAATCACTGAAACAGGCTGGGCTGACGGTAAAACAACATTTACTGTGCATCTTATTTGCAAATAGCAAAACTGATGATGCTGAAAAGATACATGTACTGCATTTCACATTCACGGAATGCTTAATAGATTGGGCATGATTTCGTTTCTTCACCATTCTTTGCTATTATCAAGAAAATAATATTGTACCTCCTTGCTATTACAATACGGCACTATGAACAACAGCATCACATGTTATTTTTCGTGCAAATGCTTTTGACAAAATTAATTTTTGACATAAGGAAATGAATCTATTGTAAGACACATAACTGTTTTTATTGTTCAGCTCAAGCGTATGAGGAAGATGATGTTACAGCTGGCAAATGAATGAAGATGATTTGGATCTCTTTCTTTTTTTTAGAGAGAGAAGGAGCTTAAAGGGATAGTATAGTTTTGGTTCACATGGAGATTCAGGTTTTAACTTTTTCTGAGACGATCCGATTTGAAACCATTTATGATTACTATGGAATATTAAAAGGCGTACAATTCTAAGAGGAATTAAAAATTTATTTTCAATATGTTTTGAATTACATGAGATAACCAAATACAAAATTGTTCAAATGTAAGTTGAGACCCACCTTTTATTAGGGCCATTTTGTTCAAATTGTTTTTGGATATCTAACCCATTTTCAAAACCAACCTTTTTTACCGAAAATCCTTTTAATTCCTTTTTGAATTGTATGCCTTTTGATATTCCATATGGGTCTAAATGGTTTATCTCACAAAAAGTTAAAACCTGAATTCGCAAAAAACTATACCACCACTTTAATAAGGTGAAAAAAATGAGAAAATTGACAAGTAATGATATGATAAATATTTTCATCAAGGTTTCAATGGTGCGGTTATGTACAGCCCAAAATGCATCGGTGGAGGACTGTATGGGTTGCAAGGACCCTCTGTGGGTAAGAAGTTTGCACAGTTACGGGGTTGTGCACATTCATGGCTCCACAAAGATCACATGAAATGACGCTGCTGCAGACAATTTGCTTTATTCACTGTGTGCTTCGACACGTACATATAGTGCTATTCTCACCGTCTACATAGTGCTATCCTTACCGTCTGATATTCTGCATTCAAAGAGATGAAATCTTCAAAGATTTTCCTGCTTTTCTTCCTTGTCATTGTTGCATCGTCTGCATGGGGTAAGTTGTAAATAATGTCTGTCTTTAATACCTTAATAATAACAACGGCATACAAGCATGACTTTGCGATGAAGCGAATATACAACAAGGGAGTGGCGCGTTGTAGTATTGTATAATGCAACATGATTGTAATGACACAAAATGTGTATGCACCTTTTTTTCGTCAGGTCCTCGTTGTAAGCACAGAGAGCCAGGGACAGATTTTAAATCAAGTTACGTACACTGCATTTCGACTTTCAAAGTCCATCATAAAGTCCATTAACAATGTACAGGCAGTAATAGGTCTTTCATAGCAGGTGGATAGTATAATCACATTAGCAAAATACATGCACTTACACGTGTATTTGACTTTCCCCCTGTAAACCAAATGAAATGTGTTTGTGTGTATGTGTGTGTGTGTGTGTGTTTAAAGGGGGGGGGGGGGGGTAATGGAGGTGTGCAGTCTCCCTGCATGGTCTTCGGCCTTTCGTATGTTAAGACATAACCGAAAAAGCATATTACATTATTGATGCTAAGTCCAAACTATCGACTCGACTATGAAAGTATAGATATGAAGTAAACTACTGTACGGAAAGACTGCAAGTATCAAGGAATAAGTTAAAGGAAATTTGAAATACAAAAATTATTAAAAATCCTTCGCATCTTCCTATACAAGGTGCGTAAAAGGTGTGTACAAAAATATTCGAGTGTTGTTATTAATCATATACCGTTTTATGTCATATTATATACCTGCCTCCATATCAGAACATTACCCATAATTAACTGTCTTTTTGAATGACTGTTGTTTGTTTAATCTTGATCAATATCGATTAAAGAGGATCGTTGATAACAGTCCTGGGATTTTTGAAATCTTATTCAGCCATATCATATAATCAAAAGTACTGTTAAAAATACAAAATGTGAACTTTAACTATAACAAAAACGTTTCTAGACTAAACCGTCTGGAGTTATTGTTTATTGAGAAAAAGAGTGATATCTCCTTATTTTAGGCCTTATTGCGAAATTGTCACATGTTACGATGTTTTGTAATACAAGTGACCGACACATATGCATTATCTTGAAAAGAAAAATTAAATCACTGTTCCCAAAGGTAAACAGCACATTTAATGTCTGATTTTGACGAAAAGTTTGCAAGTCTGTATGATCACGAAGTCTATTCCTGACAAAGCCGACTAGACAATTATGCGGCATTTCAATATCATAAGGGTAGGCCCTATTGTCGTTTGGAAATACCACATTAGCATAGTGGAACGGGCCGGGGCGCGAGTCGCGGGTCATTGAAGAATGATAAAGATTGGCAGGTAGGGATTCCCCACCTGAGCATCGTGTACATTTAACTGTAATCGCTGTTAGCCATGGATTCAGGCGCATTTAGGAAAAAAAAGGAGAGCAAACAAACAAACGAATTCAGCATCAAGTCTTGACTAAAGTCTACACCTCGAATGACGTAGAGTTTCCCGACTGGTGTCAGTGGAATGCATGGTACATTAAGTCGTGTTTATTTTTCTATATTCGCCTTCTATTCTGATCTCTAAGACGTTTGAGCAAACAAACATTAAAACCAGGCAGTGTGTAGCTACACTTATTAGACACAAAAAGGAGCGTAGAACCACATATTCACAGACACTGACAGACGCGCCGCTTCTAAGGCTTGCTCTCTGCTCATTGCTTGGAGGGTGAGATAATCAAGGAACTCATTTTTGCGAGATCTCTGGAATATTGACTTGTTTAAGATTTGTCTGCTTAAAGTCGTTGCTGCAACTTGAATCCAGTATCTGGAAATGTATTTTCTTTGCTAAGAAGGGGAAAATGAAAAAAAAAAAACTCGAGCGTTGCTATACTTTTTAAACAATTAATGTTGATTCTACAATAAATAGACAGTCAAAATTCCAAAGCAAACTCATGTGAGTGTAATCTTGGTGAAATATATCTCTTCCTAATGATAATTGCTCTGTGTTTATAATAATTATGAGACGGCAGTAGGCCAGCTCTGTATGATTGGCCTATGTGACCACGTGAGAGACGTGCAATGCGAGTGACGTTATAGTTGGGAAATGGGAATTCCCTCCCGGAACATTTCCCAGTGACATTCCCAACTATTGTGCAAAATACAAACTACAAACAACAAAACAAACAAAGTTTGAGAGATCGATTACCGCACTGCCGTTCTGAGTCAAACTGATAGAAAGAGACCTTTGGTTGTTATCTTCAAAGAATTTCTGTCACAACTTGCTGTCATGGATCAAAGTGTCCCTTACAAAAAAAGTCATGTGGTACTCCTGTAGTAATTACCACAGGACAGTACTACAGGTCATTACCACACAGCATTACCACAAGGCAGTACCACACAACAATACCCTGGTACCACAGGAGAGTATCACACAGGATGGATAAAAAAAAAGATTTGGGAGAATCAATAGCCACATATCCAGGAATATTCGTGATAGGCGAGTGATGAATTTCAGGACAAACATGGCTCTACCTAATAACCTGTCCTACTCGTAACATAGCCTCAAACAATAGTCCTATAATAGATCTATATAGTCATCCGATTCCTAGTTAGTCATTGGTCGTATCAGTACATATCAGTACATATATGATCATCTATCCGTAATGCATTAACGCATGGTTACTAACTAGATGAGTACTTTAATATCAAGATATGAAATTACACTTTCATAGCAATATTTATAATATTGGGAACAACATAACATTATTAGACAATCTTTATTAAAGTTCAAAGTAAGTCCCATCATTAATACTTTCACTTTTTAAGTCTTTTGTATTTTATAAAATCTAGATTGCTTGTATGAATATTCAAGAACTATGTAAAAATTTGTACCACAGTGAACATATACTTGTGTCGTACATTGTGTGATACCGACAAGTACCACAGGAAGTACTACACGAGACTGCAATACAGTACCACACAGTTATGTGGTAACATACACATGTGTGGTACATTGTGTGATACCGACAATTAGGGAGTACCCTACAAGCCTATGGTACAGTACCACACAGTTTCTGTGGTAACATTGATTTTGTGTGGTACATTGCGTGGTACCGACGTACCACATGAACTACCACATTACATTTTTGTTAGGGGTTTTTCATAACAGTGACTATCTTGCATCAAACCGAGATCGTGTCATTTTACTCACAGTAAAGAGGCGAGAAAGTGAATATCGACAATTTGTCCTTTCTTTGTTTTTGTGCGTATAGAACGTAAAAAAGTTTATTCGATGTCGATCATTGAGGGGCATCATGTCTCTGTGGGTCATACATGGAGCGGACGTTGTGGTGTTGAAAAGAAATACCACTCTTAAAGGACAAATCCGCCTTGATTATTATACATGTGGATCGAGTGAATGCAACGATATTAGTAGAATACATAAGTGACAGTTTGAAGAAAATCCGACAATCTTTTCAAAAGTTCTGAATTTTTTGCGCAATCTCTGCTTTGAAGACTACTACACTGAACATGATCGTCACACCGATTCCGTAGAACGATATAAGGAAAATAAAAAGAGAATTTCACAAAACTTTACCTTTTGAATAAAGTGCACATTTTCTTTGACTTGTTACTGACATATACTATGTTAAAGGTATTATATCCCTTGCCTTCTAAAAGAGAGAAGTCGAGTGTCCTTTCTTATGCAAGAAAAGTGAAAATACGTTGAATTTTCTTTTTACTTTCTTATCCATAGTAGTTTTCTCATCCAGCCGTGACTGAGTAGAAACTTCAAAAATTCATAACTTTGAACGGACTATCCAATTTTCTACAAACTCTCACTGATGTGCTCTATTCATATTGCTGCATTCACTTAACCCACATGTCTAGGAAGGTGACCTTGTCCTTTAAGGGGTGTCACTGAGGGGCGAATATTTGCGAACGTAGCGGATTCTAGGTTGAATTTGATTGTTAACGAACTTTAAAGGGCAAGTTCACCTTCATAGACGTGTGGCTTGAGTGAATGCAACTATATTAGTATAGAACACATCATTGAGAGTTTGACGAAAATCGGACAATCCGTTCAAAAGTTATGAATTTTTGAAGTTTCAGCTCAGTCACAGCTGGATGATGAGACTACTTTAGCTCGTGCTGTCATATGTACAACGATATAAAGAAAGTATAAAGAAAACTCAACATATTATTTTCACTTTTTTCACATAACAAAAGAACACTCGGCTTCTCTCTGTCAGAAGGTAAGGGGAATGATATTACCCTTAGCATACGTTGGTAACAAGTCAAAGAAGTGGGCACTTTATTCAAATAGTAAAATTTTGTGAAATTCTCTTTTTATTTTCCTTGTATCGTTGTACGCATGTGACATCATACACTGTAGTAGTCATCTCATCCAGCAGTGATTGCTCAGATACTTTAAAAATGTATGTTCGGTATCGAACATTTTATATACGAGAGAGCTTTACTTACCTATCGATATAACAACTGCCATTCTAATGCCGATTAGAATTGCCCCCGGTAGCTAAAAAATTCTTTGAACCTCCCGTTGCCCCGGCAACGACAGGGAAACCCCTCACACACTCCCTCTATATAAGCCCGTAAGCGGGTGATCTCATCCTCTTTCGATGCCGATGAGCCGGCTGAAACTGCAGAGCGGGGAGGAGGGAGGGACCTATAGGTAAGTAAAGTTCTCTCGTAGATAAAATGTTCGATGCCGAACATACATATCTACATGTACTTCATTTCGCTGTACTTACCTATCGATATAACAATTGCCAGATTCAAACAGATCCGAGGATGGAGGGACTGCGGAAGAAGCCTCATAGGTACGGAGCTTTCACCTCTTACTGATCACGGCTTGCAAGCTGTTTGCTAGTCGAGGCAGGAGCTTCAGTCAAGATGGAAAACTACTTCCTGCTAGGGCAAGATAGAACTGCGGAGGCAAAGGAAGTCTCATTGAAAATTACGTCTGATAAGTAGCAGGATGTAAATGTGTTGGGATTATGCCAGTAGGCGGCCTTTAGAATATCTTCCAAAGGGACTCCCTGAAATAGGGCCCAGGAGGAAGCCATACCCCTAGTGTCATGGGCCCGCACCTTCTGAGTGAGGATTGAAGTTGTACCCCAGCCTTAGTAGCCTGTACTATCCAGCGAGAAATAGTATCGGGGGAGACCGGTCCTTGGGGAGAACTGACAAATTGATTGTCTGAAGTACGCAATTCGTCGCTTTTGTGAAGATACCATTTTAGAGCCCGCTCTGGGCACCACAGTTTGTCTTGGGAGATGGAGGACAGAATCTTAAGGAGGGGATGAAAACCTCACCTGGCGTAGAATTCATGCTTTGGTTCTTAGCCACGAATTTGGCATGAGGGATAAGTCTAACCCCGTTAGTCTCCCAACGAATATGACCAGGTTAAGTAGAGAGAGCATGCAGAAAACTGCGTCTTCTCCTGCAAGCGACTGCTAAGAGGAGAATGGTTTTGGTAGTTAGATTAGCAAGAGAACTACTGTGCATAGGCTCAAAAGTGGCCTCAGACAGAGCACGCAAAACTCTCGATAAGCTCCAAGAGGGACTCAGTTTCTTCTGAGGCCTAGACAAAAAGAGATGTACATTTCATTAGTCTAGTCAAATGGGGAGAGGATCCTACCCTTTCTCCCCCTCTGAAGCCTTTATGTAAGGCTGAAATAGCAGATCTGTAGCCTCTGATGGTTGAGAAGGCTAAGGTCTTATCAAATAGATGAAGGAAGAATTCATCAATCTCACCTACAGGTGCTGTGGAAGGATCCACTTTCTTATCGTAGCACCATTTGAAGTAGTACTGTAGTCTAGAGTCATATGTGGCTCGTGTAGACGATCTAAGGAAGGAGGAAGATAGCTCTGCAGCCCTTCCCGAAAGGCCTGCCTGGGACGCAATTTTCCTGAAATGGTCCAAAATGTCAGCTTTAGGTTGGGCACCTTGGGATGATGTATCGTTGTCCCTGGTTGACAGAGGAGATCCTCCCTGAGGGGAAGGATTACTGGAGGAGAGGTCAGAAGGTCCATCAGTGTGGGAAACCAAGGACGTTTCGGCCACCAATTGGCTATCAGAAGGAGGGTTGCCTTGTTCGCTAACACTTTCTGTAATATCCTTGGTATCAATGCAAAGGGGGATGCATACCCTCGAAATCCGTTCCACTGCATTGTGAATGCGTCCGTCATCAGAGCTGCTGGCTCGTTGTGTTTCGTGCAATAAACTGGCAGCTGCTTGTTCAAAGTCGATGCGAACAGGTCGACTTGGGGAGGTCCGAACCTGCTGAAGATCAGTTTGGCAATACTTGGATTGAGTTGACACTCTGTGGGGAGATAACTTCCCCTCGATAAGAAATTTGCCACATAGTTGTCTTTTCCTGGTATGTGAGAGGCTGTTAAGCTCGTCTCCACAGAATCGCACCAATCTAGAATGTCTAGAGTGAGGTTGCACAAAGATTTCGATCTTGTACCCCCTTGTCTGTTTACATACAATACTACCGTGAGGTTGTCTGACTTTATCAGAACCGTTTTCCTCCGAACTCTGTATTCTGTATCACCTGAATTTCCAGCACATTTATGTGATAGCCTCTTTCTTTTTCTCCCCAAGTTCCTTGAACTTGGTCTGAGTTTAGCACTGCACCCCACCCCGTGTTTGACACGTCTGTGAGAATAGTCAGGGAGGGGACCGGGGTTGTGAAGGATGTCTCCACCTGTAAGACATTTGGGGACATCCACCAGCGAACCGCCTGGAAAATAGTCCTCGTACGACGGATGATTTTTTGTCATCGAGCCTGTTTGGGGGCAATATTTACTGAGAAACGCCATTTGGATTTGCCTCATTCTCCTTCTGCAATCTGGGACTGTGTCCAAGAGACTTGCAAGGAGGCCCCCAAATCGCAGCCAGTGCTTGACCTGCGCGTGAGACGTGCGGAGCAGCAACCCCCTATTAGGTGTATCTTGTCTATTCTGTGAGGGAGGAGATGGGCAAGCCTTAGTTTTAGGTCTAGCTTTGCACCCAAGAATTCCGGACTCTGAGTGGGTTCGAGCTAGGATTTTTCGTAGTTTACAAGAAAACCCAGCTCGGAGACTAGGTCTAACGTAATGTCTAAATGACGGCAAAGTGTGTCAGCAGAGTTTGCTAATACCAGCCAGTCGTCTAGATGGACGAAAATTCCAATGCCCCTTTCTCGTAAGTGGGCTGCGAGTGCCTGAACAATACCGAGTGAAGATGCGTGGAGCAGTCTTGAGACCAAATGGCAGAGCCCAATATTGGTACACTTTGTTTCCCACTGCGAAACCGAAAAGATGCTGTGCAGCGTGAGCAATGGAAACGTGAAGATTAGGCGTCTGCTAAATCTATGGAGACTGCCCAGTCGTTTGCCTTGATGAGAGGCAGTATGTTTCGGAGATTTTCCATTTTGAAAGTTTAGTTCGCATGAATTGATTTAGCTTTTTTTCATTCAACACCATGCGGAATCCGCCTTTCCGCTTGGGGGTGAAAAAGACTGGGGATATCACGAGATGCCTTCTTGGTGGACCCGTACGATAGCTCGCTTGGTTAATAGGGACTCTATCTCTCGTAACAAAGCCCTTCTTTTTTTCTGGGTTTGTTGGCAGGTTGCTTTTTTGTGCTTATGTTCCGAAGCAAATTTTGGTGAATCAGTTTGGGTACATATCCCTTCAGGATTATTGAGAGCACCAATTTGTCTGTTGTTTTTTTTGACCATCGATGGGCAAAAACTTTGATGTCTGCCCCCTACTGGGGCGTGCCCTAAGTGCTGTTTGGGGTAGTCATAACTGCGATGAATGGTCCCGCTGGGGGCAGTTGACTGCGTTCTGGGGGGGGGGGGGTGGTTGGGTGCTGTCCCCGAGATCGTCTAAACGATCTTCCACCACGCTCTCTGCCTTCAGGCCTGTGAGAGTCGGATGATGGCCTTTAAGACTGATTGTACGGTAATTGTCTTCGATATGAGAAACCTTGAGGGGAGCCCCCCTCACGGAAGGACCCTGACCGTGGGGGGCATTTGGTCCCTTGAGGGTCGAAAGGAGCGGTTGGGTTTGCTCAGTTTGTAGGCGGTCTAGTCTGCAGTGCTAGACGCCGCGATTGTGTCCTCCAGTACCTGTTGAAAACTTCCCGCAAAAAGATCTGAGCCCGTGTAGGGCAGTTTTGCGAGCATGGTGTCAGCCTCTTTCTCTACTTTGAGCTGTTCCATTACCTAATTTCTGCGGAACTTGGAACATAGTAACGCTGTTCCGGCGGCCTGTTCAAACTGGAAGTTTGAAATGCGCAGGAGCAGATCAGAGGTCTTCTTCTGATCCTCCCCATCTTTGGCCAAACGGACTGCCTCTCATTGAGCTGTAATGAAATAGCTTTGGTAAGCCGCGAGCCTCATCGAGCTACGGGCTATCTTATCAATGTGGGCAATCTGCGAATCTGTCCTTCGGAAAAATCGAGAACTCATACCGTTGAAATTGGTTTTGCGTGTGCGAGCATCACCAACACGGAACGCTGCCTCCGGGACTACGGGTGTATTGAACACCGGGTTGAAATCTTTAATGCCAAACTGAAACCCGGACTGAGTGTCATAACGGCTAGAGCGGGATTTCAGGGATGAGTGGGCTAGTTTGGTGTAACAAGCAGCGAAGGGGGTATCGAGTTTCACTGCGCTGGGTCCCTGGCTATGAGCAGACAATTCAGATTCCAAGCAAAAAAAAAAAAAAAAAAAAATGGGCTTGGCCTTTTCTTTTCCCTCAGTATCAGTAGAATCGGCCTTTAACTGAGGACAGTGTTTGATAAGTATTTCAGCGGCTGTCTGGTCGTCCCTTCTGCCTGTCTGTTTTGTTGTTTCTTTTTCAGAGGGAAGTAGCTCGTCAGTAAAAAGGCTTTCCCGACCATCTGATCTGATAGAGTGTACTGAGTGGGTCGATGGGAAACTAGTACCAGTATCATCGTCTGCCCAGTTTCTCGCACTGAGAGGCTATTTTTGGGGGCGGTATCCAAACTCATCATCGGAATAACCACCCAAACTGATCGTTGGTTCGCAAGAGTGGAAACGAGACCCGATATCTTCCCCCTTCGCGCCGGCGGGGGGGGGGGGGGGGGGCTATCACGGGTTCGGCATCGTGATTGTCGAAGTACAGAGGCCGAATCGGTACGGGCCGCATTATCGCGTGTAGGCAGGCCGACGGACCCGGGGGAGGACGGAGCTCCGATACGGTAGCTGGGGCGAGATTCCGGAGGCCTGTCGCATTGCCCGCCCGTGCGGGAAGGGACCCCGGAGGATAACTGACAGATTGCGGTGAGATGGGGAAGACCGGGGAACCTGTAAAATCGCCCGCCCGTGCGGGAAGGGTTCCCTGGTTTTGCGTAAGAAAAACCGTTTGTAAAGCCCGTTCGCATAAAGAAGTTGCAGGCCGCTGTGGGATCGATCGAGCTGCCTGGTAAGAAACTCGCACTGCTATTAATAGTATCTACGTTAGCAGGATGGTTTGCGTTCGTGGGTTCACTGGTGCCTACCGTCTTAGTCGGTAGGGCCAGAGTAGAATCGGTGGGTTTCACGGCAGGAAAAACCGCTGTTTAAGAGCCTGGTTTTTCGGCCGAACCGGGAAGAGAGCGAGGGACATACATCGTGGGGAACTCGTTGTGAGCAGCGGCGGCATCGAAAGAGGACGAGATCGCCCGCGCACGGGCTTATATAGGAGGGGGGGGGGATGTGAGGGGTTTCCCTGTTGTTGCCAGGGCAACGGGAGGTTCAAAGAAATTTTTAACTACCGGGGGCAATTCTAATCGGCATTAGAATGGCTATTGTTATATCGATAGGTAAGTAAAGCGAAATGAAATAGTATATATTCATAACTTTTGAACGGATCGATTGTTGGAATTTACTCAAACTTTCACTGATGTATTCTACTTAGATTGTTGCATTCACTCAAGCCACATGTATATGAAGGTGGACTTGCCCTTTAAGTTGATATATGTTGTTTCATGAAATACAAGTATGTCTTTACATAGATTCTTCAAGCTTACTATGTAGTCACTGCCAACCAGGCCTCCCTGCTGCCAACTGACACATGCTGCACAAAAACTTTGCACACACACATACACACAAATACATGCGCATTTAGACGCAGGCATAATTCATGTGTTGATGTCGAAACATAATTATACAAGGCAAAATAGCAGGAAGGAGTATGGAACAAGGCTATGGGATGTATACATACATGTTCATGCTGCTATCCCAACATTGTCACTGCACACGATGACTGCTATTGTCTATGTGCAAACACAGGTATAATCCATTTGTATCAATTTTAGATATCCAAGAATAAAGCTGATGATAAACAAAGAAAATAGCTAACATGTGATTATTCAAGAAAAATAATTTCAAGAATATCAAAACTTGTTATGTAACGAGTGCAATACCTGGTGATGACATTAATTACTTCAACTCACACACACACAAATGAAAATGTCTGATTTTTCAATCCAAACTCTCCAAATCTTAACGCTGTATAATTTGTGCTGCTAGTCGAGTGTTAAAAGGAAGGAAAACAGGCGAGAGTGGAAAGAATTTCATAAAGAGGATGAGTGACTTTAAAGAATTTAGTCATCTTTCTCCTCCCTTCGTTAATTCCACGACTAGTGACCAAAGGACAGGACATGGTGAGCACCAAACTATTCGTAACCGCCTACTGGGGAAGATCAGTGGAACTCCCGTGCCATATTTCAAGACCGCCCTTCGCAGTCTTCTGGTATCAACACACTTTCACCGGAGCCCCTGATAACAATGCAAGAATTGTGGTACAGAACTTCGACGGAGAAGTCACGGATAGGGCAGGATCAAGGTTCGAAATCACCTCCGATTTTTCTCTGATGATACACAATGTGTCTGTCCAAGATGAGACAACGTATTCATGTCGTGTGGCATGGAATCCGGATCAGATGACGAACTACACACAGCTAAGGGTAGTGGGTAAGACTATGTCAGTTTGTTCCATTGTCCATATAGGCAGGGTAACCTTTATTGCAAACTCGCTGACATCAACGTATAAACGAGAATACTGATACCATGGCTACTAATAAAACACAGAGGAATCCTTGCTTATTTAAGTCGATATAGGGTAATGTGTCAATCAATTGTTGTCAGTCAACAATTCGACACAAGAATCCATGGAGTATTAATAATATGATAAAATAAGTATTTTCATATAATGTTTTGAGTATTTCAGAATACTATACAAAGCATGTTTTTCTTTTTGTGGAACTCTCAATTCATTTTTATTAATCCCCAACTGAAACATAACTTTTTATTTTTGCCGGTATGCATGTATATCTTTTTCTCTATCATCTATCCTTTGCACAGTCGAATACATATACTTATCATATAATTCCGGATTCATTCTGTGTTATGCTTTGTTCGAAAAAATGAAAATAAATGAATTGAATTGAAAATAACTACGCAACACCTGTACGCTATGAGGATTTGAAACAGCGTTGACTGTCAGGCTGAAGCTCGGTGGTCCAGTGAATCTCCTGTAATCAGGGTATTGTTGGCTCTAATCCAGCCCGACTATGTATGTACATGATTTTTTTCTTTGTTTTATAACGGAAACTACCAAAACACTGAATAATCGGTGCTTATTTGTAAAGTTGATGTAGGGCAATTTGTCAGCTAGTCAGCATTATATTCCACATACTACGAATCTTGCTATAGGATTGGTCAAGAGCTGATCACGTGATAAAGCGTAGTTTTGCCAATCACATCACCTGAGAAGAACTAGGTCACTTGATAGTACACAGTGCAACGCACTTTCCCTTCAGTGTCGCGCGGTGCGCGCAGCAAATTCATTGTTTTATCATCTATAAAGACAGCTGTTTGTTTTGCTGATCTCTAACAGTCCATACAGTCTTAACGCGAGATGAGTACGCGCGAAATAAAAGTGCGTTGCACTGTGGACTATCATTTAAACCCCAAACAAAGTTCTGGTACGCCTGCAAAAGTTGTCAAATTTTGCTCCAAAATGTGCGGAATAACGCTGTAATAACAAGATATTCGATGGGTAACGACGAAAATGGGAAATATTAACCAAAAACGTTCAGTCTCAGAACTTACCCGAACGGGGTCAGGCTAGACTCGGACTCGGGGATAACTCGGCCTCGCTTTGCTTGACGGCAGGATGAGTTGTATTGGTTGTCCCTCTGGTTTGTACAGTGTTGTAGTATGCATATGGGAGCGGCCTGTATAAACTACATTGTAGCATTCTGGCTACTCGCAGTAATCATGGTAATGGTCCGAGTTGTTACAACGCGCGCATCAAAAACCTCTTTGGCGCGCATGCAAAATTAGTGTGCGCCTCTCAAGCACCTCTAAAAACAATCAAAGACGCTTGAAAAACAACAACAAAAACTTCAAAGACCGCGCGTCTCAGCAACTGAGGTGATGTGCGTATACTAGCAGGCTCGAGGACCGCGCGCTGTCCATTTGTTTTGTACAGTGGCCCGTTGCATAAAACTTACCGTTGAATTTCAATGGTAACTACCGTCAAAATTAGGCGTCACAGCCAATCAGCATCAAGGATTATGAAATTTACCGCTAATTTGAAGACTTACCGCTAAAAAGGAGCGGTAAGTCCAGCGGTAAGGGTTTTATGCAACAGGGCCCAGGATTAGCACACACTTTCCTGTCTGCTCAGCCTCGTTTGGTACTCGTAGTATTATAGAGTACTGGGGTGGTATTCTGAACACCGTTTTATCTCTGTTGTAACTTGTGTTGTAACTTGTGTTGTAAGTCTGTGAGTTACAACACCGCTAAAACAGTTGTAAATCGGTATTCTGAAAACTGTTTTAACGGTGTTGTAAGTCATGATAACCACGCCCATCGCAATAGTCATATCCAATAGGAAATATTGTTAGAAGTAGCATCTAAGACATTTCAACCAATAAGATTGCTCCCTTGGGCAAATGCGCCTTGCTTAACTCTGCGCGTTTTAACAAGCGCTCATTCTCTGGCGTGCGCACAAATAGGACAATGGCATGCGCAGGTAAAGAGAGCCAGGGATGAAATAAAGTTACAACAGAAGCTTGATCATTATGCCTTCTTACCGGTTTTGACGGATAGTTGGTGCGGTAGGGGATTCGCAAAGCTATCTCAGATTGAGTCTTTTTATTTGAAATTTTGTATAAAAAATAAGATATCTGGCGTTCATTAGAGGAACGCAAATTTCATGGTTTTTGGGGAGCTAGACGCTTCTAAATTAAGTTAAGCCCTTGCAATGCCATGTTATTATCATTGTTATTTTATTGTGATCATTGTTATTGTTATTGTTGTTGTTGTTGTTGTTGTTGTCACTATCTTCACAAGATATCTCTTGCAGATCAATATCACGTCAAGTTCAATCATGGAGCCTTAGACTTCTCATACTTTTCTCAAGATTCGCGCCATCCCCAGCAATTATTATTTTTGAAACACCCAAAGGTACTGATAATGAATTCTTATTGGTGAAGATAGTGAAATCATATAAAAGAATGTTTAATATTTTGAATGATATCAGAAATGAATAGTGCTTAAAACAAAATGCCGACGGTGCCGGTAACCTTTCTGTTTGTGTTTTATTTATGTGCATGATTATACTACGCGTATGTACTTGCAATATACTGTTACCAAATTTTGTATTTTGGAATGAGTTTACATTTTGTCAAACTGCTATATCTTTTGCCTTTCTGTACATACATTGTTTTTATTTTTTGTATATCTTTTTTCTTTTGAACTCGCATACCACAATATTGAGTTAATGAATTATCTCACCATCTACCATAAGTTAAAACGAAAGTTACAACGGAGTTAAAACACCTTCCACCCTGTTTTATCTCAGAAGCATGAATTTGCACGGGGCATGACTTACAACAGAAGATAAAACAGTTTTCAGAATACCGTGTAATCTAATGGGTGTTCAGGTTTGCGCCCACTGTTACGCGCGTGCGCATGCCCTAAGACAATAGTGAGGTTCACACCTAAGTCCCTTTACCTTAAGGTTTTCTAAACCTCGAGGTTTTGTAAACCACGAGGCACTAAACTACAAGTTAGCGTAGATGTAGACGCATGTAGTTTAGAAAACCACGACAAAACCTTAAGGCGAAGACACCACGACAACACCACAAGATTTCTTAGGGTGTTGTCGTGGTTTAAGCGCGCTGTGGCAGCTTAAACTATGACAGATGTGAACGGAGTTTTGTTAACCACGACGCTCAGTTTTTTCCACAATAGTGCGCAACCCTATGGGCAAACTAGGCGCCCTTTATTTTCTATCGTAGTTATGTTTACCTCGAGGTTTTGCTAACTGCATGTAGGTGTGAACGGCATCGAAGTTTTGTCGTGGTTAGGGGAACGCATTTTTGCGCTCGTAGTTAGTATAACTACAAGTTTTTGGATAGGTGTAGACATGGCTAGGGTGGTATTCTGAGGTCGTAATTAAGTCTGTAATTAACTTCGTGATTAAGTCGTGAAGTTAATTACCCCTTAATCATGGGCAAAATCGGTATTCTGAGGACGTAATTAAGGTATGATTAAGTCCACTGTAATTATCTTAGGTCCCTCCCATCTAATTGTTATTCCATCCAATCAGACGCGTTGTTAGAAGCCAAAATGATGATTACACGCGCAAATATGCCCTCAATGCGCGCTCCTCCACGCCCCCTGTAATTACAACCCAAGAGCTCCGTGCGCACACTCCGGTATTTGATTACAACCCCTCACCTACGCACGCGAAGATCTCAACCTCTTTGCTCACATAAAATGACAAAATTCCTCGAAGATCGGCTATATTTCTTTTTTTCTCTGAATTCTACGGATACCACGATAACAACATTCAACCGCTCCTCGGTTACCGAAGACGGTAAGCATCGTTGTGGCAGAGAAAACACGATGTATTGCGTGATATCGGAGTAGTTAATGACACTCTTTGGTATCATTAAGTTTTCCATTAACTTTCATACTTAATTACACCCTCAGAATACCGATTCGTAATTAACTCTGTGATTAAGTCCTCTCAGAGGTGCACGCGCATTGATACGCGCAAACGCGTAAGTCCTTCCCGCCAAAACGCTTGTTGCTATGGTAGTTAATATACCCCCTACTTAATCATGCTCTCAGAATACCAATTCGGTAATTAAGTGCTAATCAGACACTTAATCAGCTCTCAGAATACGGCCCCAGTCATTAATAGTCATGTCATGATGGTGACCAGAGAGATTTCATCATCTCATTTACTTGATAAAATGTCTGCTGCAGAATTTGAAATGCCTAAATGTCGTGGTTTACAAAACCTCGAGGTTTAGAAAACCTTAAGGTAAAGGGACTTAGGTGTGAACCTCACTAATGGTATGCGCAGGCAAAGAGTGCGCAAGATAAAACAAAAGTTACAACAGAAGTTACAACAGAAGTTACAACAGAGATAAAACGGTGTTCAGAATACTGATTTGTTACAACAGACTTACAACAGAGATAAAACAGTCTCAGAATACCACCCCTGATGAACATGCTGATGGCGAACATCGGTTTCACATATTTCCAAATGGTACAAAGAAATATTTCCCATTCTCAATTTATGCATAATAGACTGTTCCTTCCAGTTGCTTAGGGAACATTGATGATAATTGATAATATGTATCCTGCTAGTCTTAATTCAGGACGCCTGGATATTAAATTTTGATACACGAAGCCTCAAAACACGCAAATTACAACTTGTTACTAGGAATCCATTTCTAACACCAGTTCCCAATTTCAAATGATGCAAGTGTTTTAAATAACATAATTAGCATAATGACCTAATTTGCATGTGAACAAAAGTAAAGTAGAAGTTAAGCAGATAAATAAATACACCATATGAATGATCTCGAAAAGTTGTTAAGTACAAGGCTTTTATTGCTTTATTTGTTTTAGACGAGTATTGAAGTAAGCTAGTGCGATTATCCATTAGCCTAATTAGCATATTCAGCAAATTAGTATAATGTCTACTATGTAGTCAATTTCATAGCAGGAAGTCTAAAAACAAAAAAAGTAAATGTTTTTCAAGGTTTTAAATGAGGAGGAATTCATTATAACATCGGTTTCACATATTTCCAAATGGTACAAAATGTCTTAAATATCATAATTGGGATTATTTGCATATTTCCGATAGTCCATTTTACGATACTAGATGCCGTTTAATGTGACCTTGAGATGTTGTTGGATAATATGTTTATACATTGTTTATTATTATAATATATACATATATATATGTATATATATATATATATATATATATATATATATATGTTGTTATGAATATGCATTTGTACAAAGTGAGTGTGGCCAATTCGGCCCTCGTTGGAAAATAGATAGATCGAGACTGGGACGATGCCGCTTGAGGCGAGGGAAGAATAAAGTTTTTGTTACTTTAAGTCTGATGTCAGTGGTGTTGATGATTTGTTTTGTTGTCAGAATGTGTGACATGTTGTTGTGCCACCAATATTTCCCTCCCTTCCGTAATAATATATATATTTTTTAATCATACAACGATGAAAAACTATATTTTGTTTTATAGGGAGATGTCCTTTCCCTCCCAACCCAGCCATCCCCCGTAAAACTGACGTCACAAATTGATTCCTGTTCATAGAAAACCTTTGAAAATGTGTTATTCTTTTCAAGCTTTCTTTAACATAAAGCGTAAACGACATTTTCTATTGTCAACCTAATTGATCTTTATGCTAATTAGGCTACTAGGCTGTGATTGCCTGGGGTTGCCAAAGTGGCAACGAAGTATTATCTATCCTTGAATACAAATCTCAAAAACCTCGAAAAGTCATATTACATGAGTTTTCAGACATCCTGGATTAAGATTAGCAACATGCTTATTGCATATTCTAATTAGCTAACATCATGCTAATTAGCCTAATCAAAGATAATTTCCCAAGGATGAGAGAGTGGCAACCAAGCTTAATTAGTTTACTGCATTGTTAGTACCCATCTAACATATCTATAATCCCAATCTATATACAAAACCTTGTTTATATCAACTTTTCCAGTTCATACAGCACATGACATATGACTATTGTACAATGTACATACATAATATGCTAATTATGTAATTATGCTAATTATGATATCTAAGACGGTTACATAGTTTGGAAGTACAAACCAGTGTTACAAATGAATTCCTGGTCTTAAAAGACTCTTGAATAATCGTATTATACCTGTGTTTTCAGGCTTTCTGCAGTGAAATAATAACAACATAAGACATATTGCGCTAATTAGATGAATATGCTAATTAGACTAATAAAAATGATTGTTCAAGGCTGCCAGGGTACCAAGCAAGGTCAGTAACCTCAGTACCCATCTTAAGAATAAATCAACCACAACATCAACAAAACCTTGAGCTGAACAGCATTTTCAGCCTTCAGGTCATATCCATGGTATATATTACCATATACTTCACTATTATACGTATGCAAATACGCTCATTATGCTAATTACGGTATTTAAGACACTTACATCATTTGAAATTGAAAATTAATGTTATGAATGGATTCCTCGATATAGAAAACCCCAAAAAAGTTTTATTTCTCATGTTTTCTGGTTCCTTGTATTAAAATTAGTAATATATTACATATTTCATATATGCTAATTACGTAATTATGCTAATTAGGCTAATAAAAAAAGTTGCCCAAGGTTGCCCAGGTGGCAACCAAGCTGAATTTACTCCAATACCCTTCTAGAACACGAATCAACAAAAAAACCTTGTACTTAAAAACTTTTCCAGGTCTATAAAAATTCTACTCGACTATTCGGTAATCTTCGTATCAATGCTAATGGTGATCGGCAGCATAATCAACAGCGCCATCTACACTACCGGGACTATGCCCCTTTAAAGTGAAAACAAAGTTCTGGTAAGGGCTTGAGAACCCGCCTGGCACCATTTCATATTTGCTTGCAATATATCGAAAGAGTCTACAAAGAAACTTACCTGGCTGACGCGGTTTGCCGGAATGATGAGTCGTTTTGGAGTATTTTGAGAAAAATAATAAAAGTCGGTAGACCGACTTTTCTTCCAGAAGGCTCCAGACTAACACGGTCTCAGGGAATACTCGACCCTATTTCAGACAATTTACACACAGTTCGTGATCGCCACATTCTACTGGCCACTGCATAATACCAAAAGAGGCCTAACTGAATAGACAGGAAAGAGTGTGCTAACCAAAGAGATTATACCTATAGAGTAAGTAGTCGCCATACGCGTGCGTACAAATAGTGCGTCCACAATTGAAGAGGGAGCGCACACTCAGCTCCTGGCACTGGATCTAAGTCTACGTTCAAGTCTTATCTTCTCATTTATCATATCTGGATTGATTTGTCATCCTTCATAATTTTTTTTTAATAGAAATTTAGTGTGTTTTATTGTTTACATATTAGTTTGTATGATTATCGAAAGCATTTTTCACTATTTCTCAGTGTGTACGCATCCTTGTTATTAAAAAAGACACGGCACTAACTTTTATGTAGACTAGAAGTATGTAACCATTGTGACGTAACTATCGTAGCTTTAGATCTCAAAATACCTTGTACACTGTACTGCAGGTTCTTTGCCATTGCTTATTATTATATCATGGCATTTGAAAACTACTGTAAACAAAACTAAATCCTTTGATATTGATACTGAGAGCCACGCTGATTATTAAAGTTGCAACATTTTCTTGAACATGTGAATGCCTCATTTTTTTCGGATTTATATTTTCCGACATTGCATGGATCATTTATGTATCAGTTAAATACGATGGCCTGAACCGGCGTGTTAATATTCTTCGATGTTTAATTTTTTTTTTTTCATCTTCTCCAGGTAGGGATTGTGTTCTCTAAAAACAATAAATAGCACAGTACCTACATTCTGGAATTTCCTGGATGGAGAAATAATCCAATCTCGATTTCTTACTTAATTTGTAAGTATAAACTTAAATTGGTTCTTCTAAAATCACACCTAAAGCGATTTTTATACCTTCATGGGCTTTCAGTGTGCATAATTTGTATTTCGTCATTGTACCTGATTTGTGCCTCGCTCGGATGATCACGCCTCTCTCTACATGCTCTAAACCTTTTGTGCTGGGGACCTTCTTTATAATACTTTATATATGATATATAATATATATTATATATATATGATATATATATATATATATATGATATATATATATATATATATATATATATAATATATATGTATGTGTGTGTGTGTGTGTGTGTGTGTTTCTTGGTAATTTGAATTACATGTCGACAATTCACTCATTCTTTTTATGTTTATGATTTATTGCTTGAAACTAATTAGAATATGACATGATAAAAACAAAAAACATACTCATTATAGGTTTTATTACACAAATTTGAACGCAGTGTTTCCGGGGAAAATCATACCATGTGAATTTTGATACATAAAACAAAAAGCAGGGGAGTGAGAAGGAGAAAAAATAGTTGCGATTCCATTATCAGTTGATATGCCGTTTTTGGCCATTTATTTCATGCTTTTGTTTTGCCAGAACTGCTGCAATTTTAATTCTGAAACGTCCATGTGGAGGCAAATATAATATACAACATTCTGCTGAACGAAACATGGAAGTGACTAACGGAAAGAATAAACAGTAATCATAGCATGAATAAATTAGCACACTTCAAGTCTGTTACATCACAGAAGATGTGAACAAAGGAAGTCAGAAATAGGGCCTACAGCTTTACAATTGATGCTGTTGATAGGCAGATCATCACCTTTCGGCACTTTATCTTTCATATTTTCATTTTCCACAAAATGAAAATTGCTGTAAAAAATGAATAACGCGAACTTCTCATTCTTTAGCATGTATACAACCTATCAAAGCCTCATCAAAGTATTAGTTAGTGCGCTGACCAGCTTTATTGCGATGGAAACAATTATATATATACAGTGTCCTCAAAATATCTAAAGCAAAACACAAACATTAAAGAAACTTGGTTTGGCACAAGTTGAAAATTTAGCGCAAGTTATCTCTTTGTATTTCACTTGAAATCAAAATTACTGGTGACGGCCTGAAGGTGGCAACAAATCATAATCGAAATACAACATCTAGTTATCAGTTACATCACCATCTTGATGGCTAATATATTGCATGATGATTGTAAAGCCATCGTGAAATCATATATTTTGGTGAATACGTTTGAGTCAAAAGATTTTTTGCAACTATCAACAGGTAGCGCGGCTTGGTGAAAGATTGAGCGCTTGAATAGAACCTGTACTTCAGATCTTTGTGGGTGGACCTTAGTTTTTAATGACTTATAGAGACACTGCTATTTATAGTCGTAAAACAATGTTGCCCCGACTCTTTTTCTCTCGCGGTAAATTGGAATGGAAAATGCAAATGATGTAATGAGATAATAGATCAGTACTCTCATTGTTAATGCATTACTGGTGAAATGATGTTTTGCGACACTGCAACGACAATCAATTCATAATAATACTGTTATCATCGTTGTGCGGAAAACACTGATTTCGGCCTTATTTTCTGAACACATCTTGAAGCGAATACATGCATTGCAAACAAGTCTTCCAATAATCATCATTTGTCTTGTTATCGTTTAAAGATAATAACAGCATTGACTGTGCAAAAATAGGCGTGAAACATTTGTTCATTAAAAAAATAAATGAATAAATCGAGAATCACTATTCACAGATAGAACACGATGATATTCGATAATATTATAGTTACCAGTCTATCTGTTCTCTGACATGGAATGTGCAAAAGTTTTTGATAAAGCAATAGTACAATGATTTTGTCATAAAAATGATAATAATACGAGCGATGATCACATCGACACCAGTGAAATAAGTTGTTCATAATCATTCCAATATCATTTTTTCCCTCTTCTCTTCCATTACTGTGGCAGTTCCAGGGAAGACCGCAACCAGCGCACGCCCCCCCCCCTTATTTTTTTGTTGAAACAAAAAAATAAAAAGAAAAAATGGGGGAGGGGTGCGTGCGCCCGCCTTTGATTTTGTAAACGCCCTCTTTACGGAATTCCTGGATCCGCCCCTGCATTAGCGCATAGACTGTGCTAAAGTTGATACCATAGAGTGAAAGTACAATGTTATTCTGCATTTTATTAATAGCATTGATTCCGTAGGTTATAGCTACACTGTTTGGCCTGAAACATGCAAGAAGCGAGAGTCTTCCAAGCACCATTATTATCATTTTTGTTTTGTATCTTATCAAGATTCTTGTACCTAAATAAGGACTGTTTATGGTTCTGTTCTTGTATCGGGGCTTGAGATTTTCAATGCCTATGGAATTCCTGAGAAACTAATATATCGAAAGAACTCTCACATTATAAAACCCACCAAGAGATTAATGAACACAAACACTTGACACACAAGACACATTTTTGGTAAACTTGACATAAATTCCATTTTTCCCCGGCATGTGTCAATTAGAGTGTCCCAAACCTGTCGCAACCTGGGTGTAATGCTAGATTGTAATATGACTATGTCTCACCAAGTTTCTAGCATTTGTAGACCTGTAAGATGCCAGCTTCGGAATATCGGCGTCATTAGAAAATATTTAAACTTCTACCGAAAAATTAGACCATGCTTTGATATCCTCTATGCTCGATTTTGGAAACTCCGTCTTATTTAATCACAAACTCAGCTCTCCACGCTACAGAGGCTTCAAAATGCGGCAGCACGCATCATTCCAAGAAGCACACTCACATCACCCCTATCAATGCCTATTTTGAGATCACTTCATTGGTTATCAGTCAAAGATCGCATTACTTTTAAGATTTTACTTCAGACTTTCAATTGCATTCACGGCGCTGCTCCTCAGTATAACATTGACTTACTCCATAATTACATCCCTGCTAGATCTCTACGCTCATCCAACTCCGGTTCTCTTATAATTCCAAGATTCACTATGATATGGGGCGCACGTGCCTTTGGCCATGCTGCTCCAACCTTATGGCATAACTTACATTCAGCCAAAAAATTGTTCTTCGTCAGACTCCTTTAAAAGCAGTCTAAGAACTTACCTGTTAAAGGCCTCCGTTTGATTACTCATTACATGTATTTGATATTTGTATGTCCTTCATCTCCTTCACTTTTTTTCTGTTCCTTCCGCGCCTAGAGCACTCTGCAGAGTGGATTTGGCGCTACATATATCATATCACTTATTATTATAATCATTAAAACCTTAAAACATTAACTGGTAGCAGTGGTTTTGTATTTAGTGCTATGTATAGTGGCTTAAAGGTGGGCATAGTGCGCTTATCATTGTCATAATTGTTATCATCTATAAACCGTAAAGTAAGTCAAGATAACATCAACAGCGACAAGCTTTATTCACACTGCACTGTAGAACACTTCAGCCAGCAACACATTACAATCATGTGCAACTTGTTTATACAATGTATGTCACAAAATTCACCAGAAAGTAGCATAATCACCCTTTTTCTGAGAAAAAAAAAAGAACACAATCATACGTAGTGTGATAAATGCACGTGACCCTATTGTACTCCATCAACGCCTTTTCACAGCACTTTATGTGGCAAGTAGGTCTAATTGCTTCTTTACATTGTATAGTGCTCATAAAGTGTATCGTAAATTCAGCTTCCATGCATTCGGTTAGACCATACCTGGGAAAGCATACCAAGTGTGGGGGATTCAATTACTTGGGGTTACATTGGGGAGGGTGGCATGATCGTTGAATGCCAACTCATGGCCCCATTAAAAAACAGCATATTTGCTGATTGGGCTTTTTATCCGTGGTAAAATAAAATGAATGAATGAAATGAATGTGTAATAATAATAAAAAAAAAACATGTTCTTTCAACAAATAAGATAAAGAATCCGTAAATCCATTTACAGGACTGCGGTGCACATCTGTCGGGTATGCCCTCATTATACCGCGAGCAACAAAGAAAGAAATGGTATATGTAAATATAAATAAAAGTGTTGTCGTGTTGTGGCATAGTGGATAAGACTCTCGTCTCCTGATTGTTTCACGCCCATTACTTTATGTCTTGGGACAAGATGTTTTACCAACCATGTCCTTCTCGACAGAGGCATAAAAATGGGTATATACCTTGCAACGATAGGGCACTGTAGTTATAACGGCAGGGACCTCTGAGATAGCAGTGGCAACTGCAGAGGTTACCCTCTGGGTCGATAAGACCTTACCATTATATTACATTTTCTTCACCCTGTGTCACTACAGCTGCAGTGATGCAGAGATATAAGAAGTCTCACTGTATTCCCCTGTATATCATGACAGTTTTGTACATCTAAGCGGGTATACGTTATTCGCATGGATACCATTAACACAATGTATTACAATATTCAACGAGTATGGATATGCCCACGGAAGCAAGGGCACCGGAACCGGGGTATGGGGGAGGGGTGGGGGTGGGGTGGGGATGGGAGAGGCAGAAGAGGCACATGCCCCCCCCCCCCCCAAAAAAAAGTGAAATTATAATAACAATAACATTTGGGGTGACAAAACGAATTTTTGATTCCCCCCCCCCCCCTCCCAGCCCCCCTGATCCCTGGAACAAACTAATGATCAATCAATTATCAAAAGATCAAACTGAAGAATAAAGCCCCTTTTCTCGTCTAAAAGTTATCAATTTCATATCTGAAAATGCGAAAATTTCGCCCTTAACGGGGCAAATTCTATAATACACTAACCAATATATCTATACACTAATATTTACCATTTTTACATATGAATGGCTTTAGTGTATAAATGGTAGCCTCTCGTCCTCGAGTGCGCCTTAGAAACATTCCTTCAGTGACCTTTCACTTTCCTTTTCTTCTATATGCTTTTTAGCAATTTTAGAATAATTGTCATTGCTCGAACAATGTGATCAAGTTTAAGCTTTTAATGAATACATTCCAGACAAAATATGGCAAAGTGAACGTCGCTGGCTCACTCTGCATGTACATTGTGCATAAATGTTTATGAAAAAATCGTACCATCACCATGTCTCCATGTTCTCATTTCACAATCACTGCTTTGATCACTCTATCTGTCTTAAATTCTCACGATCAACCTGACACTCCTTTCTCAAGCCACCACCATGCTCCATTACCTTTCATAGCAACTAAACCACCTGTTTATATCAATTTCTCTGCGCGTTCGTCGGAAACTTCTCCTTCCTGATCGCGTCGACCTTGTCATTCTCCGCTGACACTATTCCGTCCTTGGAGATGTTGAACCCGAAGATGTCAGGCGATGGGCGCGAATAACGCATTTCTCTGCATTGAGAGTAGGATTCTTCTCCCTCAGGCGCTGTACGTACTTCGCGAAGTCGGCGATCATCTTCATTGCGGCCGAAGACGATGATATCGTCAAAGATGTTTTTCGTCCCGTCGATGCCGCTGAGCCCAAGCTGTATGGCGTACTAGTACACTTCACTAGCGGATGAAAAGCCGAAGATTATAGGCGCTTGTACCTCATAGCACCCTTGTATGTCACGAACGTCGTGATCTCTCCTGATTCATTGTCCAGTTCGACTTGGTGGTAGCCCCTCCTCAAATCGAGTTTTGAAAAGACTGCACCTCCATGGATCGGGTGCTTTTCGACGTATGTCAACACACACGCGGATGTCCCCGTTTGATTTTGGCACTCTCCCACAACGGGCTTGCCCATATCGTTGGAGTCGGCACGTGTTCGATAATGTCTTTATCGAGTAGATCCTGTAACTTCGCTCACCTTCTTTCGTAAGAGTGGAAAGGGATACGGCGAGCAGGTTAATTGTACGACGGGGCGGACGTTGAGCTTGATGTGGACGTGGACTGTGTATCCCTCAAGCTTTCCGATTCCGTTAAATACTTCCGGATATTCATTCAGGAGAGCGTCATTAGTAACTGGTGGGTCAACAAATTTCACCGCCTGGATTTCACAATTATTTCAGTCTCGATGAACGATAATACGCCGAGGACTATGACGGTGCGTTTCCCCAGCACTCATCCACCGATACATTCTACGATGATGACAAGGTTTCTCGCTGACTTGCCAATGTTGGGCGCACTCATGTCTGCCTCGAATTTATTACGAATCGGCAGCGGCGTATAAACAGAGCCGTACGCAAGATGGCGCAGGTATAATTGGGGGCTATTCGTAGTCGATTAAATGTGATTACGGGCTCTCATCCTGTCGAAGGTTGCCCTGTCAATGATGTTCGTTGATGCACCGAAATCGATGATCATTTTTACAGACTGGTTGTTAATGGTGATGGCGATGCGAGAAAGCTTTTAGCTTCCGGCATAGTTGACTCCGAAGGTATGTTCGTCGTCTGTCGAGTTTTGCTCACGTTCTCCCTCGGCAGCACGCAAATTAAAGGGCCAGACGTTGCCATGGTCGACCTCATCGGCAAACACGAGCGTAATATCCTACTTTATTGCACTTACTGCATGGCTTCCCTCGAGCAGGGCAGGCAGCATCCCGTGGTGCGTGCCGCAGTTGACGCACAGCTTATCATGTTGGCGGGGTCTGTTACAGCCTGGAGGAGGACGGGAGCTGTCTTCCCAACGACGGTCATCGTTGCCGTTGTTCGTTGCGGGCTGAAAGTAATCCGCAGGTGCTTTCATGGCGATGTCGTACACATCACGATCACTGGTCGGCGCAGGGAACACAAGAGTCTCGAAAATGTCTTGAAAATCATGACCTGAGAGGTGGAGAAGGAGCGTTTAGTGGACAGTGAGATTGGCATCTCAGACCGCAATGGAGCAAGACATGTCCGAGTGAGTTTCTTTCCAGTTAGTCCACACATCACACACATACACAAAAACGTACTTATTGTAAAATGAATAGATTTAATAATTTATGATCCCCTGTAGTCCTTCTCAGTGATTTTTTTTTTAATTCCAAAGAGATTTTATGTAAAATGCTCCATTAATGCGACTTTTAAACTCAGATTTGATATAAAGTCACTTCGTTCCCTTGCAGGGAATCTCAATCTCACATAAAAATTATTGACCCCGTATGTTATAATCATAGTCCATCGCACTGATGTTTTTTCACTGTTTAATTCCCTAAAATTTGCTTTCAAATGCTCTATAAACGTTAGTTTTGTACTCTGTCTCACCAAAAAGTCCCTACAGTGGGAGGGGCATACAACCTCCCACACCCTCCCCTGGTGTATTCAAGAGTACCTATAATTCATTCACATATTCTAGTCTACCTTTATTTCATTGATCTATTGCACACACACACACACACACAAATCTTCAGAGCTATTTCCATGGATTGCACTAATCTTGCAACAATCATCTACAATAATAGAAGACGACGGGGAATTGCTATCATTTTCTCTTTTTGTCACAAGTAGAAGGTTTTTCTTTCGTCATACCTGCTCTGATGTCGACTGCATCTTGTGAATTTCATGCGATTACTGGCCGAGAAATAGGTACGTCTTTGTCAGCTCATGTCTCCTCGACGGTTTGTTCTGATGAACAAAGCGTTGTGTAAACAGCTTGCCGTGGTGATACATTAGAGTCCTAATGAAGAGTGAACTGATATGTTTGATCAGTTGCACGCAGTGATCGTCTTCGTCTACCAAATGCTGGTCGAGGAAATGTTGCTCAAGCTCTTTGAAGACCTTGTTTCTAAGTTCTTCGATGACCATGTTTTGGACATCGGCTTGAACGTTCGCCATTGTCTTCAGGGGATGAGAGGTGCTGCTTGCAATGGTTCTGTAAATGCACAGTTGAAGAAATGTAAAAGAGATGATGCATTAAAATGTAAAATATTTTCATAGTTTTATGTGAAAGTGCAATGATATATTTCTCTATTGTATTAAAAGAAATGCATTCATTATCGTAATCAAATATGCTCTATGTCATTATCATATATCTGATTCAAATACACCTCCAATTCTCTATAGTTGCTTACTTGTTGTATGGACACGAAGTTCGTAAAACTTTGATTAATTTCAATGCAACATTTGCATTGAACGAATTACTAAAAAAAAAAAAAAAAAAGATAGCCGTCAACTATGATCCTATGAAGTCTGACGAATCCAGACCTGGTATAAAAATAGAAATCGCAGTTTATTCTACTTCTGTCAGTTCTGAAATATACTCTTGTTTTACAATGCATGTGTAAGTATTATTGTGGCTGTCAGTACCATTATTTTAATGCTCATTGCAAATTAAAGTTCCTGTTCTAAAGTTATCTGTTCCAAACGCTATCAGGAGATCATCAAATCAATCAAACCTAGTTATGCTGTTGCATTGAAAAATTAGAGAAACAAAACTTGTCTGCAAACCAGAAATTTTCAAAATATAAAAATGTACCTTACATTCTGCTTTCCATGGCAAATTCTATAAACTGTAAAAAGGAAAGCGGAGAAGAAAAACAGAACGTCAAATGAAATGTTATCTGTGTTAGTGAACTTTTAGTACGTTTGAGTTATTGAATAAAGGTGAATAATTAATGTAACAAATAATATTGACTAGGCCATCTTTACTGTGTGCTGGATTCTGCTCTCTCCATGTTAACATTTTATAATGACATGCTATAGGACGACGCTTTCTCTCCTGTCTCGTCATACAACACTACTTGAGATTATTGCTTTTTTGAAGAGTTTACAAAAATGTTAAATAAAGTTTAAATACATTAATATTGTCCAACTGTACAAAGATTATTAAGGAGCAATCAACATTAATACAAATTTAGTTAACATACGTAAAAGTGAAAAAAATTATTAAGAACTTTTCCAGTATAAAAACAATTTAACAAAATAATGGTCAACAAAATGAAAGTACTCGAAACGAACGATATTAGAACACTCCAACACACACACACACACACACACACACACACACACACACTTCTACAGTAATTGAACAAAAACATCGTCAAAACGTAGTGTCTTCAAAGTTATTTGGCATCTGCAGTCAAGATGTCTATACTCACCGTAGGTGCTTGTCGGTGGTCTTGATTATGTCGTACACGTCGCTTCTTGGCTTGATGAGGCCTCCTCTGTTTTTCCTCATCGTCAAGGAGTCAACAGTGAGAGTTGATCCATCATTTCTGTGCAGAGCGACACAACACTGTGTGCATTTGCAGGATTTTGCCACCCGTCTTGAGACATATCCTGACATATAATGCAGGACATGGTCATGGTATTCGCTTGGGTGCTTAAGCAGGTCTGCAAATGTCTTTAAGTCTTTGTCGTCAAGAATTGAAGATGACGAAGGCGAACGTTGGAATATGGTATTCACCGTCTGTTCAATGGTGCAGTTGCCTCGATCTGATGGTCGTACCTCATTCTTCAACAAGATAGCCCTCAAAGACCACTGGAATTGCATACAGTTGGGATTATTATTCCACCCATTGCGTCTTCTCATTCGACTGAAAAATGTCTCTAAGTGGTCTTGAGACATACGGTAGGTCAGTACAAATTTAGATGGATTCTGACAGGTGAGAAGATCGAAGCAGATTTGGAGCACTGATGCGATGGTGATCAGTAACCCAACCCATGCTGTCTTGCGTCTGCCAAAGCAGACTTTTGCTCCCGATGCATCACGTAGGTCCTGAATGTATTGGGATGTTTCTGTCATCCACTCGTTCCTCCCAGAAATGTTCCTCACTGTCATCGGGCTTTTATGCTCCTTGCTGACGAATGACTTCGAATTCAGGAGGTCGAATAGTCGGTCCATCCTCCGAATGAATGTACACGTGGCCTCACTACCAGCAAAGTCCGGTAGCTGCAAGTCCTCCCGGCAAAAATCTATGGCATCGGCGACAGATGAGCTCATGGTTTGCGCTGCCAGCTTAACATTCATTTTGTGCTTTTCCCATTTGATGTGTTTTGCCGTAATTTTGTTTGCTAGATGAAGATTGTCCTTCTCCTGCAAATCCTGCAATCTCACAATGTATTCCCATGAGATTCTGTCGTCCTTGTAGAACAGTGGTCCATTTTGGGCAAGGTAGTTGCGAACAAGTTTAATTAAGTGGCAAGCATCGAAGATGAAGTTTACTTCACCTGTGGTGGCAGGATGCTTAAATGACGACTTTATGTTCGGCGGTGAAAGGGAGCATCCCAGAGCGGAGGCTGTAGCCTGGTTCGCGTACGACCCATCGCACACCACACCATGCACCTCAAGTCCGGCTTCTGTCAGAACGCAAATGAGTTGCTTGATTATTTCGGCCTGAATAGCCCCACTCAGATGATTTGTTATGAAGTACGCTACTGGGAATTTCCAATGCACTGTAAGGCCTACAGCCATGAACACAAGGGCCTCACTAGCCAGTTCATCTCCGTCTGCTAGCTTGAAGTTGCCGCAATCCACGAACCCAGCATACCCTGAAGACTTCGGATCATATACCACCTCTTTCTTAATTGACATTGCGTCCATCATTAGAACGCAATGTTTTGAGCCTTCATTTTCTTGAACCATCTCGTTTAGGTGTTTCACCACATCCATCAGAAATCCAGGTCTGCAGTCGATACTGGCACACCATCGACGTATGGTAGCGGGATGAGGGAGGTTGAGGTACCGGCGCAAAAACTCATAGGCTTGAGCACTGTAAAAGTGCAAAGTGACTGCAAATTGTTTCAGTGCGTCAGAGTACCTAAAGCCATGTGAGTCTCTATTGAGGCAGTTGATCTCATTTTCGATGAGAACAAGTGTCCTCTCATCGAAGTTTTGCTTTAGAAGTTCATATTGAGCTTGCGTTAACATGGATTCTTCTTTTACCTTCTGTAAAAGTTTTTCTATGCTCTTTTCTCGTCGAAACACCCTTTTCTTTGTTGCTCGCAGCTCCATCCGTACTCTTTTCAAGCTATCATTTGCGCGTTGCAACTTCTCTTCTAGCATTTCGGTAGTGCAGTGATAGTTGTGATCCCTGATGTGCTCCATTTGAAGTTTTTTACTCTGTGGAGAACAAACTGGCTCAACGTCATTCTCTCGATCTCTGCATCTCTTTAGAACACATCTCTCTTCCTCAATGGTATTTGAAGAGTTTGCAATTACAGGAAAGAGGCATCTTGCTGTCTTCTTGTGGTACGTATGATCTGCGAGAGCTTGCGTGGGTGTACAAGAAGAGACAGACATAAACTTGGCTGGGAGATGACTTGATGGTATGGCTCCAGGCATTAGGCAGTGATTGACCTCCGTTGTTCCGTCGTGTTCTCGTGGATGTATACCTGACATAGAAAACGCGAAAATAGGCAAATGGAATTTGACATTAAATACAAATGACCAGCGACGTCACGTTGTTCATAGAGAAAGAGCCAGTCAATGATCGTTTGCTTCTTCATTTCTATTTGTAGAATATGAACATGCAAATCTACGAATGATGAAAACCATGCCTGTCAAATCTGATGATAATGAAAAAATATGAGACTTTCTCAAGACAAGTGAAAAAGGTTAGATTTGCAAGATGTTCCACGAGCTCTGGAATATATATCGTAACCAAGGTAAATGCAGCTTCCGCCATTTTCAAAATGAGCTTTGCATAGCATAATAATTGTAGTAAACCTATCTAGAAGCAGCACGACAGTCGCGTGCCAAAACAGTAGTTACGTGCACATTTCTGAAAATACTAATAGCGAAGGGAGTATAAATACTATTTGTGTGTTAGATACACTTAAGCATATTATGCTGTCGTGCAAATCATACTATTTTATCATCTATGGTATCAACACTATTATGTCAGTCACACTCCAATTTCACAGATAGGTCACATTAATTCACTGATACCTGTGAGAGTTCACATTAATTCATTGATACCTGTGAGGTAATCCTGCTTGGCGAAATGGTCACTGCAGAGGACATGATGTGCAGCTGGCTCCAGTTCAGCTCTACCGATCCTGTCAAGCCACTGCGTTAAAAGCCCTTCATCATGAACTGGAAATCTATCATAAATTATAATATGGAACAATAATTTTTAAGAGCAAATATTGCCGTTACGATCATGACAAATAAGCTGAAAGGATTAGGCAGGGGCGGTTCAATACATAATACAAAGGAATACGTAGGGTCTTACCACAACTTGCCCCTCCCCCTTCATTTTCTTCTTTGATCAGGAGTGATTACACAACTTTAGTTAAGTTTATATATCTTCATGTTTTAAGACAAATGAATTATTTTCTATTATCAATAAAGCACAATGCATCCATTTTAAAAGGAAAGGTGTGCAACAAGATATTGGCATTTTTTTAATAGATTCAGATTCTTTAATGTTCTATGATTCTACTAATTTTCTTTGAGTTAGGTTTACTAGTGCTTTAAGTTGGAAGCAATAATCAATTCTGTTTTTTTTTTTTTTTTTTTTTTTTTTTTTTTAAGTGTCTCGTTTTGCCGGAATTCTAAACCGGTTGAAGTATCAATTGCCAAAGTCTATATTATCTATTTCATATACGATTCTTATGTTCCATCATATTTGACATATTGTACCTCTATCCGAGGGAACACTCTTCCCATTTGCAAAGGTTGATGGTTTTACAAAGAAGTCAATACGAATCTGCACTGGCTCTGCATATCAAGCACCCTCATCTGAATTATTCAAATCATTAAAAACTTATAAGTTAATACATATAAATAAGATGCAAATTGCTTCGTTCATAAAACGTTATCATTCAAAAACACTTCCTCCGTATTTTATAAACATGTCTGTAATCAATGTTGATGTTCACACTCATTATACTAGATCATGTTACCAGTTTCACCGATGGTCTTTTTTTAATGATAAGTCTAAAATATACTACGGTATACTGGACCTGTATTGTGGAATGAATAGAATTGAACGTGATCTATATTTTTAATCTATAATTTGTGACCGTGCACCACAAAACACACAAAAAGTCGCACCCCTTGATTTTAAGTGAGAAATAAAAAAAGGTGAAATGATTCAACAAAGTCAATCTTGAGTTTTTTTAATATTTTCTGAAAGAGCTGCACTTATTCTATATTGTTCTGCAGTTTGATAATAGATGAATGAGAAAGTGTGTTTTTAGCTGTTTTTCTACAACTTTTTTTTTTTGGGGGGGGGGGGGGGGGAGGAGAGAAGAATGATTAGGTATGACTGAGAGGCCATATTTTTTTCATCTCTTGGAATCCTTTGCACACTCTTCGCTTTCAAGTCCAATAATTTTTGAAATGATAACGCTACTGCTTTGTAAGTTAGTATTAGTCACGGGCAGAATGTGCTCATAAAACATGCTTGATTTTAGATTAATGTGATAACCACTTCATTGTTGTTGTTGCTCCGGCGATTTATATCCCGTGTTTTGTCCCTTGGCGCAGCTAGCACGGTTTGGAAAAGATTAAGCGCTTGAATAGACCCTGCACTTCAGAGCCTCTTTTCTCAGTTTACGCTCTTCCAGAGTGTGTGCCTCCTTTCTAGCATTTAGGTACAGCTGTGTTTTGGGGGGGGGGGGGTCCATTTGAATGGAGTTGTACATTACTTATAAAGCATACAGTCTGCTCTTTCAGGATCTGCCCTTATCTGAAAATCCATGCTGGAGACTTTTTGTTGGTTTAGTGGTGCAGGGTCACATTTAATTTCTTTCCCTTTTTTTTGTAAATAAAAACATTATAAAAATAATTTTTTGAGTTCATACTCAAGTTTTGTGTGAAAGTATTTACTTAAAATTTTGTCTGCACGTATGTATTTTGACTATGTCAATATTTGTTTGTTTGTTTTCCAGTTCAAATCTGTATCTATGCACTATTAGGTAATAAAGATGTACAGTTTGCCAGCCATTTAAAAGGCTTTTTCATGTACCTTCCATTTTTCATAATTACAGTTATGTAAATCGCTATATACTTCGTGCTAATTTGTATAGTTTATTCACCAATACTTGTGTTATCGCCGTTTGATTTGTATGTATGTGGGGTTTTTTATCCTTATTGTATGATGAAAATGAATGAAATGAAATGAAATGAAATGAAATGATTAAGCCCGAAATCCCACACCAGAAATGAGGATTGAGACCCTAACTTCAGTAAAAGTGTAGCACCGGCCGTAGTATATATAACATTATGTTAAGGATACATGAAACGTACCAAATTCACAATATAAACTATGACTACAATGCAATATTTTTTTTTTCTATTTTCTTATCTTTTGATACAGTATTTTAAGTTCATTTTACCTTTTTGTGTTTCCTATTTCACACATCCAACGCAAGTCTGGTATCCGCTTATATGCTTCTCTTATATATGCGCCTTCGACTGCGTATTGAGAATTCTGTTGCGCGTTTTATCCTAGGTTGCTGTTATAGTGTGTTCATCAATGGCTTACATGTTTGAATGATGACCGCGCTGTTAAGATATCACACTGCAAGCCAAAACGAAAGTAAATTCTATCAATACCTCTTTCATTTTCAATACTCTCATTCCTTCATTCTGTGAGGTCAATTCTAGCTTTTCATGTTCAGCTCTCACAAAATACAAAATGAATACCCGCACGATAGGTTTTTGGTAACAGATTATAATTCATGCTGTAATCCATGACGCGGAAACAACAGTTGGTAGACAGCTACGGTACTAATTATAAAATCTACATTCTCAAAATTCTCTCACTTATGAAAATAATATTGTAACTTAATGAGTAGCAATAAACGTGAAACATCATGGTTTACTCACCTGTGAAAAGAAACTTTGTTGCTTTTCTGCCGCCTATTACTGCAGCCGGGAAAAACACAGGACTCTGGCATGATCCTATTTCGCACTATTAATTATCGAATCAAAAAGTACAAAAAACAAAAAGAGCAACGATGTCGACATCTCTTTCACAATGAAGTCATCACAGAAGATCACATCACGTCGTGCTGATTTTTATGAAAGACGCTGTCGGGCATGACACTTGCGGCTGGCCGGCACCCAAAGAGAAAGATAAAACCACTCTCTTTGCCGGCACCACTGTGATGTGGAGGACTCGTCTGCGTCGAGCGCATTTGAACAGTGTGCTGCCATCTACTGATGAATAACTGTACAGGATCTGTGCAATGGCGGCCCGCACAACGCGAAATGGCAGCTCCCTTGCGCGGCTGCCCCCCTACTGGACTACGCCCTCTTGTGGTATAATCTCTTTGGTGCTAACGTAATCCTGTACAAACAAAACAAAAATGACAGCACGCGGTTCTCAGTTGCTGAGACGCGCGGTCTTTGGAGTTTTTGTTGTTGTTTATCAAGCGCCTTTGATTGTTTTAGAGGTGCTTGATAGGCGCACACTAATTTTGCATGCGCGCAAAAGAGGTTTTTGATGCGCGCGTTGTAACAACTCGGACCATTACTGCGAGTAGCCAGAACACGAAGCGCTAGTTTATACAGGCCGCTCCCATAGGACAACACTGTACAATCAGAGGGACAACCATTACAACTCATCCCGCCGTCTAAGCGAAGCCGAGTTATCCCCGAGTCCGAGTTTAGCCTGACCCCGTTCGGGTAAGTTCTGAGACTGAACCTTTTTGGTTAATATGTCGCATTTTCGTCGTTACCCATCGAATATCTTGTCATAACATCGTTATCCTGCACATTCCTAAGCATACGTTCACATTTGGGAGCGAAATTTGACAACTTTTGCAGGCGTACCAATACTTTGTTTGGGCTTTAACTAGGTCACTTGATAGTCCACAGTGCAACGCACTTTCACTTCAGTGCCGCGCGGTGCGCGCAGCAAATTCATTGTTTTGTCATCTACGCGCACACGTAGCCTAAGCCCTAAGGATACCTAAAGACAGCTAAAACGGTTTCAGATGTGGAATAAAATGGGAATTTCTAGGACCCTAGATGTGAAATTTAAAGCAAATAATCAACTTTGGGTTTCAGGCTATGAGACAAACTATCACTTCCTCGGCGATCTGAATGTGTACGCTATCTTTCCTCAGCTGCGCTTCGGAAAGATAGCTACATCCAGATCGCCTCGGAAGTGATAGTTTATCCCATCACCTTCACCAACGTTGATTATTTGCTCACTAAAAACACAATTCGATGCAAAAATTCATTAATTTGAAGAGCATAACCTTAAGTTGTCTTTGACAAGATAGAATGACGTTCTTGTGATCACAGTGAAATTGTTGATTTAGAGTGTAAAGATTACCTGCGATAACCAATATTATTTTTAATCTCAAGACATTAAGTGCAGTCATTAATGTTTGACACGTATTTGTGATTATAATGTAAATTTTTGAAAGGGTACTAATCTATTGCTTTGACATTAGTTTGTATTGATGATGGGTGAATTAAGTTAATCGTGAAGACTCTTCTACCTTCAAGCACTTTCATTTGATGCTAAAAATCGTTTAATGTTATGGAGTGCAAAGGAAGTTTAGGAAGTGAAACAGTAACAGCTTAATAAAGCTGCGTGTCTTCACCGCTGCTAGGACAAGGACTAGTCAACAGCTTGGGAGAATTGAATATTGTTATAATAATGTCAATGCCCTTCCCCTTCTTGTTATCTGAGCGCTTGCCCATGAGCTCACCCCGATTGTAGTTGAAAATTGCCGGAAAAACGGTACCAAAGGATGTGTGTACTACATCGACCCGTCCGAATCAACGATTCAGCTGAAATGTGAAGTGACTGGCGTACGGCCAGCAGTGAACTTGACATGGATCGACGCCCTCACCGGCGAAGTGCTACCAGCGGGGAAACGCGAGGAGAGAGTGGATCAGAAGACCGGGCTCGTGACTGTGTCTCGAGTTACACCAGTAAGAAGAAGGCTTGTAACCAGAAGTACCTTTAGTCTGTGTGTGCATAATGCAACTCTGGATCCCCGCTTTAGGAAAACATTGTGTATAGCAGCTGATAAGCAGTATCAGCAGTAAAGCATGCGATTGAATGGAATATGATTGAAAACGTTGAGACTCAAATTGTAGCATATACTGTATTACGTAGTCTCTCAGCTACAGCTAGGCTCATATACAGTGTAGTTACATGTATGTTATATAATATGTATGGAATGTATGTTTGTGTGTGCGCGTGCATGTTTCTGAGTCTACGTCTTTTTGTACGACAATTTATTATGATAACACTTTTCTTGCCCTTAACGGACAAGTTCACCTTCATAGACAATGTGGGTTGAGTGAATGCAGCAACAATATTGGAACACATCAGTGAGAGTTTGAGGAAAATTAGACAATCCGTTCAAAAGTTATGCATTTTTGAAGTTTCTGCTCAGTCACGGCTGGATGAGAAGACTACTTTACCTTGTGTTGTCATATGTGTACAACAACATGAAGAGAGAATAAAGAAAATTCAACATATTTTCACTTTTCTCTCATATCAATAGAATACTTGACTTCTCTCTTTCAGAAGGCAGGGGGAATAATCATTACCCTTAACTTATTTCAGTAACAAGTCGAAGAATGTGCACTTTATTCAAAAACTAAAGTTTTGTGAAATTCTCGTTTTATTTTCCTTATATTGTTGTACGCACACTGTAGTAGTCTTTTCATCCAGCAGTGACTGCGCGGACATTTTAAAAATTCATAACCTTTGAACGGATTGTCCGATTTTCCCCAAAATGTCACTGATGTGTACAACTAATATAGTTGCATTTACTCAATCCACATGTATATGAAGGTGGATTTGTCACATGTAGAACTCTTCAAATACAACATACCGGCTGAAACACGGATGTATTATTTTTATGTATATGCGCGAAAATATATGCCATGATAAACATGTTAAAAAAAGGAATATCAAATCACCATCTCTTTGCTATGAAGCAATTTTAGCAATAAGGCAGTAAGCTTTTATTTTTATCAGTGGAGAAATTATCAAAATGGGGATCTCTGTCCAACAATGTCGTGTTGCAAATCTGTGCATTCCGGACGTATTATTTTAAAATTTGATTTGTAGATTTCTGGATATGACATCGGTCAAGACCGGATATGCCAAGCGAAAGGAGAAGCAGTTAGAGGGACTTCCATTCTAAATGTCTTTTTGCGGAAGGAACCCCAAGGTATTTACCGAGTTGCCTTGCATAACTCTTCCAGCGAAACGTAATCTGGTTTCCAGTCTTTAATTTTCAAAGGGGAGTTGTGAGTTGTTGACTTCGAGACTTTGAGGATCCATACGTTCCCCTTTAATATTCGATTTAGAATAAGTGGAAGACAAAGCAACTGCAAAAGTTTTTCTGTGATGTGATGATAATTATGCCTATAATCAATACAGTCTATTCTACTTTGACATTTTAGTTGGAATTTCGTGAAAGGTAAAGGTATAATGCACCATCTGCAGATGACGCCCAGTCAAAGTGCTTCAAAATAGTTCTAAATGTGAGTTAGGGATAGAAACAAACAATGTAAAAATTTGATTAAATGTAATTAATGTTAAGTATTGTTCAATATACTAAATGTGAACAATAGTTATGATAAAAATTTTTATAGACTAAACCGTCTACAGTTAAAGTCTATTGAGAAAAATAGTAATATCTCTTTATATTTTAGGCTTAATTGCAAAATTTGTACAACATGGTAGGATGTTTTATGGTACAACTGACCTACACATATGCGTCAAATGTGATATTTCATACAACTTTAGAATCACTGCTCCCAATAATAAACAGTACCTTTAAAGGTAGACCTGTACGTCGGCACGTCATCTGACTCAAATATAGTAACTCAGGTTTGATTTTCATACGCTTCTTTTTTTCTATATTGTTAAAGCCAGTTCAGGTATGGGGTGGTATGGCATTCATTTGCAAACATTTTCTCTCCCAAACTTCCTCTGAATAACAATTAATCCCGCATCACTAGTATACCCATGCTGCACGTGTGCACGCCACTAGCTCGACACCCACGAGTCATGCGACCCACGAGTCACACTACCCACGAGTCATACGACCCACGAGTCACACTACCCACGAGTCATACGACCCACGAGTCACACTACCCACGAGTCATTCGGCCCACGAGCTAGACACTAAATTTCGAATTAACCCGAATTGACTGCGTCATAATAGGCGCGGTCAGACTGGCAAAAGATCGAGAAGATTAAGTTCGCGATCTTTAAGATCTCAAAGTTTTGCTATTGTGACTTCCCGCAAAACTTCCCACTCACGACCAACTAGGGATATTTCCTTCACCCCCACCAAATGACTCGATCTTTTGGCAATGTGACCGCTAGCAACTGAAACTTTGCCATATTTTTCACGTGACCAATATCCACCTGTTTGCGGGCGGTGTCTCCGAAGCGCGAGACCATTGTCACGTACAGGTGTGCATTGTTACGTCACAATCACTAGCCATCGGACGGCGCACTCTTCTTTCTTGCGCGCGCGCACCAACGAACCAACTTTTCGATACAAAGATTGAGAAGAGTTACAGTTGTAGTTTGACTGCCAGTGTGACCGCACGACAAAAGATTGCAAAGACTTCTTTACCAGTCTGACAGCGCCTAATGACATTATTTACACCATGGTCTTAAGTCCATCGATTATTACACTTTACTACGCCATTAGGAAATACTCTGTGGCTTAAAGTATATCCATGGATTACGTAGTCCATGGTTTCAAGAATCCACGGACTGAATCTGGGCGACGTTTGGGAATTCGGGCCTAAGTGAACAATTAAAGGTTCATGAGCTCGGGCTCCACAAAAATATGCTCACGAGCTTTCCGGTCCATGAGCTAGACACTATTAAAATAAGGTCCATGTGCTCGACACTCGGCGAACAAGGCCCACATATTACATCACGGGGTTTGATGTACGTAGTATCGAGTTCAAGCATCTCAGTGTCCAGCTTCGTGTGCCTTGTTTGCCCAATGTCGAGCTTAAGAGCCTAATTTGCCTATAGTTTTTAGTACACACTCGTGGATTGTATGACTTCTGGGTGTCAAGCTCATGGCATGGACCTGTACACAACTTGATCAAGAGAGGCATTGTGGGTAGTACAGTTGACTCCCGTTATAGAGGGAAGTCCTGGGGACCGACAGTTTTCTTTTGTAACACTGTATCGAAATTTCGTTATAACCGAACAAATGAATAATAGTAATGCATAGACTGGATTGTGCTGCAGCCTGAATTTTAACTTCGTTGTAACCGGGATTTTGTTATAACCGTGTTCGTAATAACGGGATTGCACGGTATGTCTTTGACGAGGATGAAGGCAGGGAGTGGGATTCTAACTCAAGACCGTCTTCTTGAAAAAAAGTTTAGTACAGGGGCAATTCATTCCTTGTTCTACAATTTTCAAAAACAAACAAACAAACCCAAACAAACAAAAAACGAATGAAGTAATGCTGACAGAACATTGGCAATCCCTCTCAGAATCAGCAGAAATCACAAATTCGAAGTAAATGATGCCATGATTCCATGGCATCATATTTCCGCTGGGTTATGAATATTTAATCAATATAATTTTTATCGAAAAAACCCTAATATACCAGGATCCCTTTACAAGATGTGATTGCTAATTACTAATAATAACGCAATACAAATATATTGAACCAATAATAGATAGTGTCTTCTTGTATAATCCATGTCATAAACGAAATAATCATAAACGTCATAATGCATGCAAATGGATGATTGTGAGGTGACTACGTCATCTTATCCCATTTGTATAAGAGTGTGCGAATAACATCACTCTATCGTCAAAACGTGAATCTTCATGACTGTGTGTTAAAACAAATTTTCTATGTTTCAGTCCTCTTTTGTAGAAATTTTTATAGACGTTGTCACTGTTTCATTCAGGTGTTTTCATGAAAGTTAAGTGAAATCTATTTCACATTCTTTAAGCATAAATTATGTCACTATCATTTTATCAGTTTACATGATTTTTCTAGTCTTCGTTACCATAACTGAGTTTTATGACTGCTTCCCAAAAGAAGATCCAAGCCTGCCTGGTCGGAGTTCCACGCCGGCTGTCGTGGGAACTTTGGTGACTCTCTTCTTGGTTGGGCTGACTGTGGCTGCCGTAATTGGCTGGTTCCTTTGGCGAAGTAAGTTTGGAACGATAACAGTTACGACAAATACAATAATAACTGCCTCGATATAGTATGGAGAACAGAAATATCCTGGCGATATTCTCAGAACTTTTCCATGAGCAATGATGAGTTGTTAGAATTATCTTAGCCTACAACTATATTCAGCGTAAGAACACAGGCACATCTACAGATCCTTACACACCAATTTACACCCAGAGCCTATCTGTATTGTCCGTTCAAGTATTCCTAATAAACTATTGAAATTTATATGATAAATGGAATATATGGAATGTATCGAAATTTCAGGAAGGCAGAAAAAGAAGCTGGAAGATGAAAATGAAACTGCGGCTACACCTCTAAAATCTGCCTATGAATCCAAAATAAGTAAGTCTTAACATCTTTTGTGTTAAGTATACACTTATTTATTCCCTTTTCATATATATATATATATATATATACATAAATATTTGTAGTCAACAAGTTGGTATCAGTATAGAAAAGATTACGAAGTAGGATGGTTATGCATTTCAGTCCAACAGTGTTATTTATTCGAACCAAATTGTCGACGCATACGCACTTCTTCTTCAGAGTGGACGTGAACAATCAATTGATTGAGGAAGACGTGTGTATGCGTCGAAAATTTGATTTGAATACATAGCACTGTTATACTGAAATGCATTACTACACAATATTCCTTGTCATCATATGTATATATACATGTATTATACAATTGGTGATTCTATCCTACTATGAAGAGTGCTTGATATCCTCAAAGGAAGAGCTTTAGACAGAAGTATTGGAACAAGTTCACGCTGTTGACTGCAGGTTCATCCGTATTTGTTGGAACTCTGAGTTTCATCCATCCTCTGTTAGGTGCAATCATCAGGCAATTCAACTCTGAGTTTTATGCAACCTCCATGAGGTGCAATCATCAGGCAATTGCCCAGATGATTGCTCCTCATGAAGGTTGCATGAAACTGAGAGTTGCAATAAATACGGATGAACCTGCAGTCAACCGCGTGAATTTGTTCCAATACTTCTGTCTGTCTCTCTCCCTCTCCATATAGATGACATACAATGCATGTATAACGCTTCTTCCAGCCATACGGGGAAATGCGGAATAAAATGATAGTTTTGGGGAATTTGATAAAAAGCATCATACTATTCAGAAAAATGCAAGTATTGCCTTTCTTTTTGAAAAAAAGCGTCATTATGGGCTCATTGAAACATTGAATTGACAAGAGCACAATATGCATCTTATGCAACTAAATGTTAATGAAAAACACCTTAAAAAAAAGCAGATATACCTACATTCCACCAATGACCCGTCTGCTATGCTCATCCAATACAATATACACCGATTTTTACTTCCGCCAAGGGAGGAGGTTATGTTTTCGTTACCGTTGGTTTGTGTGTTCGTTCGTTTGTTTGTTTTTCCGTGTGCATAATAACTCAAAAAGTAGTGAACAGATTTAAATGAAACTTGCAGGAAATGTTTGGAATGATACAAGTAACAGGTGATAGAATTTTGGTAGTGACCCAAGGTTTTGGAGGAATTTACGAAGGATTTCTGACATTATGGCAGGTATAGGGTCAATTAATTCTCGCTATCGCCAATGACGTAAAAAGTACCCGGATGTGGCTTTTCCTTCAACATTTAGTGCACTTGGTAGCAAGGGCACTTCCGGCGCGGGTCATAATTTGCACAACGCCAGCGAGCGCGTACGTGTACCTTACCTATAGCGCAGCGGCGACCACGGATACTAGTACAGTAGGCCGCTGTATACGTATACCGCCCGAGCCAGCGAGTGGCCAGGCCTGTCATACTCGTACACTGTAGTCCCCGCCGCCGCCGGCGGCCGGCCTTGCATCGCATTAGCATGCACCACTGCACGCAGCGCATACTAGTAAGCCAACACATACCGGTACGGCGTACTGCTTGATCATGCGATCGATGTGCACGCATCACAGATCAGTCATCTCTGCATACGCTGAAAATATGCTGGAAAATATTCACCCACCTGGATATACAGTATATCGTCATGGAATGCCCATCTTTTTTTTATTTGTTCTCTGTCGAAATGTCGCGAATACAATCGGGAACGAACAGTGATCTCGAACTTATCCTGTCTCCGAAGCAACTTCTTCCAAGTAAGTACGTACAATGTACGTAGGCCTACTGCCTAGTGCTACTACCACTACTAGTAAGTCGCGCGTACACGTACTGCGCTGTGGAGTCACCCGCAAACTTCACCCACGCGGCCACGTCACGTCTCGCATGCCAGTAAGGGTCCTATTTCTGCAGATTTTTTTCATTTATTATCGTGCGAACAACACATGGCAGCTTCGCAGCAACAACCAATAGTCGTATTAACAGCAATTTCTTAAGATTGGAGAAATTTCAAATCATATTAAAGCTGTAATTCAAGGCGAGAAAACCGGAAGTACACGTAGAATACAGTCGGTTGTGTGTGTAAATAGCATTAGTCACGTATCACGCGCGTACGAATGGAAGTGACTTTGCTACCGGACTATCCCATAATGCACCGTAAATGACGCTTAAATCAACATCCGGGTACTTTTTACGTCATTGGCGATAGCGAGAATTGGGGAGTTCAGGCTGCGCGTATTTGAGGTTTGCATGTGCGCACTAAAGTACGTGCTCTAGTTTTTGCTAGGGCGAGGCGCGCCGTGCAGCTGAGGGTTTATGACGTAACAAAGGCTTCTATATTGGGAAATCGGGCGGCTTTCAGCACACAATGCTATCAGTACTAGTACGTATGGGTGACTGATATCTCTATAATATGGATGAACAAGATCATTGGTGAAAATGAGCTGCACTTCGCATTCAGAGTGCCTCTCTAGTTATTTTTATTCATTTCTTTTTCATCACTGACAAGCTCCCTAAAATTGCATTCATGGTACAGTCCTCAATCTACACACACAACGTCATCTGTGTCCTTTGGAGTGGTCCCTCATCATCATCCTCATTCATTTTATTCGTATCCGGGCACTTACCCCCTGGGCAACTACCCTCCGGATAACTACCACCCGGATAATTACCCCCCCCCCGGTCTATTCCCCCCTAGGGCAACTACCCCCCGGACAACTACCCTCCTAGGGCAATCACCCTCCAGGGCCATTACCCCCTAGGACAACTACCACCCGGTCATCTACCCTCCTAGGGCAACTACCCCCAAGGGCAGTTACCCCTAGGACATCTACCCCCTGGATAACTACCCCCTGGGTAGCTTCCCCCTGGATGACTACCCCCCGGGTAACTACCCCCCAGATAACTACCACCCGGATAACTACCCCCTGGATAACTACTCCCCGGAGAACTACCCCCCCCCCCCCAGTTAACTACCCCCAGGATAACTACCCCCTGGATAACTACCCCCCCCCCCCCGAGAACTACCCCCTGGGTAACTAAACCCCGGATAACTACCCCCAGGATAACTACCACCCGGATTACCACCCCGAGATACCCCCCACAACCATACCCCGAACCCCCCCCCCCCGCCCCCTCCTGATACTTACTCACTGGACAACCCTCCCTCCCCCCCCCCCCCGAAAGTTACCATACACCCGTTGTAATTTTTCCATAAGTTCATACACCATATCAGAAGACTAAGCTCATGTAGGCCCTATACATTAATGCACCTTTCTCTTACATTGTCATCATTTACTCTTTTGGCTTGTCATTTTCTACCATTATAACACATTAGACGAAAAACATAAGAAAAGGAGAGTTGATTTCACTGTAATTCATATTCCCTTAACATTAGCGAGGGACCCTTCGATATAAAGCCATAGTTTCTGATATGATCCAGGCACGGTTTTGTTAAAGTTATCAGTCCTGACAAGCTGTCAATTCCACACAATTACCAGTCGTTGTAGGTCGATCAAAGCAGGTCCATGGTAACAAGTCAGTGACTCGAGCTTATTAATCAAGCAGAACCCATGGTTTTATTGAAATTATTAGAGACTAACAAGATGTCATAACTGGCAACTTTTATCAAACGGTGCCATAATCTGTCATTTGAGTAAAATTACAGCTTATTTTACATGCAAGAAGAATTGTGCTAGTTTCCAAATTAAATGTTCTCGACACTTTAAGGAGAAACCCAGTTCAAATATAAACTAGTCTGATTAGAAAGAGTAAAATATCACGAGTTTAACGGTATTTCTTTTTCTTTTCTTTTGTTTCTTTTTTTTTTACAAAACACCTCTAGATGTTAACGAAGTCTTTTGTCCTGCACCCTCTTTTTGAATAGATCTAGAGAGTTGTAGTTGACAGAATCCTTTTTACATTAGGGCTGCTCTGTTTTATCCCAGCCATTTTAAGACTACATGTATATGTATTTTCTTTTTCACAAAAACTTGAATCCTTCTTGGAATAACATGCTCTTTAATATTTCATAAGGGGTTTCTAATTATCTCACCCAAAAGATGTTAGAAATCTGAAGTTAGGTCTCGACCAAATCCAGACGATATGAAAAAATGTTTTTTTTTGTTTTGTTTTCAATTCAAATAGCAAACGTTGTTCGAAAATGACAATGAGAGACGTAATTTTCTGGTGGGGGGGGGGAGTTATTGCAAGAGGGGTGATTGTTTGGAGCCTAATTCTAATAAGGAGTAATTGTCAATGGAGGTAATGCTCTGCGGTGATCATACTAAGGATGTGACAATCTCTTCCCGTATCCTTGATATACTAGTTGTTAATGCCCAATGATGCTGCTGCTCTGGTCACTGTCTGTGATTGTCAGAGACTGACAACTTGTCAGCGCTGACAACTTTCATGAAACGGTACCTTGGTCATTTTTGGATTGGCCGTGGGAGAGACAACATGCTGAATGCCAGAGACACAATCATTGCAGGGAAGAGAAGATGTCTATACCTGGCAGCTGCTCAAGGGCCATTCTCCGATAAAGTGTGCAGTTGTACAAATGACAAATTTTTAACATCAAAGATTTCATTCATGTTTTATCAATTCAGAAAGTTTGATTCCTTAGGAATTCAAAACAATCAATGGGTGATTTTTGAAAGCTCATATTTTTTCTAGAAACATTTCAAAAAGCAGAGTCCTTTTTACATGTAAGTACCAATATCAGCTACGTTACCAGAGGTAACATCTTAGAAAAATCGTTAATTGTCTGCTTATTTCTCGCTTTGAAATGGCGATGCTTATTTAAAACTTCAAGCTTAAACATAAACAAACATCATGAAAACATTTTTGGAGTCAGCCGTGATCTAATGTGTAATAAAAATGATCCTGATTTATAAAGTGAAGGCTAAAAAAAAGCAAGAAAATGAATATATTTCGACTTAAAATAATATGTTACCTTAATTAAACTTTATACCTGCATTTAGATTATATCAATAATCTCATTGATTATGTATGAAACATCATGAATAAGTATTAGACTTCTCATAAAAAGCAAATACCAGGTAACATCTCTGACAGATTAAATACATTCTGGATCTTAAGAAGAACGGTGTGTGGTAACGTATCTGACGCATCAAAAGTTCCGTTAGCATACGTTTCAGACCAAACACCAATCATGCCAATAAATTCATTTTAACTTGTAAGAACATCACAATGTGACTATTTTCGTTAAAACACCGCACTTCTAAACGTAAAAAAAAATGATTTCGTCATAGGTAGAATATTAGATAACCCTTCGACAAAACTTTGAATAATATGTGAAATACGAGAACCAAACAAACACAAATCCACAATACTCTTTATGTGATATAGTTCCGAAATGTTGTAATTACATGGAAGACGGTAAAATGAAGGTGGAAAGATTTCTATGCACATGATACGCACAAATTCAATTTTCCATTGTTCCTGTCTGTAATAAATTAGGTCTCACGTATCGACAAACGATGGTAACGTATCTGACAAAGCATTTATGCTTATAGACACATTTAACTACCGATTTACATCAAACCCAGATCACTCAATCATGTGATTAAAAGAAACATGATGCAAAAACGCTAGACGTCATTAATCCTATAGCCATTTTCAGAGCACTGCGCAAACAAGGAAGTGCTCTTGACTTATAACCATAATACTGAGCGCATTTTATGTAGATAAGATGCACAATTATAATGAATAAAGTTATAGAGAGTTCATATAGCCTCGTTTGCTGTGAAGTCGACAGGATAAGGGGGTACAGTGTACCAGACTTCAGCCCTTAAATTAAAAGTCCTAAGTTGATTTCAACAGACAAACATTATTGTGGTATACAAAACGCACACACACACACACACACACACAAAACCTCAACATAGCAGAAATGAAGTGGATTTTTAATACATATCTGACGGCACTTTTTTGTAAATGCCATAATTCTAAGGAATAATATCATAGTTCAGGTTTAGATGAGGATTCAGTTTTAACCTTTTGCAAGATAATCAAAATCCACCTATACTTACGAAAAGTTTATTTGATGAAAATCGGTTTAGAAATGGCTGAGAAGTCCATACTAAAGTAAAAGGAAGATCAGCTCATCGTAACATTAGGTTTCCACGGCTTCCACGGCGACGCTGCGACGCGCACCAATTCTTGAACATGTCGCTACTACTCGTGAACTCGACGTGAGCTGTTCATGAACTGTTCGTGACAGTCATGGCATGGCGTGCACTGGCACGCACTGGCACGCACTGGCACGCACTGGCACGCATCCTCCCGCATCGTCCCGACGAGTTCACGAGTTCAGGAACAGTTTGCGCATGGTTCACGACCCGGTCGCGAAATTTTATTTGGAACATTTCAAAATTCTCGTTCCGACATGGCACGAAGTCACGACGGGTTTACGTACACTCCACGCCAGTTTACGACAAGTTTGCGCACTGGCACGACTCGAGTCGTGCCAATGCGAGCCACAAAATCGTGCAAGTGTCAGCCTAGCTTCAGTCTCGTGAGCCTTTTGTGCGTAGTGTCGGTCTCGTGGGCTGTATGACTACTGAGCTGTACGACTTGTGAGCTCTATGACTTGTTGGATGTACGAGTAGTGGGTGTCTGTCTCGTGACGTGCACCCCTTTACAGTGCATAGGGGCCTAATGTCAAGAGTCTCAGTTTTTTCTGTTCCTCGTCTTTCTCACCATAATTCTTCTTTCGTATGATGCATTACAAAGGGGAAGTCATAGCCTCATAGGGATATAAAGCTGCCCATTATGTCCAAGGTAGCATCTTTTGTAATGGCAAGTTATGCTGTTAAAGTCTGCCTGAAAAGTTGCGAAGGTGGCAGTCCTCCTCGATGTGACAATGAATTACTGTTATTCTTGATTCTGTGAATTCTTACACATGAGAATTGTAGATAGCGCAGGAAAGATGAAAATTTCCTTCTTTAATTCATATTCTGTCCCTTGCTCAGAGGAAAAGAGGAGGAAGATCAGAGACTATAGACCAGGGGGGTTTTCCCCACGCCATAGAGCTAGTGATGTGCAACTTCCAAGGCAGGTTAAACTCTCTGTCATTGGTCCTACGGGAGCCGGGAAGTCTTCATTTATAAGGTCGCTTTACTACGCCTTCAAAGGTTAGTGAACAATACTCGTGGGACCGCAGTTTGTCAATCCTGAAGTCCCAGTCGCCATTTTGAAAGGTAGCAACAAGCACCGACTTTCACAGTGTTCTGCCTTTTCGTAGCTCACATTGTTTGGAATGGAGGTGAATACTATCCTATTTTGGTTTATAACTCTTCTTGACAACCCATACGGTATAATCATTCTAGAATCGAGACAACGATACAGATAAATGACAGGTTTTGGTAGTGGAATGATAACTCAGTAGCGAAAGGTAACTCACTTTAATAATGTACAAACAAACAAAAGTTTAATGATTGGTTCGAAGATTACAGCAGGGTCCTATCAATTTTATTTCTTCTATTCCGTACGATTGTACATTATTTGGTTAAGACTTTCGCCACTTGTGAATAGCACAGTAAAATTAATTGTCTTAAAGTAATCTTTCTTATGTGTAATGTCAGAAACGAGGACAAAGTAATGCTATACGGAACAAATAACTGGAAAGGTATAGATTGATTGATTGATTGATTGATTGATTGAGGCCAATTTAGGCCATTTATTCGGGAATAATAAAAAAAAAACCATATAACAGTGGTGTTTATGTAAACGAAACAAGTTAATGAAATATGGATCTATACTCTCATACTTATACTTTAATACTTTAGTGCACCAACCTATTCTTTCTTGTGATGTCGCAGGAAATTTTATCGATACCATAGAGGTTGCTGGCGAAATGTCTTTAGGAGCGCTTACTAGGGGGACATCTGAATACGACCTGACTGACTTCATCATCGTGGAGGACAACCAGGGACTGAAAGATCTTGATGCCAGGCGAATTGATGACCTGTTTAAAGGTCCTTTTTATCTTTAGGAACAGAGATTTTAAAAATGTTCAAGATATGACATTTAATGCATATGTGTAGGTCTGTGCACCACAAACATCCTGTCACATAGAATGTTCGCGACATAACCTAAAATATAAGGAGATATTTGCATTTTTCTCAATAAACCGTAACCTACATTAGTCTTGAGGCATTTTTATTGTAACTATTGTTCACATTTTGTATGTTTAACAATACTTAAATCAATTTTACTGATTCAAATCTTTACAGTGGTTGTTTCAATCCGTAACTCACATTTTAGAAGTACTTTAAAGCACGAATACGTGCTGGGTTTTCATTCATCTCCAAATGGTTAGTTATGTCTTTAAGTTCTTCCGTAATTCCATGAATAACACCATGTCATCATTATTGAACTGAAGCAAAAAGTCAATGGGGTGATTTATTAACAATTTGAGTCATTGAACGATTTACCATCTAACCGATAAATGTTATTTAAATGAAGAAGTTAGGGATAACAGAGACTGTCAACGGGGTCAGATATGTTGGAAGAAGGATGATTTTGATTTTGAAAAAAAAGTAGTAACAATTGTTCTTATACAATGGTTTTATGCTATGAACATAATTCACGCGAAATAAGCCATTTTCTCAATTATCAAAATCTAACATGAGATTTTCGTTTTGATCAAATATAGTGCTATTAATCTATAGCACTCTGAGGTAAATGTCAGCGAAAGACCCAAATGTAAAGAAAAGACAGGTTAATAAGAATAAGTGTACAAAAAAGTGAACGTTTCATATTTTTTTTGAGGGGGGGGGGTAGGCACCTGACGCACACCTTCAGCTGAGGGTCTTTTGTTCACACCATGTCTTTAGAAATTTCGTCTAGCATTACAGGCTGAAAGTCTCCTGCGTCTTTTGTGACTTCTTGCTTTCTCTTTATCCAGAACTCAAAATGTTGTATTCATGATTTTTACACTCAAAAATATAAGACTAAAACAGATAAATAAATCGTAAGACAATGTTAACCAAACCTGTTTGAAATGTGATAATCAGCTTATTTTTTTTCCCAATGCAGCTGGCGGTAAAGATGGCAGAGGAGTTCATTGCCTTATATTAGTGTACAAGTGAGTATGATATTTCTCTACACGCAATCTTTTTGATTGTGTTTACATAATTCTTTAATGGTTTGTGTCATCGTCGTGTACTCCTTTTTTTAAAAGCGTGCAATGATATTAAATCGTTTGTCATTTCAAACAACCTGCAAATGGTAAGACTCACGCATTTAAGAGGAGCCAATAGGTATTTAATCAAGGATTTTTTTTTTTACTTTTAGCGTTGTTTTTTGTTTCTTTTGTGTGTTTTTTTCGATTGGTTCGCGATCGAAGATGGCAAAGGCTATATTACGTTTAAAAAAGGTTACATTTTAATTATAACTCAAAGACATCAAAACGATCGAATGAATTTACGCCAACATAATTGGAGGGGAAAGAAATAATTTTCAAGCACAATAACCACACTAATTACGGAAAATATCCTTTCTGTATCAGAATATGAGCAAAGGGTGGTATCCTGTTACATTATGTCAACATATTCAAATACTCCATAAACATGAGTTTCCATGACATTAATCTATATGGTATAATATAACTTCGTCAACAGTTTTGACTAACTGAAGAAACAACAATTTTGAAGAATGAATTATACACTGTAAAAACATCGGTGTTAGATTTAACACCACGGGTGTTAAATCTAACACCGATCAAACTTCAATAAAGGACCACGCCCACAGGTGTTAAAAATGCACTGTGATGGTGTTGAAAAGTGTTCACCTGACACTTCGTGGTGTTAATTTGACACTGTACCTGAAGTTATTTTGACACTGTACTGGTGTTAATTACAAAATGACACCACATGGTGTTGATTTGATATTTGTTGGTGTTAATATCAATGGTTTAACACCCGTCCAGCTTCAATAAGAGACCACACCAGCTGGTGTTACTTTGGTGTAAATTCATTTTCACATTTTTTCAAAAATCTAGTATTTTAATGTAAAATTCTTGATTGTCTTGTTTAAATTAAAAATCAACAAGAAGTGCAGTTACTAAGAAACTCTTCAAAAAACAGTCTAAAATTTGGAAATGACACTCGGAGGTGTTAATTTAACACCATAAATGAGCACCGAAAATTTAACACCAGCTCGGTGTTCGCTATTTAACACCGGACTTTTTGCAGTGTACATCCTTAAAAACTTTTAACGATCCACATGCCTGTAAACCATCCATACTTTTGCATGACTATTATATTACTGAGTTGTTAGTCTCTAGCTAATCTTTATACTTGCCTTGATCACTAGCTCTCTTCAGAAAATTGGTTCACTGAACGAGTTTCTGATTGAGTTCACTGAAAGGAATCGTGAGGTATTTGGTAAGTTCTACCCTTACACTTTGTTAATATTACTAATTTACATGATTTTATTAATTGAAATTGATAATTCGGCATTTGATTTTAAGTCAAACAACAAGAGCAATAGATACGTCGCGACGCGTTGGTTCAGCCTACAAGCAAAACAGCACAGGGCCCTGTTTTACGAAGAGTTATAATTGATTTCTATGGTAATGTCTATGGCAGCCTGTGTGGTAAGGACATTTATAATCAATTAAATCTCTTGATAAAACGGGGCCCAGGAGTGCTTGAAATGGTGCCCATATATTTTAACCCGTTGAGGACGGTTTGATTTTGCTACAACACTCATTTGCCATAGAAGCTTGCGCGAGTCTACTCGGGACTCGTCCTCAACGGGTTAAGACCGTGTCAAACCTTTTCGGGCAAGCCTTGCATGCGACTTGCGAAGAACAATTTTTATTACCCGGAGGTCCCCGCAAATGACCTGCACATGACAATACCTAGCACGTATCTTACCCGTAGTCGCCCGGAGGTGAGCAAGCAAATCCTCTTTACCCACAACCATATTTAAAGCCGTGTCACACCTTTCCGGGCAAGCTACCCGGGCTTGTCGGGTGTGGGGATTTTAAGGGCTAAGAGCCTCATACTGGCGTTCTGCGTGGACGTCTGCAGGCAATCCCCGCGACTAACCCAGAAAAGAAAAGTTTTGGTCATGCTCAAAACTTGGCTGCGGGTAAATCGGACTTGCATGCGTACCTCCGGGCAACTACGGGCGAGATACGCGCTAGATACTGTCAGGTGCGGACCAACTGTGGAGAGCTCCTGGTAGCAGTTTTTTTTTTCCGCAAGTCAACCCGCCAAAACTTCCCCATGTACGGTACGACAATGCATTGAGCATGCTCAAAACCTGTGCCGAGTGAGTCGCGGGGGTTCGCCCGCAGAGGAACACGCAGAACACCTGTAGGAAACACTTACTGGTAGCACCTCGCAGGAAACTCCCACACAGACACTTCGCAGTACCCTTAAGTCGCTCGTAACAGAAAACGGATCGGTTTCAAAGCTCTCATGCAGGTCACACTGAATACACGCAAGTAGAAGGTAAGTAGCACGCGTCTAGCAGGTAAGAGACAAGTGCAAAACTCGCAAAAATTCTTGTCCGTCCGCAGAAAATTTTCCTGCGTGGTGGAAAATCCCTACTCGCAACAAGCCCGCCTAGCTTCCCCGGAAAGGTGTGACACAGCCGTTAGCAATATGAGTAAGATATTCAACAGTACACGGAATCCATCATTTCCACAGTTAACTACCCCGTGTGCAAATTGTGTAAGACGTCAACAATTATTGTATGTACGAGCTAAAGACCTGAATAGGATAAAAAGAAGTTATTTTTACTGTTATTCATCATCATTCTAGGAAGCCACCCCGTCCTAGTGCTAACCCGTCGTGACGAGCAAGACAAGAAGGATAGCATCTTGGATCAAGCCGAAGCAGTCGGTGCCTTGGGACAGAAACTCTTCTTTGTCGAAAACTTCACCAAGAGGCTGGACGAGGACGATCCAGAACTTGAAGCGAGAACTCTAGAATTCCTCGACGTGTTTCTCAAGCTCCTGGACTTTGCCGATGACAATCTTGTTCGGCAACCTTTAGGAGTCGCGTCACTCCTAGAAGAAAAAAGCAAGAAAGGAAATGAAATACCACTCAAGCTTCATGGGATCAGGAAATTTTTCACAAAAAAATGAATTTCCAATATGTAGACTTCAATCTCCCCCCCCCCCAAAAAAAAAAAAAAAAAAATCTTCGATATTAGGTAGTTGTCATGATCACGTTTTTCTTGCACCCTCATTATGCAGAGCAACTGTAATATCCCTCACATTATGTGTCATGTTCAAACTCGATGACGTCTGGTAAAACTACACACAAACACACAAACACACACACAATCTTGCAGAAGATAGCAAGATCATGATTTTGTGTGTGTGTGTGTGTGTGTGTGTGTGTGTGATTTGACCGACAAGATTATTGATCATGTCAAAGATCATGTTACGAACAAATAAAGTCCATCTTATGTTTTGTGGTGTAGAATGACACTAACACAGTGATGGTTCTTTTAATCATGTCTATCCCTGTGAGAAAACCCAGTTATAGATGAAGAATGAAAATGACAGTAATATCTTATCGCAAGTACATTAAGCAACAACTTTAACTTGGTTTAATTTTATTATTCACAAAATGTACATACAATTCAATTTAATTCATCACTTTTAAATTCATTCCATTGTATTTTCTTTGAATCTTGAATAAGCAATAGTTCAACTGATCGATGGAAAATAGAGGTATTAAAGAATTACAAGCATATGTATTATGTCACATTATCCATGCTATGAGGAAAAGAGAAATTTAAGGAGTCCACTATTAAAATGCAAAGCTGTAATACTGTTTACAACTCATATACATTAATTTACTCATATACTTACAAAAGAAAATCCAAAAACGTATTTATTTCAGGACTCGACACTACCATATTTCTCTGGTGGCTCGTTCAGGATACTTGAAATTCGGTGGCTCGAAATAAAATGATTTCGTTTGGAATTTCAAGTGCTTGATCACGCCACCAAAGTATATATTTTTTCCCCTTGAAACTTGATGGCTCGACATTTTTTACTGGCCCCGGGCAACTATTCCACTGCTAATGTCGAACCCTGCATCTATATATACTTACATGATTTTGTTTGTAAATGTAATAATCATCTATATGTCATATACATGAATGGGTGGATTGCCATAAATCATTCGCACCTTTACATTGGCACCTCCATTAGTTAAAACGTATGCATCTAGTACACAATGAATATAATGAATAATGAATATCGGTAAATGTCCTTTTTGAAATGATACGGAAAACGAACACCTGCATGGAAATGACGGATTTTTTTTTTCTTTTTTGTGAGGAGGGCATTATTTTTTGTATGATTTGATATAATCTTATGTGTTTTCAGTGAGTGGAGCGGCGTCTTCCCAATACTGCCATACTATTCCATGAAAGTAAATGCAGTTAAAAAAAAAAAAACGCCCACAACTTTTTTTTTTTTTGGTCTAATTTTGACAGAGATTCTACCATTTTGTTCGTTTCATTCCACCCTGATTAAAGTAAACTAAAAAAATGTATTGGCACTGCACTTTACTAATGCCAAGATTGTAGTAGTCTTCCCGTAGAAACGGTCTATCAGTATTTCATATACTACATATACTATAGAGACCCGACTAACCATTGGGGCACCAATATCAGACCAATATAATTGACGTGATTATAAGAACAGCAACGAAACCTAACTATTAAAGAGATAGTTTTTATTTTTTTTTCGTCCCGCTAGCCGCTATTGTTTTGCCAGTCTTTTAAAACTGTATACAACAAGTAACATTTTGTGCTGTATTCCCCAGCAAATGGGAGGCAAGCAATGACGGGTGGTGGCAACATTTCGTTGGCCTGGTACTGGTGATCTTTCATAACCTTGCCATCAACATTGTAATCTATGCATTATTTTTGTTTTAATGAAGAAGGGTACAACTTGGTATCTTGTGTCAAAGAGAAGCATAGTACTGCTGTGCTTTGTATGTACTGTGAGGAACGGTTAAACTTGATTGTGATTTCTCGGGTTCTGACCACTTTTAATGTCCGTCGTCATTAGTCAGTTTAACAGCAGTATCGTCCAGTAATTTACGTTTCCATTGTTGCAAGAGTGCAAAAACTGTCAACTATGATGCTAAGATACTATGTTCAAAGAAATTCTATGAGTGAGATTTTCATGACTTGGCGTCTCAGCGCGCTCATGCGCGCGAGCGAGGGAGCGAAACGACCAAGGGGGGGGGGGGGAGCGTGTAGGAGCTTTTTCAATGTTTAACTCTTAATGATGCAATCTTGTGGATACTTAAACGACTATTTTTTACATATTTTGAAAGAAAATATTTTGAAAAGAACCTTCCATTGCAACTATCATTTCAATCCTTTGAGCTATGTCCTGTTGCGTGAGAAATATCGGTGCCATGCGTGAGATCGTGAGACGGACCTTAGGTGTGTGAGTCTCACGCAGAATGCGTGAGACTTGGTAGCTCTGCTATAGACTGTTCCGATTTCGATGACCCGTACACCTACCGCCGCTAGCGGTGCTATCGGTCGCCATAGCTGGGGATTCCAGCGAGCTAGCTAGCTAGCTACGCGAGTTGCACGTGACTGGCGTACCCGGTCGGCTCAGACGCCGCCCACCGCTGCGCCGGCCGGCGGCCGTCGCGCTGATATTGTAATTGTTTACTCAGTGTGCGAAACTCTTTCAGCGGCTTTTAATGCCTTTCTTTTGTACAAATTGACTGATTGAAAAATATTTATCTACAATGAAAACGTCATAGGAAGGTTCTGGAAAACATAATGTGCAGTTGTTAGGTGCACAAATAACAGAAAAACGGAAATGGAAGCTGCATGGCAGTGTGTGAAATTCTTTTACCACTGAAGCATGATGAATAGATACAAATGAAATACAAACGGTATAAAAAATGCACAGCACATATTTCGAAACAGAGTTAGGCCTATGCGTACTAGACCCTCTATTTAATGAGGCTATAACTGCATATTCCTAAAATATGTTGTTCATTTTAGAAGACAAGTTAGGATCAAAGATTTTGATAATTCACTGTTTGTTTGTTTTTTTATGCTTGATGCACTAACCCATAGTTTAGGCCTAAATACACTTCCTGGCTATATCATGACAAACATTTTACAGCCTACACTACAGGCAAATAAAACCAGTTTCAAGATGCGTTAAATTCTTATATTGTTTTCACTTCATCAATGTTCAGCATTGCATTGACCATTTAATGCAAATTCATTTATTTCATTCTCATTTTTTTCTTCCAACAAACATAACACAAGGTAAATCAGAAGATCCATCTTAAGCATAGGGCCTATGCACAAATTGCGAAGGATAAACGATAGACATCAAACTAATAGAAATAGATTTTGTATACATACGGGAAAGTACAAAGTTATATTTTTTTTGAGGAGAAAAAACAAAAACATGCCTGCTAAAGTATCTAGCTTTTCAATTTTGTACCTGAAACTCTGAATTTGAATTTTGATATGGATACTTATAAATAGGTCTATTAAACCATATTATGGGGAAAACATCCTCTTCATAATCATGTATTCATATCAAGAAAGTTTAATCTGAAAATCACTTTTGTAGATTATGATATTAGGCGTTAGCACGATGTTTTGCAATGTTACTTAGACCTAGAACAGTAGAAGTTTTGGTTGTTGACATCAGGCGACTTTAGTTTATACGGTTTAGAAACGCCTAGTCTCTAGATCTTTATTCCGTTTGGTTATAAGTTAGGCTTGCCTGAAGTTAGCGACAACCGAAAATGATATAGGAATATTAGGATGTAGGGTTCTAGAAGTCAATAGGTCTAGTCTGGACTCTTGCCTTATTTGCATTTAATCATATCACGTAACTTCTCAACAGTCTAGGCTTACTCGCGAGACGTCTGCCTGCGGCATAGCCATATTTCTCCCCAGCGGTTTTCATTCTCTTACACAAATGTGAATATATGGGGCTTACACGCGAGTACCCAAGTCATCGCCATAGAAATAGAGTCTACAAACACTTACGGATCGTACCGATATTTACCTTGAAATTCAAGTTTTGGTTACAGCCGTATATATATGTCACCTACCCATTCGCTCATACTCGGTTCAGTTTTGTTGAGTTTTGACGAATTTCGATAATCACTGTTGACTGCGAATATTACAATTAGCGAGCGAAAAAAAAATGCAGTTGTCACAATAATGCCAAACGCGTCGGTCGTTGCTAGAGATAGCTGACCGGGTGGCGCCGGGTGTTAATATACAAATGATGCACAGGATAGAGTGTGTTAGTGTTGGCGTGGTGCACTCGAGGGTATTTACAATTGTGAAACATGCACTACATTGTAAATACCCGAGAGTGAGCTACGCCTCCACTAACGCCACGAAATAATCCTGTGCATCATTTGTTTTATAAAATGGGTCGAAAATTCGAAAACTAACATCATTTTTCAGCGTTTTTCACGTACCTTTGTGGGTCAAGACGTCCGAAGATGTTCGTCCCAAACATTTACGCACGTCGCACTCGCGGAAGTCCCGCACATACAGTATAAGTATAATGGGGGGTTGGGTTTCCGGACACTTAAGTTCCCGCATGAAAACTTACTTATTTTACATAGAATATGCACCCTTTACCTTAAAGACTTGATATAGACTCCTCATATAGGCCTACTAGACAACATACTCTGAAAACAGCGTGAGAATTAACCTGCTAAATCGTTGGATTTGCTCTTAAAAGTGACTCCATGTACGCGTCCGGTCCCATAACGCTTGGTCTACTGTACTGTACAAAGTGTACGTATAGTAGAGTATACGTACGTACGCCACACATGTTATGCACAAGGGAAGACAGGCCGGCCGGTGTAGCGGCAGATAGCCCGAACTAGAAGTTGTTTACAGGATTGACAGCGCGTATGCATGCAATTCATCAAAGGAGCCGCCGCGCGCACAGACGATTGGCAATCTACCATAGGATTACAGGCAGTGCAATTGTACTGAAGTAAAGGAAGGAGGTGTGTCTCATTTCAGCGCTTCCTATTGGCTGCATTCTTGAACCCATTTTATAAAAGCACTGTACTGGCTGCCGCTAGCTGGCACCCTTGCCACGCATGCAGGGCGCTTGCCGACCCGGCCTCACAGAACTCTGCTATAACGGTTAGAGTTCTGTGCCCGGCCTGGGTGGCCCCCAGTTATTTCGGGTAAGCACTATCTGGGCACCCGTCCCGCTTCATCATGAATATTCATCATCTACTTGTATCCGTAATACCGTGAAAATACATACTTTTTTCATTTCCCGGCAGCGTTTTTACATTTCTCGGCAAAACTGAACATTTTACCATCTCCCGGCGAGACGTTTTAACATTCCCCGTTGATGCAATTTTTCGAGATTTTTACATTTACCGGCCATACGTTTTGCACGTATCCAGCGTTCTGCCATTTACTAGTACAGTATCTTACTGCCTGATGAATATTCATGATGAAGCGGGACGGGTGCCCAAATAGTGCTTACCGTTATTTCGTCACCCTAAGAGGGCGCACTTCAATGAACAGTCGCTCGAATCGGTCTATAGATATTCAAGTGTGTTGTCATTGTGATGTGAATTGTAAATTGTAAATGTCCGTCATTGCATGTAGTCTGATTTGGCTCTCAGTCTTGCCAAGCATGAATGATGTAACTACATAAGTTGCATTCCGATTTTTGCAACCAAGAATTTCCACCTAAGAAAACATTCCAATAGGTTTTTGTCAACATCCCACACCCCGAAAAAGAAAACCCACCAAACACCCTCCCTCTGACATGTAATTCACTGCCATGGTAAACTTAAGGGCCCGTATTCTACTGTAAACCAATGTTTAAACCCACTTTAGACCCACTTTAGACCCACTTTAGACCCACTTTAGACCCGACATTGGTTTAAACTCAGTTTATGTTTTAAGCAGAATAGGGGCCAAGGAGTCGAATCAAGCGAACAGAGTCGTTCTAGAAGAAGTCAAATGTAGAGTAAGAAGTAATCAGATTCTAAACTTGTACATTTTAATTCCTAATTTCATTCCTTTACAAAATGCATAAACATACATGATTATAATCATACATACAGTGTGTACGTACATAATAGTTCGTAAATGGAATAATTTATACTCCATACACATTTACGCTTTAATTGTCACAAGCGATTCACGGCTTGACTTGGACGTCTAGTAGATATATTTTTGTATCTATCTATGTTCACAAACACCATACAAAATATTGTATTATGCACCTTAGCATAATTATTAAAGGTGAGAGAAATAATTTAAGGCGATGGTTGCAACTCCTAGCTCTTCTATATCTTTTTTTTTTGTGGCAAGAATACCACAAAAAATAAGTCTTTTCTTGATAATTAAGCTGAAATGTTACAGTTAATCTCGCCTAAGTCCGCGTCCCACAAATCAACAAACTGGGTAAGTCGAAGGGAAATTCAACCCTGGATTGATAAAAACAATAATTCTACTAGTTTTAAAGTAAATATTTATGTAAATCGGATGAGACTCGGGTAAGGTTAACTGCACAACACGGATGTACAAACTTTCTCCGTACTACACTGTAAAAACATCGGTGTTAGATTTAACGCCACGGGTGTCAAATCTAACACCGGTCAAACTTCAATAAAGGACCACACCCACAGGTGTCAAAATGCACTGTGATGGTGTTGAAAAGTGTTCACCTGACACTTCGTGGTGTTAATTTGACACTGTACCTGGTGTTATTTTGACACTGTACTGGTGTTAATTAAAAAATGACACCACATGGTGTTGATTTGATATTTGTTGGTGTTAATATCAATGGTTTCACACCCGTCCAGCTTCAATAAGAGACCACACCAGCTGGTGTTACTTTGGTGTAAATTTATTTTCACATTTTTTTTTCAAAAATCTAGTAATTTAATGTAAAATTCTTGATCGTCTTGTTTAAATTAAAAATCAACAAGAAGTGCAGTTGCTAAGAAACTCTTCAAAAACAGTTTAAGATTTGGAAATGACACCCGGAGGTGTTAATTTAACACCATAAATGACCACCGGAAATTTAACACCAGCTTGGTGTTCACTATTTAACACCGAACTTTTTGCAGTGTAGGTCATTGCCACAAAACAGTAAATTTGATGTAATGGATGCACGTTCATTTTCTCAGGTTAAAAAAGAGAGAAATTTTATGAAGTATTGTGCGTTAGTCATTGCGTGGTTTAAGAGGCTGTGATGCCATCATACCATCTTCAAAAAACGTTATGGCTCAAAGTGAGTGTAATTTTCCAGTAGCTGTTACGCTGCACATTACCAATCATGCAATAGGTGATTCCATTAAACCCTCTGAAAACCTATTCTCCGAGGGCAGTGAGAGGAACTGTATTTAACTCTTTCCCGCTGTATAAGTTGTAAGCTATCGTTGTATTGCAGTCTTCAATCTTGAGTGTTCGAAGTGAAATTCGAATTAAGCTTTTCATGCTCAATGGCAGTGATTTTTTTTTTCCCAATGTGATAAGAGGTTATAAATTACCTTGTTAATGTTATTGTCTGTATGATCTATGCATTAATGACACCAAATGATGCTGGAACGGCTTTGTAAGGGCGAAATTTGGTATCTTTATGTGACTCGAGGAGTGGAAACATTTTGCTATTGATTGTATATACTGGGTAATAACGTAAAGTTTGTATTTACTATTAGTGTATATCATTTGTGAGAGTAGAAATCATTTGTAATTTTGATAAGACAGTGGATATCATTTGTTATTTTTCTATGCAGTTAATCGTACTTAATTCTGTTGACCACAATGTCTGTTGTTTTATTTGAAATTCATTTAAGAGTTGCATTTTTGTACGCTTGTTAAAGGTTCCACGATAAAAATGAACTGCACACATTGGATGGCGAGTATTCAAATGGTTTCCATATTTATGATATTGTATTACAATATATATGTCAGAAGATAGAGGGGAGAGAGTTAGGGGTAAAAGGGGCGAAGAGAGAGAGAGAGAGAGGTAGAGAGACAGACAGACAGAAAAGAGCAAAAAGTCACGTTTCACATCGCTTGTTATATTTAAACGCTTTCAATGACAACGAATCATTGTTTTATTTGTCTTCATTCAATGTATATCAATACACGGAGAAAATATATGATTAATAAAAGACTATAGAATAAACGCTTTGCATGACCATGTTGCATGATAAATCGCAAATGGTATCTGACATAATCACATCGTTCAGTGAAATGCTCTTAGAATTCTTATTTAACAACCGATTGGGTATATGAATGTAAGTGAAATTAGCCCCCCCCCCCCCCACAGGCACATGCATACATACATAAAACACACACACACACACACATACACACACACACTCACACATACACACAATATAATGATACATTTGATGTCTACCTGAACTCCACACACACATTACATCAATTTTTGATGTAAGTTTCCTCTCTTCATTGAAGACAGACATTCTGAAATGATGTTGATATCAATCAGAATACCTATGATAGTACTGCGTTAGTATTATTTTGCATTAATAATAACAATAATAACAATAATGAAAATAATCGTTTTAAAAACAGTTATCGAAATCAAAGATTTATTCAACGCGACATAATGAAAAGTTAGAGACATTTTCTAAGAAAAGCTAATAAATTTGAAAGATGTAGAATGTTACATTCAGACACAGTACTTCAGTGACATGAAGTCACTTCATTGAAACATTTATGGTAAAGAGAAAAAGCTACCATGTTTGCTTCCGGTACTTCAACTCGTTCATCTTGTCGATGTATTTGACAAAGCCCTGGGCTTAAAGGGAGAGGTGAATCACCCCTTCACTTCAAATTCAGTTCAAATGACTTAATTTCCATATATAATACAAAGCAACATACATTACGCTTTCATGAGTACGTAATATCTTAAAGGGACTGTACAGTACTGGCTGAGATCTAATTTCAGGTTTCTAACATTTTTAGGTGAGATAATAAGAAATCTCATACGAAGTATGAAAGAGCATGCAATTTTATGAGAAATTCAACGTTTATTTGATAAAAAATGGTTTTGAAATGGCTGAGATATCCAAAAAGAGCGATTCTAATAAAGTGTGGGACCCACACTTTGGAACGATCGCTTTGTTTTATTTTGTTTTTGGATGTTTCAGTTATTCCATACCCGATTTTCATCAAATAAACTTTGAAATACTCTTAAAATGGTATGTTCTGTGCTACATCATAAGTGTTTTCTGGTATCTTGCAAAACTTTAAAAGCCCAAATTCTCATCTCAACCAAAACTGTACTATCCCTTTAAGGAAATTTGAATCAAATAAGTTTCAACAAAACATGGATACAATATCATAATGATATTAACTTTGGTTTTTAGATAAATAAACAAGTAAGCAATACATTTTTATGTTGTAACTCTATTATGGAAAAGAGGAATTCACAAGAAAATCATAGCATGAAATATTTGTGACTTACTTTCGGAGATGAGGGTATCTCAAGATCAATGAAGGCATCCATGTATGAAAAATCGATATCCTGACGTCAGGCGAAACGAACAGAAAATAAAAAGGACTATGACAAGGACAAGAACACAAGCAGGGACGGAACAGGTAGGAAAACAAAAAAGATAGGCATAACAAAGAAAGGGAGAGAAACAAAAACAGGTGTCTACTATTCAGTTATCAGGGAAGTTCACCAAAATAAGAATAAGAACTTGAAGTTTATACAAATTTGGCTTTGAATAAAACACAAACTCTTAATGAATTAGAAAACTGATTACTTCTCTATTATCTAGCTGATTATTTTTATGAGATTGACCACTTAGTGCCACCGCTGTTGCAAAGTCATTAATTTGTCAGTGATTGTAGACATGGTAGAGAGGCTAGATCCTTCTGATTCTCATTGTCCCAAAGTGATAAGTATCTAGTATTTCACTTTATTTTCATTTTATTTCACAAGCAAAAAGAACATGAGATGTTGAATTAGATCGCACAACTATGATAACCAGTGATAATCATTCAGAGCGATGGTTCGCCGCTTAATTCAGAACATGAGTCAGAAGATATACAGCCAATCAGGTGAAAATGATATCAAGAAGTTGCTTGTGTTATTGTTTTCATGGTACGAATAGGAATATACTGTAGCTATATCGGATGGATAGTGTCACTGTCAGCATTTCCTTATGAAAGGCATCCCTTGTAAACATTTCCCAAGTTGTCTAATTCATACCGGTCGGCTCTTCGAGGTATATAGGTCTTGACGTGACCACAATCTGGCTGACCATTTAAAAAAAAAATCAAATGGAATTGTTTGTTTTGGTGTGCATAAGGTTTCCCTTTATTTCTATTTTTTTAAAAACATTTTAAGCAATTATGAATCATGAATGTGTGGAACATAACCTTGTAATCTTAATGCACAAAATTTGAGGAACATTGATGTCAGACCTATTCCAAGTCTCACGTAAAAATCAGTCTCGGTTGTTCTTCTCATATAGGTCAGGCAAGCTTTTTTATGATAATGATAATAATAATAACAATGATAATAATAAGAACACTGAGTAATAATAATGATAATAATGATACAACAAAAACCACCTAGTACAAAAAGCATAGATATCTTACTCACAAAAAGTCATATTTTAGCCGAAATTTGTATTTATTATACACCCCATCGCTCCATTTACAACTAAGAATTGCTATGTACCAACTAAGTGTACCAACAATTAAAAGAATGCAAACATTTATCATCGAAGGACATTGAACAGCAAATAACATAAACAATAATTGCTCTTAATCCGTAATGTGCTAGTACATGATCGAAGAAGTACAAAGTACAATACCCTGCACCTGTATTGCAGAATATGTCGGCCTTGAACAAACGACTGCAGGAGAGTCTGAAGTGCACTTCTTGTACTGCAGGCACAGTTGTGAGCCCGCACCGCTCATGTTTTACAGCGTATCTTCCATGGGTAGCTTCGATACTACAGGTGGTTCCATAGCCGTATAATATCCTATCAAGAAGACAATGGTATCTTCGCAGATTTTGTTGCTTTTCCTTCTGGTCATCATCGCATCGTCTGCTGAGGGTAAGATGAGGATACACATTGGATAGTGAAACTAAAGCTAGCAAGGGGAGTATAGCTCATGGTGGATAGGGCTAGGCCTACGTGCAATGTATTATGTGCGCGTTTTTCGTGCTCATTGTAGATTTTTACCCAAAATAACGGCTGTATTATTCTTGTAAATAACTTATCAATTCCTCAGGCTATCTTGTAACAAGAAAGTCTTTTTCTATTCTGAAACTAGTGGCGACACTGTTTAGGTTAAAGGTAGTGATTCCAGACTTATTCAAAACCTGCGGTGAAGCACGGAGAAATTAACATTTGAGCTCCTTACAGCATGACATACAGAGCTTCCACGGACTTCGTTCTCTATTTCCTGAAATTCTCTATCCAAAATATCACTTCACTTTTTTAAAATACAATTTTAAACTTTATTATTTTTCTTTTACATATAAATCTATATGTCCCTCCAGGCAAGCTCTAAGGTGGTGGTGGTAGGAGGCGTTACCAAATTTGCAGCAGTGGATATTGTAGGCCTATATACAACTGTACTATGTACTATACTTTAATAAGACAAATATTATTTACTGTAAGAATTTGTCAGCTTAACATCTCAAAAGAAGAAATTGTGATGTTTGAAGGATGTTTCTGAGCGACTTATGAGCTCATCCCACAAAAGATTAATCACGGGGTATTAACAACACTGCGCCTTGAGTGTTTCTATAACAGATATTATTATGGCGCTATAAAGTTGTGGATCATCATCACCATCATCATCATAATCATATGAACAAGTATTGTTTTAAGTTTTTCTTCACCAAACAAACAGTTGAGGGAATATTTTCACTTTAAAGTAAATAGAAATGCATTGAATGCATCTGATTCATGAACAATTTTGTAGTAAAATAATTTCAGATGACTGCCTCTAGCAAATTTGAGATTCAAGATGTGTATCTCTTCCAGTTCACAATTGCATTGCCAGAAGACGTTCAGAGGCCATTCTAAGCGATATACAGTTATCATGCATATATATTTTTTAAAGAATATATGTACAGTATATATATATATATGTATATATTATATGATAAAAAACCCTAAAATGGCATTAGACTAATAATATATGTATATATATATATATATATATATATATATACACACATATAGAAAGAAAGAGAGAGAGGCTAGTTGAAGACTTCCGTAATCGCTGATAACTTCTTAAAATATCAACGTAAATTTAGTTTACTACGTGTTTTGATTCTGCTATTCAGAGAGAGAGAGAAAGAGAAATACAAGCGCCAAATCCATCCATGAATTACAACCAAAACGTCAAAGAAACGATTATCATTTGTCTTTCACATCCACAATTTTACTTGTATCTCCCTCCCCCTTTCGTTTATACATGAAATCGATGCCACTGACAGTGATTACTGCTTTTATTTAGTTCAGTTCAGTTCAGTTCAAATTTATTTCATATTTCCATTTCCATTTTCTCAATGATGAGATTACAAAATTATTGACAACAAAACAAGAATACAAAATATATACAATCATGTCTTTTGATTGTAGAAGAAAAAGAAAAAGAAAATATACTTGACACAAATGTACAATGTCACATCGTGTGAAAATGTCACTAATAAGTATAAGAAATATGATGGGGCCTACATAAAATCTTTAAAGCTTGTAAAACTGTAGGTTCCCGAGTTCATAGGCATATAATTTTACACGGAGAACGGATATGTTTGTCTTGACCAACTGAAATTACACCAGTACAAACAAATCGATGAGTAATAAACTAATGAACCACATAGGTATCGCACAAACCAGACGGCATACAAATCTCGCAGTGTTTGAATAACAAAAATGCTATGTTATTAAAAGATGTATCGGTACCATAAAATAACTTGAATAACTTGGTGCTGCGGGACAAAAGACTGGGAGCATAAAAAAGGTTGCTAAAAGCTTGGTAGTGTGTATCCACTAAGTAATAACTGTTTTAATTTACGTTTGAAGGTGAATAAAGATAAGGAAGAAGTGATATCTAGAGGGAGATCATTCCAATATCTGGGTCCAGTAAAAATAATTGTTTTCTTTGCAAAAATAGTGCGAGTACGGGGGAGGTGATAGGCGTCACTCTCGATGGCGAGTGGGATAACAGTGGATAGAGCGATTCCTTTTGAACATGTGGATAAAAACAGATGGTAATTCATTAGTTGTTAGTTTATACATGAAAATTCCGAGATTGTAATAAAATAGGTCTGAAATTTTAAGAATTCTGTTTTGATGGAAAAAAACAATTGGTATGGGCAAAATATCCGGCGTGGTTTATGATTCTTATTGCACGCTTTTGAATACGGAGAAGGGAATCTAGTAATGAGTGAATTGTATTTCCCCACGCCAAAATTCCATAATTAAAGTGTGGAGATATTAAACAAGAATATATACGCTGCAAAATATAAACAGGAAAGAAATGTTTGAGCTTATTCAAAATCCCAATATATCTAGACAAAATCTTACTTACAAAATTAACATGAGTTTTCCAGGATAATTCTTGGTCAATCCAAAGCCCTAAAAACTTTGTGTTATTAACCTGCTTTAAACATAAATCATTTATTTTGATATCATATGAAACAACATTCAAAGAATTATTGAATACCATATAATGAGTTTTTTCTATGTTCAAGGATAATTTGTTCGCATAAATCCAGGATTGCACGGACCTGAGCTCAGTATTCATCATATTTATTAATGCATTAGGATCTCGATGTGAAAAAACAAGCTTGTGTCATCGGCGAAACAAATGAATGACAAAATTTGCGATGATTTTGGAAGATCGTTTATGTATAAGATAAATAAAAGTGGGCCCAAGAGGGAGGCCTGCGGGACTCCACATGAAATAGGCTTTAATTGCGAATCATGGCTATTGATATTAACAAATTGCTTTCTTTCTGTTAAATAACTCTTAAACCATTCTAAGGGGGTCCCGCGGATTCCATAGTGACACAATTTATAAAACAAGATTTCGTGATCTATAAAACAAGATTTCGTGATTTTATTACTAGCATCAGCATCATTATCAGCAAATGTCATATTGAATATCGATTTTGTGATTTTTTTTTTGTTGCATAACTGTACATGACAACGCATTCCTTCTTTCTCTTTGATCACTATTTTCGTTTTTCCTATTCAATTAAAGGGATCGTATAGTTCTGGTTGAGACATAACTCCAGGTTTTTAGCTTTTCTTTGGTGAGATAATGAGAAACCTCTCATGAAATTAATGTGAAAGAGCATGTAATTCCAATAGGAATTGAACTTTTATTAGATAAAAAATTGGTTTTCAAATGGCTGAGATATCTAAAATAGAGCGAGCCTTATAAAAGGTGGGACCCAACTTTTATTACGATTCCTTTGTTTTACTCTGTCTTTCAATGACACTGCCATTCTCAAAGCGATTTTCATCCAATAAACTTTGAATTCCTCTTAGAATGGCGATGCTCTGTACTATATTTCATAGGTGGTTTCTTGACATCTCACAAAAAGCTAAAAGTCCAATCCTCATCTTCACCATCCCCTTAAATTCTTTGATACACTGAGTGATACTGATGGATGCGTGTTATAGTCTGTAAGTAATCGATGTATGTGTTTATTCTGACAGCCAGTATTATATAAATCCAAATGAATGAATTATTAAAAAAAGTCACTGCCCTCTCCTCCCCGTACTCATCAAATCCGTGTCCGGTGATCGAAGGACAAGTGAGCACCCAGCAGTTCGTAATCGCCTACTGGGGTAACTCGGTGGAACTCCCATGCGGGATTTCAAGACCACCCTTCGCAGTCTTCTGGTTTCAACACAACTTTGCTGGAGCCCCTGATGGCAATGCAAGAATTGTGGTGCAGAACTTTGATGGACAAGTCACAGCTAGGGCAGGACCGAGGTTCGAAATCACCTCCAATTTTTCTTTGATGATACACGACGTGACCGTCCAAGATGAGACAACGTATTCATGTCGTGTTGGGTGGTTTGACGATCAGATGACGAGCTACACTCATCTCAGAGTAGTAGGTAAGACTACGCCAACTCGTTCCACTTGCTTTGTACAGCATGCCATTTAGTATCTTAGTCTTTCCTTGTTAAGCATAGTTTGTAATTCGCCAAGATTCAAGGTGTCAATGTATTTGTGTGTGAATGATGAGACACGATTAGTGGTCCAGAGTTGACCTTTTTTTCCCCCGAGTCGAACGTCGGAAAGCAGGTGCGCAGTGACAACACTCGTCTTGAATCGCGATAGCATTGTTAGATAAACGCTGCAACCCGAGATTCGCGTTTCAAACCATGTTCGCTCACACCATTTCAAATATGTTTTGAAATATGATTATCTCTCTCAATTTTGACAAACTTAGCTTTTGATTCTTTTTCGACTCCCTGCAGACCATGCCAGCCAAAAGGGACGCCTCCGCTACCGGCGAGACTAAAGTCGCCACCAAATCCCCTCAAAGTCGCCAGATACCTACTTTCAGAAGAGAAATAACCAAAAGCTACGTTCTCCGTTATTGTTTAATAGCAGACTTGCAGGCTCTGGTGATTGCCAGCTAGAGCGAGCTTTAATGCATGTTTATCCCCCCCTCTCTATTATTATAGCGCTTGCAGATGACCTCAACCCGATTGTAGTCGAAAACTGTCAAAAGAAAGGTACAGACAAATGTGTGTATTACATCAACCCGTCCGCATCGACGATTCAGCTGAAATGCGAAGTGGTTGGTGTACGACCAGCAGTGAACTTGACATGGATCGACGCCCTCACCGGCGAAGTGCTACCAGCGGGGAAAACCAAGAGGACGCTGGACTGGGAGACTGGACTGATAACTGTCTACCAAGTTACCTCAGTAAGGAGCGAAGTGTTCTTATCATTTACACATTTATATGTTTTCACGTCTGGGTAATTGAGTACACATCTTTTTATTTTGAATGATAGCGAAACAAATGTATTTGACTCAAGTCGAAGTTACCAGCTTTTAAATGAAGGATATAGAACACAGATGCTTTGCTTACATCTATGATTGATATACACAGGAAAACACCTCACTGTTATAATATCAATAGTGGACATTCTCACTATCTGTACAATCCCCCCCCCCTGTCATGAAGCAAATTATAATGATACATTTGCTATCTTCTCTACAGCAAGATGCAACACTCTTCTAACAATGATGTGCTTTTACAAAGTTAACTAGTCTGAACATATCTTGAAATTTGTTTTGCAGGTCTCCGGATCAGACATCGGTCGGGATCGGATGTGCCGAGCAAAAGGAGAAGCAGTTGGAGAGGCGTCCAATCTAACAGTTTATCTATTGAAGGAACCCCAAGGTATTTATCGAGTTATCTTGCAATAGTTTCCAAACCCAGACTAGTATGGCTTCTGGTTATTCGTGTCGCTCTTGCAATCAATAATTGAAAAGTTGTGAGATAACTCTTATCATTGATTTTGATGAAACATTACATGTGAAGTTTTGAAATTTGTCAGTTATTTATTTACGATTGAAATGAACAGGATAAAAAAAATCTCGTGCTCTGTTCATGTGATGATACTTTAGTAATCCGAGTCAACTTGACCTTGCTGTTGGTATTGTACTTTATCCACAGCTACCCCTGAAACCGAAATCAGGGTTGAGTGCGTGACTTCAGATAGCATAGGGATGCCATACTTCCTAAAGACTAATCTAGAGGTTAAAAACTCGTTTAAATGAGATCGCAGGTAGATCGCAGTGCCCTATGATAAGATGATACTTGCATTCAAAGTAGTAAGTAAAGTAAGTTTCATGATTATTCAAATTGTGTTAACTGGAATTACATTAGATTACACTTCAGGTTGAAGATTACTTAATAATACTAACAATAGCATTTTGCAGACTTGAAAACGTGTTTTGCAAGAACATGCTGGTTTAATAAAACACTACATTTACTAGTAATACTCCAAAGTATAAAAAGTGCTCCGACAAGATGAAACTAATTAATTCCATTGTTTTCCAATAATGATGAGATAAGTGAGGTGTTTATTTTACTAGTGTCATGATTGCATTTTATTCTCTGTGTGTGTGTGTGTGTGTGTGTGTGTGTGTGTGTTTGTAGCAAATCTCTCCCGGGAAAATTTGTTCACTGAAATTTTGAAAAATTTATACGTCTGAAAAAGGAAGATTTATGTTTAAGTAATGGTATTAGATAGCAAGAATTTCTTGAAATTTCTTAACAATTTGACTTTTCACTAGTGTCGATATGTATGTGGTATTTTTAGTCGTAAAATCTGGTTTGCCCAGATGACGAAGCCAACTTATTTGAAGTATATAAGGTGTGCCAGCAAGCAAAGAATATTGTAAAGGTTTGTACTCCGTAAATGCATGCACTGATAATACGATTTTCAAGGGTTTTCTGTGATGAGGAATTTTTTTTTGTGACATCAGATTAAATACACAGTAGCATAATGAGTTAATTTGCATAATCATGTACAAAAGTTCAGAAGATGCTAGCCCATATGCCATGTACATGTCCTGCAAAAAGGTATGTACAAGGCTTTTTGTTGCTTCATGTTTTAGATATGTATTAAAGAGACTGTACAGTACTGGTTGAGGTGGGGATTCATGTTTTGAACATTCCTAAGTGAGATAATGAGAAACCTCTTATGAAATATGAAAGAGCATGTAATTTTAAGAAGGATTCAACGTTTATTTGATGAAAATTGGTTTTCAAATGGCTGAGATATCCAAAAAAGTGATAATGATAAAAGGCGACAAGCCATGCCTTTTATTAGGATCTTTTTGTTTTACCTTGTTTTTGGATATCTCAGCCATTTCAAAACCGATTTTCATCAAAGAAACTTTTGATACCCCTTAGAATTGCATGCTCTTTGAAATCTCATAGAGTGGTTTCTGAATATCTCGCAAAACGTTAAAAGCTAAATCCTCACCTCAACAAGAACTGTACACACCCTTTAAAGTGAATTAATCTTGGTTGCTTACTTGCGACCTTGGCAACCTTGGGCAAAAACGAAAAACCTGTATTTAATAACTTTTCCTTGTCTTAAAAGCTGAACTGGTACAACATCAGAATGTCACGGCAATTGCAGTGGCAACTTTGTTGTCAGTTTTCGTCCTGGTGGTCGTGGTTGCGGCGGTAATTGGCTGGTTCATCGGTCGAGGTAAGTTTGGGACGAAGACGGACAGGAAGGATAGGTCACTGCTTTATAAAATCTTCAAAAAGTTGCTGGAGAAGGTGTGAAAGTGTGTAATCCAAGGAAGCCTGCGTCAAATAACCCCCACCCAAAAACCCTTCTTTTTCTAAAAACTCAAAACTTTTAAACTTTGATAATTTTTCGGAGAATGCTTGAAACCAAAAAAAAAAAAAAAAAAAAAAAACGATAAGTTTGACAAGTTTCATATATCTTGAATCCTCTTTTTTGTTTAGACTTTTTGTTGTTTTGGTGATTCAACGTAACAGATGCTGTCTTAATGGTCTCCATTTGCAGAGAAATTCTGGAAAATATCTTGCTGGTATTATCATAATAGTAATGAGAATATGGAAACCAACATTTACTTCAAAAGTATGAAGGCAGGTGCACCAATAATAATGTATATCATATCCAGACACCACCCCCATATGTCTATAAAAACAGAATCAATGTTGCTTCTTTATTATCTAGTGGGAGAAGTTGAAGTGTTCAATGGATGTAGCCAGTTCAACGTAGTTAGTAGACAAGATGTCGGTCTTTAATGTCTTAGACTATATTGAGGATTTCATCGATTCCCTTAGTCGCTGCCCCCTCCTTTATGCTTTATCTATAAATCTGTCATGAACTTGCAAGAACTTTTGCAAACGTCAAACACTTTCATTATTATGAGTAATAGGCTCGTATGAATTGGAGACTCTCATAAATGCTCAGCCATGGGAAATATTCAGAAATTTTATATCTTATAAATGCACATAACAAACATTATTTCATTAACTTATTTCGTCTGTCCAAGTATCTCATTATGATAAGGCCTATATTATTGGAATATGAATCATACGTGGAATACATGAAACTACACATTTCAGGATTGCAGCTCCTGGAGAAGAAGTCAAAAGATGAAGGGGAAGACAGTATTCCTCTATCTCCAAATACGACAGCCGAGATAGGTAAGTCTCAACATCTTCCATGTGAAGTGAAAAGTGCGGTTTTTCTTTTTTTTTTTAGAAGAAAAACAAAATCCATGTATGTTTACGTATATTTGGCCATCCCACCACAAGCGTTCTGTCTTCATTCAAAGGAATGCTACAGTTTCGGTTGGAATTTGCTTCCAGTACATCGAAAGTGCCTCTCAAAAAACTTACCTTACTGATACGATTTGCCGGGATGATGAATTGTTTTTTAGTATTTTGAGATCAAATTTGTAGAATGATTTTGATCATTGTAGACAACTTGTATTCTGAGAAGAGCCTCCCCATTAACCCCGCGTTCAGCATTGTGGAAAGGTAGAACGTAAAGTGATGATCGATCGTGTACCGTACTTGCAATCGTATTATCCAACAAGCTGCATGCATTTCACTTTAATAGCGCAGAAAATGTATGGATATCGCTGAGGTCTATTATTTGTTCATTAACAATAATCGATTACGAAAAATTACGCAGCAACCATGATGAGGTATGCTCTGAGAATTTGGATTTCCGGTCAGCCTTCTCAGCCAACATTTCGGACTTTCGTCCTACCCAAATGAAATCGTGTTATTGCAGCATTATTTCACTTATTTCTTGGGCATGCGTGAACAGTTTAGAGTAATAATCGATGGTTCTGCTGGCATGCTAGAACAATAGTTTGGCTTCGAAGGTCTTCTGCTTGATGAAGCGGGTTCGGTCCTTGTCAGAGTCTTTGAATAGACCGCTCGCGAGGAGTTCTTTAATAGCCAATAGGTTTGCCGTTTACAGGGCATTGTTTTGGTCTGGGACCTGTGTCTATGAGCCGGTTGTTCAAAGTCTTTCAGACCAACCAACTAGGGTGGGGTAGTTGCATGATGCCATGGACTGCTTCCTCCGAACTAGGTGTAGGTATTTTGTTAAAACTAACCTGTTAAGGACAGGTTAATTTTCCTGCAACGTGCATCTCCAACAAACACTTGCCGCGATGGATGTTGCTAAGGGTGAGATCTTCAGCAGCTGCTGCAGCTGCACTTGTAGCTGCTGCTGTCACTGGTCGTTCTCGTTCACCTGAAATGTCATTTACAAGGGTTTATTACGAAAACTTGAGCCCCCATAACAACTGCAGGGCATTTAAGAGGTGAAATTGCTTCTTGGAATTATAGTTCTGTGTTCTGCTTGGGAGAAAAAAATGGGGGTGGTTGAGGGGTCAGAACTGCTGACAAAAAATACTTTATTTCAGATCTTTTCGTTTCTTACTCAGTCATTGTACGGATCAAACTATATCAAAAACATTGACGAATGTACGGCCGGGTAAATACGATTGTTGCTAGTATTGATTCATATGTCTTGAATCTAATTGACCACTTTCTCTTTTGAGATTGATCAATAACATACTTCCTTCTTTGGAATAACATCTTATGTTCTACTCAGAGGAAAAGAGGGAGACTATCAGAGATTATACACCGGGGAAGTTTTCCGTTCTCTATATCCCTGATGATGTAATACTCCCAAGTCGGGTCAAGCTCTCTGTCATTGGTCCAACGGGAGCTGGGAAGTCCTCATTTATAAGGTCGCTGAACTACGTCTTCAGTGGTAAGTGAATTCTCTGATATTCAGCTCTGCGATTTTTTTTTTTCAAAGCCGTTAGTTAAGGTCACTAGACGATCACGAGTGCGTTGGTACAAGGTTTCGCACGGGGTGAAAGATAGAAGCGCTCTATTCAACGTGGCAGGGCCGAGTTGAATAGTGCGCTTTATTATTTTTTTTTTTTCACAGAGTGTGAAATCTTGTACCATTGCACGAGTAAAGACCAAAAACTGTGTGTTTTGTATAACGACTCGGACACCATAAAATATCGTCCACACTGATTCTTGAATTTAATACAGTAATGGCAACCATTTCCCCCTGAAAATCAAATTGGTGGCATGGCAGTAAACAATCAAACGCATTGGTTGAAGTTGTTGACAGACGACTGAATTCATTTTTATTTTCAGTAATAAAGAGACTCGTAGTCTTTCTTTTTTTTTTGAGGGGGGGGGGGACGATTCGTCAGAGCGTAAATTGAGCTAAAAAACCAAAACGAAACAAAACTAAACTAAACTAACCTAAAAAACAAATGGAATATTTTGCAAATCAGTGACACAAAAAGGTTTTAGTGTTCTACTTTGACACGTTTGATGAGAGACAAGTAAGATATTAAACTTTTCGTGCGTTTTCGTACTTTTCTATAGTAACTAGAACAGCATATATTACTAAAATTCTCCTCTTCGTTGTGGAAAACGGAAACGATTACGAAGTACTTGATCTTCTTTAATGCCATTCTTTGTAATTGTGTCGCAGGAACTTTTACAATGTCTTTTGAGGATGCTGGCAAACTGACATCCGGAGGGGTTACCCTGGAGACCGAGTCATACAAGATCACTGAATCTATTATTATCGAGGAGATCCGAGGACTTGGGTATCTCGATGCTGAGTGCATTCCTGACTTGTTTAAAACCCTCGGTAAGTCCATGAATTAGGTTAATGTCATTTGGACTGACTGAACAGAACATGTAATGAGTGTCTCGTTCAATAACAACTAAATTCGATTAAAAGGATGGTACAGTATTGGTGGAGATGAGAACTGGGGTTATAACTTTTTGCGAGGTACCAGGAAAACACATGATAATTATAGTACAGATCATACAATTTTAAGAGGATTTCAAAGTTTAATTGATGAAAATCGGGTTTGGAATGACTGAAACATCCAAAAACAAATTAAAACAAAGCGATCGTAATAAAGTGTAGGTTCCAGGCTTTATTAGAATAGTTTTTTTTTGGTGGTAGATATCTCAGCCATTTCAAAACCAATTTTCCTCAAATAAACGTTCAAATTCCTCATAGAATGAAATGGTTTTTTTTTTTCATATTCTATGATAGGTTTCTCATTATCTCACCAAAAAATGTTAGAAACCTGAAATTAGGTCTCCACTAAAACTTTACGATTCCTTGAAACATTTTCGAAACTGCATGTTATAAATTAAAAAAGAATCTTTTTTAATTTGAAATTAACACGGAATGAAAGAAAAACTAAAGAAAAAGATAAACTATTGAAAAAAACTTGACTATAATTGCGTGTTTCTATTATTTCTGAGAAGTAGGGCCTACATTAAATATGTCATCGTAATAACACAAATGAACTTTAGGACATTCAGAATAAAAACTTCTTGAAATATAATCACCAGTCTATCTATTTCTTCCAACGTCGGCATCTGTGTAGGAGACAGAGGGGTAAATTGCCCTGTATTTATGTACAAGTGAGTATGATATTTTTGCTCCATGCATTTATTTTTCCAAACATATCATAATATATGTCTTGTGTCATATTTTCATTTCCATCGTTGCACGTGTAATACCAAATAATAACTTTGTATTTTTCATTTCAAACGGTAATGCTCACTTAAAGAGGATATTTCATGATGCCAATAAAATATTACAGCAAATGATTTACACGAATATGATAAGAGGGATAGAGAACACTTTAGAGCAAAGTAACTGGAATTATCATCGAAAGCAAAGTAGCATGTCTGTCTAAAATATGAACAAAGGACTAATTAAACGAAGAAGTAGTTGCTAAGTGAAAGAGTCAGGATTGATGTAAATCCTATGATCATGATAGTCGAATCTATTTTACTCAACAAGCCAATAGTTTTTTTGCCGTCAACCAGTATGACCATCTTGTAAAATCTTTGAAGACACAAAGCTTCTGAAGAATGATTTGGATAACTTTAGAAACATGACAACAAGGGGATCATTAAATTATAACCCTTTTACCTGTAAATCGTTCATACTCCAATGTGATGGTATCTCCCCAGTCCTCATACTATAATGTTCCGAACTTTCAGCTGTCTTCGGCCGATTGATCCACTGAACAAATTTCTTTCCAAGCTCACCACCTGGAATCGTAAGATATTTGGTAAGTACTATTCTGCTATCGCATCTTGATATAAGTAATAATTTTCATGATTTGTTACAATTCAGATCGAAATTTAGAAAAAAAATCCTTACATTTCGCAAGCAAAACAATATATCCTTACACGTCCTTGAAGTGGTGCCCATTGCATAATCAACACGAGTCAGTTCTTAACTACTGATGAGAAGACCTCAAAATTATACTTTTTTCATTTGTATATTCAAAATTGTATTGACTAACATAGGTTTTACCCTACAATTTTAATTAATAGGCATGATTCCATAGCATTTTGAAGACCTTTAAAACATTTTGTACAAAGCGATCAACATGAGATGCTTTTCTTTACCTAGCGCATTTTAAAGTTTATGTGAAAGCCCTATTTGAAAAGAAGTCTTGCATTTAGTAGACAGATAGTTACAAAATATTTCAACTGAATGTTCTGCTGTATTTCTTTTTGATTCAAATGTGAAGTTTCTTTTTTGTTTCCTTTATAATTCGTTGGCAGTCATCCGAACCGTCGTATTAATATATCATTTTTTTCTTGTAAGAATGATATTTCGAGATAACTGCTATTGAGCTTGACCAATTTTTCTATTATTATTGTTCACATTTATGTCTGCCATTTCCAACTATTTTTGTAATACGTCAGACTTCAATTCTTACCCTAACGTGTGATGTCTTCTTCGAATTTATTTCTGCCTGCTCGCCTATGGGGAATTAAACAATATGAAATGACACGGCTCTATAAAATTGATAATGACACAAAATTACCTCAGATTAGAAACTCAACATGGGCAGTGAGTTGGCTCAGTCGGTAGCGCGTCTACCTCACGATCACGCGGCCCGGGTTCGAACTCGAGTCTGGACTGAGCAATGTTGTGTGTAAGCATACCGTCCCCTCTAGTAAGAGGCAAAACACTCTGTCCCTCAGAAAGGACATAAAATGGAGGTCCCGTGTATGAGAGAGTAACAACTCATGCACGTAAAAGATCCCGCTTCATTCGTTCATGTAAAGAGCAGGGTGTTTAACCCGGTGAAGTGGTCCCACCTCAAATCCAACTGGACCCCATGGAAGACCAGCTTAACGTAGCTGAATAATATGGGCTATCCAGCCATCTTCTCAGATGGAAAATGAACAAACAAACAAACAAACATTTTATACTGTGTATAATGGAATGTCCACTATCGAAATGACTATAAATCTTAAAATCGAAAATTTGACCGAAAATCGGATTATACGACGGTTCGGATGACCGCCGACGAATTATGGTATTAGCCCAATAATAATTTTCATAATCGTCTTTTCAATGAATCACCTACTACTCCATCAGCAAAAGTATCACAATCACGAAATGTGCGATTATCAGTTAAAAGCCAAGTGATTGCAGCAACTTTCAAGGTAGAATAGATTTCTTATACAATTATAGTACATCACATAGAAAAGGACCTGGTGGTGTGTTCTTCAGCTGCGGCTGTCTAAAAAACCTGTAGCACGGTATCAGTACAAGTGGAACGCATTAAACGACATCATCATTTATCCCCGCCACCATCACTGTCCCAATGCCCGACCTGCTTGCTATGGTACTGGTAACTCCATCATTACCACCGATTACTATCCTATGTGAGACTCAAAATTGTACGTTTAAAGCAGTTACATGTAGCAGTTTTTAAGTGGTTAGCGGAGTGTAACCTATAGGTACATTGTCTATTTTAGGAAGTCATCCGGTGATAGTGTTCACCCACCTTGACAAAACGCAGAGCATAATGGATATCATCAAAGATAAAGCCAGAGCGGTCGGCGCCTTTGATGACAAACTTTTCTTCATCGAAAACTTTACCAATGAACTGGAACACGACGATGAGGATCTGGAGAAAAGAATGATAGAATTTCTTACCGTATTTCGCAAGCTCCTGGACTTTGCCGATGACAATCTCGTTCAGTACGCATGTGAGCCAGATGACCCCAACGCGTATGACGTTGTCACAGATGGTAAAGGCAGCGAAGAAGGAATCCAAACAGAGTCCCTGGTATAAGAGGGTCAAACTACTCTAAGTCAATTCATTTCACGTATCCTGAAACTCGATATCTGACATGTTGTCAAGAACATTTTCTTGTATCTGAACACAGCCAAGTGCATAATAACAGTATCCACTTCGATTTTGTACTTTCCAATTTGGTAGAATAATATTGAGACTCATAACTTTGTAAGGAAAAATGCCAAGTAATGAGGACATTCAGTCTTTGATATTTGATTATTTGATCTAAACAAACATGACATGGCAAATTTTTGAAGGAAAAATGCAAATATGGAAAAATGCAACAGCAATGGCAGCCATTTATCAAAAAATGAATGCCAAAGATGTGTCAGAAGAAGAGAATGAACTGATGTAAGCAAGTTTACAATTACATTCAAAGAAATTCAGATATTGAACCATCATAAGCTGTATCCTATATAAGAGCTGGAGTGGGAGTTTTTCCATTTTATATGAAATTCAACAATCTGTGCAAAATTTGCAAATTTTTCAGTCAAAAAGTAAAAGAAAAATCAATATCCATGGACATTGTTGTGGCTAAAACAGGGGATATGTTACCTCTTGATCCACGTGTTCTTTTTTATGTGTATAAGTCCATGGACCAAAAGGGTAGGGTGTATCGTCTCCCACAAGACGGAACTGTTGCTTTTTTGAAATTGAAATTTAACAAATGTGCACTTTAGGTGGCATATTTTGAAGAAAAAAACTATGAGAAAAATAAACACACGGAGACAATCGCAAATGACTAAAAAAATAAAGTTTTTCAGTTTAGGAGGGAAAAAGTGATTGTATTTGTTATAATGAACAGGACAGCAATACGTTTAACAGCAATACTGTTAGCCGTCATCTACGACATGCTATAATCAGAATCAATATGAAAACACGAAGTATTTTGAACTAACCCACAAACAAATGTATCAGCTTTCCTTTTGCTTTCTCCTTCTGGAAACAGCAAATTGTCAGAGTGTTTGGAAGCATATGGCTTCCATAGCCGTTGTGGACACTGTTAATGGTGGCTCAATGACTTTATTCATTTCAATGTAATCTTCAACTTGTAAGCAAAATTTTCTTGTCTTCTTTTGGCATTTAGTGAATTTTGGAGAAATAACAACTATGGGGGCCATCTTGAAAAATGACTGCCATGGTCATTGAGGCTGCCCTTTGCGATGGCCTTGCATATCATTTCATTTTGAACATGATTTTTCGATATGTGTAAAAATTTCATAGATTTTTCTTTCTGATATTAACAAATCAATAAGCATTCGAAATGCAATGCAGGCAATAATGTGTGATTGCAATAATTTGTGGGTCTAAAACTTAAACATTCATAATCTTGCCAACAGCATTTTTCTGTATAAATTCTGCGTTTGTGTTGCGTAAAGAAGAAGTATCTTGTGTTACAGTGAATAGGTGTTGTGATATAACTGTATCGTCATATGCTCTGAGAAATGGCTACGCTACTTATGACTGTTTAGAGTACCGTGCCATTATTCAATATATAACAGTACTAGAACATACAATAGTCCCGTTTCAATGGTTGCAAGTGGGCAAAAACGCTGAACTGTAGATATTAGTGTAGTGTGCTTTCTTTGTAAATTGTAAATAGAATGTTAATGTTCGTCATTGCAAATCTGATTGTGTTGGCACTCTTTGCCAGCAAGAATGTTACCATGTAAATAGATATCATTGCATTCCGTGTTCTTTTTTTTTTGGTAAACTACTATGCAACCAAGAAATGTTCGACTATTAAAACGAAAACATTTCTCCATGTCTTTGTCAACATTCCACACCCTTAACACCATTCAATCCTCCGACAGGTAAGTTATTACCATCGTAAATATAGTCATACGTAGAGAAAGAAAGGAATGAGATTCAAAGGTGAGGAGTGGAAATGTTATGCTAATGATTGTATATGCTGTAGTGACGTAAAGTTTGTATGTACTGCTGATGGATGTCATTTGTGATATTGATGCGATGATGGATATCATTATTTCTTTAGCTATGTTTTTTTTTTCTCGTTTCTTTTACAGTGTACTATGTATAAAATTTGTAACTGCTTTTTTTTTAAACTACACGGACTCGCAGAAGAACAGTCATTGCCTGATTCAATGAGTGACCCGTGGTCAAATGAAATAAACTCAAACTCAACTCAACTCAATTGTGATTTTCAATGCAGTTCATTGCACCTATATAATTCCGCTGATCATAGGCAAGTGTCTCTGTTGGTACACTATCTAAAAGGGTAAATCAGTGTTTTAAAAGGGGCGAGGAGTGACAGCATTTTAGAAATGTTGTATTCACCCCTTTTCTTGGTGTATCTAGCAAATCTAACTGTTGGACTCAGCTCCATGGATAATAGGGTGAATACAACATTTCAAAAACGCCGTCACTCCTCCCCCATTTAAATATTGATTTACCCTTTTCTTTTTAAGAGTGTAATAGATGCCAAAACTCATTGTAAAGTTACAATTTAAACTGCCGTCTAAAAGTTCTACAGTGAAAATGAACAGTAAATTCTATGATGAATAGTATTACATTAATTTCCATACGATAGTATTATCATTACATTATAGAGAAGAAAAAGGGAGAGGGGTGAGGGGTAGGATGTAGAGAGAAAGGAGCAAAATAAACCACGTCTCATAATAAAGCTTGAATGGATTCTCAGGTGTGATGCCTCCAATGACAACAAATCTCTTTTTGTTCAGTTGTAGGTTCATCAAACTTATTTTCGCTTTGGGTTCTTTTCGTTGTGTTTGAAAGTTCAAACACAAATAATTTTGTAGGGTTGGTCATGTGTAAGCTTTAGGGAAGGGTGGATAAGGATTGTGATTTATAGCCTGTAAACTCAAATGTTGATTTTTTTCGATGTTGTTTTTTAATTGTATATTTCGAGTTCCTGTACCATGTTATGTAAGTGTTTGCTCGTTTTTTGTTTGTTTTAAGATGCAGCCTTTGGCTAAGGCAAGTGTCTGTGTGGAAATAAAGTAAATGAATGAATGAATAAATAAATGAATGAATGAATGAAATGAAATGAACTGTTTATTTGTCTTCATTCAGTATATCAATATACAGAAAATGTTACAGAATTAAAGACCCAGAAATACACACACACACACACACATATATATATATATATATATATATATATTTATATATATATATATATATATATATATATATATATGATAATAACAACGTATTATGGAAATCGAAAGATCCATTCAATACGACATTTAATTATCCAGTGTTTACAGTCCCTTTCTATAAAAATCCACTGCTTTTCATGTTTTTTTTAAAGATGAGACAGCTGAACTTCATTGACATTGTACGGTAGTAAAAAGGATACCATATCTGCTTCAAGCGTTTCAACGCGATTAATTAACAAATCCTTGGGCTTAAAGAGAGAGGCGAATGAATGAGGCAATGAGGCAATGAATACTTTGTAAGCATAGGACCTAATCTTGCCAGCAGTATTCCGCATTCAAATACTGATTTTTATTACTTTCTAAAAGACCAGAATCAGCAGTCTCTTTTTTTTTAACCTGTCATTGAAGAAGAAATCAAAGATATTGTGCAAAACTTGAACACTAAGAAAATGTCTGGATGTGATGGAATCACCAATTTTCTCCTTAAAAACATCATTAATGAAATAGTTATACCATTAACACACATTTTTGATTTATCGTTATCTACTGGCATAGTTCCACAAAAAAAAAATGAAAATAGCTAAAGTAGTACCAATTTTTTAAAAAGGACAAAAAGAATCTGTGACAAATTATCGCCCTATATCTTTGTTAACTTCATTTTCAAAACTTCTTGAAAGGTTGGTATATACGCGCACACACAAATTTCTCGAAAAGTGTGAAGTTTTTTGTAACTCGCAGTTTAGTTTTAGGAAAAACCACAGTACGACCCATGCCTTACTCACTTTTATCCATAAAGTTGCTCGTGCTATAGATGTTGTCTCCCACAATATTGGAGATTTTCTTGATTTTTCGAAGGCCTTCGACACAATTGACCGCGATATTTTGATTTACAAGCTACGACATTATGGTATACGTGGAAGGGCTTTGGACTGGTTTCGAGATTATTTATCAAACAGAAAACAATTTGTGAGTATAAATGGCCGTGATTCTCAGTTAAAGTTAATTTCATGTGGTGTTCCACAGGGCTCCTTACTAGGCCCACTATTGTTCATTTTGTACATTAACGATCTTCCTAGTTCCTCGCCAATTCTTTCCTTTATATGTTTTGCTGACGACTCCAATCTGTTTTTTACACACAGAGATCCTTATACTCTTGTCAACACAGTGAATAAAGAACTTAAATCTGTGCAATCTTGGATATACGCCAACAAATTGTCACTTAATATTGATAAAACTCATTGTATGCTTTTTAGCAATAGTCTTAAAACCCTTCCTTTTCATATTAAGTTTAATGAAACTGAATTAAATCAAGTCAGTAGTATACAATTTTTAGGGCTTTTTATTGATAGTGATTTATCTTGGAAATCCCACGTTAGTTACTTAAGTAATATTCTTTCTAAAAATACGGGTGTTCTTAATAAACTTAAGAGTGTTTTCCAAGCCAAATTCTGCTTAATCTTTATTCTACTTTGATTACTCCGTACCTTAATTATGGTATTCATGTGTGGGGGAATGCAACTAGAAATCTTCTTGATATACTGTTCCGTATTCAAAAACGTGCCATCAGAAATATCAACCATGTCGGATATTTGTCCCACACGAATGATTTATTTTTGAAAAATAAAATACTGAAAATATCAGATCTGTTCAGTTACAACGTCGGCATATTTACGTACAAATTTTCTGCCAACGAGTTACCGAATGTTTTTACTAGCATGTTCAGAAAAAAAACTATTTGATTCATAATTATCCTACCCGCCAAAGTGACGCATTTCACCTTCCACGTACTCGAACAATTTTCGCTAAAAAAACGATAATGCATAAGTTCCCTAGATACTGGAATGACCTCTCCCCCGAAATAACAAGCTGCTCGTCTTTATATTCCTTTAAACGTAAATTAAAAGAGTTTTTATTGAGTGCATATTTTGCAGACACTGAACAGTCGTAATGTCTAATGTAATACTGCGGTATGTTATTGTCCAATCAAACATTTTGTCAACACGTTGCAGATTCCATTTAGGGTCTTGCCATCGGGCTCTCTGAATTCATCATTAGCAATTCCACATTCTACTTCGTTTCCCTCTCTTCCTCTTTCCCTCTGCCCCTCTCTAACCTTCTATGCAGAGCTTGACGGCAGGCACCAAATGGCTTAATAGTTGTACATGTTACTTTTTGTGTCTTACTGATCATATCCTGGTGAAAGTTTTAATGCAACAATAGTTTATAGTATATATACCAAAGTAGGCTGTATAATAATGATGGCTCGGTCACAGTAAGTTCATATTTATGTATAGTTTGTTTGTTTGTCTTCTTCTTCTTTTTCTTCTTCTTTCTTATTACATAAAATTTGGCAACCTTACATCATCATTCTGGTCTTATCTTCTATCCGTTCTCCGTTTCTTTTTCACAAACACTGATTACTCGGGGCTTACAGCCAAACAAGCTAGCTTTCATGTAGGTCCCGTCATAATTCTCTTTGATCAACCCCATTTCGATTTCGATTTTGACCAGTTATCATTACATGTAATTACTGTGTTATCACCATGTATATTGTTTGTTTTCTGCACATTGTTCACAAGGTAAAAGAACTTGTCTGGTTTCTGTTGTAATGTTCATAAATGAGAAGTATGAAAATAAAATGAATTGAATTGAATTGAATTGAATCACCTCCTAGTATTGCGTGTCGGAGAATTACCAAGAGATGCCACTGACGGTAGCAAAGCCCGATCCTGTGATACTATCTGTGTACCAAAGTGATGATTGTAATCCGTACCATCTACCCTTCACTTCGTGTTCATTACATTCCACAAGCAAGCAAGAAATAGAATATTGAATATGGACGCACAGGTGAAGAAACCAGTGATGTTAGTAATCATTAATAGCTAGGGTTTATGCGCTATTTGATAATATTACTATTAAATTAAATATCATTTTTAAACATTTAGTACTCAGACTTTGAGTCCGTGGATAGACAACCAATCCGGTGGAAGTGATTTCAAGAAATATCTTGTCTGCATTTCTGGACAACTGTGACACTAAAGTCACGACAGTAATCAAAGCCTTGTCACACCTTTCCGAGCAAGCCTTGCGTGTGACTTGCGAAGAACAATTTTTGCCAAAGGCACGTATCTCGCCCGTAGTTGCCCGGAGTTGCGCACCCAAGTCCTATTTGTCCGCAGTCCAAGTTTAGGCCTTGTCAAACCTTTCGCATGAGTTTCGCGTGAGTCTTTCCCTGCTGGACCCGTGCTACTTACGTTCTAATTACGTGTATTCAGTGTGATCTGCGTGCCAGGCGCACAGGTGGCGAGTGAGGGCTGACATCTCGGTGAAGGAATCTCACTGAAGGAATATGGCAGAAGTCCCACGGAATGTCATATCTTGGCCGCAGCTGACGCTTAAGTAACCAGCAGAAAGGCAGTATAACTGACCTTAAGCATGCACGCAAGTTGTTCTTGTAGCCCGCTCCACACCCGCAAAACTGACCAGCCACACAGATATTGGCAGTATCGATACTGTTCATTGCCAGTAAAACACGCATGTTATGTTAATAGAATGTCCGCAGATGACACGCGCTTTCGGCGCATGGGCATAGATCCACGGGCAACCTACGTACTTCAAGCGGGTCATCTCCCTGTGACTTGAAGCAGCCCGCAGAGGTACACGCAGAACACCAGTAGGAAGCCCTTCTTAGCGGCTGCGGCAGCACCTCGCAGGCAACTCCCGTGCAAGCACTTCGCAGCTGTAATGCAGGTACTTCGCAGTCCCCGTATGTCGCTGGTAACTGAAAACGGATTGGTTTCAAAGCTTTCACGTAGGTCACACGGAAGATGGCTCGCACATGGCAGTACCTAGCACTTATCTCGCCCGCAAGTCATACATGTCAAATTTAACCGCAGCCAAGTATAGGCCCTGTCGCACCTTCCCGGGCAAGCCACACGCGAGCTTGTTGCGTATGGGAATTTTCTAGCATGCAGGACAATTTTTGCTGGCGGCCAAAGATTTGGGCGAGCTTCGCATGCGTCCTACCTTCTGGACCCACAGAATATCATTATCTTGGCCGCAGTCGAGTCTCAACCAGCAGAAAGGCAGCTAGTAATTGACCCACATTACGCAAGCAATTTGCTCGTATAATTCGCTCCATGCCCGCAGAACTAAATAGCTACACGGATGTTTTCAGTATCGACACGGTTCCTTGCCAGTAAAACACCTGTATTGTGCTCGTAGAATGCCCGGAGATGATATACGTGTCCAGCGCATAGACATAGATCCAAAGGCAATTAACTTTAAAAGTTAATTGCCTGTAACCTACTTCAGCTACGGTCCTCCTACTGGTGTTCTGCGTGGACCTCTGCGGGCAATCCCCGCGACTCACCAGGAACAAATTTTGAACATGCTACGGGCGAGATACGTGCTAGGTACTGTCAGGTGAAGACCATGTGCGGGGAGCTCTTGGTAGCGAAAATTTGTTCTCAGCAAGTCAGCACGCAATGGTTCCCCGGACACGGTGTGACAAGTAAGGCCTTAAGAGCATGCTAAAAACTTGTTCCGCCACCCCGATGGACGATTATGTATGTCGAAGAAATGGTTTTAAAAAACGATTTTAAAGATTATTTTCAGACTCCAACTGCCTCCCCCCCCCAAAAAAAAAAAAGGGAGCAGAGATAATGATACTTGATACGCAATAGGACAGCAACAGTTAATATTATGGAAGGACATTGGACTGCAAACATTTACTGTTTTCTAAATCAGTAATATACATTTAATCATTATGACAGAGCTAGTACATAATCAAAGAAGTACAAAGTACGAGCCCTGAACATTGTGCACTTCCCGTGTACAGGCAGGGTTGTGAACCGGCATCATTCATGTTTTACATAGCGTATCCACGCCTAGCTTCGATACGACATACATTAATTGTATGATATCCTATGAAGAAGACAATGGTATATTCGGAGATTTTGTTGCTTTGCCTTCTAGTGATCATCGCGTCGTCTGCAGAAGGTTAGTTCAAAATTAAACAGTAAACTGGGAGAAATTTCGCCCATGCCTCTTCTATGCAGAGTTGTGTAAATTAATTGAAAATGAGTAGAACGAGCATGACCATGAACAAAGCATGAGTACCATATAGGCGTATAGTTTATAGTGCATCGTGAGATGAACTTCGTATCTTGTGTTCATACATTTTGGACATGTATGTGCAGTTATGTGTATGTGTTTCTTGGCGCTTATTGTAGTATGTTGACAAGGGGCAATAACAACTGTATTATGTTTGTACGCAACTAATCAAGTGACAAGAATGTATCTTTTATACTGTTTTGGCCAAAAAGGGGCAACACCCTCTGCGTAAAGGGTTTATAAACCCCTTAGATTTTATACTGCGCATCGGTCGGCAGTAATTGAACACCCAATTCCTATAATGGTTTGTGACTATTAAAAACGTCATGCTGTTCATAGTTAGACATATCTTTCTTTTAACCTTTTCATACTGACAATTAAATGCAAATCATTATTGTATAAAAGATCACTTGTACGTTTCCACAGAACAATCTGACTTGACTGAGTGAAGCAAGCACCTATCACGTTTTCTTTTTTGACAATGGATATTTATCGACTTATAATTATGATACATAACCATGTTTAATTTACTTCTTATTTTTCATTATTATCATGTAAGACATCTATGATGTCAATGTACATTATTATTTGTACTTCATAACGATCTTCTTCTCTTCTTGATCACGAGTTTTAGCTTACCTATTCAACTGATCTCTCAGTTAGACTTGCATGTTCATTGCAGCCGTTAATTCGATGGTCTTTGGCTAAGTGATGGTCGATAATGATTCACACTGACAGCCAGCATGATATAAAATTCTTATGAATGATTCTAAAGAATTCCTTTCCTTTCCCCTTTCCCTCCCTCCCAACTGATCCCGTAACCAGTGACTGAAGGACAGGACGTGAGCACCAAAACATTCGTAACCGCCTACTGGGGTAAATCAGTGGAACTCCCGTGCCAGATTTCAAGACCGCCCTATGCAGTTTTCTGGTATCAACACAACTTTACCGGCGCCCCTGATAACAATGCACGAGTTGTGGTGCAGAACTTTGACGGAGAAGAATTAGCTAGGGTAGGGCCGAGGTTTGAAATCACCTCCAATTTTTCTCTGGTGATACACGATGTGTCTGTGGAAGATGAGACAACGTATTCATGTCGTGTGGCATGGTTTGACGATCAGATGACAAGCTACACTCATCTCAGAGTAGTGGGTAAGACTTCGCCAAATCGTTCAACTTTCTATGTACACAACATGCCATTCAGTGTCTTTATTCTACCTTCCTCGTCTCACATAGTTTCTAGTTCGACAAGATTCAAGCTGTCAATGTATTTTGCTGAAAAACGCTATTGGTGGATAAGAACACTCAAGCAACAACTTGTGATGTCACAGTTGGACATAAGAGACAATGAAATATAGAGAACTACATGTAGATTTTTTTTTTGATTTTCCTCATACTTCACTGACGTGTTCAACATAAATATTCCTAATTTCTCATGCATATTTGATCTGTGCTTTCAAACGCGTTTAGAAATGCTGTTTTGAAACCAAAGGGCGTTTTGAAACGCGTTTGAGACCACGATCACCCTTCTGCGAGTACATATTCGCAATACCGTTTTGAAACGCGTTTATATCTCAAGGTCAACTCCCAGCTGTTTCTTTTCTACCCATTTTGTGTGGATGATGAGGCGTAATTTGCATGATGGTTAGATAAACGCTGCACACTAAGAATCGCGTTTCAAACCACGTTTTTCAAACACCATTCCAAACGCGTTTAGAAACGTGATTCTCTCTCGCAGCTTTTGATTCTTTATGTACTCCCTGGAGTCATGGCGAGTTGACTAAGGGAGGCACTCGTGACAACTCAGGTGAAGCTCTTCACCTAACTCGAGATAACTCAGGTAAAGCTCTTCACGTAACTCGAGATAACTCGCCACTCTTCGAAACGGCTCGGCATAACTCGGCACAACTCTGCTTGAAGTCGCGAACGAGTCCTCGGGTTTTGAACATGTTCAAAAGTTTTATCAGGTCTTGCGACTCGCTGCAACTCGTATTAAACACGTTATAAACTGGCATTACTCCTAACAAGTTCGAGATAACTTCTTTGTTAGGACAAATATACAGTGCGTATCAAAAAAAAGGTAATCCAACTTTGGAGGGCTACTATGTTATAATTGTCAGCTATGGAGAGTGCAATGTTGATCGAGATGAAAGGGGAACTCTTCTTCTTTCCATTGATACCTATTTATGTTGACAAATGTCATGCATGACTGAGCACATGAACTTTAAAGACAACAATGACAAATCGCACGTTTTCCAAGTTTGCGTGTTACTGTGAAGGAACAATGCATATCTCACTGCATGGATGAGATCTGTCAATGGAGGTGGTCGAATCATCAGACCAGCCTGCACGACTGCAGGTTCGTGTTTAAGGTTTCTTCTAACCATTTATGGTTCATAGCCTTTAACATGGCCACGTTGTTGAAAACTTGGTCCTTCCCATAAAGGCTAAACCATTATCCATTTTTCTCTCTTCACATTTAAGACATGGTTTGTCGCTGCAAGCTATGTGTTGAATATGAACAGAGAAAATGGATTGTGTGGGTTGGCCTCTGTGGGAGTGACTTTAGTTATCCAACAGGTGGCAATCTTAAAGGTTATGAACCATAAAAGGTTAGGAAAAACACCCTAAACACAAACCCTAAACACAAATCTGCATTCATACAGGCTGGCCTCTTTGGCCACTTTCATTGACAGAGCTCATCCATGCAGTGAGACATGCATTGTTCCTTCACAATAACACGCAAACTTGGAAAAAGTGCAATTTGTCATTGTTGTCTTTAAAGTTCATGTGCTCAGTCATGCATGACATTTATAAACATAAATAGGTATCAATGAAAAGAGGAAGAGTTCCCTTTCCTCACAACTAACAGTGTGCTCTCAGTAGCTGATAATTATGAAATAGTAGCCCTCCAAAGTTGGATTACCTTTTTTTTTGATACGCACTGTATGTAGGCCTATATTTATAATTATATCAGTGTGTGTCTGTGTGTGTGTGTGTGTGTGTGTGTGTGTGTGTTGGTCATGTAGGTATGTCCTGCATTCACTGCATATTAATGAAGAGAAACTGCATGATTTGAATTCAAATGCCGTCCAAAATAATGTTCGTATATGGCTTCTATATAGTGACAAATCACAGGATAAGATGCATGTCAGTTCTCCCCTGTCTATCATTGCAGCTCTTGCCGATGAGTTCAGCCCGATTGTAGTCGAAAACTGTCGGAAGAAAGGTACTGACAGATGTACGTACTACATCGACCCATCCGAATCGACGATTCAGCTGAAATGCGAAGTGATTGATGTGCGACCAGCAGTAAACTTGACATGGATCGACGCCCTCACCGGCGAAGTGCTACCAGCGGGAAAAACTAACAGGACCCTGGACTGGGAAACGGGACTAATAACCGTGTACCGAGTTACCCCAGTAAGGAGCAACTTGTTCTCATCATTAATACAGATTTATTTGTTTTTACGTCTGGGTAATTGAGTACATATCCTTTTATTTCAATGGCAACGTAACAACTTACTTGCCTCAAATCGCAGTTACACCAGCTTTGGAATCAAGGATACAGAACACAAACGTTTTCCTTACATCTGTAATTGATATGCACAAGAATACACCTCCCTGTTAAAATTTCAATAGTGGAAATTTTCATTATCTTCACAATCCCCTCCTTAATTGTCATTAAACAAATTATAATGATACATTTGCTCTCTTCTAAATCAGCGAGATGGGACGCTCTTCGAACAATGTTATGCTTTCACAAAGTTAACTATAGTCTGAACATAATCTTGAAATGTGTTTTGCAGGTATCCGGATCTGACAAAGGTCAAGATCGGATGTGCCAAGCAAATGGAGAAGCAGTTGGAGGGGTATCCAATCTAACAGTCTACCTATGGAAAGAACCCCAAGGTATTTATCGAGTTGACTTGCAATGGTTCTCAAAGCCAGCTCAGCTTAGTATGGCTTCCGATTATTCATATTGAGCTGATGATCAAAATTTCACTGAAGAGTTATGAAATGATCGCGTCTCACATATATCATTTTCATGAAACATATGAGGATTTGGAATTCCACAAAATTTCCTTGCATTTTCGATTGAGATAAGCAGGATGAAATTTCAATAGACCTGTTCATGTGACGATAATCGCTATATCAAAGTGAATATGATCTTGGTGTTTGATAGGATCGTACTGTTTAAGTGTACGTAGTTATGTAGAACAAGGCTCCTAAAATCGAAAGCAGGTGACTTCAGACTACCAGCCAATTATTGAGGGGTTTTTCATTCTTCCGGCAGACTGGTTTGCAGTGTGTTGGCAGGAGCACTGTGAAAAAGTGTGTATAATGGACTAGGTTCAGGACTAGTGAACATGAGGTCGCAGGCAGAATGTAACGCCCTCTGGTATAGGGTAATTTGCAGGAAAGAATAATAAACATAATAAAGACTGCCATAAAAGTATATCAATGTATTGATTAGAACTATCACAACCAGTCTCAGAGTTCTTTTTGTTATTATTATTATCATGATCAATGTCATTGTACGATCCTTACCATATAATTGGGAAAAATTGAGACTGTAAAAAGTGTCCACTTTACCGTGAGATTCGGTTTCTGGGTGTCCTGTGTTTGAGGATTCCACTGTACATTGTATTTGATATCGTCTACTCTTAGTTAGGGCATTTTAGAAAATCTCTGGACCGTCTGTGAAAAAATTGCTTACCGATAGCTTTCTTCACCAGTGTGTTCATAAAGGTGTCTACTAACACCTCTAAATTAGTTCCAACCCAAATCCTTGTGGAAAATTCTGGGGAGCCAATCAAAGTTGGGCACCCGGAGGGGGACGGGGCAAAAATGGATTTTTTTTCCCCAATATAGGCATGTGAGATGTCTAACTAGGGGTTTCTGGGGGTGCTGAATCGATTCCAACCATTAGTTTTGAGTAAAAACTACTATTTGACAGTAAAATAGGCCCGGCCTCCTTTTTGCCCCCGCCGAAATACGTAAATATTGGTATTTTTATACATATCTCATTGGGTTGATATAGTGGGTTTTTAGGGTGCACTGAAAACATTTACGTGCGATGGGAAGTAGTCGTTCCCGTTTCTCTTATATCCATTCTACCAAATATAATCCTATTACTGCCATGACTGCTGTAAATACTTATTAAATGTTTGATTCTTGATATCAAAGTTCGAACCAACATCCGTGTGGAAAAAAAAAAACTGGGACAGTTAAAACTAGGCAACAAAGGGGGAGGGTCAAACAATGGGAAAATAATTTTTTTCCAGTGTTAGTACGTGAGATGTCTAAATAGGGGTTTCTGGGGGTGCTAAATGGATTCGAAACATTAGTTTTGAGTGAAAACTACCACCTGACCATTAAAATAGGCCATGCCTATTATACTTCTTGCACCCGCCGAATCATGAATCATTGGTATTTTTTTACGTATCAGTTCAGTTCAGTTCAGTTCAGTTTATTCAAACTAAATCAAACATGACAAAAATATATACATAAAAAAAAAAATACATAACTGCAAAAATTCAAAATGATAGGTTTGTGACCCCAGTGAAGCACATCTTGTGGTCGGGGCCCCTTTACACAATACACTACAGTATATGGCATGCAAGGTGTAACATATTTACATGAAATATAACATATGTACAAATTATACAACATAATAAATGCAGACAAGTACACGTATACCACCTTCCCCATACACAACACAACACACACTCACACACACACTCACATACACACGTACGCATACACACATGCATTCACACTTCACACATGGCTACCTCAACTCATTTTCTACGTTCATGTACCTAATTTCAATCTGTCGAGAAAGTGTCTCTTACACAAAATTTTGAATCGAGACAGTGTAGTGGAATTACATTACGGGGCAACTTATTCCACTCTTTAACACAGACTATTCTGAATGAATTTAAGGTAGTTTGTGTTCTTGCATATGGCTGATGGATGAGGTTGCAACATTGTAAGTGTGCAATTGGAAGTAGTCATTCCCACTTCTCTTACTTCCATTATGCCCCATTATAATCCAACAGAAATGTATCTCAATATTAACCATGGTACTTTACCCTACTCCCCGACATCTCCCTCACTGCTCTCATCAGCTGTTTAGTTGATATTCTGGCAAGAGTTACCATGACATGTGCCGCAAGCAGAAAAAATACTTGACTCCTTGCTTTTTACAACAGCACCTAGGTGTGCTGCAGTCCCCTCACAGTTGCAGCTGACAAACTTCAGGAGATAGTCCTTTGCGATGGGGTCTGTTGAAGGGACCGGTGCGTAACCTTGGTCACCGAGCTTCTATCCGTACTCCAAGACATCCAATGATGGAGTTTGCAGCATTAGCCACTCTCTGGTTTGGAGATAAGCTCGTAGAGAATGCTGCGTTGCAGCTTCTGTTGTCAGGGGCAGTTTCTTAGGTTTGATGCTCCCAGCAGCAGCCCACTTGCTGAAGATGTCAAATGTCAAGTCTCCCATGTCTTTGGGTGGTTTTCCAAGGAACACGATGTCCAGAAACACATCCATGGCCCTTTCCGCCTTGTCAGTGTAGCAGAGCTTGTTTATCAAAGTTGATTTGCTGAACCCAGAAATCGCTGACACTGTATCGCAGCCGGAGTAGCTGTGCAAGAAGATCAAATACTTTTGGTATCTCTCTGGGAGGGACTCCCTTATCGGTTGAGTTGACACCAACACCAATGTCTCTATTTGACAAAGACCAGAAGCTGCGAAAGCCAGACAAGGCTGCCCTACCAAGATTTCTGAAGGCATTTGTGGAACCCGTTGAACACACCCCCTGCACGAGTCTGGTGATTGATGGTGGGTGGCTCCTGCACAACTTCAAGTGGGAGGCTAACCTCACCTGGAAGGGCATTGTCGAGAGCTACCTAAAGTTTGTGAATTCCATGGGGAGCCGGTTTCTCCAAATCACTGTGGTCTTTGATGGATGTATACGGCAGCTCCACTAAGGACCATAGTCACCGGAGACGAACAAAGAATGCATGCTGCGACATTCTGATTCACCCAGACATCAAAAGCCTCCTTCCAAGATAAAAGTTCCCCGACAACAATTTAGAGCAACAAGGCCCAGCTCATTTTGCTGCATTCAGTAGAAATGGGATCAGTGTACAGCAATGCCACGATGATGCAGACACTGCTATAGTCAGGGCAGCTCTAGATGAGGCAAAAGATTCGACATCATGGTTTTGCTGATTCATCATGTTGCACACCACATCTCAAAGAAAAATCTTATGATATCGCAAAGATCAGGGAGGCCCTCCAAGAGAGTTACCGGAAGTATTTGATCTTCTCGCACAGCTTCTCCGGCTGCGATACAGACGGTCAGCAATTTCTGGGTTCAGCAAATCAACTTTTCTAAACAAGGTCTGCGAAACTGACAAGGCGGAAAGGGCCATGGATGTGTTTCTGGACATCCGAGCCAAGAAAGATGATATCATTAAAGTTGGCTGTGAATTATTTAAGCTCATGTTCCATGGAAAACCACCCGAAGACTTGGGAGACTTGACATTTGACATCTTCAGCAAGTGGGCTGCTGCTGGGAGCATCAAACCTGAGAAACTGCCCCTGACAACAGAAGCTGCAGTGCAGCATTCTCTACGAGCTTATCTCCAAACCAGAGATTGGCTAATGTTGCAAACTCCATCATTGGATATCTTGGAGTACGGATGGAAGCTCAGTGACTAAGGTTACGCACCGGTCCCTTCAACAGACCCCATCGCAAAGGACTATCTTCTGAAGTTTGTCAGCTGCAACTGTGAGGGGAATGTAGCACACTTATAGACAGGGCAGAGCCAGGCAAAAACTGCCTTTTTTTTCCTATCAAGGTTTTCTCGCTTGATTCTGGTACTTTAGACCATACTTAACAAAATAAGCTTCTGCGCCATCTTGAAATCTGTCCCAAATCCAAGATGGCCGCCAAATATCCAAAATGGCCGCCAGAGGACCTAAAAAGTGCCTTCTGTGGTTAAGATTTGTCTGGGGATGGGTTTTTTTTTACTCTGTTTGATGATAAATGGTAAGAGGAATAAGATTCAGTGAATTAAAATTAGAATCAGTTTCTTTTTTATTGCGAAAATCCAACATGGCCGCCAGACGCAGCTCCCGAAATTAATAAATGTCATAATAACCGGAGGGCCAAACCCTAAAAACTTGCTTACTTAACAAATGAGTTCCACTCTCTCTACAAACTAAGTAGACCATGCTTATTTTCAAATTTTTATTGTAACAAACAACATTCCACTGGTCTACCTCAAAAAATTTGTTGCGAAAGCCTCCAAATCCAAAATGGCGTCCAAGATGGCCGCCATATTTACTGAATTTGCTATTTGAAAGATAGAATTTGATGGAAACATCAGATTTCAACAAATGTGATATCATATGAAAGAGAATAACATTTCCTACAAGTTGATACCATTTTTGTGGGCGATTGTGATAACTGAATTGAGATATAAAGGAAAAACACTCATTTTTTGATATTTTTTTGAAAAAAAAAGGGAAATCATGAAAATGCTTGATTCAGCATAAGTCAGAAAAAGACTGAAGGATTATCTTGAAACGCTTTTAAGAATTTTGCTTGGCATATAATTAATATTTGGAGAAAATTAGGGGTCAGTACCATTTGCGGTTCAGGAGTTATGTCTCAAACTTGAAAACTCACTATGTAAAAAATTCCACTTTAGCTGTGACAAGACCTTGTTGGTCGTAAAGAGAGTCTGCACGCGCCAAGACTACTACACGCACCACTGGCACTGACGCTTGCAGCAGTGCCAGTGGTGCGTGAAGTAGTCTTGGTGCGCGCAGACTTTTTTGACAAACAAGAGTTTGTGCCTGCAAACTAACTTTTCATACCAAGTGGTAGCTCAGGTGACGCTGATCGTTATTATTTCAAAGTAGATTGTTCTAATATGTTTTATGCCTCCGCCAACGAAGTGGCCGGAGGCATTATGTTTTCGGGTAGTCCGTCCGTCCGTCCGTCCGTACGTACGTACGTACGTCCGGACGTCCGTCCTGTTTTGTTTTTGTCGACATCTCAAGAACCGTGTGGTGGTTTGACATCAAACTTGGTATGAGGGTATATCCTGGGGGATAATACTTTGCTTGGATTTTAGGGTCATGGGGTCAAAGGCCAAAGGTCACAGCTAGGTTATTTTGTGAAAAAAAAGGTTGAAATTCCATGTTTTTCTCCATATCTCACAAATGGTTAAAGGTATCTTCTTGGAACTTAGTATATATATATGCTTGTACCGATGGGCATTGATTATCTAGGAAAGTTGGGGGTCATGGGTCAAAGGTCAGGGGTCAAAGGTCAAGGTCAACTCCTCAAAATATCACTACTTATATTTATGCAATGCATGAAGGTTTGTTTTTTTTTTTAACTTGATGTATGCATGTATTACCAAATATATATTCTGTGGGAAGTTTTTGCCAAAAGGTCAAAAGTCAAAAGGTCAAAGGTCAAGTGAAAGTGCTTAATTGCACTTTTTCCTCCATATCTCGAAAGTAACTCAAGGTATCATCATGAAACTTAGATATTTATGCATGTTCTACCTGACAGTGATTCTCTTTGGAACTGTGAGGTCAAAGGTCAAAGGCCAGGTTTAGATAATGCTATTTTACCATTTGATACTGAAATTATACTTTTTCTCAATACCTTGAAAATTACTCAATGCATAAACTTATAAAAGGGTCAAAAGTCAAGTAAAAATCATCAGTTCCCAAAATACCTGCACTCTGCACGTTTTAATCATTCATCCAATTGAACCTAGTTCTAGGAAAGTGAACATTCAGCACATTTGTGGCAAACCTGTCATTTTAATATTTTGCCAATTGTGTGAAACTGTCATCACACATTGTCAAGACAATGATTTGTGGCAAACCTGTTATTTTTATGTATTTTGCCAATTGTGTGAAACTGTCATCACACATTGTCAAGACATTGTACTATAGACCTATTAGGAGAACCATGCGTTATGGCGGAGGCATACCAGTCGCCGTAGCGACATTTTTAGTTTTTTATACTATTAAAGCTGTCAACAGTTATCAATGTTATGGTTTCTTGAAAAGAAATGGTGACATCTCCGCATGTTTTAGGCTTCATTTATATATATATATATATATATATATATATATATATATATATTTTTTTTTTTTTTTAAACATGGTAGAATGTTTTGTGATACAACTAACCTGCACATAAATCGAATATGATATCTCTTCCTATGGTAAACGATACCTTTAGTGTGTTGCGTCAGAGTCAAATCTTGATTAATAATTTGATATATTTTTAGAATTTCTTGTATTCCTGTCTATCATATATATCGTCCTTGTTTAAACCATATTGAGGGTTTATTTATTTTTTCATTTATCATTTTTTTTTTTTGGGGGGGTGGAGCTCATTTTAGTGTTTGGGTATGGCCCGATCTTTGATTTAAAAAAAGAAATGCTTCTGTATCAAAGATATGCTTTTGTACTTGTATGTTGCTCTGCTGTTGTAGAAACGTGAATAATGATGGCATATGTGTAATAATATCTGATCCGGACACGTCCTTGAAAGCCCTTCTGATCCGAGCACCCCCCCCCCCCGAAAAATCCGACATGGCGGCAATTTCTCAAAGTTGCTTTTAAATGTGTTGTGCGAAATTACTTCCCAGTATATTGTTCATATAACAATGTCAAAAATGATTATTCATGCTGTATATTTACATTTCTGAGGGGCCCACATTCTGCATGACTTGTCTTTTTAGTGGGTCCCTCCATTTTTTGAATTATCCAAAATGTTTACTTACTTCAAATCACTCGAGTTTTATGATAATCTGTAGTGATTGTAAGGTGTTACAATTATTGTATTCTTTTCATCCTACATAGTTTTGAGCACCTGGTTTTCTGTTACCAAAAAAGAAGAAGTGATGTTTATATGTTCTTGTCGAAAAATGAAATAAAACATTGAATTAAATTGAATTGAATTGAATTTACAAATAAGCATGCTGAAAGTGTATTCACTGGGAATAGATTTTTCTTACATCGTTTTAGGCTAATTTCATGTGGGTTATAGTGTCAAAATTGAATTGAACTAATGCCATTGGTATATGCTTTCACATTTCAAATATCAGGATCACTCGAGAGTGGAAATGTTCACTTTCATTCCTTTTATAGAGTGATCTCAGGGATCTCAGGGATCACTCAAAGAGTGACGAGTGATCCCTAAGGTCACTCTAAAATGAGTGAAAATGAAAATTTTCACTCAAAATTCACTCCAATTTTACTTTAAATTTACTGATTTTCATTATTAACTCCTCCAGAAATGAAACTTCCACTCGATTTTTTTTCTTTTTCGGAGTAGAATATCACTGGTTTTAAAAATATCTCCATAAAAACCCATAACGGTTTGAAATAGCACTACAATGTTCAAAATATATAAAAACTATAAATAGATTGCAAAACAGCCAAAATTGTACCAAAATTAAAATAATACATTTAATTTGGCGCAATAAACTATGTCAGCTTTGATGGCCTGCAATCTTGACGTTTTTGAGTGATTGATCCAAATTTTGTTTTAAACTTTCTATAGCATGGTTGTTTCAAGCTTCTACCTCTATTTGAAAGACATTTTTTGCTTCATCTCATCTGCTCCAGAACAATCTACTTTGAAATGATAGCGATCGGTGTCACCTGAGCTACCACTTGGTATGAAAAGTTAGTTTGCAGGCACAAACTCTTGTTTGTCAAAAAATTCTGCGCGCACCAAGACTACTACACGCACCACTGGCTCTGCTGCAAGCGTCAGTGCCAGTGGTGCGTGTAGTAGTCTTGGCGCGTGCAGACTCTCTTTACGACCAACAAGGTCTTGTCACAGCTAAAGTGGAAATTTTTATATAGTGAGTTACTGAGTTTCAAGTTTGAGACATTATAACTTCTGAACTTCTGACCCCTAATTTTCTCCAAATATTAATTATATGTTAAACAAAATTCTTAAAAATGTTTCAAGATAATCCTTCCGTGTTTTTCTGATTGATGCTGAATCAAGCATTTTCGTGATTTTCCTTATTTACGAAAAAATATCAAAAAATGAGTATTTTTCCTTAAAATCTCAATCCAGTTATCACAATCTCCCACAAAAATGGTATCAACTTGTAGGAAATGTTATTCTCTTTCATATGATATCACTTTGTTGAAATCTGATGTTTCTATCAAATTCTATCTTTCAAATAGCAAATTCAGTAAATATGGCGGCCATCTGGGACGCCATTTTGGATTTGGAGGCTTTTGCAACAAATTTTTTGAGGTAGACCAGTGGAATGTTGTTTGTTACAATAAAGATTTGAAAATAAGCATGGTCTACTTCGTTTGTAGAGAGAGTGGAACTCACTCGTTAAGTAAGCGAGTTTTTAGGGTTTGGCCCTCCGGTTATTATGACATTTATTAATTTCGGGAGCTGCGTCTGGCGGCCATGTTGGATTTTCGCAATAAAAAAGAAACTGATTCTAATCTAAAGCCACTGAATCTTATTTCTCTTACCATTTATCATCAAATAGAGTAAAAAACAAACCATCCCCAGACAAATCTTAACCACAGAAGGCACTTTTTAGGTCCTCTGGCGGCCATTTTGGATTTTTGGCGGCCATCTTGGATTCGGGACAGATTTCAAGATGGCGCAGAAGCTTATTTTGTTAAGTATGGTCTAAAGTACCAGAATCAAATGAGAAAACCTTGACTGGAAAAAAAGGCAGTTTTTGCCTGGCTCTGCCCTGTCTATTATAGGTGCTGTTGTAAAAAGCAAGGAGTCAAGTGTGTTTCTGCTTGCGGCAAATGTCGTGGTAACTCTTGCCAGAATATCATCCAAACAGCTGATGAGAGCAGTGAGGGAGATGTCGGGGAGTAGGGTAGAGTACCAAGGTTTTAATATTGAGATACATTTCTGTTGGATTATAATGGGGCATAATGGAAGTAAGAGAAGACTGGAGTGGGAACGACTACTTCCAATTGCACACTTATGTTGCAGTGTTTTGCACACTGTTTTTAGAGTGGGTATAGCTCAAATTCAATGACAGACCTCAATTCAGCATTCTAAAGAACTCACTAAAACTATAAACTCATTGAGATACGTATGAAATACCAATAATACATGATTCGGCGTGTGCAAAAAGTAGGCGTGGCCTATTTTAATGGTTAGGTAGTAGTTTTTACTCAAAACTAATGTTTCGAATCCATTCAGCACCCCAGGAAACAGCTGATTAGACATCTCACATGCTAATACTGAAAGAAAAAAATCCCATTGTTTGACACCCCCCCCCCCCTTTGTTGCCTAGGTTTAACTGTCCCCCCTTCCCCAGTCCTTTTTTTTTTCCACACGGATGTTGGTTCGAACTTATTGAGAATCAAACATTCAATAAGTATTTACAGCAGTAATAGGATTTCATAATTATGGTGTAATGGATATAAGAGAAATGGGAACGACTACTTCCCATCGCACATTAATGTTTTCAGTGCACCCTAAAAACCCACTATATCAACCCAATTAGATATATATAAAAATACCAATATTTAAGTAGTTCGGCGGGAGCAAAAAGGAGGCGTGGCCCACATTACTGTCAAATAGTAGTTTTTACTCAAAACTAATGGTTGGAATCGATTCAGCACCCCAGAAACCCCTAGTTAGACATCTCACACGCCTATATTGGGGAAAAAATATTTTTCCATTTTTGCCCCGCCCTCCTCCGGATGCCCAACTTTGATTGGCTCCCAAGAATTTTCCACAAGGATTTGGGTTGGAACTAATTGAGAGGTGTTAGTAGACACCTTTATGAACACACTGGTGAAGAAAGCTATCGGTAAGCATTTTTTTTTTCACAGATGGTCCACAGATTTTCTAAAATGCCCTAACTATCTACTCTATCATGTCTATTGTTCATTCGTCAATTACTGGCTCATATGCTGATTATGCCATGTAAGATAATTGCATGACTGAATAAATGAAAACAAAAAACCCTGATGTAATTGATATACTGCTCTTATGTTCTCAAGCTTCCTGAATAAAGATTTAAGCCCAAAGTGGGCCAAACTGTATTTTTCAAATATTGGCCTGAAAATGGTAAATCAAATATATAAATAATTTGGCTGATAAGGGAAATTTGCAGACTCCTGAAGAATGGGAAGGGAGCTTATGAAACTTACAATCAAATGTCTTATTGTTCGGTAAGGCAAGCAATTTAGCATAGGTATGGAGTTCATTTTGGGAAAAAAAGATTAAAAGATGTTGTAGATGCGTTATTAGCTTCACATATCAAAATACTAGTCGAATAATTAAAATGATGTAGATGTATTTATAAAACTGTTCTTCAGACTGTCTAATGATAATTATCACTTTACAAGATGCAGGAGACCGCAGAGAGGAATATTTGAGTTAAATAAGGGCAAATGTGCAAAAAGCACAGTGTAGGCAGAAGGGAAGTAAAAATGTTGATGGGGTCCGGTGCGATTTGTTACGATCCTAGACGATCTGATGCGGTGATCACAGTAATAGATGATCGTGTTGAAAATTTCTGAACCGTCCAGATTTTTTGTACGATTAACGCGATTGCGACAACTGACCTCCAGTTCTGATACGATAACTGACCTCTAGTTCTAATAAGATGAGATTACCACTATCTTGACTATTAACGCCAAACGTGATAGTGGGAACGCCGCATAAGGTGGCAGTCGTTTCAATGTATTGTGTAAACGATTGTGAGAGAAATGAAAAAGTGGAATTACGGCTGAAGATTACAAATTGTAAAATAGTAACATTTAAGACACTAAAAGATCAATGGAGGGCTAAAAAAAAATAGGCAAATGATGCTAATTAAGCTGATATAGTTAATTGTCCTCGGCTGCAAATATGACAACCAGGCTCTATTAGGCCATCAAACTGAAGGCTTGATAAGCGTGTATACCTCACCCCCAAAATAGGCATGCTACAGCCTTTATTCTCTCTTGCACTGTCACCTGCACACACGACGCACTGTCACTCGCACACACCTACACTTTTATTGTCTACTATACCATGCAGCAGTCAATGGTGCTGCGTGCTGTTTTTTTTTTCTTGTTCTAAAGCGCCAAGTCACTATTTTTCTTTTCTGTTTTTTTTTCTGTAGCAAAATGTGTTTTGTGTATTAAGATTAAGAGTTTTATGAGTACATATATAATTGGTGTTGTATTACATTGGTATCACATATTCAGATAGGGCCTCATCCACGTCAAGCTCTGCTTATGATGACGGTCCCCTGTATTGATTTCTACTTTGTTAATAGATACAGTATGCCTTAATATGTTATTTCAATTCATAATTATGCCACTTCAGACTGAATGTTGTTACGCAAATGATTTTTCTTTGTATTGATTTGTATGTATCTGTATCATTTTGTTTTCATTCGCAATTGTATTCGGAGAAAGAAAATGCAGAAATAAACCAAACAAACAAACCAAACAAACAAATAAGCGAGCTATTGCGATCACTCATCGTCCATCGTCCGTCGTGCGTTGTCCGTCGTGCCTAAACATTTTACATTTTCATCTCCTTCTTGTAAGTCCTATAGCTAATCTCCAGAAGAAACGAAATTTTAAACAAGAAGCAGGTCGTCTAAATGAATTACTCGTCATATGACCGTGTTTTCAAGGTTCCTGGATTAAAACTAATAGAATATGACATATTTATTATTGAACACAATTTTATTGGAAAAATATGCTAAATAGGGTAATTAACAACAACAACAACAACAATAGTTGTAGCAGCAACAAGAATAAAAACAACAACAAATGGCCAAAGTTTCAAAGCTGGCAAACAAGCTAATTTTTATCTATCTGGTTATAGAATAGTAATCAAAAGAAAAATCTTTTCTGTGTTTTTTTTTTTTCTGAAAAGCTGGACTGATACGAGAACCGAATTCCGCGGCAATTGCAGCGGCAACTATTTTGACAGTGTTCGTGGTGGTGGTTGTGGCTGCGGCGATGATTGGCTGGTTCATGGGGCGAGGTAAGTTTGGGACGATGAAGGACAAGACGAATTTGAGCTTGCATCATACGTATGACATGTTTCCCATGGACTTTTGGTTAAGGGCAGATTCTAAAAGACCGTCTCTACGCTTAAAATGACTTTAATAACCCAATACAAATGCATGATATTAACCCATCTAGATAACAGAAAGAAAAGACACAATTCTGGAAAAGAGTTCATGCTCAGGAAAAGGCTGTAAGGTTTAGAGTCTATTGAAGTGCTTGATCTCACCCAGGTGTGCTATGGGCAATGAATAGGACCAATGAACATGATAATTAAGTTTATCCAGATCATATCGAAAACTAAAAATTGAACAATTATCTGACCAATTTCGCTCTATTTTATACGATTTTTTTAGTATGAGGTGATAGTCACTATTCCTTCATAATCTGATAATGGCCTCCATTTGTGCAGAAATGAAATATCTTGCTGGTATTCTCGGAATAGTAATGGGTATTTCTAAACCTACAATTAGATTTCGACTAGAAAAGCAGAAGCACCCACATGCATGCAGACACCAACCCTCTTGACTTTAAACGCAGAACCAGAAAAGCTCCTTCGTTATTATTAATTTTAGTGCAAACAAGAAAAGAAAAGAGCTGTATCCAGTGGGACAGTGGAACAATTAGTTCAACGTCCAAACAAAAGCGAAAGTTTATGAACGATCAACTACTTAATCTGAACAGTCTTATACATGCATTGAATGCTCTCCTGTCACGATATGTGTGTGTGTGTGTGTGTGTATGTGTGTGTGCTCATGTGTGAGTGGGGAGTGACATTATATTGTGTTAAGATGAAATTGATATGAGTGCTATAATACATCAACAAATAAATAGTAATACACGTATACGGTTTGCGGTAATGAAATCACGGGATTTGCTGTTATATTTAGTTTCATTTCATTTCATTTTATTTCATTTCCGGCCAAAGCATATGATATAACAACTGCATATAAACAAATTAAGTGCAATGTTACTTTTGCATATCCAAATGAAATTTAAATACACGTCATTTGTTTACATGAAACAATAAACATACTTTAGTCGAAGAAATACATGGACAAAATGTGACTGAATCATAGCAAAGAAAAGGTCGGAAATGGAGGGGACTGCTAAAAAGCCAAGCTTGTGAGTCGTGAAAGTTATAGTAATAACGCAACGAGACAATTAGACATATTCCTCGGGAAGCAGAACGTAAAACGAGTACGCACACAAACGCACACACAGACAGAAACAAAGCAGCTCTCTTACATACGCGTGGAAAGAATAAACAGGAGGGTAAAGGCCAGAAGGGGACAGGAAGACATAGGAAGACAGAGGAAAGGGCAAAGGAGGAAGAGTTCAAGGGTCGATGCCAGGACACATTAGACTTTGGTCTTACCGAGAAGTGGACTATATATGAATGATATATTATAACGGTTATGGAATAATTTAAACAAAGTAATAATAATATTCTTTCTAAATATGAGGAGTAAGTATTGCCCCAGTCGAGAATGCCATAGTTCAGGTAGGGAAAAATTAAAGATGAATATAACATTAACATTAACATTTTTGGGAAAATGAAATTTAACTTTATTGATTACGCCGGTATTTCTAGAAATTGTGCGGCAAATTGAATCAATTTTTGATTATTTGATATTGTGATATTTTGTTTGCAGTTGCTAGATATGTCATTTATTTTTTGCCCTTTTTTCCAGGGGAACGAACAACGCATGAACTGAGTATTTTGATCCCACTTCGTGCCACCGGCATAAAATGGCTTCAGTTTGATTCGTATCGCAGCTGTACAATATAAGGGTACTGACTGCTACAAAATTCTCAAATACATCTTTCCATCAAGTAACAAATTACATTTAATTGTTATTTTTAACAATCTGAAAGTTTTCCTTTTTATTTTCGAAGAAAGTTTCTTTTGAAGCTTGAAGGGTGTGCGAGAGTGAGCGAAGTTTGTTGTGGTTCATGTTTTAGAGGATTGTTTGTCTTCTCCACATGCTTGTATTAAATACAAGCATGTGGAGAAGACAACAAATTTTGTCCCGATCTTGCCAAGTCATTCTCAATCATCTCATTTTCAAATATAGATAATACGTGACCTTTTAACTTTCATAGATTTTCAACCATAAACAACAAAAAAAATGTATTTTAAATGTGACACTTTACAATAGTACCGTGAACACAAAAAATACATATTACGTATCTTGCTCAGTCTGTTACGGTATCTAAGCATTAAGAATCCAAATAATGTTTGATATGTGTAATACAATGTATCTACATTATAGGATCGCAAGAAAAGAAGACGGGTGGTGAAAGTGTTCCTCTAAAATCTACCTTGGAGTCCGAAATAGGTAGGACCTAAATCTCAACATCTTCATTGTAAAGTGAATGTAAAAGATTTTGTTTACCTTTTGGGGCAGTAATTGTAAAAATGTTCAAGATATCACATTTAATGCATAATATGTGTATGTCAGTTGTATAATAAAGCACCGTACCATATAAAATTTTCACAATAAAGACTGAGGAATAAGAAGATATCAATATTTTTCTCATCAAATCGTAACAGTATGGACGGTTTAGTCCTGAAACATTAAATTTTGTCTTATAGCTTTTTGTTCACATTTTGTGTATTTCAATATAACATCGATTATATGGATTTAAATTTTTACATTGCTTGTATCCATCCCTAACTCACATTGTAGAACTATTTCAAAGCACTAGTGCTGGGTTTTTGTTTCACCTGCAAATGATAAATCATGCCTTTAATGTATTTTCCTGTATATGTATATATGTTTCGTTATACATGACCTTTTTTGAGGTCGTACTCTATGCATCCACATGCCGCATAAGAATATGCCCAACTTGTTTTCTCATTATCACAACATGTATAGTTGCAGCCAGAGATACAGACTCTACTCTCTTTGAATATATACCGTATGCCCCCCCCCCCCAAAAAAAAAAAAAATAAAAAAAATAAAGAATAAAAAATACAACAGGGCCCTCCGCAATAATATCTTTAAAAATAGTGAATCAATCTAAAACAAATTCAGGGTATGAAACTATAACTCATTGCCCACATCTAACAATACAGAAAACCCCTTCGATTAGCTTGAGGAATTTTGCAGAGGATGTCGGGAATCTCTTCCGTCCAAATTCTGTCTATTATTCACACACAAGAGCATTGAATTGTTTAAATTGGAAGAATCAGACTCATGACATTCTTTACAACAATCCACATTTCTTTGTGACCGCTTGACAAAGTTGAATGGGGTTTTCTGCAAAATAGAGCTAAAATGTTATATTTTAGGACCCTGAAGTAGCACTTAGACAGGTCGATCATATTGGGTATTATCAATTCAAAAATCTAATTGTGATTTTTGGGGCGACTTACTGCAGTATGTCCTCCACAAAATTACAATCAGATTTTCGCATTGCATTTCGCATACATACTGTATAATATATATATAGCGAGAGAGAGAGAGAGAGAGAGAGAGAGAGAGTAGGTTGTTCACGTGTCGGCAAGATAACAAGATAAGAAACAAAACTGGAACAAAGTTCATGCTGTGTTCACCAACGGTTTATTTCTGCACACAAATTTTCGAGCGTCTCGCTCTTTCTCAAAGGTATCACACTTGAGAATGAGCGAGACGCTCCAAAATTTGTGTGCAGAAATAAACCGTTGGTGAATACAGCATAAACTTTGTTCCAAGTTTGTTCTTATTATGTATATATATATATATATATATATATATATATATATATATATATATATATATATATATATATATATATATATATATTCATAATAATAATCGGTAGTCAGGGCCTACATCATAACCTTTCTCCTGTAAATTTATATTTTGTGTTTTAATCAGAAAAAAAGAGGAAGGAGATCAGAAAATATAGACCAGGAAAGTTATCCCGAAGGCGAAGACCTGATGATGTGCAACTACCGAAGCAGGTTAAACTCTCTGTCATTGGCCCTAGGGGATCTGGGAAGTCTTCATTTATCAGGTCGCTGGACTACGCCTTTACTGGTAAGTGAACTGATTGGTCTTCTTACAATGATTTACCAATGCTCCTGAATGGGACCACGCATGTAAACCATCTACGCTCAATTTTTTTTTTTTTTTCAAATGCAGCGCCAAGTAGGCCTACCGAGTTTCAGTATATTCTGTCTATTCCTGGATCACACTGTTTGATAAGAGAATTGATACTATAATCCACTAATTCTATTTATAAGAGAATGAATACCGGTGGATTTACAGCTGTCAAATTTCGATTTAGATGAAAACTGTATGTTGTAAGATATTTGTCTTAGTAACTGTACTCGACCTAGTCGCTGTATAAATCGACCAGACGCCGTGCTTCGCGCGCCGTCTGGTCGGGCTAGTGTTTTGTGTGGTATGTAGTGAGGGAATTCGTTTTGCGACCCGTAAGAAGCTTGAAGATAATTATGTTATACACCGTATGAATTACTGATATCAGATTATCTGAAAAAATGTGAACTAAATTCGAGAAAGACACTAACATACTGACATATCGCACAGTTCATTAGTTTAAGAGATATCCATTATCATATGTATCAGATTGATATGTTCACTGATGATTTCATTCCCACTTTACCGTCTTTCACTCCGCTAGACGCAAGACGTGAACTTAATAGGGCCCCTGAAATCCAAATGCGTGTTGATTTGTGTTGATTTATGATACCCTCAACATCACTTTTGCGGCGAAACGAATATCTAGAAACATTCCATTTATTTCTAACGATTTTTTCTTCTATTTTTCTTCAGATTACTTGGGAATTCCCACATAAAAACAAGCAATTGCTTGCGAGCAAAAGTTTTTGCTAGCAAGCACAAGCAATAATTGCTCTCTGCAAGCAATTGCTTAGAGACCAAACATTAGCTTAAAAACATAATGATTGCATATCTGGGATGTTCCCTTTCAAGCATCATTTTGATATTCATCGAAGAAAGACCATACTTGTGCAGGAGTGGTATAAATCTACATGAAATTACTAATAAGTAGTGTAATAAAACTTGTTCCTTTCAACAACGGGAATGTCCAGTGGTTAAAATGTGATAAAAAACAGGTAGGATGTCTGACTTTGGTGGAGAGCGAGCATGGAGACCTCCCTCCAAGTACGATGGAAATCGCAGATCCGGGCTAATACTAGGTGTTACAAAAACATTTCCCACTTTTGATCCTGAATAGTTAAAAAATTATACATCAGATAACACAAGACATCAGACATTGATGAGCAATAGCTGAATAGTGTACAATTTTATTGGAGGCAATTTTAAAATGGCAGCATAATTCAGTTTCATGAAATTAAACATTAATTTTCAGTTAGGTTTCAGATTTTGCTCTATTTTCAACCCCTGTACAAAACTTTAACTTTGCACAGAAGTAAATTGGAATGTATGAGAGTGTGTAGTTGACACCCAGGTTATGGTCCTGGACAATGACCAGGATTTTAATGCTCATTATTTATTCATGAGGAATTCCCCCAGCACAGCTAGTGTTTATTCATTCTTAAAAGTGGTGCATTCAAGCACATGGAAACATGTGCCTACTTTTTTAACGTGCATGCATTTCACCCTTTGCTAGGAATTCAGACTAGCAGTGCCCATGGCAATTGGCCATCATGAATAATCAATAAAGTACATTCATGTGCCTTGGAGCAGAGCTCTGAACATGTGGTATCCAGGTCCATTGTTCAGGTCATTGTAAGTACACACTCACATACACGTCATTAGTTCCTGTGTAAAGTTCAGGTTTTGTACAGAGGGTTCAAATTTGACCAATATCTGGAAACTGACTTTGAAATTGATCATGGCTTTCATGAAACTTGTATTGGTTTTCATATTAAAATCACTTCCAACTTAATTGTACACTATTCAGTTATTACTCATATCAATGACAGTTATATCTGATAATAGTTTTTGAGCTATTAACCATCAAAAGTGAGAAATGTTTTTTGTAACACCTAGTATAAGCAGTGATGGGAATCAGCGAGTACGTGTATGTGTGTGTGTGTATAGATGAGTGTGTGCGTCTGTGTGTGCTTTTATGAGTGTCATTTCATAGCTCCTTCGCTATGTCAGGAAATGTTTCCGCACAAATACGCCCTTTCAAATACATGCTGTCACACCCGCCTTTGTTCTTGTGTTCGTATGACGTCCCTTTTTGTTGAAAAAGCAAGCAATAGCTTATGCGGGACAAGCAAAAGGTATAAGCACAAAAGGTTATGTGCATATGGATTTAAGCAATCGCTTGAGCTAGATCTTTTGCTAGACGAGCTTGTGCTTTTGATTGAAGTAATAATTATTGCTTACAAGCAATTGCTTGTTTTATGCATTCGGCCCACTGTGTTAATGATCCGGCTTCTTCCTTTTTGTGGAATTGCAGGAAAATTTTCATGCACTATTGAGGTTGCAGACAAAATGACTCCTGGATGGGATATCGAGGACACCACCCCACACAACCTGACTAAGTCTATCATTGTTGAGGACACCCGCGGACTCAGGAATTTCGATGTTAAGGACATTCCTAAGCTGTTTACGGGCCTCCGTAAGTCCATGAATAACGTAATCACAAAGTTTTTTGACACAAGGAGAAACTTCAAGGAAGTAAATGATATTCAAGTGAAACAGTGTCTGTGTTAACTGTGATTAATACTTTGATCTTAAAAGTGAGATAGAATGACAGCGAATACAAGAACATGGAAACGACAGAGATATGACCAACATTGTTTTATCGCAACTGATTGACAATTTATTGCGCTACATCAATGTAAACATGCATTGAATTGATCAGTGTCTTAGTGGTAGCCATGATAAAAAAAAAAAAAGAATCATGGGCGAACATACGACCTCCTGATCTCCGGACAGGCATCATCTCCACTAGACCCCGGGAGCTTCCGCCCAACAGCAAGTGTTAGTTGTAATTCTTGTAGCATTGTCCCTACATCGAGTAAATAAGCACTGAATTGATCAATGTTTTAGTAGTAGCCATGATAAAATTAAAAAAAAAAATCATTAGTGGACATACTCGAGCAGGACCAACACTTGGAATCAACACTTGCTGTCGGGTGGAAGCTCGGTGGTCTAGAGGAGATGACACCTGTCCGGAGATCAGGATGTCGCAAGTCCGAATTCTTCAGAGCAAGTTAATCCACTTTAGTCTCTGATAAAACAGTGATCTATATATCCAAGGTAGCCGTCATGTTACTGTTAGACCGAGATCTAGCTACCAGAATTAGATGTACATTGTAGTATACTATTTGCAAAATGATGTCACAATCACCTTTCTTTACAATCAGTTCAGTTCAGTTCAGTTCAGTTTTTATTTCTGCATTTCAAAATCAATACAAATCCACAAATCAACAAAATACTTACATAGTCATTTACACAGCTAATATTCGTAACGTTTGGATCTTACACACATTTTTTTTTTTTCAAGAACGAATATCATATATGAAAGGAAGCAATAGGAAATGGTAAAAATGAAATGCAGGGGACCATCATCATAAGCTAAGCTTGACGAGGAAGATGGCCCCAGGTAAAAAGATACATAAAGAAAATCTTGCCACTCACTGAGTGGGGGGTGATTGTGCAAAGGGCACAACGAAGAGATACATAAAGAAAATCTTGCCACTCACTGAGTGGGAAATAATTTGTGCGAAGGGCGTGCGGTGCAGTGCGGTGTGTACCCGTCCGCGCGCTGCGTCCGGTCCCGAATTCTAGTGTTCAGGTTTGCAGCGGCCATAAGAGCGCTTGGATACATGCGACGGGCAACTCTGGCGGTGCCACGGCTACTAGGTTTTTCAATTTCCAATCTCTCGCACTGTTGCGTATTGCAGGCGCTGCGCTGCCGCCGCAGTGCGGCTAACCCTAGGGCCTATATAAAATGATTTTCACTTTTTATTCAAATTTTTGATCCAAAATATAAAACAAATATACTTTGCCTAGTTTCGAGTTTCTTTTTAAAACTATGGGCCTCGGTGACTCGAAACTAGTACTATTCACTTCGGGGCTGCGCCCCTCAGTGAATAGTACTAGTTTGGAGTCACCTCTGCCCATAGTTTTAACAAGAAACTCTCAAGGCCAAGTATATTTGTATATTATTTTTTGTTTTGGTTACACATATTGCGCGCGCTAGCAGGGTAGTAACACCTCACTCTCAATAATCATTGTGAATATTCGCACAGTCATCCCTGAAGAAGAGGAAGGATCCTCGAAAATTCGGATTATTCATTAAATCAAGATTGGCTATTAATGCATTCCCTGCATTCTGTTGTGACTTTATTATTGCTATATATATATTAATTTTTTTTTATCGTGACTACTAAAGCACTGATCAATTCAGTGCTTATTTACGTCGATGTAGGGCAATTATTAATCAGTTGCAAAGAAAACACCTCGACGGAAGAATTCCATGATTTTGAATACATGTATTATGTTTTGTGGAGTGTATATAGTGTCAAGAAGGCAGTCAAGGACTCACTTAAAACTGTCCATATGCAGATTGTGCGTGGTATTCGACATCTTTGGTAGTACCTAAGTTTTTGGATCTTCTGGTAGGTGACTACTCACAGGCCACGTTTAATATTCAGACCCGAAGGCAAGATTTGTTTCTCTTTCCGGGGGAAGGATGCGTTAGTAAAGAAAACAGACCTTTTGTACTGTTCGCTAGAGGAATACCCAAGAAAATATCTGCCTACAGTTTGCGGGGAGTTTACATCCACATTTCTATTACTGATGCAGGATCTAACTACTTTGTGATGGTGGATTGCCTACTAAAAGTCATATTAACATTCAATTAACAATTCGTAGATATTATCACATCTCTTGTAATTGACGAATATAAACATTAGGCCTTCTCTGAACTGTTTATAGGAGTGCGATAATGATGTATGGCCTACCGCGTTTCAATTATCTTGCATTGTCTAGAATGTAGTAAAGATGATTATATTACCCTGGGAACAATTTTGATACAAGCATAAAGCCCAAGGAGTTTTATCAACTTCCAACGTGGATTTGAGCTCTGTAGGCTTGCATTTCTTGATTTACCCCCAAAATCGCGGATATTACTCGGTAGGCCAATACCTCATAAAGAAACCCGGATCTGGTATACTCTCAACTACAACGTACTGTTATACCTAGGCCCATACATTGTATTAGCCGCAGAGCACCCCGCGGCTACATATGAATTCTTAACAGTCGTCTTATACAGATACAAAGGGGCCAACGTGCAAGTCGAAGCCGGCGGGGAGTGGGGGGGGGGGGAACTTGCTAACAGCTTAATAAAAAGAAAACATGTCACATATCATTGGAACATTTTGTAATTGACACATTTTAGGGAGTGTGTTTGTGATGTATATGATTATTTCTGATATTTTAAGCCTTGCTGGCATTATTATTATTATTATTATTATTTTTTTTTTTTTTTTTGGGGGGGGGGGTTGTGGGTTTGGGCGGGTACGCGCCCCCTGGATGTCTATAGTAACTTTTTGTTTTCTCCTTAACACGAACTAAATGTTGAATTCATCATTCACACATAAAAACACCATGATCAAATTAGGAAATTGACTATAACTCAATCAGAGCAAAATCTTTTTAAGACTCAATAATTGGCATATCATGTTTCTTCCAATGTCGCTGTCTGCGAAGGAGACAGAGGAGTGCATTGCCTGATACTTGTGTACGAGTGAGTATGGCTTTTCGCTCCGGAAAAATTCAAAATATTATATAGATATTTCTTGTTACGTTTTTCGTCATTGTGTCTTCGTCGTTTCAAAAACGCAATACGTAATGAAAACATTTTATCATTCGAAATATTAAGATGATGAATACACATCATCAAAAGAGAAGTCGACACTTTTTATGTACAAAATATAACAAATCTATCGAATGGTTTTACGATAACATAATATTTGGAATGGATAGAAATAATTTCGAGAAGTACAATAACTATATAACCAGAATAACTAGACATATAACATAGTATCATGTCTGCATAATAAGAATATGAACAAATGGCTACATTATAAGGAGCAACAATTATCTGCGTATATCAATTGAACACACTCTCTCCGGCAACTGTAAAAGAGTGTACCCTTTCACTACTGTGTTAAAGTGTGAGGTAGGCTGACATGTTTCAGTGACGTTAGACCAAAATGGAGCTACTCATACATTGTCTCTACACGCAAGTTTCTACTCCATACCATAGCTGCGGTTTCAATTGCATGACATGAACCAGGTCTATATGGCAGAGTCACCTCGTAAACTCGTCCATAGTTTTGATCAATTAAAGAAGCAAAGATACTGAAGAATGCATTCTACACCCTTAGAAACTTGGCACGATCCCTATGACCATAAATCGCCCATACTCTTTTTGTATTCATTATCATTGAACTATTACTGTCGAAAGTCTTCACTATACTTTCTTTGAACAGCTCTCTTCAGCCAGTTAGTTTTATGGACAATTTTTTTGCCGAGATCACTAAGTGGAATCGTACGGAATTTGGTAAGTACCATACCAGCCCTCATATTCAAATTGAAAAAGAGCATAAAAATCAAAACATTCAATGTCAAACATAGAAAGAGACACACTCTTATAAAAATCCGTTTAGTTGGCAAACATTAACGTAAAAAAAATCCTTTAGATCGTGTTAATTACTTTTTATCAAAATGCAGTAATTTGGTATTGAGATACTCAACACATCACTCAAAATGTAAAATGTACCTGTTTCATCTGTAATTTCTTTTTAGCTTAAAAGATGTTTAAATTGATTACCCATATGGAACATCAGAATAAACGCTACTCGTTCATTGTAGATTATCTTTATTAAAAGATGTAAGCATTTAATATATTAAAAGACAAGTATACAGACATCTTCATTCTTCATTTGTGGGAGCACTGTGGTAAACTGGATGAGGCTCTTGACTTTAAATCGGAGGTTCAGAGTTGGAGTCTGTATCACAACTTCCCTGGCCTGGACAAGATGCTTTGACCTGCCATGGCCCTTTCAACTCAAGTGTATTAATGGGTACCTGGCAATTGGTGCACGGCACGAGTTCGACACCCACGAGTCATACCGCCCACGAGATAGACATTCAGTGAACAAGGCCCGAGAGCTCGACATCAACTGAAATAGGACCACGATATATTCGGTGCACGAGCTAGACAACAGCCAAATAAGATCCATGATAATATCAACTAAAGGATTCCCGCGAGATATTGAGTACACGAGGGACAATAAGGCCAATGAGTTGAAGACTAGGCAAACAAGGCCCACGAGCTCGAGAGACACTAGATAGGGAAAAGAAAAAAGAAAGAAGAGAAAAGGCCTGCGAGCTCGACATCAAAACACAGGGCACATCACGTAGTGTCGAGCTCATAGACTTTTTTTTCCTGGTGTCGATCTGGTGAGCCTTATATTTTGCCTGCTGTCGAGCTCTAGGACCGACAACACTCGTGGGTGTCAATCTAGGTGGTCAATCTCCAATGCTTCTTTAACAGAAATTACAGGGCCCTCTTTGAGAGCATTGACAACACCCAAGAGGTTATGCACTGTCTGAAGACAGGTTTGGAAGAAGTCCATTTATCATGTTCAGTATCATAATTGTCTGCGCCACCACCATTACTAATGACCAACGCGCCTGAGATATTCGGATATTATCAAGATTATTCATCCTATGTAAGACATGATTGTCTGTTTTGGCGCCTAGGACCCCATTTACAGTGCGAGGCTCGGCCGCGGCCGAACCCCGGCCGAGCCCAGCCCCGCTTCAGTGTAAACGCGCAAAAGGCCAAATGCGAGGCCAAAATTAGCCTCGCATTTGGCCTCGCTCTGGAGGTGGTCTCGGCCGCGGCCGAGCCGCGTCCGAGCCCGGCCTCTTCTTGGTGTAAACGCAAACTGGGCCAAATGCGCGGCCAATTTTAGTCTGGCTTCCAGACCCTCTGCCCGTACTATTTCGCTATTCACGATATTAACCCCCTCAACGTGGAAAACTAGTATAGTTTAAGGTGGTTTTGCCTGCAAAGGATTTTTCCTTCGGCAAAGGCCTTTGCCCGAAAGGCGACGTCGTCGCCACGGAATCCAGTTGGCAAAGGGTCTGAAAACCAGGCTATACCAAATTGCGTTTGTTTACAAGCAGAGCGCCACTACGACAAAATATTGAAAGGTTTGAATTGAAAGCGCGGCCGAGCCCAGCAGTGTAAACGGACAAAATTGCGAGGCTCGGCCGCGCAATTGAGGCCCCGCACTGTAAACGGGGTCTTTGAATGTGTCTACAGATAAATGGCGCTATACAAATGCTGTTTCATCATCATCATCATCATCATTATCATCATCATCATCAAACAGTAGATAAATCTGAAAGGGCTAATAGAGCGTACCTTGATTGGTGTTCATTATCTTTACTATTTAGGAAGTCAACCCTTGCTAGTGCTGACCCACTGTCAGGAAGGTATGAAGGATAGCATCACGGACGAGGCCAAAGCATTCGGTGTCTTGGATGAGAAACTCTTCTTTGTTGAAAACTTCACCGAAAGGCTAAAAGACAACGACACAGAACTTGAAGTGAGAACTCTAGAATTCCTCGACGTGTTTCTCAAGCTTCTGGACTTTGCCGACGACAATCTTGTTCGGAAGGCACCAGAGGCTGAGAATGGGAATCGCACGAAACACAGCCCTTGTGGGCTCTGTTGCTTTTGTTACAGGAATTCACAGTCTGATGAGTGAGTTGTGATGAACGTGTTTTCCTTGTTAAAGACTAGACTCGGATCTTTCAGTCTTAGCGCTGGGAAAGCGCAATGTTTTACATGTTACATTGTACGTATAATATATTGTTGGTGAGACGGTGAGAGGTCAATTTGTTATAACGATCCGTTGATCATTAATCAGTGTCATCTATGAATTCCTTAATCACATTATGAATATATACAATACAATACAATACAATGCAATACAATCGCATCATTTATATAGCGCTCTTACACAGTCAATGACTGGTTTCACAGCACTTCACAACAAAATTCAGTCACAGATAAGCATTAAAAAGGAAAGTCTTAAGATTCTTCTTAAAGACATCAAGGGATGGGGAAATGCGGACGAACCGATGTAGATCGTTCCATATTCGCGGTGCAGCCGTCACAAAAGCATTGTCCCCCGCTCTACTGTTTGTTTTGGGTATATGGAGTAAGGTGCTATCTGTACTTGAACGTAGTCCAGGGCGAGCAGAACAGTATGGAATGATTAGAGATCTAAGATAAGTAGGAGCTTTCCCTTGAAGACACTTGTACACAATTGTCATGATATATTATAGTATTAGCTGTGACTCTGCCAACCTCAAACCGTCAAAGGAAAAATAAAATACAGGGTAATGGCAAGGAAAGTGATTTCTATGAACGTTCACTCACAACATTCAGAAACATTTATTGCTAAACATTTAGAATACCATATTGACACTCAGTGTTGGCTAAAGATATGGTTCCTCTTTATTTAGCATGTTTTAGCAGATACCAATCTGTATTGAATTCGAGTTGTTTCAGTTTCGTTATATAATAACTATACAACAAAGAACTTCGAATAACTTCACCAAACTGTAGTCATCCCAAATCTTGGTACTACAAATTGTGCTTTGAGAGGACAGATTTGCAAGTGTACGAATAGTACGTGGAAAGACTTTTCTTCACTCGTCAACTAAGTATGATTTTTGAAAGGGAAAATCCGGTCCAAACATAAGTTAGTCTGATAAAAACAAGAATAACTTAAATTTGGACTGGATTTCCCCTTTAATGAAACATCTGCTTAACGATAGTTAGCACACAGTCAGTCGATGAATAATACGTAACATGTAGCATGTAAAACAAATTTTAATCAGTGATTAATTAAATGCTAGTTTTCGGGAAAAAAATTCTATTTCAGATTATTTCGTTCGAAATGACTGTCAATATTCAATCCCAGATTTTCACCCTAAATTTCAGGAGCCTGCTTGTTCCCTGCCTTTTAAAGCATCTCCGGCCCAATTTCTGCCCCTTCCCCATTCGAGGGTTTTTCGTAGTTCTTGCCTTTGAGACCATCCCCTAATTCCTTAACCCTGTTCAGTACAGGACTTACCCAAAGTGAGCTCTCACTCCGAGCCAATTTTAACAAGACAGACCCCATCCACCTATTCTCTATACTATACCATTCCTTATCAATAGACCCATATCCAAAATGATTTAACAATGCAGCTATCATATTGATGCCTACCAAAGAAAGTCAAATATTTTCACATGCTTATAATCCATATACAAAACGATGCTGACTGTACCGTTGAGCAATTATCTTGCTTGATAATGTTCCCTACAGTAGTGCAATATCAACATGAACACTTCAGCACTTGGTTTGAAAGTAAGTTACCATTATGCCAGTTACCACCATGCATAAACTATTGTCTTCTTACAAATTCAACCGTCTTATTAAAGAGTAGGGGGATCACTTCTCTGCACTATACACGATATCACATACAGTGCAGCAGCTGCTACACACTCCAAATTACCGGTCTTGCCTCTTTAAGATCTTAGCTTTAAGTGACAAAATTTTCCTACTGCTATCAAAGATCTATTGTTACGCCCTGTTCAAAAATCTGAAGCTGTCACTGACAAACAAAAGAGACTAACAAAAGAGAGTTATCGACACCTGGATAGAACATTCCTGTGTATAGAAATCTGGCCTAGCAACAACACATTGCTGAAATACTTAAATGTCAGGCTGCCAGTGAAGAGCAGCACTGTGTTGGGGAAGCTACATGGGTTTCCATAAAATAATGGTAATCATTCCCCTCGACTCAGCATAACTTGCATGTTTCTGTGATATTAATGTGACAAACAAAAGACATGACGAGGGAACATGCAAGTTATGCTGAGTCGAGGGGAAGGTGCATTCCAGTGTCTTTTGTTAAACAATTCAGTACTCTAGCAATGATTGACAGATGATGTCATCTGAGGAATATTGGTCTGGAAGGATTTTTTGTCGGTGTTCCCAAGTAATCTGAAGAAAAATGGAAGAAAAAAAATCGTTAAAAATATATGGAATGTTTCTAGATATTCCTTTCACCGCAAAAGTGATGTTGACGGTATCATAAATCAACACAAATCAACATGCATTTGGATTTCAGGGGCCCTTTAATAATTGAAGGGATCGTTGGCAACTGCAACAAAACGAACCCTGCCTACTCGGCCATCCTGACACGGCTTGCGGAGGCATTTGTACGGACAGTCAAATACACTCACAATCAATCACGACACGAAGGCGAGTTCGTCACACACGGTGTCAGGAGTGGGATCCCTAGTTAATGATATTAAGATAGATAAATGTAACTAACACTGCTACCACGATGGCACGCAGAACACCATTGTCGGAGTTTTCACTTTTCTGGAGAGCAAGATCAGTGAAATCAAAGGCTTAATTGCTCAGGTGTCCGAGTCGGTACGCTAACAAACTTGAGTGATACCAACTTCGGTTCCTAGCTCATACTGCTCGCCGATGACACTTCATGGAGGACGCCCTAACCAGTCGTCACAGTCATGCTCACCATTGGTGACACCTCAGCTGTTTGGAAATGCTAACGTATACGGTAAAGTTGTCAGCTCCGCCATTGGCAAAGCAACCTCACCAGCATCAACATCCAACGCAGCAGACGCGTCTATTTCGTACTTGGTGACCGGCCTGTGACATTTGGAGGACAAAGAGATGTAATGTCACACCAATTGGTCTCGAACTCGCACCAACCATAGCCGTCAAACGTCTCGACAATGCGGCAACGACAGGTGACAGAACAAGAATTGTCACAAGTGACAATGGTTCCACCACCTCATCAAGCACCAATATCTTGGTGTATATATTATTCAGTCACTAGACTGGAGCCATCATATTAAACATTTGTGTAAACGCACTATCAGAGAGTTGTATTTGTTAAAGAGAATAAGACATTTTATATCAGTTGAAACGGCTATTACATTCTATAAATCCATCATTCAAAGTAACTTTGATTATTGTGATGTTATATGGTCAAATATTAATCAGAGCTATACTCAGCGTCTTCAAATTCTTCAGAACCGATCTCTTAGAGCAGTGTTGCAGGTGAATTCGAGATATCCAAATAATTTGTTATACTCACAAATTAATGTTAACACACTTGAGATGAGAAGAAATAAACATATGTTGCGCACAATGTATAAAGTCGCTTATAATTTAACCCCTAAATATATAAGTGAAATGTTTGAGTTGAAAATTTTTGATTATGATTTAAGGAATACAACGCTGATATTCAAGTTACCATATTATATCAAAACCTGCTTTAGGCAAAGAAGTTTTAGTTATCAAGGTCCAAAATTATTGAATACATTGCCAACATGCGTAAAACAGGAAACAATTATTAGTGGTTATAGACGGAGTTTAAATTTGTATCTGACACCACAGTGATATTGTACCCATTCCCCATTTTTTTTCCAAGTAACCCGAGCATGTATTCATTTTTTTCTTCTGTAAATATTTTTTCTTTCTTTTTTTGTTTACTTTTGCTCTGATTTGTTTCATCTAATCGTATTTTGCATTTATGTTTCATGTACATGTGTATATGTTTTGAAAAAAAGTATGTCATTTTTACCTCATGATGCACGGACATGAGGAAGAACAGCCGTCTGGCTGAATCATGTGCCGTGTTGAAATAAATAGATGAAATGAAATGAAATGGAAGACCGAACGACAAGCACTCTTTTGCGACGTCCAGAGCACTTACTGCTCTAGGACCAGGGACGTCGTTATGATGTTCAAGGACACAGAACCAACCAGCCAGCCGTCATACCAGCCAGATATGATGGCAAAGGACCGGTGCTGGACTATCTCTGCCATTTTGAAGATGAGGCTCTCCATTTACTTGGTTGCCAGCTTGAAAGGAGCTGCTGTCAAAGTTCTGGCACAGCTGCTAGCAGACGGGGCGTGTACTTAACGTACCAAGCGCCACAAGCGCCACTGTGGACCTGTTTCTTATTCAGAAGTATTCCTGGCAGAACCACGCACCAGGCGACGCAGGCCTAAGGAAAGTTTACAGGAGCTTGGACAGAGCATTCGCGAGCTTACAACCACGGCATATCCCGATTTCGAGGAAGCCGGCCAAGCCAAATTGACTCGATGTCACTTTCTCGATGCATTAGTTGACTGGGACATCCGAATCGGCCTCTTTTTTCCGGACTCAGCCTCGTACGCTCGACGAGGCGCAATCCAAGCTGAATACAGAAGCCTTCCAGCGGATGGAGAGCGACCTTTGGCAGTATAATCAGGTCTTGCTGTCACAGGAGGCAAAACAAAGACAATGTGGCTGATGAGAACAAAGACATTGCTGACACATCCATGGGAGTGTCTGAAAATAACACCACTCTAATGATCGAAGCAGTCAGCAATCTCATTAGGAAAAGAGAGCAGGAGCGCAGCCAGCACCGGTGCCGAGAAACGACTTGGCATTAAAAACTGATGCACTCCCTAAAAGAGCACAGAAAGAAGATGACAACCAGCCTTCTGACAATACGATGGACACATCCAAGGTGGATACGATTCCTCCAAACGTCGGGTGCACACCAGCCAGAGAGGTGCCCGAACCACCTAAACAGCCAGCACCTAGTTCCGGAACTTCACTTCTGTCATCCACGTTCCAGAAGAGACTGCACGTGAAACTGAATGTGAATGGCCAGGAGGTGACGTTTCTGATAGACATTGGTGCATCGCAGTCATACATCTCAGAAGGAATTTACTTCTGAATGAGACCCGAGAGAAAACCACCACTTGAAACAGTGACAAGCATTGTTCGTAAGGCAGACCGATCACAGCTGGAAACAAAAGGGCACGCAACCATCATGGAACTACAGCTTGGCTCCTACTTGTGCCAAGTGGACTTGGTTGTAGCTGACATTATAGCAAATGGAATCTTTGGTCTCGATTTGTTAATTGGTCTGCAAACTACGCTGGACTTCCAGAACATGCAGCTGCATACTCCATGGGTTTCTCTTCCATGCATAAACCAAAAGAGACAGAAATGTACAGCACCGACAACACTGACGTTAACAAAAGGGACAGTGGTAGCCAACCTCACCAGCATTGCTGAGGACGACATGGAGACCAGGCCTCTCGACGAAGGGGCATCTTACATCTAAAGGAGTTCTGTCAATGCAGAATGACAGAGATTTCCCCAGAGAACAATTCATCGGCTTACAAGCTTTAGAGAGACTACTCCGAGGTGTTTTCTACAAGCCCAGCAGATCTAGAACGGAAGGCTACACTTCCAAAATGTGTCAACGTCAGCGCGCCATTCTCGGTCACTGGGAAGGCCACCTGATACTGTACTCCAATCGAGGAGTCGCTCTCCTTTGAGGCGCGTCTGTTCTCCTCGTCTTCGGAGTCATTCTGGCACACCATGCCAGGGTGACATGCGACATCCCTCGTGTTGGCCTGTAAGTCAATAATCCAATAAGTCTATGACAGTCGGACAGCTTCGAACTAAAGAATGTATTTGTCTCATAACGTTGTTATCGACGGTACGTTAAGGTTTGCGACAAAACAAGCGTACCACTTCCTGTAGTGGTACATTTTGTTGCTATTTTTGTTTCTTCATGTGTTCGGCTCTGGGGACGAAGCCTGCATGGGGAGTGTAGCCATGTAACTAAATTCCGAGGAACCGATTTGGTTTTACCATATCGATCACAATTTCTTATAATCGATTGTGCTTGTAGCATAGAAAGTCCGCACTATCGGGGCGATGGACAATCGTTTTAATGTGGTAGTGTATCACTGTATTACGAGTTTAAACGGTTATTGTGGTAACTTGGTGGTTGTCGATAAGTTGTCACCTAAGGATTTGGGAGTGGTTGGCAGTGCGACTTATCGCATATACCCCGTGCCCATGATCCTATCGCCTGAGGATATGGGAGTAGTGGCAATGTGATACGTCACCTACCCCCCGCGCCCATGATCCCAGTTCCAGTCGACGCCGGAGGAAGTGGGAGAAGGTAGTAAGGTGCGATATAGCACTTTACCCCGTGCCCACCAACGATACTTGTGCCACCACATGGTTGTGAAAGGTGTACCACGTTAGCATGACTGAGTTGATAACAGAATTAGATGTACCAATTCAAACACCATTTAAAAGTGACGCTTGGGAGAGACATAATCTAAGTGATGGTGAACCTGGTATACTAAAGTAGTGTGTGCCGCTTGTGTTGGTGAGCTGCTTCTGATACAGCATAATATTATTATTACATGGGAAGTTCATAGACACAGACTATAATAGTCGTTTTAATAATTAAAGGGATCGTTGTCACCAGCAACAAAACGAACCCCGCCTACTCTGCCATCCTGACACAGCTAGCGGAGGCATTTGTACAGACAGTCAAATGCACCTACAATCAATCACAAAACGCGAGTTTGTCACAATATATATATATAGAGAGAGATTTCTCGCAAATGCACTTTTTGTTAACTTTATGCAAATATTTGTAAAATATTCTTTTATAGCTCCCTCCACCCCACCCCGACTCCAACTTCCATAGCACGTGCTCCTCTACATCTTGTTAGGCAGCTACAGATCACAAATTTATTTCAGGGTTGTCACGCTTTCAGGCTATTTGCTTTTCATGTCAACCCGTTCAACGGGTTTGTAAAATATTCTTTTATAGCTCCCTCCACCCCACCCCGACTCCAACTTCCATAGCACGTGCTCCTCTACATCTTGTTAGGCAGCTACAGATCACAAATTTATTTCAGGGTTGTCACGCTTTCAGGCTATTTGCTTTTCATGTCAACCCGTTCAACCCCAGCAAACATTGCACAAGGAAAATGTAAAGTATGCACTGATCATCCATATTAATAAGTCTGCAAGTCTTATGTTGTACATCAATGTCAAAATATTGTTATTTGTTTCATCTTATATTGAGCATAAAGTTTCCTTCAGGAAATGAATTTTCGTTCATGAAATGGCTGCAGAAAACAGTACATGATAATGAAGAAATAGAATTGAAATTATATGAATATATAGGGAACTAAACAAAGAAACCTATTGTCATCTTTTCATTTTGAAGTTTGCTTTGATAAACGTGAACACCCCTCGGCAAACCATACTTATGAACATTAGCAAGACGTTTCATGATTTCAATAAAGTGATATCGTGAACTACGAAATTAAAATGTGCTTTGCCTCCATGGACCTCAGATAACGTGAATGATAATTCACTTTGTACTAATACTGACAGACTGAGAGTAAAGAAATCTTTGTGTGGACCATTACTAGCTATTTATAGGTAATTCAGTGCACGTGTACCTTGCCATGGACATGATGGATATAGTAGAAGTGTCTGTCTATGTTGGTGTGAGACCAAGGTACAAAGATTATTTGAGCAAACACTTACATAAACACATAATCACTGTGAGATAGCCATGAATATCTATAATAAAGTCAATATATATTTTTATGGGAAACACACGACATCCATTCCACGATACCAACACAGAGATAAACTTTGGAATTCATGTTGTCATGCTCGTACAGGTTTAATCTACAACAACTCTATCCGGCTTCAAACTGTACAATAGCTTATCAATTATCCCATGGAAGTCACATCTGTTTTGAGCTACTGAGAATGAGAGCAGAATACGAGTTGAATCCTCAACCGGTATATTATCCCACATTTTTCAAAGGATCGAATACTGTTGGACACTAATAAAGCATTTCCGTTGCTGCAGTTGTGTACATCGAATAGTTTTCCAGAAACAGGTGAGACATATTGCCTTCTGCTTTTATTCTTGTACTTTATATTTCTTGTAGTCATGACTGTAGTCATCAGCCTTCACAGTATACATCTACTACGAATTTATCTGCCATTTCCTTGTAGTAGAGACGTGAGAATCTGTATCACTTGTTCCTCAATTTGAATACTTTCGATCTACTTCAGAAGTATGTATATCATGCACAATTTCATTAACAACATCAACTCCTCTTCATCACTGGGATCTTTAGGCCAGCCATAATATTACTCATGCTCAGTATTTTGTTGTGTTTTCATTCTCTTCATGTTAGTTCCTGACATGTGAGTGCAGTAACTGTAGATAATACATTCGTGCTTTCACTTACTCTTTTATCGATAATTGTTAAAAGGCAACGTTGAATTAAAAAGATTGTATAAAAGTCCTTTTCCTCTTGTATGTTTGGCGCTGCACAATATTAAATCTTTATCTAAAGATATCAAGTGCAAGAATTCATCTCTGAAAATACCTTACATTTTTTTTAGATACGTAAAAACGTAAGAACTTTGAAATGGAGTTTATCTACTTTTTTTTTGCATTCAAACCCTTCATTTTTTCGAATCAAAAAGCCACAGTTATTCCTGTTTTCTTTAGGTAGGCCATAGTTTGTTTTGTGTACAACGTGTGCACGAGACCCATGGCACAAAAAGAGTGAAACAATAGACTTCTTGGAGTGAAATATATGAAATTATGAGCAAAAAGCTCAATCCGATCTAGTAGGGTTCTACATTATCGCCTGTACCCGATGAAGTTTCTTCTTGGAGCCTTTGGATATGTATATACAGCTCATTTCAATGGTGGAAATAAATTTTCGGGTGTTGCTCGTTATTCCGAAGGTTCGTTATTCCGAAGGTTCGTTAATCCGAAAATGAAATAGGGTTCGTAATTCCGATGGTTCGTTGAACCGAAAATGAAATAGATTCCGTAACCAACCTTCAGGCCCCTATTCATATCTAGAAGACACAGTTCCATGCCAGGAAAGGAAATGATTGTACCATTTGTATTAGTAGGATCCAACTCATAAAGATCTAGGTAGAATATTATTGATAAATAAGGAAAGAATCACGAATAAATGAATAAATACTGAATAATGGGGTTAGTAAAGAGAAAGATATGTTAATAGATAGATGGATAAAATAAATAAATGAATAAATGAATAGATAAATTACAAGAATGATTCCCTTTGTGTTCCGAGTTTAAAGGCATTATTAACCTTTTCCAATGAAACAAGAATCTAGCTTTAATGCTTTAAAATAGGTCTAAAATGTGATTAAAGGATAGAAACTAACATTAAAATTTGAATCAGTATAATCGATGTTAGGCATTGTTACATGTTGTTACCATAGTTAAGACAAAGATGCTTCTAAAGTAAACCTTCTGCAGTTATGATCTAATGGTAAAATAGTGATTTCTCCTTATATTTTAGGCTTAATACAAATGTTCATTTGGTAGGAGGTTTTTTATTCAACTGACCTACATATGCATCAAATGGGATGGATATATGCCGCTTGTGTTGGTAAGCTGCTTCTGGTACAACATATTACATGGGTAGTTAACAGACACAGACTAATACTTTTTATAACTGAAGGGATCGTTGTAAACTGCAACAAAATGAACCCCGCCTACTCGGCCATCCTGATACGGCTCGCGGAGGCATTTGTACACACAGTCAAATACACTCACAATCAATCACCAAACGCGAGTTCGTCACATTATATATATATATATATATATATATATATATATATATATATATATATATCATGCAATTGTACTGTTGGTTATAACCTTACGACAATATTTGTAAATCATTCTTTTATGGCTCCCCCACCCCTTCTAGAGCACGTGCTCCTCTACATCTTGTTAGATAGACAGCTACAAATCACAAATTTATTTCAGGGTTGTCACGCTTTCAGGCTATTTGCTCTTCATGTCAACCGGTTCAACCCCATCAACATTGTACAAGGAAAAATGTACAGTTTTTCCTGATCATGCATTTTAATAAGTCTGCATGTCTTATGCTATACGTGTCAAAATATACCCTTTGAATTATAATATATTGAATATTAATTTTACTTCATTAAATTAATTTTCGTTCATAGTTGCAGAATACAGTACATGGAAATGAAGAAATAGAATTGAAATCATATGACTAGAGAACTATGCAAATAAACCTATTGTCATCTTTTCATTTTGAAGTTTACTTTGATAAACGTGAAACACCCCTCGGCAAATTATATTTTTTGGACGATAACGCAAGACGTTTCATGATTTCAATGAACCGATATCGTAAACTACGAAATTACGAAATTAAAATGTGCTTTGCTACCATGGACCTCAGATAACGTGAATGTTGATTCACTTTGTATTAATACTAACAGACTGAGAGTAAATAAATCTTTTTTTTGTGGAACATTACTACTTGTGACCGTGTATCACAAAACAAACAAAAAGTCGCACCCCTTGATTTTAAATGAGGACTCGAGAAAGGTGAAACTTGTCAACCAAGTCCATTCCGAGTTTTTCATATTTCCTGAAAGAGCTATTCATCTACATTATTCTTGAGTTTGGGATCATAAATTGAATTGGAAAGTGGGTTTTCAGCAGTTTTTCTACAACCTCTTTTTTTTTGGTAGAGTAGTGTGATCAGATTTTTCACTCTTCACTTTCAACTCTAATAACTTTTGAAAAGATGATGCTACTGCTTTGAAATTTTACATTTATCATGGACAAAATGTGTTAATAGAGCCTTCTCAATTTCAGCTTAATCTGATATCCCTTTATTGTTGCTGCTACAGTAGTTAACATCATGTTTTTTGTTCCATTCGTGGCACAGATAGCGCGACTTTCCATAGCACTTGAATACACCTTGTACTTCCTCTTTTCTCAGTTCAAACTTTTCCAGAGTGTGGGCTTTCTTTCGAATATCTATATAGGTTAGTAGAATCTATTTGAATTTAGTTATACATCATTCAAAAGCTTAGAGTCTATTCTGTCAGACTCTGCCCCTCACTAAAAAGCCATGTCTGGCGACCTTTTATTGGTTTTGTGGTGCAGGGTCATATTTATAGGTAATTCAGTGCACGTGCACTTTGACATGGATAGGCCAGGGAGTCTCGCCTCCCTGGATAGGCCTATAGAAGAAGTGTCTGTCTATGTTGGTGAAAGGCCAAGGTACAAAGATTATTTGAGCAAACACTTACATAGACACAAAGTCAACATGAAAATATGAATCACCATGAATATCATAATAACGCCACTATAATGGGAAAAATACAACATGACGATACCACCACAGAGATAGACTTTGGGGTTCATGTTATCATGCTCGTACAAGTTTAATCTACACTATCCGGCTTCAAACTGTACAATAGCTTATCAATTATCCCATGAAAGTCACATCTGTTTTGAGCTACTGAGAATGAGAGCAGTATATGAGTTGAATCCTCAACTGGTATATTATCCCACATTTTTCAACCTATCAAAGACTGCTGGAGACTAATCAACCTTTTTCGTTGCTGCAGTTGTGTACATCGAATAGGTTTCCAGAAACAGGTGAGACATATTGCCTTCTGCGTTTATTCATGTACTATTTCTTGTAGTCATGACTGTATAGTCATCAACCTTCATAGTATACATCTACTACGAATTTATCTGCCATTTCCTTGTATTAGAGACGTGAGAATCTGTATCACTGTTTACTGACACTGAATACTTTTAGATTTACTTCAGAAGTATGTACTGTATATCATGCACAATTTCGTCAACAACATCGACTCCTCTTCATCACTGGGATCTTTAGGCCAGCCATAACACTGATTATGCTCAGGATGTTGTGATGTTATTCTATTCATATTGTTTTCCGAAATGAAGTGTAGTAACTGGACATAATCAACAAATCATGTTTTCACTAACTCTTTTCTCGTAAATTGTTATGAGGCAACATTGGATAAAAAGGAATGTATACTATTGTCATTTTCCTTTAGTATGTTATACACAGTACAATATAAAATCAATATCTAAAGATATCAAATGCAAAATTTCAACTTCCTTATCTGCAGTTTTTTCATGTCCGATTCTGCTGTGAAACAAAGAAAATGAGCAAAATCCTTGGATCATTCTGATAATACCTTACATAAGTTTATGTACAGAATTGTTAAAAGATGGTTTATTTCTATTTGATGATGACATTTTAGAACTTTGAAAATTGCGTTTATCTCCTTTTTTTTTGGTGGAAATGAATAACACTAGCCTTTCTTGGAACTAAATTTTAGCTTTTAATAATGAACTTCCAGGTCTTGACCCTTAGTCAAATCTACAGTAGGGACATATAACAACCATAATTACTACATAAATGACTGTGCAATTCACGACAGCCTGACAGCAAACAGGGAAAGTACGTGAAATATATACGTTGACAAGACCTTTATAGCATAGAAATATTCATTCATCAGTACATTAATAATTCAAAAGGCTATTGATCTATGTGTGTCTATGAATAACAACATTATTGTTAAGCTTTATGATAAGAGTGACAATAATGCTACAATATTGCTATACGAGTGCCTATTCCAGAATAACATGAGACGAACAACAGTCGGGCCCCTATTCAAATCTAGAAGGCACAGTTCCATGCCAGGAAAGGATATGATTGTACTATTCATATTGGTAGGATCCAACACACCAAAAAAAAAAAAAAATGGTTTGGTGGAAAAGATAAGGAAAGAATCACAAATAAAATGAATAAATACACAATTGAATGATGGGATAAGTAATTACAGAGATAGAGAAAAGATATAAGTAAATACAGAGATAGATCGATAAATAAATGACTAAATAGATATAGAAATAATCAAATTACAAGAATGATTCCATTTGTGTCCTGAGTTTTAAGGCATTATTTACCTTTGCGATGAACAAAAACCCAGCTATATGTTAAATGTTGGTAAATATATACAAAATGTGAACAACAGTTATGATAAACATGTTTCGAAACTAAACCGTCTGCAGTTATGGTTTAACAGTAAAACAGTGATACCTCATTGTATTTTAAGCTTTATTACGATTTTTTTTTTCATTTGGTCAATGGTAGGATGTGTGAGATACAACTGACCTTTATACATTATACGCTTCGAATGTGATATCTCAATCATTTCTTATGTCACAGCTCCAAATGGTAAACAATACCTTTAAATGTTCCGTTGAAGATATCAGAACTCTTTAAATCCACTTGTGACAGGAGTACGGCATGGACCTGTAAATCAACATGCTTCGATTGTTCGACGTTGTAGCTCTACTAGCAGCAGTCTTATCACTCTCAGGTACGTGCAAAATATACTAGTGGTAATGAGATTTCATGCTTTCAAGATTATCTTTCAGATAGAAAACAATATACTGATTTGTGTAACATTTAATGGCACAGAATCACGATTTCTCTCAATTAGTAGCGGAGTTCCACAAGGCTCAATTTTTGGGCCTCTTCTTCTTCTATTGTACGTCAATGATATATCTAATGCGTCACCTCTATTATCATTTAGTTTGTTTTGCTGATTACACGAACATTATGATCAATCAGAAAATAACTCGGAAATATCATTTAATACAGTATATCTGGAATTACCGAAAGTTTCTGAATGGTTTAGGTGAAATAGATTATCCCTGAATATAGGTTTAACTAATTTTTTACATGTCACGCATTATAACATTAGATCGGTTGGTACTCCTGTAAACATTAAAATTCACGAGTTATTTATTCAACAGAAACAATATTCCGTGTTGGTTTTTTTTTTTGCGTAGTCATTGATGAGAATTTCAGCTGTAATGCTCCTACACGTTTATTAATCGTTAGGTGTCGGAATCATCTCTAACTGAAGTTTATTCTATCCTTAAAAGGATCGTATAGTTTTGGTTGAGACTTAATTTCAGGTTTCTAGCATTTTTTTTTTTGTGAGATAATGAGAAACCTCTTATGAAATATGAAAGAGAATGTAATTCTATAGATATGAGGAATCCAACGTTTATTTGATGAAATTTGGTTTTGAAATGACTGAGATATCCAAAAAGGAGCGATTCTACAGTGTGGGACCCACACTTTATTACGATCGCTTGGTTTTACTTTGTTTTTGGATGATTCAGTCATTTCAAACCATCATCAAATAAACTTGAATTCCTCTTAAAACGGTATGCTCTGTTATCATTTCATAAGCGTTTTCTTGGTATCTCGCAACAGGGGCGTCATCAGCTTTTTTTCAAGGGGGGTGCGTTTTGAACCTAATGTAACGATATATATATATATTTTTTTTTTCGTTGGACAGACATTTGGAATATAGGAAGCTCTCAATCACTAGACTTTTACTGTTGTTGAGGGAAACCAAGCGGGGAAAGGGCGCCGGCGTACCTAGGATTTCATTTCTTTTTGTTTTCTTTGTTTGTTTGTTTGTTTGTTTTTGTGTTTGTTTGTTTGTTGTTGGTTTGTTTTTTTTTGTTTTGTTTTGTTGTTTTTTTTTTGTTTTTTTTTTTTTGGGGGGGGGGGGGTTAGTATGCGAGGGAGAGAGCGGGGGGGGGGAGGGTGTGGAGGTGGCTGTTGTTTCCCCCCCCCCCCCTCCCACGGTGAGAACTTTTTGCATTTTTTTTTTGGCGTGTTTTTATCGACTTGAAACAGTCCCACTTGTTTAAGGTAGCAGTACATTTTGATGGAATTTGTTGTTGAACAATGTGCCTATAAACTATATCATTTCAATAAACTTCTTGTATTGATTCTTACACTGATGTCATGAATGCGACCGAGCCCGAGCAAGCGGAGAGAGCGAGGGGGGATTTGATGCATGTTTTGCTTGTTTCATCGACTTGAAACAGTCCCACTTGTCTAAAGTTAAGCAGTGTGATGTAGATTATAAAGGGGGGGGGGGGGGTAATAAAGGGGGGAGGGCGCACCGGGCGCAACTGCCGGCAATTACTGGCAGCAACACCAGAAGAAAGGCATAATAATTAAATGCGAGCGAGCTTGAATATTTTGACATTTTGTACAGTAAAAAAAAAACAAAAAAAAACTGCCGTTTGTTGCTATATTTTTTCGCTTTGGAATTTAAGGGGGGCGCATCGGGCGCAACTCCTAGCAATTACTGGCAGCAATATCAGGAGAGCATAACGATTACATGCGAGCGAGCGGAGCGAGCGAGCTTGAAAATTTTACATTTTACAGTCCAAAAGCTGCAGTTCTTAGCGATATTTTTTCGCTTTGGAAATCAAGGGAGGGGGGCGCACCGGGCGGAACTGCTGGCAGTTACTGGCAGCAACATCAGGTGAATTGCATAACGATTCAATGCGAGCGAGAGAAGAGAGCGAGCTTGAAAATTTTACATTTTACAGTCCAAAAACTGCCGTTCTTAGCCATATTTTTTCGCTTTGGAAATTAAGGGAGGGGGCGCACCGGGCGCAACTGCAGACAATCAGGGGAATTGCATAAAGATTAAATGCGAGCGAGCTTGAAAATTGTGACATTTTACAGTCCAAAAACTGCCGTTTGTAGCTATATTTTTTTATTTATTTTTTTTTTTTTGCAGTAAAGGGGGGGGGGGGGGGCGCACCCGATGGAACTGCCGGCAATTACTGGCAGCAACTTCAGGAGAATGGCATTACGGTGCGCCCCTCCCCCTGGATCCGTCACTGGTAGTCAAGGGTGTCGTTTATGTTCATGACTGGGGGAGGTATGACCAGCGAGGTGGCGTCGAAGTGACCAAGCATGGGAAGGATGTCCAAAATCTATCTAAATAGTAAACACTGTATAGAATACACTTGTACTAGTAAATATGTATTAAATCAGTGCTGCCAGAACCAGGGGTGCGAATTGCTTTTGCCCACGATTTTTTTTTTGTTTTTTTTTTTCTTTGTCCCCGATGCAAAATTAAAAAAAAAAAAGAAACAGATAGAAAATAATAATTATTTAGGGTCCGGCGTTGAGGTCGCTCGCAGACTGAATTTTTTTTTTTTTTTTTTTTTTTTTTTTTAGGGTCTGAAGGGGGGTGCGTTCGCACCCAACGCACCCCCCCCCCCTGGTGACGCCCATGCGCAAAATGTTAAAAGCCCAATTCTCATCTCCACCAATACTATATCATTCCTTTAAGCACTACATTCTGTTAGATAATGTTATGGTATTACTATTTATATCTAATCGCAACATTCTTTGGGCTAATTGTGATAAAACTAACATTAATCCTATTTTGCAATTATTACAAATAATGAGCAATCCGCATTTGTAGAGGAACATCTTTTGCCAATACGGATCCATTGTCTCATAAGCTGAAAACGTTAAAAGTGACTGGCATAACTTTTTTTTCGAGTTGCAGTTTTTATATGTAAATATATAAACAAACATCTTACCTGACTTAATCTTTTGATTTTTTTATACTTTTAATAGCAGTATTCACTTATAAAAAAGGTTAATGCCAGAATCCCCCTTCAAATCCAAAATTGTTAGTACATGTATAACACATAAACCTATATGACATTAGAAAATGTGTTAGAAATATCTTCTAGTCGATTCTCACTAAAGGTAAATGAAAAGACATTTACAATCATTGTACGATGTATAGTGATTGCCGAATTTCTCTGTTATTCCATGACAGAGTTTTAAAGTTTCCTGCTTTATTTCCTTTGGATAGTCGTATTTTCTGATGTGTCATATCATTTTGATTTTGATTTTGATTTACATTACATGACTCGTGTCCATACACGATATGCTTACTTAAACATTATGTACATTATTTTCCTATATGCAAGATAATCTACAGATTTTTTTTCTAGAAAGCATACAAAAAACAAAGCTGCACTTGCACACTGCACCTTAAATCACCTTTGCACTAATGCAATTAATTTAATTGCAGCACTGTTTGATAGTTCTTTTTCTTAGGGATTCTAACCTATTAAGAAATCAGAAATAAGAATCAGTTGCACATTCGGTCTTTGAACCCGCCTGCATAAAATAATAAACATGGCTAAATTCAGGTGATTATCTTATTCCTTTTCCTTGCTATTTCTCCCTATTCTATAACACTAACGAGTTATATAGTCCACTAGCCGGTCACTTTTCTGAAGTGAACACAGTCCAAGAGCTTGGCATAAAGTGAAATATAGGCCCAAAGTGCTCCACAGTTCACGAGCTACACACTATACACACTGGAAGTTTAAGTCTCATGACACTAGGCAAAATAATGATTAGTTCCCCGAGTTTGACACTAGCCAAAAACTCTTACGAGCTCGACATTACATTGTGGATTTAAAATACAGTATTTGTATAGTGTCGGAATCGTGGAACTTTCCATGCCTATAGTATTGAGCTATATAGTGGACCTTTATTTACCTCGTGTCGAGCTCACAGGTCTTTTTCTACCATTTATTGAATGTTTATATATTTATGTGTTATGCACTGTTTATGGCAAATGGGATTAGCAGTAGTTGTTGAATTGCTCAGAATTTAACATCAAAATATTGTGAAGTGCAGTCATTTCAACTGTAACAAACTACACAACAATGTAAAAATAAGCATTATGAAATTGAATAAGATGGCAGACTGTCGTATTGATTAACAAATGTCTATTATTATGCTTAATGATACAATGTATATAGCTGTGGGGTGTTTTTGTGTGTGTGTGTGTGTGCTATATCAAGCCTGCAGGTAGATCGAGAGCAGTTGTTGAATATCTCGTCAAATCCCAGTGTTACCCATCTTTTGTGCTTCTTATTATTCATCAAACTTATACAGTTGCATACCCAGTCGAGGAAATTGTGGTTACCACTGAACCAGAAGTGAAACTACAACAAGGTTTGCCCGGATCGGTGCCATGCTCGGTGACCCGGAAGGTATCCGTAGTCTTCTGGAAGAAAGGAGACACAATCGACACTGCCACCACTGTTGTCATATTGGATACCTTTTACAACAATGGAGAAATCAGCGGTCCAGGTTTTGAAGATGGGGAGTTCACAGTCGCCTCAAATTATTCCCTCATCTTTACTACCGCACGATCGGAAGACTCTGGGAGATACTTCTGTGAGGTGTATGATGACGAAACAGGAGTCCTGTACAGGAATTATTCAGATGTGACGGTATTCGGTAATTAATCTTTAAGAGTGAATTATTGTCCACATCCACACTACAATGCAAGAATGGAATTAATTCGACCAAACTAAGTAAAAAATATTTTAAAGAGATCAGTTGGATATGCACACGTTTAGACAATGTTTTTTACAAAAAGTGAAAAGCCTAATATTTTCATCTTACATACGTCCATCGTGTATTTTTATCCCTTAGTAAAATATCGAGATATGGAAATTGTCAGAAGTCATGTTATTATTACAATATTGTTTCCACTTTCATCTTTAGTTTACAAAGTTTGCATAAAAAACGATTACTCCTTGTCTTTGAAACTTTATATGCGATCTAATATTCTTAGTAGAGATAAGACCCCATACAATATTACAATAATTAATATGTGGTGAATCAAAGCATGATATAACATATTAAAAACATTTTTAGGAAGATGCTGTAATGTACAAGTATTCAAAACCTCTCTATTCTTTTTGAAATTCATGAAATTCTTCCGTCGAGATGTTTTTCATTGCAAGTGATTGACAAATTGCCCTACATCGACGTGAATAAGCAATGACTTGATCAGTGTTTGAGTAGAAGTCATGACGAAAAATCATGGGCGTACATACTCTCTATACTTTATAATACTGGTTATTTCATCACTACGATAATTCTAGGATATTCTTTCATCTTAAAGACTCCCCGAAATTTTGTACTTACAACCCTATAAATGTCATATTCTTAAGATATAGTTGCAGATTATGGTCTGTTATAATTCGCGTACTAAAAGAAATATAGGCCTAATGATTTTTATCTACATTCTAAATCAACTCATCAGTTTCCATCCGATCACTAAACGAAATATTATGCAACCGACTATTAACAATTTCAAATAATTTATTTGGATCTAAGCTCTTACAAAATACTATGTTGTCATCTGCAAATAAGATATAACTTACGTGTTGAGTTGACAACGGCAATTAAATCGTTGATAAATGTGACCGTGCACCTCAAAACGAACATAAAGTTGCACACACTGATTTTGCGTGAGGACTGAAAATAGGTGAAATGGGTCAACCTAGCCGAACTTGACTTTTTCATATTTTCTGAAAGAGCGGATCTTCTTTTACATTATGCAAAAAAATGGTATCATAAAACAGGCAGGAAAGTGTGTTTTTTTAGCAGTTTATCTCGAACATTTTTGGTAGAATAGTGTGATTAGGTATGTCTTTAGAATCCCTTTTTCATTTCTGAAAAACCTTGTCCACACTCTTCACTTTCAACTCTAATAACTTTCGAAAGGATCGTGCTACTGCTTTGAAAGTTGGCATTAATTATGGACAGAATGTTTTCATGAGGCATGCTTAATTTCACCTTAATCTAATAATCCCTTCATTGTTGTTACTCTGGTGGTTTACTTCCTGTTTTTTGTCCCATTCATCGCACAGCCAGCACGGTTTGGTAAAGATTAAGCGCTTGAATAGACACTGTACTTCAGAGCCTCTTTTCTCAGTTCACACTTTTCCTGAGTTTGTGCTTTTTTTCCAATATTTAGATAGGTTAAGAGAGTCCATTTGATTTGAGTTATACATCATTTTAAAGCTTAAATTCTGCCCTTTCAGAATATGGTCTTTACTAAAAATTCATGTCTCTGGCGACTTTTTGTTTGTTTTGAGGTGCAGGGTCACAAATATAGTGGGCCTAAAATCCACCCGTGTGGCTCAATACAATTCATTGTTCTGATATCACATTCACCTTTTATTAACTACTAAATACAATCAATTGTTGACTACAATACATAATATAATTTTTGTTGTGAAATGAAATGATATATAACATTAAAGTGTTTGATAACATTTAAAGACAGCGAGACAATTTTCCCGTAGTGGTAGTCTGGCTATTTTTTTTTTTTCTCAGTAATGTAGATTAATTTTGAATAGAATTCATATGTATAAATAGAGTAATGTCAGCAATCCAAAACTCCCAACGTCTCTGTCTTGATGTAAAAAAACCTGTTTTCAAGTAACCTCTTAACCTCTGCCTACCTTCACCAATGTTGCTGTTATATGACATCGATTGAGATCATGACAGTTTGCTTCAAATATCGATGTGCAGCGTGCTGATATAGGGACACCATACTCATAGTTGGAAAATAAACATGGACTAATGATACTCCTTAAACATCTCTTGCGGACGCACATTAATCCTATTCTTACTCAGATCCACCAGTCATCACGGATAAAAGACGTGTTGTGGCGTACGGTGACCAGGCGATTCTCAGGTGTCGATATGAGGGGGCAGTTTACGCAGTCTACTGGCTAAAAGGGGATACCTACACGGACGCAGACAGGCTTGTGGTACTTGACCTGTACTATGAGATAGGAGAGCGAAAAGGTCCTGGGTACGACCAGGGTTGGTATAACATATCCGACGACCACTCTCTTGTCATCAGCTCAACAAGAATAAGAGATAGTGGAAAATATTTTTGTGTTGTGTCAGACCTAGCAACCGGTAGACTTCTCATCAACTCGACGTTCGTTGACGTTGTTGGTAAGTTCTTACGTGCAATCTGTATGATATGACGAATGGGAATTATCAATGGGGTCATACCACGAGACCGCCACCCACGAGTCATACGGTCCATGAGACCGACATCAAAAATAGGTACATGAGTCATACAGCCCATGAGTTGTACAGCTCACGAGCCATACACCCCATGAGTTTGACACTACGCAATAAGGCTCACTAGCCAAGCAGTGTGCAATAAGGCTCACAAGACCGACACTGACACTAGGCAAAGAAGGCTCACGAGATCAACAGGATGAACAGCACCATCTACATGTTAATTACAAATATTATGTAACTGTATAGGGTGTTCCATGAAGGGAAAACTACATCCTGGCGGGTGTGATTTTCCTACCGCTATCGAGAGAGAGAGAGAGAGAGATTGTAACTAATTGAACAGCACAATGCAATCAACGACATCAAGTATGTATTTCTATACGTGTGGTTTTTAGGGGGCAGTTCCGTCACGTTAAGAGGAGGGACATTGTTACCAAGTTGTTTTTTATTGTCTTCATTGGACCCCCCCCCCCAAAAAAAAGAAAGAAATGAATAAATAGATTTATGAAAAAATGATAGAGCACAAGAACCGTGTATGGTTTGATCTCAGATTCCATCGTGCTATTTCAAATAAGTTTTCCCTATTTGCAGCTAGGACAGGGTGTACTACTAATTCTTCCCCTTTTCTTTCACGCTTCACAACTTAAGTAGGCCTTATAAGATATCCTGGCCGTCTATTTATTAAATACCCACCGGCTTAGAGTTAAATTTGTAACTTTGTCTGTAACTACAATGTATGATATTCAACGGATGAAAACCTTTTATATCGCAGAAATATACCTCGTCCTCAAAACGGTACATTTTTACATGAAATAAAATAGCTGTTTTCATGGCTGTATCTCCTTTTTCCGAATCCTTAACAGCACCTTGATATTATAGATGATAGATGATTACTTTATTTTCAGTGAAGTTATACTATTCAACACCTTTGCAGATGACTACTCCCCCTCCATATCACGAAAAGCATGGTGTGCACTGCAACATTGACCTTTTTTTATACATTCTTGTAAACTCCATTTTACAGCTGGGTATTTTTTCTAGTTGGTTGATCTGAATGTCCACAACATTTTGTTTTATTTTTTTCTAAGTAGGTGTATACCGGCATGTATTTTGTGGAAGGGTGTTTGGGCATTTTCGAAATTAATGGGGAAAGATATTATGCACACTTTTACTGAATTTTGTTAATTTTTTTTCACAAATACTCACACGCGCAAACACAATTAAAGATCTTGAACCTTTCAGGGGGTGAGGGAGAGCAATTGACAGGGTAGTACCCCATCAGCAATTCTCCTTTTCCATCTTATATCTTCAATCCTTATGCAATTATCTGGACACCCTATGGTCTGAAGGTGGGCAGGCGCTGTTCATCCTGTCGGTCTCGTGGGCCTTCTTTGCCTAGTGTCGGTCTCGTGAGCCTCTTTTGCCTATCGTGTCGGTCTCGTGAGCCTTTTGTGCGTAGTGCCGAACTCATGGGCTTATTTTACTTGATGTCGAACTCATGGGCTGTATAACTACCGGGCTGTATGACTTGTGAGCTGTATGACTCATGGGCTGTATGACTTGTGAGCTGTATGACTCGTGGATGTTGGTCTCGTGACGTGCATTCTTATTAACATGACAATGATTCAATGATGATTCAATCTTTTATAGTGTCACATCATGATTGCTTTATCACTGAGCATGATACCTATTATAATTTTTGAATTATTTGTACTCGTAGTTGATTTACATGTCTGTTTCTCTTGTTGATATTGTAAAGCGCTCGGATACATTTTGGTTTTGAGCGCTATATATATGTTTTTATATCATTATCATATAGTCAATATTATCATTTCTACCCAAGGAATCATTTCGAAACAAATAAATCATTGTTCATATTCAGGTCTGGTATATATAGCATAAGATTCTAATTTTCAGCCAAATTTGAATGTTGATTTTATTCTATATAATAACCCTCTGAATACCATGTTGATCAAAGTGAATTGAAGGGTGACCGGTGAGTTTCCCTGAAATAGAGTGGTTGGTTTAAACATTAATCATAAGATGGAAAATAGCAAACCTTACTTCAGCTCACTTGTAGTGGTAGGTATACAGGATACAGGATTGTGAACTGTAATGCCAAACAATCATTTGGGTTTTCGGTTGTATGTTTGTAGACATATGAAACAAATTGCTCTACATGAAAAGGGATAGGTAAGTGTTTAAAAAAAAGTGTTAAAAAATGTTCATATACCTTTTCAATGCCAAATCACATGTTAATAATCATAATGATCTGGATGTCAATCCGTCCTTTCTTGTTACTTAAGCATTTGCCGATGAGCTCAGTCCGATTGCAGTCGAAAATTGCCGAAAAAATGGTACTGACAGATGTGTGTATTACATCGCCCCATCCGAATCAACGATTCAGCTGAAATGCAAAGTGGTTGGTGTGCGGCCAGCAGTGAACTTGACATGGATCGACGCCTTCACCGGTGAAGTGCTACCAGCGGGGAAAACCAACAGGACGCTGGACTGGGAGACGGGACTCATATCTGTGTACCGAGTTACCCAAGTAAGAAGCAACATGTCACTGGGATTTACACAATACTTTCTTTGTATGTTTATGCCAATTATTCTTTATTAGCCCTTTTTTCATCTCATAACAATTATAAAGACAACACATTAATGAATGAGATAAGTTATATATTACTTTTGTAGGCTATTACCACACACACGAGAAAGCTTCCCTATCGACATTCCAATATAATTATAGTTGAACTATCTTCACCAGCGCCTGCAAATGTAATAATCACGGTAGACAGGTTTCATCTTTATCGATGAAAATAATTAAACCAGTGACCTCTACCCAACAATGTTGTGTAGAAATCTAAACTATGCTTCGAACATGATTTATTTTAACATTTGTTGCCGCTGTAGATTTCTGGATCAGATTTCGATCAGGACTGGATATGCCAAGCGAATGGAAAAGCAGTAAGAGGGACTTCCCGTCTGACCGTTTTACTGAAAAGGGAGCCTCAAGGTATTTACGAGTAAACTAGCATATTAAATTGTAGTTTTTGAAAGCTGTCAAAACCAAACGTTTGTGCTTTTCAATCATTCCAAGTTGTGAGGTAATAAATGTGATCCAGATCAAGAAAACATGTGAGGCCTTGAAACTTCATCTGTCGTTTTATATTTGATTAAGATAACTACACGTTTGTTGTCCCATAGTTACAATGCAATCGAGTCAATCTATTTCGAAGAGAGATGAGTAAGGGTTTTACGTTGCCATTTCAATTAGATAGATTACTACCACCATTTTGTTTCTTTAGATTTTATTTTTGAGTTGAAAGGCAATTTAAGCATAGACTGATATTTCATTTGGTTTCCAAACATTTCTTTTTTCAAGACAACCCATGATTTGTCGTTAATTCAGTCACACACCTATACACCTGGGCGCCTGGGTTGAGAGCGACATTGTGGATAATACGCGTCTTTTACAAGAAGGAGCGCACGAAATAGGATTCGAATTCAAGACCTTCTGCTTGAAAGCTTATCACAGGGACCTTTCATTCCATGTTCTACAATCTTGCTCTTTTTTGTTGGGGGGGGGGGCTTAAAAATGTAGTGATGTTGACAAAACATTGAAAATTTCTATCAACTCGAGCGTTCAGCGGGAGACACAAAAGTAAGTTAAAACGATAATGCATTTTAATAACAGTATCAGCGGAAATCACAACTTTGCAGTAAATGATATCATGGTCTATTATTAAACAACGCGCCCACCCGTGCGAACCGGGTTCTTAGCCACATGCACACAAAATTGCAATTTTTATCGGTAAAAAAAATGTCTCTAAGATCCCCTCTACAAGTTGTCATATCTAACTCAAAATGTTAACGTATCAACAATATCTAGAAGAGAAAAAAGTGTATATTTTTAAAATTCATGTCAGAAACGAACTAGAGATTTATAACGCGCAGATGGGAGATTGTTGGATCCCTTTGTCAATTAAACAATATTTCTATTTTTTGTGTGTATGTGTGCATGTTTTACTTTGTCAGAGATCAAATAACTTTTTGAACAAATGATTTTCCTTTTTCGCTGTTTTATATCGATCTTCTTGTGAAAGTAAACTGAGCTTAGCTTCACGTTTTTACGTATATAACTATGTCACTGCTATTTTATCAGCTTCGTCCATAGTTTTCGTTTCTATTACTAATTATATGACTGCTTCCTTATAGGAGATCCAAGTTCGCATGGTCGGAGTTCCACGCCGGCTCTCGTAGCAACTTTAGTGATGCTCGTATTGATGGGACTGACTTCTGTGACGGTTATAGGCTTGTTCCTTTGGAAAAGTAAGTTAGGAATCATACGGCTAAGATAAATTCAGTCATAATTGCCTCCATAATTATTGTGGATAAAGGAAAGATCCTTGCGATGTTGTTAGAAGCGGAAATTCAATCGGGCGCCGCACAGTGGCGACCATCACTGGTTCGTCTGTTTACTGATTTTGTCTGTTTAAAACTGGTTTTATGTTTTATTCGTGTCAACCGGACGACAAAGATGTTGTACACATCCCTAAGAACAGTCATGGCGCTTTTTGTGACACTTCTGGTCCTTGGAACCATGTTTATGACCACTTTGACCTTGGAATTGGATCCACAACCTGCCAGTCTGATATACACACGGACCGAGCTGCTCAACCTTCGCTGCGCTACGGCGGACAACCTACCTACTGGGTATAAGGACTTCCCGCGTGATATCAAACCACGTAAGCGAGGTAAGCGGGGCGGGATCAGGACACGGATCAGGAAAAGGGGTACAAAGACACCCCTTCCCACGATTATTCTTGGAAATGTACGTTCATTACCTAACAAGATGGAGGAACTTGAAACATTAACTAGGTATATGAATGAATATAGAGATTCTAGTCTCTTAGCTTTCACTGAAACTTGGTTGAACGATAGTATTCCTGACAGCGCCGTTGAAATCCCCCATTTCCACCTCGTGAGAGGGGATAGGACTGAGGAGTCAGGGAAAAAGAGAGGAGGGGGTGTGTGTTTGTACATCAACAAGAAATGGTGTCAAAATTGGTCATTGAAATATACTGTATGTAAGCCAGATATTGAACTCATCACTGTAGGATTACGGCCCTTCTATCTCCCCCGTGAGTTTCCACAGATCTTTGTAACAGTAGTGTACATACAACCACGAGCTGATGTTACTGTAGCGAGCGAATGCTTAGCGGAAAAAGTACAACAACTGGCATCTGGGTCCCCCGATGCCCCCATTCTCATCATGGGCGACTTCAATCAGTGTCGCCTGAAAAATGTATTGCCAACCTACGACCAGTATGTTACAATTCCAACAAGGGGCAACAACACACTCGATTTGTGTTACGGGAATGTGAAGAATGCATATACCGCTAAACCATGTCACCAGCTGGGGAAATCTGATCATCTTAACGTACAACTATTGCCGACCTATAAACCGAGACTGAAACGCTGCAGACCGGTTACCAAGCAACGATATGCCTGGACAGATGATGCTACTGAGAAACTCCGTGCTTCGCTTGACTGCACGGATTGGGATGTATTGTTCGACTCAGCCGATTCACTGGAAGAGGCCACGGACATAATCTCCAGCTACATTAAGTTCAACGTTGATGCCATCGTGCCCCGAAAGATTTTTAAGGTTTACCCAAATAATAAGCTCTGGGTAACAAAGGAACTTCGGGACCTGTTAAAGGAAAAGAATGCTGCACTAACAGGAGGTGATAAAACACGTGTAAAGGTGCTGCAAAAAGACATAAAAAGACAGATTGATAAGTGTAAGCTGTCATATAAAGAGAAGCTGGAAAGAAATTTCAGTGAAAATAACCCGGCTTCTGCATGGAGAACAATGGACATGATCACAGGGTATAAACAGAAGTCGGCTACCGTGGACTTCGAGGTCACACAGATTTTTGTAGATGATTTAAATGACTTCTATTGCAGATTTGAGGTGGACTTCACCCTGCAGAATGAGGCTATCGTTTGTAGTTTAAGAAATGCACTAACTGAAATGGGTTCTGAAAACTATGTAAACCTCACTGAACACGAGGTTAGGGTTGTGCTTGGTTCAGTGCGTCCTAATAAGGCCCCTGGGCCTGATGGTACAACACTATCAGCAACAAAATCCTTGCTCTATGTAAGAGTCAACTATCGGGTATCTTAACTAAGATATTCCAATGTTCATTAGACCATGGATCTATTCCCCGCCTATGGAAGATGTCATTAATCAAATCCATCCCAAAGAAAAAGAAGGCATCGGAGTTTAATGACTTCAGACCGATCTCACTTACCTGTAGCGTAATGAAGTGCTTTGAGAAGGTAGTACTAAAACATCTTCTTAACTACTCTTCCTCTCAAATCGATCCCATGCAGTTCGCATACAGAAGTAAGAGGGGCGTCGAAGATGCAGTTTTAACATACTTGCACAAAATGTACTCCCACTTGGACAAAACTAAGACGTATGTAAGATCTACCTTTGTTGACTTTTCTAGTGCATTTAATACTATTGTAACTCACCTTTTGACACAAAAATTGATTTCTTTTAATGTGCACCCTCAAATCATCCTATGGATCCAAGATTTCCTCAGTAACCGACCTCAGAAGGTTATAATGGGTAATGTTCAATCTAGTATGAAAATTCTGAACACAGGAGCACCGCAAGGATGCGTCCTGTCCCCAGTACTTTTTTCATTGTACACCAGTGACTGTCGATGTTCGTCAAATCAGTGTAGCATCATAAAATACGCAGATGATACTGTCATCACAGGTTATCTTGCATCTGATGACATTGAAGCATACACCAGCATAGTTGAAAGTTTTGTAAAATGGTGTGATGATCATTTCCTACTGTTAAATGTGTCAAAAACAAAGGAGTTGATCATAGATCACAGACGTAATGCTACAGAGCATACACTCTAAAAAATTCGGGGTTAAAAATGACCCCGAACGGGATTGAAAATGACCCCGCATACTTGGTCAACTATGCACTAACCCCGTGCGGGGTCACTTTAACCCCGCATTGCGGGGTCACCCGAAATGACCCTGCAGCGGGGTTAAAATTTACCTCCGGCGGGGTTGAAATTCAACCCCGTTGCGGGGTCATTTCTAGATGACCCCGAACGATTTCGGGGTCATTTCAAAATGACCCCGCATGATTGCGGGGTCATTTCAAAAATAACCCCGCATGACTTGCGGGGTCATTAATCCGACCTTTTATGGGCAGCCAAAAATGACGAATTATTTTCACAAATGTCAAATTTTCACATCAAATTTATAAACAGATTAACATGAATCTAATTTTTTTTCTACCCAGAGCAAAATGTAAAGTGGGCCTACATATCAACATGATACGGCATTCCTTGATCATTAAAAAGAAAGAAAAGAAAATGAAAGCGTACATTTAGAGTCTACCAAGCAGTCTTGAAGAATCATCGATCACTGGCGTAATTTGTATGCTTTGTATTGATCAATAATACCAAAATATCAGAATCAGCTCTGCAATGATTCCTTTCTGCTTAAGCAGATTTTGGAGAAAGTGGGCGTGTGTCAAAAGATGTTAAGATTATAGATATGACTTGTAATCGTCGATAATGATTATGAATAGATATAAGTTCATCAGTTTTCCTGGGATTAGAAAAACGATTTTAACTTAGTATAACATGTAAAAATTATTTCAGTTTTACACAACTAACACAAAAGCACACAAATCACTGCAAAGTACTAGTCTTCTTTTCTTTCCCAATTTATTTAGCACTACGATTCTATCAGAAGAAATTCAACACTTGATCGTGATCATTTTTTTTTAATTCTTTGTTACAAGCATGCGTTTGTTTACAGTTGGATTTAAAAGATAAAGCTAACCAATTTACAATTGGACAAAAATCAAAACAAAACTGTTCAATAATAGGGTTCTATAGAACCCGGGGCCAGAGTTGTCTATTTCTATAGACGGATTCAAGCGACTGTTCATGGAAGTGCGCCCTCTTAAGGCGACGCCATAACTGGGGGCCAAATAGGCCGGGTCGGCAAGCGCCCTGCGTGCGTGGCGCGCGCGGCAAGGGTGCCAGCGGCAGCCAGTGCTTTTACCACCCGGCGCCAGCCGGCCAGCTAGCTATCTCTGGCGCTGGCAATGATCGACGCAACTGGCTTTGTGACAACTAGAGTCTACATTTTTTTTTTTCGCTAGCTAATTAAAAAGAAATAAAATTAAACAACTTTTACCAACTATGAGCGAATGGGTAGAGGACATACGGCTGTAGCCAAATTTGAATTTCAAGGTAAATATCGGTACGATCCGTGAATGTTTGTGGACTCTATATCTTTGGCGATGACTTGGATACTCGCGTGTAAGCCCCGTATATTTACATTTGTGTAAGAGAACAAAAACCGCTGAGGAGAATTATTGCTAGGCACAGGCAGACGTCTTGCTAATAAGCCTAGGCTGTTGACAAGTTAACTGATATAATTAAATACAAATAATGAATAAGAATCTTGAGCTAGATATGGCACAATAAATTGCAAGCTATCACTTAACTTAACCTTTTTAGGGCAGGCTTTTTTGCCTTTACTCGGGAGTGTCGGGCCAGCAGGGTAGAATCTGTCTAACGTTAGATCTTGTCTAGAAATCTAGGCAAGAGTCCAGACTAGATCTAGACCTATTGACTTGTAGAACCCTACATCCTATATCATTTTCGGTTGTCGATAACTTCAGGCAAGCCTAAGTAAACCAGACGGAATATAAATCTAGGTGTTTCTAGGCCGTATACACTGTATGCCTAAACTTAAGTTAGGACTACGTCGCCTGATGTCTACAACCAAAACTTCTACTGTACGGTAGGTCGAAGTAACCTTGCATAACATCACGCTAACGCATAGATCCCTAATTAATATTATCATCTACAAAAGTGGTTTGCCACCATCCATGGTTTAAAATTTATAAGTATCACTTTCTCAAAAGTCAAATTCAGAGTTCCAGATCAAAATAGAATACTGAATAGGCCTATGGTCAATTCAGTGCTGAACATTGAAGAAGTGAAAACAATATAAGAATTTAACGCATCTTGAAACATTTATTTAGCCGTAGTGTAGGCTGTAAAATGTTTGTCATAATGATAAGTCTAGCCAGGAAGTGTATTCTAACTTTGGCAAGTAGGACATCAAGGATTAAAAAAAAAAATAGTGAATTATTAAATTCTTTGAGTGGTTGACCTAAACTTGTCTTCTATTATTCGATGAACAACAAATTTTACAAATATGCAGTGATAACCTAATTAAATAGAGAATCTAGTAGACATAGTTTGTTTCGAAATGTGTGCATTTCTATACAGTTGTATTTCACTTAATTGTCTTTAATTTTGCCTTAATTTATCATGCGTCAGCGTGTCTGAATTTCACACACTGCCGTGCAGCTTCCATTTCCATTTGTTCTGTTATTTGTGCACCCAACAACTGCACAATGTGTTTTCCTGATCCTTCCTTTGAAGCTTTCAAAGTAGATCAATATGTCTGAATCACTCAATTTGTCCAAAAGAAAGGTATTAAAAGCCGCTGAATGACTTTTCCACAATGAGTAAACAATCACAATTAGCGCGGCGCCGGCGGTCGCCGGCCGCGGCGCAGCGGCCGCGCCCGGCTAACTATGCGCGATGGGTACGCTAGGCTGCTGAGCTGCAAGTGCAACTCGCTGGGTAGCTAGCTCGCCGGGAGGCGTTTTTTTTAAAGACGGCACAGATTGGGGCATGGCGCGTGTTAAACCTATGGGAAAAACGTTGGGTTAGGGTTTTTGGTTATGGTTAGGGTTAGGGTTAGGGTTGGGGTTAGGGTTAGGGTTAGGGTTAGGGTTAGGGTTTGATGGTTAGGGTTAGGATTAGGATTAGGGTTAGGTTTAGGGATAGGGTCCCCGATAAATTTTTAGTTTCCCCAATCTGTGCCGTCTAAAAAAAACACGCCGCCGGGAGCCCCCGTTGGCCCCCAGTTATGGCGACCGTTATAGCGCCGCTAGCGGCGGTAGGTGAATAGGTCATCGAAATTGAATCGGTCTATAGCGAGAGACCGCGATGTGAGATAAAACTAGAGAGTTAGACTGAAAGTCTGCTAACCCTTAGACTTTGATTCCAGAATGATAGAGCCAAGACGTCCAATAACTGAAACTCACTTACGTGGTTTTTAGGAAAGTTAAGCTGCGTCTGCGATAGGTTTTAAAAAGTACATAGATAAGAAGATGATCCGTTCGATATAGCCTACATTTACAGAAATGTTAAATATTCCATATTCCAAGCTGTTCGCGTTGATCAGAAGGATGATGGCCTGGAAAGGTGCCACGATGTCAGTGAATTCGTTCCAGCTAGGCTCAGTGAAGAGCTCGATCGGCTGCTAGACCAGATTTGCATGTTCAGGATCCCCATGCATGGGCCTACCTGTTCACGACGACGATGATGACAAGATGTGTCCAGCCCTGCTTCGACGATGACCTAATTTAAATTCCAGGCGCAAAGACGAACATCTCAGCAAAGTTCGATCTCGCGACGAAGAAACACCTATAAGAGCACGATGATTAAAATGCACCTTCTGTTGCAAAAAATCTAGAAGTAGAACTCTCTTTACTTTAGTTGAAGCTGACGATGTCGATAAACAGTAACCGTGCTGGAAGTGGAACACCGGCGGCGGCTCCAACCATTTGTAGCTTCCGTTTCTGTACCCTTTCGTCTGAAATGAGAAGAGTGTATAATGGTTTAGGTAAAGTGTAGGACTCCAAATCAGAATAGGAGCCCAATAGTTCCGTAAAACCAAAGTTGAGTTATCTGCACGTTGTAAACAGAGCTGTGTCATGATTTTCCAGATCTAAAAAGATCTAATGTCAGAACTCTAATATTTTTTAGCACCCATTTTCATTCACGCATTCCAGCACTGGAACTAACGTTAGAATTAGAAATGCGCAATACAGGCGTTACAGCGTTACGTTGCGTATAGCCATATGACTATAGGCCCCATAGGCCTACCTTATACTCAGTTAGTTAGAGAGTTTCTAGAATTTCTTTTCTTCGTGGGCCTAGTTATCTAGGCCCTAACGTTAGATATCTTCTAGTTCTACATCTGAACTTTTGCAGTGTTGGTCTGCCTGGCGAGGCCAAAAAGAATACCTACAAACAAAATCAAGAAAGCACCAATGTCTGCTTATTTGCCGGGGCATAGATCTTCCAAGTCATTTATGTAAGCCGGCTACATTGAACAAATAACGAAGGTCATGTAGGCCTATTAGTACATGTACTAGTATCTCAAACTCATGTTCTCTAACAAGTTAGAGTCAGTCACATTACGGGGGTAAAACCCCCCAGTATTACTATTCGGTCATTTAAGCTTTTCTGCAATATTTTATAAACTAAAATAATACATACATACATCATATCTATAGCAACGTATGTGAAATATATCAAATTTTTAAATCTCAATTTTCATTTTTTAAATATCTCACAGAATTTCACAAAATCCCATAAGATATCACCTTGAAAATCCCCCAGAATACGGTCACCGCGATCAGAATTCGGTCACGCGATATGCTATAGAAACGTGTTATATAGCTATTGGCCCTACCATAATACGGTTTCATACTAATAGCCTAGTAAAACCCCTAACACCAACGCTGCAAAATTGATAATATAGACAAGGGGTCTAGGCATCATACGCCAGTTAATGTGAATGAACAACATAGAAAGAGATAGAAGAGGAAAATAGTACCGATAATTACTTTTCTAAACACATAGTAGTTAAAAAAACCAAAAGATTCATTCCAGATCCAGGCTTACCTTTCGCTTTGCTCTTCTTATCACACGATCCTCATCCCCATGGCCCAAACCGTGCCCCACCCACTCGGCCGGCCAATAAGTACATCAACTGCGCGAGGCGCGTCGCGTCGCGGCCCCTCATCTTTCCGTGTGCAGCACACATACATTATGTATCACTGCGCGCTGCATATAGAATTCCATGACTGACGCGAAATTAAATAGTCCCAAGAAAAATCATAGTTTTGACATATTGCTTCTTTGAATTACTGAATGAAACAACCGCTTTATTTTTTTACTTTTTATCATCTTGTTACTTCCTAACTGCAATTAGATTCGCAAGCATTGTGACCCTGTTTATCAATATCCGAATATTCGACCAGAGATTTTGCGGGGTCGCAATAACCCCGTTTTTTCTGGACACTAGTGAATCGATCGAAAATTTATCAGACGAAACAACCCCGAACGAGGTTAAATTATTTTGACCCCGCAAAATCCAACCCCGCAATTTTTAGAGTGTAGGGCAGTTACAATTCACGGGGTAGAAGTGGAACAATTCCAGGAATACAAGTACTTGGGTACGACCATAAGCAACTCACTAAACTGGTCAAAAAATATTGAATCATTGCAGAAAAAAGCAAATCAGAGGCTTTATTTCGTTAGGACCCTGAAAAAGCTTCATGTGGAAGACAGACTCGTTGCTCTATTCTACAACTCCATCATTGAGAGTGTTCTAACTTATAATATTGTGTGTTATTTTGCTCAAGCAACAAAATGTGATTTGAAGAAGCTAAATCGTCCCAGAAAAATAGTCCAACGCCTATTAGGGCTAGACTTGCCATCCCTCGATGATGTCTATCAAGAGAGAGTTGCTTCTATACTGCGGAAGATTATGCAGGACCCCACCCACCCACTCAACGAAAACTTTACCTTCAACCGTTCAGGTATTCGCTTGTGTGTTCCACGTACTCAGAAAACCCGTTTCAGGCAATCGTTCATCCCTAACGCCATACATCTCTATAATGTGCAAGTCCGAAGGTCTGTGTCACACCCGTCATGAATACCTTATACCCAGATAGCAATTGATCCTAATAACTATGGATATATATATTGTGTGTGTGTGTGTGTGTATCAGATGTAACATTGATGTAACATTACATTGATGACGTAATTCTGAAATATTTGTGTGTAAGAAAAATTTACTCACACAAACACACACACACACGCGCACCCATACATACACTCACACATACAAAATACATACCACCCTTACTCACACCATACTTTGTATTACTCTCAAATGTTATTGCACAGACATACATCTCACCATGTATATATATTTTCGTAACTTAAACTCATATGTTGTAATTAAAGATTATATTATATTGTTTTTTTTTTCTTTACACGAAAACATTATATGAGCAATTATTGAAAGTTTTCTTTTGATGACTTTATATAATACAGAATATTTTGGCCAAAATTGATTTACAAGTTGTATATTATCCATATTTGGTCTATTTCATATGTTATCTTTATGTATACATTGGGCAAGCAGATTTATATGTTATGCAATATTTACCTTTGAATTATGATGAATTTGTTAATTTGTAATATGTAATTGTAATTTTTTGTCTTGTTCACTACGTAGACTACATGTAAAAAACCAGTGAAAAGAGAATTTCCTTTATGGACAATAAAGCAATTCATTCATTCATTCACAGTTGTTGAAATATCTCAACCTGCAAATCACAGTTGAGAACAGAGATGCGTCCACAGATACACACCCACACTTAAAACCTATCTACGGTATATTCATGTCTAACTATACATAAGAAGGTATTCGAATATGAATGACATTCGGAATATATTGCATGTATTACATTTTAGGATGGCAGAAAAAGAAGCGGAAGGGTAAAGATGAAGCTGCTGATGTGCTTTTGAAATCTACCAAGGAACCCGAAATAGGTATGTCTCAATAATAATATGTTATTATGTGAACATTTTCTATTGTTTTTTTTTTCAATATATGTTGCATTGTACTGTATATTTTGTTTGTGCTTCTCTTTTTTTTTGCCAATGCATTCACATTTCTCTGTGTCTCAAGAGACTGTCAGCAAGATTATTTTGCATTATCTATTAGTACATTTCCCATTTCGTATACTCTGATTATCTTACGCTGTTGGTATCTCCATAGAAAACGCAGTCAAGGAACAGACACATCACCTATGGACTGCAAATTGTATAACACCAAGAGTCTCAGACTTTTCAGTTTACCGTCCTTTTTTTCACAAAATTCTTCTACCGTATGATGGAATACAAAAGGGAAGTTATGAAGTTTAGGTCCAAGCTGCTGAACCAGTCCAGGACAGTATCGCTTGGTTTGACAAGCTCTGTAAGTTCTCATGGTAAATTCCGAAAGCTCCAGTCGTCCACTGCGTGTGCAAATGATGAATTGTTATTTTTATTTCTCTAAGTTCATACACATTTGAATTTTAGATAGAGAAATAAGGATGAAAATTTCCTTCTTTAATTTGTATTCTGTATCTCTTGCTCAGAGGAAAAGAAAAAGAAGATCAGAGACTATAGACCAGGGGGGTTTTCTGGACCCCATAGAGCTGATGATGTGCAACTTCCAAGGCAGGTTCAAATCTCTGTAATTGGTTCTATGGGAGCCGGGAAGTCCTCATTCATAAGGTCGTTGGACTACGCCCTCACTGGTAAATTAACTGATTTTTTTGACACTGCTTCAGCAATACTCGTGGGACCACAATGTGTAAACTTTTAAATTTCACCTGACATTTTGAAAGATAGCACCAAACACCAAGTTTCCTTGTTTTTGTCTCTTCCCTGCGCCGATTTTTGAATTGAAAATGATTGCTTTCCAAAATATTTTGGTTTGCAACTCTGCTTGCAAACCAAAACGGTAGATTCTTTTTGTCTAACATGAAACTTGTTTATGGCTTGTGTTATTTGTGAAAGAGTGAAAAAAAATGCGTTGTGCGACCCGTAAGAAGCTTTAAGCATTCATAAGCTAATTTGAAACTCTGCAACCATGGCAATCCGAAGGGATTTTTAAATTAATCTTTTGGTTTACTAGGATGTTCAACACGTCAAATATCGATTCTCTTCTTCTATTTCAAACTTTTCAGGGGTCTACTTTTCAAGACGAGTCTTTTGTCGAGGTTATTTACTGGTGTGTGAGACCAGAGGGACACTTCATGATGCATTTTGTCCTACAAAGTCGTCAGCCAAATTTGCTCTCAGCCAATCAGATACAAGGATTTCAGTAATTTATTAGAGTTTGGCGAAAAAAAAAAACCCTGACAAAAGCTTCATGATATGGCCCCTGAATAACCTTAGCCCAGTTTCGACTATGTATATTGTATAACAGCAGTTTAAATTATCTCGTCTGTGGATAATGCCGCAAATCATATAAACCATGTTAACCTCCTCTTGCTCTTGTGTACAATGGAAACGAGAACAAAGTAATGCGACATGTGGAACAACTTGTTAGAACATGAAACCATCATTTCTGAAATATGGAAAAACTTACTGTGATACGAAACCGTTTTTTTTTTCTCTCTTTTTTTGGGTGATGTCGCAGGGAAGTTTACAGACACTATTGAGGATGCTGGTAAAATAACATTTGATGGGAATACTCTGGATATCACTGCACACGACCTGACTAAATTCATCGTCGTGGAGGAGAACCGGGAACTTAAGGATCTCGATGCTAGGCGAATTGATGACCTGTTTAAGTTCTTCCGTAAGTCTATCAATAACGAGGCGTCATCTCACCGTTGTTTTACCCAAGCAGAAAACTGATTGGCGCTGTTTTGATTAAGAGATTGAATCACTGACACAATGTCTGTACTGTGCTTTACATCAAAGTGTCCGTTACCATTCATTTGCTTTAAGTTTTGAGAAGAGCATAAGTAGCTATGCATGCAGCATAACATTATACGGTACTATCCAGATTCATAGGTAATACTGTAATTATGTCCCTCAGTGCAATTAAATTTCCTGTGAAACAACTGTAGATTTTGTGCTCAGTGTTCACACCCGTAGCCAAGAGTTTTGAGAAGAGGGTGGGTATAAGACAAGAAAATAGACCTTTCCTGCTGTCTTGGAAATAAATATTGACCGCATTATGATATCTCAATCTGTGGTATGCGGGATTTGTACAGTAGGCGTCTACGGCTGGTTATGATTCAGACATGTTTACATATCTCTCTAATATCTAGCTTGCAATGGTGGGATACCTCCCATATAACATTAGCATAGCAACAATACATTCAAATAACAATTCATTTGATTCAGTCAGGTCGTTTGTAATTGAAGAATATAGGGATGAGACTTACTGTACAAGGGGTCAGATAGGTGGTTATTAGAATAATTTTGATTTGAAAAAGAAAAAGTTTTAATAGAAAAGTTTAGTAAGAATAATGCCTGTCAATTGATTAGCGAAGGGCCATATGTTAACATCATGTCATTATAAGTCTTATATAGCATTACAGGCTGAAATACAACCTGCATCGTTTTGTGGTTTCTTGCTTTCTCTTTACCCAGAACTCAACTGTTGCATCCATTGTTTTCATACTTAAATCTTATAAATAAATTATAGGACGATGTTAGCCAAATCAATTTGAAATGTATTAATAAGCTTACATGCATTTTCACCTATGTTCATGACGTTGGTGGCTGTGAAGGATGCAGAGGAGTACATTGCTTTATTTTAGTATTCAAGTGAGTATGACATAACCTTACGCTCAATTTTGTTTTTACATGTTTCCTCAAGGTTATGTGTTACCGTTGTTGATCAGTTGTTTTTAACAGCGTAATATGCAATCGTAACAGTGGCTCAAACACACAAAGAGAAACCAATGGCAATTTTAATCAAAGAACATTTTACAGTTCAGTGACGGATCCAAAGGTGGGCGCACAGGGCACGCGCCCCCTCTTTATTTTTGCTATAAAAACAAATGAAAGTAAAAGAAAACTAGAAATGTCGCTTTGGCGACTGGTATGCCTCCGCCATAATGCATGATTTTCCTAATAGGTGTGTACATAGGACAATGTGTGATTACATTTTCACAAAATTGGCAAAATATTGAAATGACAAGTTTGTCACAAATGTGTTGAATGTTCACCTTCCTTGACCTAGGTTTAATTGGATGAATAGGAGAGCATGTATCTGGGGATTTAAGGACTTTAACTTGACTTTGACCCATTCATACATTTAGGCATTGAGTAATTTTCAAGGTACAGGTGTGGAGAAAAAGTGCAATTTCTGAATTGAATAGTAAATTGTTACCATTTTCATCTGGCCTTTGACCCTAAAATTCGTAAGATAATCACTTTCAGGTAGAACATGCATAATATGTACTAAGTTTCAAGAGAACTTGAGCCACTTCCGAGATATGGAGGAAAAAGTTAGTTCAGCACTTTCACTTGATCTTTGACCTTTTGACCTTTGAGGCAAAAAAGAAGAAAAAAAAAACTTTCCAGAGAATTTCTATTAGGTTACACATGCATACAACAAGTGTAAAAAAATAACCCTGCTGGCATTGCATAAATATGAGGGAAATAGTAAAATTTTGAAGTGTTGCACTTGACCTTTGACCCCTGACCTTTGACCCCATGAACCCTACATTCTCTAGATAATCACTTCCAGTCAGTACATGTATATGCTATGTTCCATGAAGATACCTTGAACAATTTTCCAAGGTACGGAGAAAAAAAAGAAGTTTTAGTATTTTTACTTGACCTTTTGACCTTTGACCTTTGACCTCACGACCCAAACTTTTACCAGAGAATCATCATTGGGTAATACATGTATACACTAAGTTTCAAGAAAATATCTTCAGGCATTCAATAGATATGGTGAAAATAGTGAAATTTTATGTATTTGACCCTGACCTTTTGACCTTTGACCTCATGACCCAAACTTTTACCAGAGAATCTTAATTGGGTAATACATGTATACACTAAGTTTCAAGAAAATATCTTCAGGCATTCAATAGATTTAGTGGAAATAGTGAAATTTTCTGTATTTCACTTGACCTTTTGACCTTTGACCTTTCACCTCATGACCCAAACTATCACCAGAGAATCTTAATTGGGTAATACATATATACACTAAGTTTCAAGAAAATATCTTCAGGCATTCAATAGATATGGTGGAAATAGTGAAATTTTATGTATTTGACCTTGACCTTTTGACCTTTGACCTTCAACATGTGCACCCAAAAGTTGATAGGCACAACTTCACCCCCTAATACACATACATGCCAAGTTTCATTAGGATACCTCAACAGGTTTTGATAGTTACCTTGTCCACAAAATTCATTACGGACGGACGGACGGACGGACGGACGGAAGGACGGACGGACGGACGGACAACCCGAAAACATAATGCCTCCGGCACCACTTCGTGGCGGAGGCATAAAAACGGGGGAGGAGGGCTGCGCAACTTTTAATTTTGTAACTAGGCGCCTCCCCTTTACCTGGATCCGTCCCTGCAGTTGGCTTTTTTTTTTACCTGCTTTTACAACGATCGCCTTCTGGTTCGTGATCGGACAAAGTAAAGGTAATGTAATGTTTAATCAAAGAAGCGATGCTTAATAACACGAAGATATCAAAACAATCGAATGATTTGATGTTATCGTAAATGGCGTGGATATAAAGAAGACACAATAACCAGATTAACAATGCAAAGTATCCTGTCTATCCCAGAATATGGGTAAAGGCTTGCAGAGAATCAATACTGTAAAAAAGTATCTATTAATACTGTGAGAAAAAAAAATTGTTTGTCAAGTACGTGTTATCTTAGAGTGTATGGGGATACATTATGCCAACACATTCTACTACATTAAAAAAAAAATAGTTTCTATGACATAAATCTATTACTTATAATCACCTGAGTTTTAAACACTTTTGATCTTTGGAAGAATACAAATTTTGAAAAATCGAGTATAAGCCTACTTCCTTAGAAACTTTACACGATCCACATGCCTGAAAATCATCCATGCCATTATGATTATTATCACTAGACTGTTGATATCGTTCTTCATTCTGTATGCTTTGAACACTTAGCTCCCGTCAGCCCATTGCTTCACTGAACGAGTTTCTTTCCGAGCTCATTTCAAGGAATTGCGAGGTTTTTGGTAAGTACTTTTTGGCACTCTCTATTAGATAAATTGATGATTTGCTTGATAATTTTATTAAAAGAAAATTATGTCAAACAACGAGCGCAGTAGATACTTCAGATCAATTCACAAGCATAATATCATTATTTTTGTTGTGATGAGTTACTTAAATTTGCATCCATGAGCTATTCAACAATATTGATGCTCAAAATATACGTTTTGCAATCAAATTTGTAGCTGTGAATTAAGTAATTTTTAATAATTCACGTTATCTATTATGTCCTTATAATACCAAAGTATACATCGTTGCATTGCACTTCTTGTTCAGTGTTTCGAAACGTTTTGTAAGCGGTAATGATGTTTAAATGTATTGGTTTTCATTATAAAAGCACTTTTAATTGCGTGAGGGACCGAGCTAAAAAAAAAACGAGTTTACTTGAATGTTGCTGCAGTGTTCTCCTGTAATCTAATGTCTCTTACATTGTGTGTGTGTGTGTACATAAGATTTCCCAAGGTGGTTTTCAGCAGTTGTGCAAAAAGCTGCAGCAGTTTATGTAGTAGTATTGGACGGTTCACGTATAAATCAGTCATTCTCAATATTAACATCATCGTCCTCATCTTAGCCACAAAAAGAATCAATGCCTACCAAACCAGCGTGATGGGATATTGGTTACTCCATTATTACCGCCTTTAACTATCCTTAGCAAAACGTTGATTGTATGCTGAAACTGTAGCCATGAATGGGTTAACAGGGAGTAAGTTTACTGGACAGGTGTGCATCATCCATTCTATAATTCTAGGAAGCCACCCTGTCCTAGTGCTAACCCACAGTCACGATGCCGAAGCCCTTGGCAGGAAGATTACCATCATGGATGAAGCCAAAGCAGTCGCTGGCTTGGGTCAGAAACTCTTCTTTGTCGAAAACTTCACAGAAAGGCTAGAAGACAATGGCCCAGAACTTGAAGAGAGAACTCTAGAATTCCTCAACGTGTTTCTCAAGCTTCTGGAATTTGCCGACGACAATCTTGTTCGGCATGCCAACAACGAGAAAGAAAAAGGGATGCAAACCAACCCTCGTCGGTTACGGAATTTTTTCAAAAGAAAACCCCACGTTTGATTAGCGAGTTGTCGTGATCTCGTTTCCTTATTGCACCGCTATTAACGCCTGCAATATTGTCAAGGTTGATAATCATATATATCAGCATCTGAGAATCTACACCCTACAAGCAATGCCTTTATATAGATTCCTCATATTTCACATGTTTTATTGTCTTAAATGCTATATTCGACAATTCAACAATACATTTTCTTTTGTTATGTTTGTGTTTTATTTGTTGAAATGTGGAACATGGAACAATAAATCAAACAAACAAACAAACAAACAAACTCGGTAAAGTCTGGTGAATATATACTGCACTAAAGTTGCAGAATAGAGCAAGAGAATGATTTCTTGTGATTCCACCCGAAAGATTTTATCATGAAAGCAAGAGAATATTACGCAAAGGGGTGAAGGTAAATTTATTTGTGAATTTTCCTCAATTTGTCTCCCTCTACAAATGAAATTTGTAAGATCGCATCTGCAGTCCTATACAATTTAACAAACATGTCTGAAAAAGCGAAATACGGGGCACCAGAGGGGTTTATGATTTAGCCAGCCGTCTCGTCATCACTGGTGCGACCAAACATAAATTGTTATAATATGCCTTCCGACCTGTGTAGATAAGAAAAATGAACAGAACCAAGGATTATTTGATTTAGAAAACATCCTATGTAGCTCTTGACAAAATCCCGCACCCTCAAGTCGCAATTCATATCGGTCATATCGAGCTATGAGAAGAATCACACAGAGTTATAGAAATATAGTCTTGCGTACATTAACATGATTAAAAAAGTTATTGGATTATCCAGTGTTCCTCTTGTTATACCTTGATATTTTTTCGTAACTTATAGGGCATATATCATGCAAACCAGTTGATAAGTTGATAGCGACACCAACTTTCAACTCTTCCATTGATTTGTTCAGAAAATACCATAACAATCAGTTTTTACTCATTAAATCAATTATTACAGTCAACCATACTTGAGTTTGTTCCCCTCCCCCCACCCCCCCCCCCCAAAAAAAAATGGTGAAAGGCTGGCTAAGTCGAAGGAAAATTTTACCCATAATGGATTAAAGATTTGTACGTTCTATAAGACGAAATTCGTATGCGTAAGTTGAAGGCTATTTTTCCGGTCACATTGGATTCGACTTGGCAAATTTGAGTGATGAATTTGAAGATGAATTTCATTTTCCATAAACTTTTTACGCTTTACATTACAGAATATGCAACAGGTGATGTTGTTTAGCCCCCTCAGAACCACGACTACCGACTATGACTGTATAATAAGTAGCTATTCTTCTAGGGGAATTAAAATGTTAACGATGTTATGACATGCTATTGCAATGGATTGTATACTGTGATGATCGTCATGTCGTATCTTTTATTTTGGAATACAATGTATATACCTTCATGTGTATCATTTTATCCCAGTGCAATTCAATGCATTTTTGTCTTTCAGTTGTGTTGAGCTCATTCTAGATGAACAAATTTTGTGTATACATGCCAGCTGTCAGACAAAAGCCTGAATTCAGGCCCTGGTAGTATCAAAGTTCAGCCTTTGTGTGTGTGTGTGTGTGTGTACAAAGGTGCCTCATGTAGGTGTATTCCAGGCCCTCTCTTTTATTGAAACTGGAATCCCTGTAACTGGACTGTAATAATTTCAAACTAGACATTTTTATGTTGTCGACGATAATACAGCATGTGGCAGCATTGCAAGACGTAAGTGGCTATATAATACAGTACAGCCACGCGTCATCCTCTGGCTATCGTATAATGAGGTAAATAAATCTAATATACCACAACCATTCATATACATACAGTTGTATTATAACATATAGCAGAATATTACATAAGGTACAGAATATGAACGATTCACATAATAAAGAAAGGATTTACCTTATTAATGGCGGATATAAAGGCTTGCGCATTAACTGCACATGCGCAACAATGTGATGCGCATCTGGAACCATACGCCAACCAACACATACACACACACACGAACAGACACACTCAACCCACACAGACACCGCCGCAAGCCTTTATATCCGCCATTAATAAGGTAAATCCTTTCTTTATTATGTGAACCGTTCATATTCTGTACCTTATGTAATATTCTGTTATATGTTATAATACAACTGTATGTATATGAATGGTTGTGGTATATTAGTATTATTTACCTCATTATACGATAGCCAGAAGATGACGCGTGGCTGTTGTACTGTATTATACAGCCACTTACGTCTTGCAATGCTACCACATGCTGTATTATCGTCGACAACATAAAAATGTCTAGTTTGATATTATTACAGTCGTCTGTCACACTACACATAAGATGAGGATACTGAATTGGTGTTTTTGTTATATACCTTCACCTCATATCGATAACACGAGTTTGATATGAAATGTATTCAATAATATGCAATTGATTATGTATATTATTATTGGAATATAACGAAGAATAAACCGGTCATGCAATATTTCGCCAATATAGAGTTTATTGAGCAACTCAAAATATTGCATTACCGGTTTATTCTTCGTTAAATTGGAGCCAATACGTGAATTCGCAACATGTTTGGACCTAGAATTATTGGAATATGTTATATACAGCTGTAATTACGGATTGATTGATTACACAGTCAATATAGACTCACGCCAGTTAGATTTATATTAGTATATATATATGAATATATATTTATTAGTGTAGCCATACGAGTGAGTCATTTTTGTATCGTTACAGCCCTGATGAAGGTCCGTTTGGGACCGAAAGCTCGGCGGCAATAAACAGGCACGTTGACCCTAGCTACGTCCACCTTGCTCTTCTTTTCACACTGAATGTAAAAAATGAAGGAGCTACACTGGTACTGTAAATGGTCGAGACCCCTTCTCGCAGTCTATATATATATATATATATATATATATATATATATATATATATACGTAAGTAGAGTGTGAACTGCAATATGGCTGACAGTGCTCAACTATATAGGAGCCCATGTAGTACAATATATAGTAGGATGGAAGGCGTTGCTTTATTAGTGACTTAGCTGGACAGTCTGTTTCGGCCGAAGCCTCGTCAGCAACTAAATCAGTTTCTTGTTAAAGTACAGTGTAAGACATACGGCTCTGGTGCACTCAAGCAAGCAAACAAAAGATACAAAAGATACAAAAATACATGCACGTGGCTACTTAACAGCACAATAAAGTTGATAATGACACTGGTACTGGGCTTAAGGCAGGGGTAATACACTTGTATGGCTTAAATTGTTACATGTGGAAGCCGGGGAGGGGGGGGGGGGAGCTAACCAAGCTCTGCGAGGGAAAACTTTTTCTTATGTTTACATGTTGAAATGAGTTCTGTTCTTGAGTTCAGGATTGCTGGTTTCTTGGCCGTGATGATGTGGTATTTCTCCCATAGACACAGGTTGCAGCGGTTTGTTTTTGGCGAGTACGGTTGGGCGTGCCTGACGATCCTCCATGTGAGTGAGTAGGGAGTGCCTTCATCCTTCAGTCCCCAAATGTATTTACTCAGTTCTGTCTGGTGTCGCTTTTCCCTGTTTGTGAAGCTTGCCTTGTGTGTGGCATATCTGGATTTGAAGGAGGTTGAGGTAAGGCCGATGTATATTTTCTCATCTTCCGGGGTCGCTACCTTCGCTTCGTATGCTTCGTATATGATGTTCCTGGCTGTGCATTTCCCAGGGATCGGGCAATCTTCCTTCTTTCTGCAGTTGCAGGAGTCCCTGGCTTGCTCTTGACTGTTGTTGATTATTTTGTTGTTGTGTGCCTTTGTTATAGTATGCATATTGTCCATGCAGCTGTAGCTTACTTTCAGAGTGTTCCTGTTGCATATCTTGCGAAGCTGATGCCCTTTAGGGAAGTGATGCTCGACGAGGGCTAGGAACTTCTTCCCGATGTTTGTTTTTACATGTCTGCTGAACGGGGGGTTGAACCACGTTATGTTTCGTTTCCTTTGGTGTTGTCTTTCTTTTCTGCAGCTGCTGGTCTCTTTGGGGGTGTACGTCAATGTTGTTTGGTGTCCCGCCTCGTGGAGTGCGTTCTCGTAGTCTGGTTTGGTGCTGTTGAAGATTTCCTCGTTGCTGGAGATGTTGGATAGGCGGGTCTGGATGGACTGTGGTATTCTCTTGGTGACGGTGGGTGGATGATTCGATTCTGTATGTACGTATAGGTGTGAGTCCCCTGGCTTCGAGTACGGTTTGAATTCCTTCTTGGTGAGGTCGAATGTGACATCGAGGAAGTCGACGATGGTGTCATTTGCACTGGCCGTTATCTGTAGCCCGAACTCTTTGAATTTTTCGCAGAGCATCTTTTTGGTGTTCTCGGCTGCTCTGCGGGGTTTGTGGATAATGGCAAGACCATCGTCTCGGTAGAGCCCGATGTTTTCTTTGGGGATTATGGTGCCGATTTCTCCTAGTATGTATGCACCAACAAGTTCGCATGTTTCAGCTCCATCGTATGAGCCCATCGTGACATCGAAGAGGTCGTCTGCGTTTGCTTTTTGCCAAGGCTCGTTGTCATGGAAAAGGAGGGTGTTCTTGGCGTGGAAGATGATCTCTTCTTCGGCTGGCGTGATCGTGGTGAATGTTTTTGCGTATTTGATGGCTTTATTGAGCAGTTTCCTGTCAATGGACGGGTAGAAATTGACGACGTCGAACGAAAGGAATGTGGAGTTTTGCCTTGTCGGGGTACCCTTGAACCAGTTGATGACTGCGGTGGTGTTTTTCCATTGGTTGACCTTCGTCGCTTCCAGGACCTTGCCATTGATTCTCTCCAGCACTCTCTTCGATATGATGCCGATTTCACTCTTGCTTGGGTTGATGAGCCTGCATGTAGGGTGATTCCGGAAATTGTCTCTGTGGTCTTTCAGTGTGATGTATGCTTGCTTCGGGGCTAGAACCTGGATCCTGTCGGAAAGCTCTAGATTGTCGGCGATCCTTTTGGCCTCTACATTCGTGCTGTGCTCTGTTTGGTGGTTTGACCTCCTGTATGTGGTTGTGACATTATCTCTCATCAGCTTGTTGTATTCTCTGGGAGTGACTGAGTAGTAGTTGTTTGTTTTGTCGGCAGGCACCAAGATGTTTTTCTCGCTGCGTATCCTTCTCAGGTCCTCCTTTAGTTTGTTCTGGAATGGTGAGTTGGCCTGATAGCGAATACATCAAGAGACTGATACAGAAAGTTGAAGACTTCATAAAACGACTACGATGGCGAGCATTCTTCTTCTTAAACCAAGACTCAAAGCCCGACTACAGAGAAACTTACGGATTCAGAAGCCAAAAGTCCCCTCCTTCTGTCCCTCAGCTGAAACCCTTCGAAGATGACTTGCTCAAACTGATTGAAGATGTCAAATTCCGCAACGCCAACTCACCATTCCAGAACAAACTAAAGGAGGACCTGAGAAGGATACGCAGCGAGAAAAACATCTTGGTGCCTGCCGACAAAACAAACAACTACTACTCAGTCACTCCCAGAGAATACAACAAGCTGATGAGAGATAATGTCACAACCACATACAGGAGGTCAAACCACCAAACAGAGCACAGCACGAATGTAGAGGCCAAAAGGATCGCCGACAATCTAGAGCTTTCCGACAGGATCCAGGTTCTAGCCCCGAAGCAAGCATACATCACACTGAAAGACCACAAAGACAATTTCCGGAATCACCCTACATGCAGGCTCATCAACCCAAGCAAGAGTGAAATCGGCATCATATCGAAGAGAGTGCTGGAGAGAATCAATGGCAAGGTCCTGGAAGCGACGAAGGTCAACCAATGGAAAAACACCACCGCAGTCATCAACTGGTTCAAGGGTACCCCGACAAGGCAAAACTCCACATTCCTTTCGTTCGACGTCGTCAATTTCTACCCGTCCATTGACAGGAAACTGCTCAATAAAGCCATCAAATACGCAAAAACATTCACCACGATCACGCCAGCCGAAGAAGAGATCATCTTCCACGCCAAGAACACCCTCCTTTTCCATGACAACGAGCCTTGGCAAAAAGCAAACGCAGACGACCTCTTCGATGTCACGATGGGCTCATACGATGGAGCTGAAACATGCGAACTTGTTGGTGCATACATACTAGGAGAAATCGGCACCATAATCCCCAAAGAAAACATCGGGCTCTACCGAGACGATGGTCTTGCCATTATCCACAAACCCCGCAGAGCAGCCGAGAACACCAAAAAGATGCTCTGCGAAAAATTCAAAGAGTTCGGGCTACAGATAACGGCCAGTGCAAATGACACCATCGTCGACTTCCTCGATGTCACATTCGACCTCACCAAGAAGGAATTCAAACCGTACTCGAAGCCAGGGGACTCACACCTATACGTACATACAGAATCGAATCATCCACCCACCGTCACCAAGAGAATACCACAGTCCATCCAGACCCGCCTATCCAACATCTCCAGCAACGAGGAAATCTTCAACAGCACCAAACCAGACTACGAGAACGCACTCCACGAGGCGGGACACCAAACAACATTGACGTACACCCCCAAAGAGACCAGCAGCTGCAGAAAAGAAAGACAACACCAAAGGAAACGAAACATAACGTGGTTCAACCCCCCGTTCAGCAGACATGTAAAAACAAACATCGGGAAGAAGTTCCTAGCCCTCGTCGAGCATCACTTCCCTAAAGGGCATCAGCTTCGCAAGATATGCAACAGGAACACTCTGAAAGTAAGCTACAGCTGCATGGACAATATGCATACTATAACAAAGGCACACAACAACAAAATAATCAACAACAGTCAAGAGCAAGCCAGGGACTCCTGCAACTGCAGAAAGAAGGAAGATTGCCCGATCCCTGGGAAATGCACAGCCAGGAACATCATATACGAAGCGTACGAAGCGAAGGTAGCGACCCCGGAAGATGAGAAAATATACATCGGCCTTACCTCAACCTCCTTCAAATCCAGATATGCCACACACAAGGCAAGCTTCACAAACAGGGAAAAGCGACACCAGACAGAACTGAGTAAATACATTTGGGGACTGAAGGATGAAGGCACTCCCTACTCACTCACATGGAGGATCGTCAGGCACGCCCAACCGTACTCGCCAAAAACAAACCGCTGCAACCTGTGTCTATGGGAGAAATACCACATCATCACGGCCAAGAAACCAGCAATCCTGAACTCAAGAACAGAACTCATTTCAACATGTAAACATAAGAAAAAGTTTTCCCTCGCAGAGCTTGGTTAGCCCCCCCCCCCCCCTCCCCGGCTTCCACATGTAACAATTTAAGCCATACAAGTGTATTACCCCTGCCTTAAGCCCAGTACCAGTGTCATTATCAACTTTATTGTGCTGTTAAGTAGCCACGTGCATGTATTTTTGTATCTTTTGTATCTTTTGTTTGCTTGCTTGAGTGCACCAGAGCCGTATGTCTTACACTGTACTTTAACAAGAAACTGATTTAGTTGCTGACGAGGCTTCGGCCGAAACAGACTGTCCAGCTAAGTCACTAATAAAGCAACGCCTTCCATCCTACTATATATTGTACTATATATATATATATATATATATATATATATATATATAAATGAAGAGTTTGTTTGCCAAAACCGATAAGTCCATATTTGCCAAACGAAGATATTTGCGATTAAAGGTCAAGAAAAATAAGGAGAATAATAAGAAAATATTTGCTTCTTTTGACCATAACTTCAAAAATGTACCTTATGTAGTGACCAATATATCATTTTAAAGGTATTATTTTGTACTTTATGATAGAGACCGTACTTCAAAATCTTCAAAAATGGACTTATCGGTTTTTGCAAACAACCTCTTCGTTTTTATACATTTATATTTATATGTATATATACACATATATATTTATATGTATATATGTATATATATACACACACACACACACACACACACATATATATATATATATATATATATATATAATATGGTTCAAAAAGTTTGCGAATACGATTATCATCCATGTGACTGTAGGCAGAGAAAAGATTGTTCTCCCAGATGAGACAAATAATAATAATAATAATAATAAAATGAGTCGTCAGCCGACATGCAGACAGTCCTATTCTTCGACTTTTGGTGGTCACATTTGTAAAATAATATTGACCAATCATATCAATATGATATCAGCAGCTACTGCGGAAGTACAACAAGGAGCATCAATGACGGCTAGCAGTCAAATGAGGAAAAGTCAAAGTCAGCGCCAAATTTATACCTTTCCATTTTCCTGGTAATGTCCGCAGTTTGTCCGCATGAATAACTTATGTTGTCCGGAAGGCATCCTGATTGTCCGCGTTCATTCCTGGTGTAATCCTAGATGTTTCCACGCTGCTCGGCTACGATTAGTATATTCCGAGGTATTTTGCGCTCTTCCGGAGTGATTCCTAGGAATGTCCGCAGTCAGTCCGCGGACAGTCAGCGGACATACCTAGGAATGTCCCAGGACAAGCTGATACACACACTTATTCCGCGTCTGACGCGGACAGGATGCCGAAATGACAGAATTTGCTTCCGCAACCCTTCCTGGGCTTGTCCGCGCCTTAGTGGACGTCCGCCCTAAAGAGAACTTTTCAAGAAAGAATAACAATACATAATAGTTATTTTTACCCATTTAGACCTGGGTAACGTAAATAATGAAAAACATCGGCATAACTTTAAATTAGTCAAGTCCTGTAAAAGCATGAGTATAATGTGCTTGGAACAAACGGAAGTTGTAAAGCCAGAGTCCATTCGGGTGGTCTGGCTAGTAGGCCCATGAATATAGATTTGTGTTAATGCGTGTGTGTGTTTGTGTGTATGTGTGTGTGTGTGTGTGTGTGTGTGTGTGTGTGTATGTGTGTGTGTGTGTGTGTGTTTGTGTGTGTGTATGTGTGTGTGTATGTGTGTGTGCGTGTGTGTGTGTGTGTATGTGTCTACGTTTGCGTGTCTGTGTGTGAACAATCTGCTGATAGAACGTGGCATAATAATGCAGATGATATATGCATAACCAACATTAGGTCTTACACTGAAGCATATTATTTTCAATGATAATCAACATACTCCATGAACATACTCTTTTCTTCGAAATAGGAGTCTACATGGATATGAGGGGCGCAGCTCGGCCCGAAGATAATTGTACCCTCGGCGAGTTCCGTAATAGTAACTGACCAGGAGCTCGAAATTAAGTAGAATATAGGCCATGTTCAAATTTATTTATTCATTCATTTACTGTATTTTCTTTTTTTTAGGGGGGGGGGGTTCAAATTCATATGAAAAAGGGGAGATGGATATGAGAAGAATAATTGTTTAGAAAAATCATATATAGAGGGATCTTTTACTGTCGTATACGAAGCTTGCATCGAGCGATGATCAGGGTTCTTGCGGTTCTGAAAAATCTTGAAAAGTCATGGAGTTTTTAAAATATTTTTCCCATGCCTTGAAAAGTCATGGAAAATGCAGAATCATGGATATATTACGGAAAAGTTGGAGAATTTATGCATTCATTTTTTTTTTTGCCTTTCAATGATCATCTTTTTTTTTTTTGCAATAATAGTAGCAAATATTGTTTCTAAGACAAGAATTTCGTCAAGAAGCTCAGACCAAATTGTCGTCCAACGACAGTGTTGATGTAATAATACACAAGCCGTAAATGATAGTAATTGGCCTAGTCATTTCCGTTTGTTTACCACAAACCATTTAGATTAATTTCATGAAGTTATTGTCTAGGAAAAGGGTTCTGGATTTCTAAGAGTTTATTTAGGAAAGTCATGAAATTTATTTTTGTAAAAGATGGAGAAACCCGGGATGATGTCCTTCAACATTGCTTCTTGATGTCTCAATTAGCCTACATGAACTATTTCAGAAAGTGTTGTATGAAAAAAAAAAAGTGACGTAATTTTCCAAAAACATGTACACTAAAAGTCTTGCAGTATCATGGAGTGCGTCCAAGCATGCATCAAACGAACAGCACGCATGCCGCCCATGACTTTGCAATACACGTGTATATTTTTTTTCATTTAGCCACCCGAAGATTTCTGATATGTAAAGTCAGTAGCAATGAGAATAGATCGCCCCCACTTTTTTTGCATCATATTACTACAAAGGAATACAAAGGTGTCATCACTCCCCCCTCCTCCGCTTTTTTTTTACCCCGCAAGTGCGTAAGTAGCACTAGAAAGAAATAGATAGAAACCTTGAAGTGTGAGCGCAGTAAGGTTATATTTTTGCGCTGAAGACCTTTCTTTTTTCTTTTTTTAAAGGAACCCCCAGAAGCTACTGTAGCGCTGAAGGCCTTTTTTTTTTCGTTTTCGTTTTGCTTTGTTTTGTTTTGTTTGTTTGTTTGTTGTTGTTGGTGGTTTTTTGTTTGTTTTTTGTTTTTTTGCTTATTAACTCTTGAGACCCGGAAGTGTCCCCCTCCCCCACCCCCACTTTTGAAAACGTACACCCCCTTTGGAGCAGCTGCTAGAAAGTCTCTGGAAAGATTTCGGAAGTCCCCCGTTATTGGGCGCTGAGGGCGGCATTTCAAACATGGCGGCCCCCTGTGATGAAAGAAACACGTTCTCTGTCGAGCAAGTACTGGGTCAACCCGCCACTTTCAAGCAGTCAATTGGCGTCTGTAAACTGTAAGTTACATTGTATCTTCATTTGATAATGGAAATCATGTTAAAGATAGATGATGGAATAAGAAAGAGTGAGAAATGATGCTCAAATATAACGAGACTACTGCGACGAGACTTCTTTAGTCCCATTGCCCTGATTTGGTGTAAGTGCGATAGTATTATTGGAAAACAGGAACATACAGTAGTACGCGCGCGCGCGCGCGCCCGCGGCCCCAATGACCTGTGCCATCGTAATGGCATTCTGCTGGGCACATCTTTCTTATTATTGAAATGTATTTATTGAATAACAACCCATGCAGCCCGCAGGCTGAATTGAGGACATCTTACAAGCATCAACTTGAATACATTTCTTGAATTGCATCCGTTCATTCTGTTCTGCCAGGAACACGATAATCTGTGAACCCATTTCTTTTAGGTGCCTTTCTTTTAACTAATTGTGAGGTTGTGAAATCTAAATAAATTTTAGATACTTTCCCTTTGACTGCTAGTAGTGACCTGCCCATCAACAGGTTTGGTACAATTTTGTAGGTGATGGTATAGAATGCAATGTCTAGTATAATACCTGGTAGCAAGTGAAAGATTAAATGAGCATTGTGTGCTATCTGCATCAGTTTCTATCACTCTCATACTGGTACTCCTTTTCTTTACTGGTTAATCCATTCCATAAATAATGAGTGTCTGACTCGAAAACAGTGAAAGCAAAAGGCACATCAATTCATTTTATCTTCTAATGTTTTAAACCTGTTTTTTTACATAACAAACATTATTATCATTGCTTTTTTATTATGTCCCTGCTGAAGGCAGATTGTTGTTGTACACAGTTTGTTCATAAGGCAGGTCTGACTTCATCGCAAGTCAGCTGTCCATATGGCTAAGTAATACAGGTTGGTCAGTAAGGCACGTGTAATCATCTGTTAGTCAGTTTTCTTACTGGCAAATGTTTTGTCCATGTAACCTTGCATCATCCCATTTTCATTTCAGATGCCTTAGAGCGAGGGCGTCCTACACATGTCCCCGCTGCAATGTCTCCTATTGCTCTCTGTCTTGCTACAAGGGTGAGAAGCATTCTGAGTGCTCCGAGTCCTTCTACAAACAAAACTTCATTCAGGCTTTGAAGGAGACAAAAGGAAGGTATGTACATTTATGAAGAGTTTGATCACAAAATGGACTAAGCGTCATTTTTAAACATTTTGAACTAAGTCCATCATTTGATAGAACAAAATCAAACTTTTTCCAGTGATATCTCACTTGGTGCATAGCAAGGAATGTTCTTGAAGATATGAAGAAAAAAATTCATATTTCTCACTATTTTCTTTGTTTTTAGCAGATTTAATTACATAAAGTTCAAATTGACAAGAATGGAGTTAAGTCATTTTGCAATCAAACTCATGGTAAGCTAATGTTCACTAAACGTTTACTGTTACAGTCCTGTAATCAATATTTCTCATCTCAACATTAACCTGTCATGAATTCATTTTAAGGAGAATAATTTGTATCCTTTTCATCAAATTACAGAAATGTTGTAATAACTTTGATAAAAAATCGTAGCTCCTGTTTAGAGAAAATCAGGAATTAATGTTGCTGTGTTATTGACCAAAAGCATACATGATTTTTTTTTTCTGTGTACAACGAATGGGAGAGTTGGAAGGTGATGTCATCATCACCTCATCTAGTCTCTAACCCAGTTACATGAAGTTTCACTGTGTTTTACACATCCAATCACATCCAAATTCAAAAGACAACCTCTTGACTCCATTTTGTGTGTTTGATTTACATCATTCCAAAGTTAATCTGAACTTTTTGGGCATCAATACAGTCAACCTTGCTTGGTAACATCAAATGTATTTGGACTAAAGCAATAGCTCCGACCTAGAGAAAATTTGACTTCTGAGGGATTAAAATTGATAGAGTACAGAGAGAAGAGGGCTTGAAAAGATCTTCAACTTAGGCCATCGTTTCGACTTGTGGGAGATTGACTTCAGCAAGCTGGACTGTACTTCAGATTTGGGATTTGCTTTGCATTCCATCAGCCACAAAGACAAGGAGCGAGTCTTAGAGATGCTGAGGCGACTTGAGATGGAGGAACCAACTGTTGACAGTGATGATGAAGATGAGGAGGTGCAGAATGGACAGGTGGAAAGCCTGGAAAGAAGGCTAGCTGGACTTGACCTTGGTAATAACAATGTACTGCCTTTCTTTGACATTATGCCATCAGTAGCCCAACCCCAGGTTTTCCCTTTACCTGTATTCCATCATCTTTGTAACTTATTCCCCAAAATGCTTGCATTGAATATGTAGCTTGACTTTCATAATATGCATATCTGTCAATAATTATTGTGTGTCAGTAGCTGACCTTTTTCTTTGTTATGTCTATTGGGGGGGGGGGGGGCGGAATCCGCCCATCCCCTCGACGTTTCGCGCTATAATTCTGTAATGCGAGAAGGCCTCGTTGCGAAGCTTCTTTACTTTGATTGTTCAAGTCTCGCGCAACTTTTGAGACCAAATTTGCGACATCCGCGCATACTTATGCGAAGCCACGCCCATTTTTGTAACGGAATGTCGCCCCAAAACGGGCACAATTTTGTGCTTTCAGCCCCGGTGCTACGGTGCAATTAACTCACTGATAAGAGGCCAAAGCTTTTGAATTCTTAACGGTCATCGAAGCGCTGTGCGGAGCGAAGGACAAAAAATCTCGAAAGTTCACCTCCTCGTATCTCCCTTATTTTACCACCAAATCCCTTGAAACTTCACACATATATCAAATATGAATATATCATCCTTCATATGATTTTTGGGCGAAAACGCTGATGTATCTTTCGAGATATGTGTATTTTTCTGCTTGAGTCGACTGTGGGAAAGGGTTATGATTTTTTCCCGACACAAGTCTGCGCCTGCATGAATATGCATTTGATCAACATATTACTAGTCTGTGTACACCAGACTCACTACCTGCGAAGTCTCGTGTTTGTGCAATTAGTAGTTAGGTGAAAATAAGAGCAAAAAGACAACCAACTTTAAGAGAAGATACTGGACATGCACAACTAGATCATCCTCCTGCGCATGCGTTTTCTACTGGTAAGTGCACGCTTAGCCAATCAGCGGTGTCAGGCTCGGCGCAATGCGACAGAGGTCGATTTTCGGTCAGCAGGGTGGTGAGTGGGCAAGAGAGGAACCCTGCTTTGTGCTTCAACTGTTTCAAGCAGCACAAAAACCAATACATCGGACTGCGTATTCCTTACGCCATGGATTTTTACGTGGGTCACAAGTGACAGTGATCTCGATTTTTTCCAGACATAGCTGTGCGCCAAATGATACAGAAAAGATATTTGGAGAGCAGCATGGATATACTACCATAAGTCATATACCGAAGTTTCATTTTTGTGCAATGAAGGAAAATGTGAGAAAATAACACTTGTTCTGAGACCAAATTTTCTGTTTTGGAAGCTAAGTTTCGACATTATTTTCACACGTTTATCCTCAATAAAACCCCAAATAACTAACATTACGAGTTAGAGAATAGTTTCTTCTTCAGTTTGCTGTATAGATTTAATCATTTGATGGCTTTGAGGTGAGATATTGCGATTGTCCTGCAACACTTCCCCAGCGGTTTTACGCACACAAGCTGTCTACTTTTTGCAACTGAGGCTTCGAGGTCATAAGCTTTTGGCGAGTTAATTGCACCCTAGCGCCGCGCCTGCTTTTGTGTACATTTCCTATGGAAAACAGTGCTCTGTCGTGAAAGTCATAAAAACCCGATTATTTTTACAATTAATCACTTTCATTGATTAGTTTTGTGCTAATTATGGTAGAAAAGTGGTCAGTGACAATTTCCAATGAAAAAACAAAGAAAAAAACAAAAGTTGAAAAACAAAGAAATAGATAAGAAATTCTGAAAACAATAAAATACATAAGAATTGAAATGAATTTTGAAAGTTTTTGTGATGTACAATTGTTGGATATGCTAAAACAGATTTACAGATCAAAAATTAGACTCTCAATGCTCTTAATTAGGCTAAAATATGATCTTGAACTTAATTTGCATAATTAATTAATTATAATTAGATATTGATTGTTTCAAAAAATCTTATGACATTATCTTGTAGATTATGACGTGGGTCTCACGCATGCAAAATTTCATCGCGATCACACCACCGATGGCCGAGATCTCAGGGGGGGCCGGAATCCATCCCCCCCCCCCCCCCCCCGGTCTGAGCATAGCCAAAAAAAGCCCGGCCCCTTTAGGGTTAGATTTTACTCTGGAAATGAATACCAGTATATTCAAGCAGATTAGAAGCCAGAATGTGCTGAACGGCCTCTCTTTATCACCAACATAGCATACATATAATATGATTATAACAGACAAGAGGGCTTACAGAAAGTTAACTGACGCTCTCCCTCATGTTTTCAGACAAGGAACCAGAGAAGGTGTGGGACAAGCTGACCCCAGAGGAGCGGAGAGAATTTGACGAGGTCCTCCAAGGTGGAGGGATAGGAGCCATGTTAGAAGAGTGGGATCCCTGGTGGACCAATCATGTGAGTGAACCTCCATTGAAGAAATCAGTGGAATATTCACTATTCTGATTCTGTAAAACCAGTGGGGAATCCAGAGGGGGACACACAGGGCTTGTGATCTTTTTTTTTTTTTTTTTTTTTTTTTTGGGGGGGGGGGGTTAAAACAAAAGAAATAAACAGAAAAAAAGGGGGGAGGGGTGGCGTGCACCCTCCCTTCAATTTCGTAAAGGCGCCTCTCCTTTAGTGGAATTCCTTGATCCACCCCTGGTAAATTTACTCTAGATTCAACAAAGACTTATTGCTGATAATGTCCAGGCATTGTTGGCTCACTTCTCAGGTGAGGCTGATTTTCCTTAGTCTAAATTAAATATAGACTAAGGAAAGATTGTAACAACAATCAAAACAATCCTGACACATTCAAAGTTATTATGAATATCGATATCTAGTCATATCCAAGGTATATCCATACAATATCAAAACAAATCACAGAGTTAAAGAGTACACAGTACAGCATGAATAATAAGGTATAGAATAGTATTGAGAAAAAGAAAGATATTATTCAGAGGGGTGAAGGTTCAGGTGTGAGTTTCTTCACTTTGTCTCCCTCTACAAATTAAATTTGTTAAGATCGCAACTACTGATCTGTAAATTAACAAACATGTCGGAAAAAGGAACCAGTGGGACTAGAACCTGTCATCTACTGCTTTCTGGGCAGTGACACTACCACCAGGCTGTCCCGAAGCTCCAAAATTCTGACATTGTTATAGTTGACATAGAATAATATTATAGTGTATGTATGTAATTCATACCAGGACATCCAGTGATTATATATTTTGTGCTTTTTACTTGTATGTTTGATATCTGAGGTATTTTGTGGATTTCATATTTTCTCTGACAAACCAAACAGGATCGTGAGCTAATAAGTGAGTTGGGAAATGCGTCAGGACCAGAGAAAAGACCCAAAGTTCCAGTTAGCCAGCCACCAAAAACTCTAGACTCCGTCCCCAGCCTTTCTGAATTGATCAAGACACGGCCCTCTCCTCTGGTGGCATTCAACCTCGTCAATATCCTGTATCCTTTTCAATGAGGTGCTGACATGTTTATTTCCATGTGAATAATCGTGCTGCAGTTAACCCGGTGAGGACGAGTCCCTAGTATACTCCGACAAGGGTCTATGGGAAATGTGTGTTGTAGCAAAATCAGCCCGTCCTAAAGGGGTTAAAAGAGTAAACAATCATTTTATTGCTAATACTGGTTAGGGTGAGTATATGGCAGAAATTTGAGTAGTATGTGCTTCCTGATTAAATCCACTAAAGCATATATAGAGCATGAATCAACCGAAAACAGAAGTTGAAAACAAAGGAACTTACATTCCAGAATGCTGCCAGAGTCTGAGGAAAATTGACTCTGGTTATTCTGTCTAAACTTTAATTTGGCAAAGTTTGTAAAAAGCTGTGCATAATATTCTCAGATGAATAAAAAAAAACCCTGGTAGATCTGAACTCTATTCATCCCTCAGGATTTGTAAACATTGTGTGGTACAGGTAATCTAAACCATTATTTAGTTATCAATATGATAATTTGGTAAGTCTGTGATGCAGGATGGTTAGGATAATATGCTGAAAGCACAATCTTTGTGTCCACTAAATGTCAGACAAGGTTTGCAATTATCAATTGTTGACAGATGTCAATGAGCAGTAGCCTCCATCTGCATTCTCTAGTCACTGTCAAAATCAACTACCTATTACTTTCTTTGACCCCATGTCTTCCCATCAGATATTGCTATGCATTTGTGGCAGTGCTGTACAACGGCTCACACATGGAGATTCCTTTGCATGCAATACAGGTGAGGACAATTCTTTCTTAGAGTTCAACTCCAGTTGACCTGAATGAAAGGCGTAGAATCATTTGAAATCATTGGGAAAGTAGATTCCTATTTTGAATTTTTAGGCTGACAAAATTGAAAAGTTTCCATTGTTTTCACTGAAATATGGTATTGGTCATGACAGTATGATTGATGATGTCATGAACCAACGATTTGACAGTTACACACAAAATGTCCACACAATTATTTTTGGTCAACAATTTGTTTACTGCAACCTTTTCTCCACATCTAATATGCATTGCTAGGTTACAGCAACACAGCATAATTCTCCATGTTTTGTCATCACTACAAGTTTGTACCCTTTCATTGTCGATTACATTGTATGTCTATCTTTGTGAAATTCTACAAATAATCATATTGTCTTTGTTTTACATTACAGAGTTTTGTAGAGATCTGTTCTGTCGTTAGTGCCAAGGCTAGCTTTTCCTGCACAGAGGATGCCATTGAGAGTGCAATCCACACAATTACACAGGTGAGCTGACTAGTCTTTAATCAAGCCTGTTGTCACTGTTTTCTTTATGTGATCAGGAAATATTACTTCTGTAATGTCATTATAAACTGAATTTTAAAGGGGATATAAAGTCAGCATGTGGCCAGTTGGTTAGGCAGTCCATTACAAACGATTGTGGAGCAAATTGATTGCACAGTTTCAAGCAATTTTGATGAGCTTTGATACACACAACAGCTCAGAAGTTTAAGTTGGCAAGACATGCTCACCTGTAAAGTAACCCGGGTTAGGAGCGAGAGATCAAGATAATGAAATCCTGGTGATTACAATATGTGACCGTGCATCACAAAACGAACAAAAAGTCGCACACACTGATTTTGCGTGAGGACTGAAAATAAGTGAAATGGGTCAACCTAGCCGACCTTGACTTTTTCATATTTTCTGAAAGAACATGTCTTCTTTTACATTATGCTAAAATTTGGTATCATAAAACGGACAGGAAAGTGTGTTTTTTTAGCAGTTTATCTCGAACATTTTTGGTTGAACAGTGTGATTAGGTGTGTCTTTTTTTCATCTCTGAAAAGCCTTGTACACACTCTTCACTTTCAACTCTAATAACTTTTGTAAGGATAATGCTACTGCTTTGAAAGTTGGCATCAATTATGGACAGAATGAGTTAATGAGGCATGCTTAATTTCAATTTAATCTGATTATCCCTTCATTGTTGTTACTCTTGTGGATTACTTCCTGTTTTTTGTCTCATTCATCGCACAGTCAGCGCGGTTAGGTTAAGATTAAGCGCTTGAATAGACACTGTAATTCGGAGCCCTTTTTCTCAGTTCACACTTTCCTGAGTTTGTGCTTTCTTCACGATAATAGGAGAGTCCATTTGATTTGAGTTATACGTTATTTCAAAGCTTAACCCGTTGAGGACGAGTCCCAAGTATACTCGGGCAGGTGTCTATGGGAAATGCATGTTGTAGCCAAATCAGTCCGTCCTCAACAGGTTAAAGTCCGCTCTTTCAGCATAATTATGGTCTAACTAAAAATGCATGTCTGGCGACTTTTTGTTTGTTTTGTGGTGCAGGGTAACATATGACTCAAATTGGCAACTTTTGAGTCACATCTTTTAATCTGTGGGTGGATGAGTGTGAATTATTTCTTTTTTCTTGTACTGTCCTGAGGAAAATTATGAGAGCAAGTTCAAAGACTACAATGTGAAATGCTAGTAAAATTGAATAAATTCCTCATCACAAACTTTCTCTTTCTGTATCAGCTCAAGAGTCTACCAAGTGAGAGGGTGCGGCTCGTTGCCGTGGTGAAGGATGTTGTGCACATCCTACTGGGGAGGAGTCGCTCATCTCCTGCTGTCTATGTAGAGGCTGCCCTCTCTGACCTGCATGAACTTCTGAAACGGAGTAGAGCAATCTACAAGAAATGTAAGTTTTCAAATTCATGAAATTCTTCTGTCGAGATGCTTTATGCAACTGATTGATAAATTGCCCTACATTGATGTAAATAAACACTGAATTGATCGGTAATTTGGTAGTTACCATGATAAAAGAAATCATGGGTGTACATACTCGAGCAGGATTCAAATACACAACCTCCTGATGTAGGTCAATAAGTCAATCATCTGCATTAAGCATCTCGAAGTAAGAATTTTGTAAATTTGAAAGATGCAGTACCCGCTGCATGCTGTAAGGATTAGAACCAGCAGTTGCTGTCAGGCGGAAGCTCGGTGGTCTATTGGAGATGACGCCTTTCCTAAGATCAGGAGGTTGTAGGTGCAAATCGTATTCGAGTACGTACGCCCATGATTCCTTTTGTCATGGCTACAACTAAAACACTGATGAATTCAGTGCTTATTTACGTCATTGTATGGCAAAGTGTCAATCAGTTGAAATGTAAGCTGATGTTTCACCATGTCGCTGATTCCATAGAGATGAATGTTTAGGATATTTCAGCCTGTGGTGCCTATGCATATGCAGAATACCAAAAAGATGATCACAGACTTAACCCTAAAAAGACTGGGCTATTTTGGTAGCTCGAAAGACTGGGGGGGGGCCTAAAGGGCCCCCCCTTAAGATCTCGGCCGTGGATCGCGCGATCGCCGCGGCAATTTGCACAATGGTAGTGTGCGATGTAATCTACAAGATCGTATATTTAAATTTTCCAAAATAGTCTTCTTTCATTTTATTTTGATTAATTATGCTAATTTATGCGAGAAATCAGACTTTTTTATCTAAATCAGTAAATAAAGCTCCAAAAGTGCTCTTTTTTGGTCTAGATATTCTTTGTAGCATTCTTAGCAAATGTACTTGAAAAAAAATTCGGTATCAAAATTAATTTCTTATTTATTTTATTGTTTTATGAATTTCTTATGTATTTCTTTGTTTTTTCGACCTTTTGTTTTTGTTGTTTTTTTCAGCAAAATTTGTGGCAGACCCTTTTTGAAGCATAATACTACTAAAACAAATTGATTTTAGCCATTGAGAGTAAAAATAAGCATATTTTTATGAAACATGTGATAAAACTCAATTTGCATTGACTTTGTACACAAAATCACATTTTTGAGCCATTTTCGGTCTCACGTGCATGTACAAAAAGTTATGTAATTTCAGAACCGTACCCCCGGGCGTCACAAATTTGGTGTCAAAATGTGCGGGAAACTCAAAAGGAAAAAGTCATAGAGCATCGCGGCGAGAGCATTGCGTGTTGCTGAGTAATCGCGCGAAATGTCGAGGGGGGGGGGCCTTTTAGGCCCCCCCCCCAGTCTTTTTAGGGTTAAAGAACGCACAAATTCTAGAGTGGAATTGACTATGAAATCATATCTTACACAAGGTCTATAGACCTTCAGTTTCTTTTCATCATTTTCTGTCTGTTTTTTTTTTCTTCTCCTGTCTCTTTCTTCTTCTCTTTCCACTCCTTCACCTGCCCTATATTCTTCCTTTGCTTTTCTAATTTTCTTTTTTCTCTTCTGTAACACTGATAGAAGACTAACTGTGGATTGTCAAAATATACGCCTACAGTGCTATAGTAGTAAGTTATAAAAAGAGTAAACGAGAAGTGTCAAAATATAAGCCGTAAGTGCTCTAGTAGTAAATTATAAAAAGAGCAAATGTGCTAACAGAAAAGCAGCATGCTTTTCAGTCAGTGTAATGTTTATTTATCCAATTACATTCATCTTTCATATTTGCAGATCCTGAGTCCAAACAGGAAAGCATCAGCAAGTCAAAGTCAGCAATATTTCAGGCCAAGAAGAAGGTCCTCTTTTATCTGGCCTGGACAAGAGAAAACCCTGGTGTCTTGAAGGACAGGGCAGCAGATGTCAAACTACTCCACAGTGAGTTGGGCCTGTAGAAGAGAGTGTTGATGATGATAATAGTGATGGATGGTGTTGATGGTGATGATGATGAAAGTGATGGTGGTGATGATGGTGATGACGGTGATGGTGGTGATGATGAAGGTGGTGATGATGAAGGTGATGGTGATGGTGATGATGGTGATTGTGGTAATGATGAAGGTGATGATGGTGGTAATGATGATGGTAATGATGATGATGATGGTGGTGATGATGTGTATGAGATGATACTTTACAATAACAAATAGTGTGAATAGATACCAAAATGTATTTTCCTCTGCTTAAGATTAAAGCTTTTTTCTGGCCAACTTTATTTTTCTCATATACCTGTATGTTCAAAAGTAATGCGAGATGGCACCAGAGAGCATTCAATCCTGGAACCTGGCCACATGAAACATTGTACGCTTTGTGCTTGCGATGTTTGCTACATGCATATAATATTATTGTATAAGCATATTTGTGCAATCAAAGACGCCAGTTGCTAAAGGACCCGGTAGGAGAATCTCTAGTTTGAGAGGTACTCGGGGCTCGAGTCTCTGATTGTCTTTCTCTATTCTTGTATATACACTGTATGTATGAAGAGACTGAGGAGAAAGAGAGAAATGTACACTTCTTTTGCATTGTCATGTTTTTGCTTGTATTTGTATTTGTTCCCACAATATCCTCCTGAAGTAAATGTACAAGAAATCATGTTTTTGTACTGACTTTGTTCCAGGGTCTATGGAATTGGATCTAATCAGGCACTCTCAGGTCAAGACACTGGTAGAGAAAAATCTGCCCAAAGTGAAAGAGAACTCATCACAGAAGCTTATAGAAGAACTGGACTGAGTGAGGACTGACACTTTGAATGAGATTCAGCATCATGGGATGAATGGCGAAGGGATGGATTCACAGGGAATGAATGGAGAAGGGATGGATTCAAACAGGATGAATGGAGAAGGGATGGATTCAAACGTTGGATTTCCGACAAAACTGGGGCCTTTTTACTCAAGAAAACTTAGAACAGAAAGTGAAAGTTTGAAACTGCTTTACATCGGGTTTAACAGACCTGGGACTCAAAGAGGGCGCTGTTGTGTAGCTTGATAATCACAGCCATTATCATGAAAGCTTACTACTGTAAAAGTGGATATCAAGCAAGTGATTTTTCACATTTGGCTGGGCAGGATGAATTTGGCAAGTTTTTCTTCCGTGGTATCAGGACATTATCTACTGGAACATGCATGGTAGGCAGTGATATTCACATAAATTATGCTTTAATTTTCACGCTATCTTCTTGTTGCGTTAAATGCATGAAAATTTCCACTTTTACAGTATGTGGAATTGATTGCTAATACAAATTGGTCACATACTAACTAGTAGGCATACTTTGTCTTCAGAGGATTCGTAAGTAATAGGTGAAACCAGCCAGGAACAAGGGCTGAATCAAGAGACGAACTGAGGTTGATATTCTTTTTACCGTTTCTGACAACTCACCGTATGAATTAGATTACTTACATGTAGACATGCAAAACATGGCAGATGCATTTTTAGTGTGGGTCCATGCAACATCGCCAGCTCAAAGCTTGGGTTCCCCCGTACATTTAAAATTATGTTCATGAACTTTATAGTGATTTTCACCAGCATTCGAGAAGACAGACCAAATAAAAGTGGCTGAACATGTGTAAGGCATCACATTGTTTTGTGAGCTTTTCTCATTTCCCTCAAAAAAAAAATACAGTAGCTCTCAGTTGAACAGATATAGCAGTACAGTATCTATCGTTACATGAGATTTTGATATACGGATGAAGATCATAAAAGTGCAGACGAGAAATAAAGAATAATTTTGCATAGGATGAAGATGAAATCCTAAACCTTTCTGTAGTTTTAGTTTCATTTCTTTCTTTGTTTTCCCTTGCTTTTGTTTGTCGTCTGCTACAAAGACATACAACTGTTGTACATGTATTTTGAATACCAGGGCCTGTTTCATAAACTTCAGTAAGAACTGTGTTATCAGTTGTGATAGTTGTTTTAAGCTACTTATCCTTGCATCTGAGAACAATAATTTGTCATAGAAATGTGGTACATGTAGTTATCACTTATAACATGTTTTTTTTTTAAACGGGACTCAAGAGGTACATGTACTACCATTGAAGTTTGGCTCAAATAAACACAATCATGAATCAACAATCACAACACATCGTGTATGTATCTATACTTTAATACTCAGGCGTCACCAAGTCACACCATATTTGCTCAAACACTCTTTTCGCACAAATCACACAGTACAGCTGTCTCACAAAATCAATCAAAAGAAAAGGTCAAGTCAAAAGGAGCCTGAGCTTTTGCTCCTAGTAGAATCTTTGTCAGAGGCACATTGACAAACATGTAGGGACACACACAAGTACAGCCTGAAGAGGGTTAGGGGACACAGAACAATGAAGACAAAAGGAATAGGAAAGAAGTCAAAGGTAGGGTGTCAAACAGGTAAGGAAGGGGGATTACAGCAAAGAAAAAAAAAAAGAACTGAGAAAGGATATAGAATACACCGAATCACAGAGTAATATCTTCGTTCAAATTTTAATACATTTCTTTTCAATGTTTGAGGGCAAACCTGTCTTTGCACTTCAAACTTCACAAAGATTGCAAAGAAAAGATTCACAATCCAAAGAGCTGGGTTTTGGAGCTCACAAGCACAGAACGTACAAGTGGTCTCACCACAGAAAGATCAGGTGTAGTTGCTACTAAATACCGGAGTAGAGTATCAGAATCAGAATCACTTGACAGGAATGAGAGCTATCCACTGTCTTCTGTAAACATCTTGAGCAACATGTTTAGACTAACACCCCAGCATTGTATACAAGTTAATATCACTTTTTATTGTTATGTACACTGGACATCACTTACTTAAGAGCTTTACCTAAACTTATGTACTAACAAATCATTGATGATGGAAACTTTGGTAAAGATTTGTCATCATGTTTAAATGGGCGATAAAGTAGAAATAATTTCAAAGAGGTCCAACTACATTGTATTAACCGATTTGCCGTCAGTATTATGCATTGGCACTCACAATATACAACGTATGTGGGGAAAACACACCCACATGTTTCTTGGGGGTCATAGCATTGATATCATTGCTCTCTATTTACAAAGTCACATAATCTTGCATCGGAGGGGTGGAAGGAGCGAAACAGGGAACATTTCATAGCTTGTTTACCCCCCCCCCCCCCCCCGACGTACTACAACTTCTGTACGCGAACCCAACTCTGCAAACTGCTGGTGGACAGATGATCTACGTAATAGATTGACAATCACAGCAAGTCTAACATATCAAACAGTACCAACTTGCATAAAGTCAGTGCTCAGTAGACAAATGTCTGTGCTGCTGATGCAATTACAAAGTGTGGTTGGAGGTCAAATCTTTGAAAAGAACTCTTTAACTATATGAGCATAGACAGAGACAGATGGGATAATACTCTCTGCAAAATTTGTGCAAATAAAATGGAGGACCCACAAAAATAGTATTTTAGTTCAGGAAAATCACTTCTTTACAGTATAGCTACTGGGACTCAGTTTATACATGTACAGACATCTTGAAATTTAATTTGAGTGAGGGGAAAGAAGATTTAAGTAGCAAAGATATCAACCAAATGGCTTCTGAGAGTGTAATGAACCCTGACCTGGTGAAATAAATATGAGATATCATGCATCGTGAGTGATATTGATTTCGTATATAGATATATGCAAATTTGTGTTTTATGTTCACATGTCGGCAAATATCCATTGCCTCTTAGCAACAGGAAATATTCTTTATCGGTCCACCTCTCCAAACACAACATCCAATGTTCCTGTGAAAGATAGAGAAAGACAAATATATAACCTGTAAACCATAGTATAGCATACATTATGACACAACAGATATACATAATTGTAGGATTGTGAAATTGGTATGTGCCTATGTACACTGGGAAAGGTCAATTCAGATAAAAATTCTAACATTAAAACACACACACACACAATCTCTGAGGTTGATTAGAAAGAGTATAACAAGGAATCCTCATGAATATAGGCTGCTTGAGACCAATTAAAGATCCATTATTATTTTGGGCATCATGTTTCAGGAATAAAAACAAGGAAATATAAAAGGAATAGAATCTACAAAATTATCTCTTCATATCAGGTACACTGTGTATCTCGCTACATCCAAACTTTTGTTTTTCTCATGTTTTATTGACGAAAAAGCATAACATACAAACAAGAACAAAACAATACATGCATTATAATTCAACACAATCAAACAAGACATTACACATTAAACATGTATTTATTGAAGTAGATGCCAAGATACCATTTTTTTTTTTTTCAGGCAATGTTATACTCTGTGTTGTGCTTCACACGAATATAAGAGAACAATGAAGGCAATGTATATCGATACATCCAAACTTTGAGCGAGACTCACCGATGATGGCCACAACGTCTGCCAACATGTGACCTTTGCTGACCTTGTCCAAACCAGCCAGGTGGAGGAATCCTGGGGCTCGGATCTTACACCTGTAAGGCTTGCTGGAGCCGTCCGACACCAGGTATACACCAAACTCACCCTGTAGGATGAATCAAAGGAGTAATACATATGTTACAAATCTTACACCGGTAGGGATTGCTGGAGCAGTCCTACACCAGGTATACACCAACGTCACCATGTAGGATGAACCAAGGGAATAATTCGTACACTACTACACTACAAATCTTACACCGGTATGGCACGATGTAGTCATTTGACACATGGTATGCACCATACTCGACCTGAAAGAAAGATTATTGCACGAACTTGTACATGACAAATCTTACACCAGTGGGGTTGCTAGAGCAGTCCTACACCAGGCATACACCTAACCCATCCTAATGGAAGTATCATAGATGATAAGTATGCACATAAGAATACACCTGCTAGTCGTGCCAAAGCTGACACCATGTATACACCAAAATCGACCTGTGAGGAGAAATACCTAGGAGGAAAAAACACATACAGTCCGACCTCTCCTACCTGGACATGTTGGGACTGGCGCTAATCCGGATAAGGGATTTGGCCGGATTTGGGAGAGTCAATTCAATGCACGCAACTGGCGAAAAATGCCTGTACCTACAGTGCCCCAATTTAACGAAAGGTTTTCTGTCCATGTTCTTGCAGTGATTTGGGGTTAGTGAATGTCTGAATGCATGTAAATGAAAATTAGATGTGAATGTATATTGATTATGTTGATAATAATATATAATTCATGTGATTGAGTTTGTGTACGAATTTTGTTTGAGTTTGAAATCCCCCTTTCCCTCGTAATTATTATAGCTTGAAAAAAAAAAAAAATCATGCCAGGATCGCATCCAGAAAATAATGAGATCCGGATAAAGGGAAGCTGGATAGGGGAGTTTGGACTGTCCTTTAGAATCACAAATCTCACACTTGTACAACTGGCTTGAGCTGTCTGACACCAGGTGAAGGCAAAAGTCACCTTGTAGGAAGGATTTTAGACAGAGGCTTGCTTGGGGTCATGAAACACAAGACACAAACCAGATTCAACTTGGTAGGTAATGTATGAAGACTTTGAATGCAAAACAGATAAATGCCATTTTCAAATATTTTACAGTATACTACTTAAGATCATCATCAAATGGAGAAAAACACAATCTTTTCAATGACACTGCATTCATTACATGACAAGACACATTTTTTTTTTAAGTTATCAAAACAATTACACACATTTCATTTACTTTATTTTTTTTTTCACACTAAATCCCAAATATCTCAAAAAATTATAAAAATGGATATTAAGTTTTTGCATTTGAACTCTTCATACAACAGGTGAGAAAGAATGCTGCATTAAACATGTGTATTATACAGCAAGGCAAGTCATACTGACACAAAAATCAATGAAATCAAGCATGCATTATATCATCTCCGGAAACAGAGATGCTCAAACAATATTCTACACTCTTCTCTGTTTCATTTCCCACATCCTCATCCCTCACTCTTCATTTTTTTTTTTTTTTTGACATTGACAATGACCTTTGACCTATGATACTGACCTTGGGGGCCTCAATGGCAGTATAGGTTGCACCTGGAGGAACCTGGAAGCCCTGGGTAAAGAGCTTGAAGTGATGGATGAGGGACTCCATTGAATCCTGAGGAGGGAGAAGAAAATAAAAGAAGACGTGTTACATTAAAACAGGATTCTCTATGCCACAAAATGTGACAAAACATTATCGCTTTGGTGGAATTGAGGACAACCGTAAATCAAAACTGCCGTAAAGTCCATGGAATATGACTTTTAAGATTATTTTAGCGACTGCTTCCAGAAGTTTACACAAGAGCTGGAGTAAACAGAGAGGTATGATGAGAGGGTATTAGCACAGAAGAAATTTGCACAAGCTATGGTTTGAATCTATATCACCTTTGTGAATTTGGGACGAGGATTTTGTCATATATGACCTCTTCGTACCAGGGTTCCACTGTAACCTACCTTCATCTCCGCCCTACTGGGAGGCGAGATCTTGTTGTCGTCGACTTTGATCTCCCCCTCCGGCATCTCGTTGAGGCATTGGTGGATGATGCGAAGACTCTGTCTCATCTCCTCAACCCGACACAGATACCTGGAGGACGGAAAGGTGGGAGAAGACCATTCATCATCAGTGTTCACACATTCTATTTTTCAGGGCATGACCTGAAGTGCACTATACTGGATTGCTTGCATGAACTATTACTTTAGATTAAATGTAGAATTGGCCCATGTGTGGCTACTGTATATTCACATGAGGTCTAATTATGGAATTGGGAGTGGACATTGCATACAATGTAATCTACAATGGTGTTTCAGAGAGCATCATAATTACCTCCGCCAAGGGAGGAGGTTATGTTTTCGTTACCGTTAGTTTGTTTGTTTGTTTGTTAGTTAGTTAGTTAGTTAGTTAGTTAGTTTGTCTGTGTGCAAAATAACTCAAAAAGTAGTTCAAGCATTGGGATGATACTTGCAGGAAAGGTTGAGAATGACACAAGTAACAAACGATTAACTTTTGGTAGAGATCCAAAAATTTTGGGGGAATTTATGAAGGATTTTTTATATTTTGGCAGGTAGGGTAAATGAACTTGGGAGTTCAGGCTGCAGGTATTTGAGGTTTGCATGTGCGCACTAAAGTGCGTGCTCTAGTTTCTGCTAGGGCGAGGCGCTTCTATGATGGGAAATCGGGCTACTTTCAGCACACTATAAACACTTTCAGCATGGTGCCTAAGTACGTATTGGTGGAAATCACTGATATCTCTATGGAAGAACAAGATCAGTGGTGAACATGAGCTGCATGCTTGGCGGAGGTCTGCGCTCTCAGAGTGCTTCTCTAGTTTTGCTATGATTTTCAAATGAAATAAAAAATGTACACCTTTGACACATTGCTTTCTCTTACAACAGTTCAGGATAATAAGGCAATCACCCAAAAACCATGTTGAAATTCACTCACTATTATGAGTAGACATAGCACATGAAAAAGAATTGCTGTACTTTGACCATAAAATTTGTAAACATTCTGGCACATTCACAGGTATGAGACCAGTGGTATGTAAACACCAATAAATTACATTCATTCATAGTACAACCATTTATTCATTCAGGCTCACGAAATCTGTTTTTGTGAATGGCCAAAATGAAGGAGAGCTAAGGCAAGCTTACCTGTCATAGCAGTCACCCTTTGACCCTATGGGGATGTCAAAGTTCATGTTCTCGTAGCCGTCGTATGGCTGTACCTTACGCAGGTCCCACTTGATGCCGGACCCTCGCAGCATGACCCCGCTGAAACCGTAGTTGAGAGCATCTTCGGTGGTGACCACCCCAACATCGACGGTTCTGTCCTTCCAAATACGGTTGTTGGTCAGCATCTAGTACGGGACATAAAAGGCAATATGAGCAGCTGTCCTTTTGCAACAGAAGCAATACAAGAATGAATCACATGCATTATCATCAATGAAGCACAGCAAGAGAGGCAACTGACAAGGATTCCATACTGTATAAGCTGTTATTTACGTGTACAGATATTTTTGCGAATGAGGTCACAGGCATTTTCGCAAGTTGACATGACGCTATCGTAAATGCACTATTAACTTACCGTATTGTGACATTTTCATCTGTTGTTAAATTCCTGACATGCGAAAATTTGCAAAAATTAAACCCTCGTGAAAATAACAGCTTACAAAGTATTTAAAAGAATATGGCAGTAAGAATTTATGTGACACATTTAATTTTCAACTACCCAGGAAGTAATCAGCAAGGGATGATGGGCAAAGAACGCAAAAAAAGGCTTCGGACACAGGCTTTCCTGTAAAATGATCCCCCTAATATCAAATACCCAATGAACTTATCAATGCGAGCATAAGACTTTAATTCTGTCCTTGGTATTAATGTCAGAAGGTTGCAAATAAGCCAACCCCCCAAAAAAAACAAATAAACAAACAAACAAACAAAAAACAAAAACAAAAACAAAAAAAGGACCCAGCTTCAGATATCAAGCCCTGAGAGGTACAACATATCATTTCTCCTTCTCATTTCTATATCGAATACTACGACCCCTTTCAACCCCTCTTCAACCTTACACCATCCACTTATCCCAGTCATCATGATGCAAAGATATAAGAATGTCTAATGCCAAGATTTCTTGGGAAGCACCTACCTCCTCAAGCTCATCAATGCGAATGGAGAAATTCTTGATGAAGTCATACATGTCATCCAGGAATCCCAGAGGCAGATCCTGTACATTGCGAATAAAATATAGTGCATGTCATGAAGTGGTATCAAAGTTTGTCTGGTAGAATACTTTCAATTTCAATTTGGGGGTTGTATGGTTTCCATGAAAGTGGTAGGAAGGATTTAGTCACTTTTCGGTAGAGTAATAAGGATGATTCAAAGCTTTCCATCATAGTTACTCTTATGAGGGCATTGACGTACATGTAAGGGACATCATTAGAGAATTGTGTTGCGGATCTTGTGGTCTGGTGGATATTCACTACAGGATCAGGTCCTGCCAGAGCACATGTGTCCTTGAGCTACAGATCTAATCCACGAAATGGGAACCTGGTAGGAAGCAGAGGGATAATGCTGTGGGACTAAGGTCTGTGTGAACCACAACGGACAGCCTGGATGAAATCCTTGTAAGGCTGTGGAATGAGTGCAGGGTACGTGCCAGTTTCATTCCATTGATGAGGGTGATAATCACAATACTAAAATCAACCAGAGCAACAAATATTACAATAGATTTTCATCATCCTCGCCCTGGCCATCATTTATCTGGCTTACTCTCCACATGCCCATTACATATCTCAAGGGAAATGGAGACCGGGCATTTTCCTCTATCACTCCTCACCTATGGAACTCCCTCCCATCATTTCTCTGTGAAATTGACTATTTGGAGCACATCAAAGCTTCACTCTGGTCCGACCTACCTCACCAGACACTCAATTACTAACTTTCTCCATGGAATCTGCACCTTTTTTTTTTTAAATCATTATTATTATCATTATTATTATTATTATTCATTTATTTATTTATTTGCATTATCGTATGGGCCAAATGCTGTGAACAATCATCATTATCAGTATAGTTTACTGCCCCCCCCCCCCCCAGGAGCTCTAGATCACAATGGCATCAATGTTGTACTTCTGTACCTCCAAACCACAATGCATTAAAAGGGTAACCTGTAATAAATAATGGTCTGAATCAAGGGAGAAAGTTTTATTAAGATCAAAAAAATACAAAATCCACCATTAGGTATCACAGCAAGGAACAACAGCATGAAGTAAGACTCATTGATGATGCTACTCGCTGTTGATCTCACCTGGGAAACACCCCCGGGCCTGACGTAGGCGGCATGCATCCTGGCGCCAGACACACGCTCATACAGCTCAAATGTCTGAAAAACGAGAGGTATGCAAGAAATGAACATTAGACCAAGAATATGGCATTTTCCACTATGTTCCATTCACAAATTAGAGTATCTGTAAGTCTTTGCCATTTGGCATTTGATAGTGTACAACTACCTGGAATTCTGTTGACTGCGTCAAGAACAGCAAAGAAAATCCTTTTAATAAGCATTCCATCTAGAATTTATGTTCAAGTCCATCAGAGCACAGAGCACACCATCTCAAATGAACTCAGTTATCTCCTTCCATCCAAAGGGGAGATATGTACAGCTATGCTTGTAAAAAAAAAAAAAAAAAAATGCAAGACGAAAGATTCTAATTTTCATTGGTCACTTGCATTGATAAAAGAAACAAACACATAAGTCCATCCATTCCTATCACACGAAAATATAACTAAAATTCAACCTTTAACAGAGAAGAGAAACTCGGATCTCGACAAAGAAATAATTCCCCTGCCAATTGTGCCTTGTCTTGATGTGGAAACGTTCCTCCTGAGGTAGATTGATATACAGAAGAGAGGTTTATTTGAATCAATTATACTGCTAGTAAACATGCTGTATACCGTAATATGATGGATGGTATTCCTGTACAGGAGAGCCAAAAAGGATTTATCAAATTCTCACCTTCTCTCTCTCCTCAAAGAGCCAGAAGAAAGGTGTCATGGCTCCAATGTCCAGGGCATGAGTACCAACGGCCATGATGTGGTTGGCGATCCTCGTCAACTCTCCAAACATGACTGCAAAGCACAGGAGGCATGAATCCACAATGACAGAAATTCTTCAACAACAGTATATCACCTGCTAATGTAGTTGAATGTTCCTGCAATCATTCTTAATTGCTACATCATCTCTTCTTTGGATGTCATCCTGCACATTCAAACAGAGCATTTTGCCTCTCTGCGTTGGAACAATTTCATAAATGTATAATAGATGCATCAGTTTTATTTTTATGTAAAAACACACTTTTTCAATGACTTCTAAAGTGCAGAGTGTTTCCCACAGACATGATTTCAATATTATTTCATTATTAACTTGTATTTATGTCATCCTAGTTACCCCTCCCACAACTGTTCCTTTTCAGATTTAAACCAACAAACATGGAGTGTACAAAGCAAACAAAACTGATGGAAATTTTCTCAACGATGTAGAATCCAATCAATTTCAAGTCTACTCTATCAATGCAAGCCAGAGCAATTCCAGAGTCCAATAAGGCCACTCATCACTTTTATGATATCCATCCCTTTGTCCCTGTGTAATGCAGAAGAAAAAAAAAAATCCCACCATGTTGGTAACTCCTACAAATTGACAACTACCAATCCTATCAACCTTGAAAAGAATACTTCTGATAGGAAGACCCTAATTTGGCTTACTGCGGATGTACTGCGCCCTCTTGGGGACGGATATGTTGAGGAGCTTCTCGATGGCGAGGGAGAAGGCCTGTTCATTGCACATCATGGAGACGTAGTCCAGGCGGTCAAAGTAGGGCAGGGCCTGCATGTAGGTCTTGTATTCAATGAGTTTCTCTGTGCCACGGTGCAGAAGGCCAATGTGAGGGTCGCAACGGACGATGCTCTGAGGGGCAGTGAAGGAGAACACTGCAGTCAGTCTCCAAGATCAAGCAGTGTCATTATCATACATACTCATCTAGCAAGGCTTTGAGGACAACAATCTATGTTAATTTCAGTGACTTTGTATCAAAATAAAAGTGTGTGTACACTGTATCATGAAGGTACTACAACCAATGACACATGCCAACTTATTTTTCGTTTCTATTATGACGATGCCAGGAAAAAACGAAAATCATTATTAGCCTTCAAGGTTTCAACTCACCTCTCCACTCAATTCTAGCACAAGTCGCAACACACCGTGGGCTGCTGGATGTTGGGGACCGAAGTTGATCACCAAATTGGCAACATCTTTCTCTGCGATGGGATCACGATCTGCAGGAGAAAAGAAGTAGCACATCATACATGGACACTGATACAGAAAATGTATTATGCATGAAATACTTGCGCACCACAGCACTACTGTTGCCATGCCATTCATTATTCAACTGTAGCTTTGCAAAGGAAAATGAAAATGACTAGAGTCTAAGTTAAATATATGTGACCCGCTACAACAAAAAGGTCCTAAAGTCGCGCACGGTCGAAGCCGTGAAAATCGAGTTTGAAGTCAGAGCATTAAAATTGGTCAAAACTTACGATTTTCTGATTTCGATATACATTATTGGAGTCTAACATGTCTTCTATCATCTGTCGAAATTTTGAAGCAAAATGATGAAAGGAAAGACCAAAAAACAGTGTTTTTCTGAGCCATGTTTTTGGCGTTTCAACGAAGCAGAAACTGGTTCGAAAATTTGGATTGAGCGCCACAGATAGGTTCCGCCCCTAACAACGACCAGAGTGATCTCATTGGTCAGTTTGCTGCTTGCTGCTAACCGAAGCGTGAAGCTCGCACACTGCCCAGTCGACTGGTGCGTGCCGGCGGCGGGGTGCGCTATGCTCAGCCGCTTCTCACATCCTGGTCACTGATTGGTTGGTGAGGAGACCGCCGACGCTGATGTGCTTGAATGAACTCTTCGGGGGTTGCTAGGGCTTACCTTCTATTGTCCAGAGGTGAAAACTGACTTGCGTGTCCGTTGATTGCGATTGCGTCGAAAGGAAGACTTTTAGGGCGCTTTTCTCGAAACAGTGATTTTCCAAAAGTCTCGACATGCTCTCTTTTAAACATCGATATCTCCGCAGCCGATTATTTTTATAAAATGTGTTCAATCTAAAGCAGAAAGATTAGGGGATTATATCGTGCAATTTTCAAATAATCGACCTCGCCCGACTTTAGGATCATTTTGTTGTAGCGGGTCACATACTATTTCAAACAACAATCTGGATCTGTCTATTTCTTACCATCCCAGGGAGGAGCAGGCCATTTTGCCGTGACGTCATCAGGATACATCACAGCCTTGGAGTACTGCTCGATATCCTTCACTTCTGGCTGCCATTGTTTGTTTCTGTGAGAAGGAAAAACCATTGATTACGAGTCAAGTAATTCTGTTCTGGGTCACAGGCTTCACTCTTTAATAGTCTTACAACTGTAGTCTTAGGTAGGTCTGCATGTGTGAAGTGATTGTCTACATCAAATCACAAATCAATGAGTCGACTGGTTATTGTGCAATTTACCACAATAACAACAAATGCAATTAGGCATGATGGCCCATTACAGATGAGCAAATTCGTAGTTTTTATGAGCCCAGTGGCGAGGAACATTTTTTTTTTTTTCCTCCCAATCATGTATTTTGGACCAGTGGACCATACTACTGTATGTAAAATATGGACCAGCTATCCATAGTTTACTTGGAAGAACAATGTAATTTAGAATCGAGAAGGACAGGTGGTCTGTTAGTGCATGTACATACAAAATGTATACGTACATTGTACAATGTAGACCTTCGATACCAATCCAAGTAATTTATGGGTAGGACAATTGTGCACTTTATGGCCCTACATGTATATCATCGGTGTGAGATTTTACCCTAATTGAGCAGTGCATGTGAATTAGGGTACCTATCAGGCACCCCGGGTTCGACAGCGTGTCTTCCGGCACTGTACTGTGTGCATGTGTGTGTGAGATTTTACGTTGGGATGCAGTGTGTGTGAATGTGTCAACGTGTGTGCGCGTGATGAAAGCACTTACGGTACGCCATATGGTTGCTCTAAAGCCCATCCCTGTGCGGCGCTATCGAGCGCGAGCAGACCCTAGAAGCAGGGTGCTGTGCATTGGCACACAACGGAATGCAATCAATGATAAACTTCTGTGCTTCAATCATGATTTTAAATGAATGAATTTTGTGTTATATCTTAAGCAGGGGATCAATAATTAACCTACATGTACAGTATATTGCAGAGGACATACATATGGGTCAATCCACGTCAAATCAACCAATGCTGTTAACCCGACCCCCTTCAATTTTCTTTAAACTCGCACCAAATGTGCCCCCAAGTGTCTGACGGAAGATTCTGAAATATTTTGCCCCAAGGTCAAACGGTTGCTAAGATACGGCCTCCCTTAGCAACCAATGCGTGGCCGAATAACCGAGTTTAAATAAAATTTGCTATTTTTGATTGACTGCTGCAGCCAGGTTAGATGAGATACATTGCTCATTTTCTGTAAATTGGAAGAACTTTATGACCTTAACATGCGCAATATATTATGGCGCGGATCTGACAATCCGTTATTGTGCAAGAGGTCACCGAAAATGGTGTTAAGCGTCAAAGTTAATGTTTTCGGGTGCATGTTTGGAAGCTGATAACTTCAAAATTCAATTAGCTGAGATCCCAATAGTATGCATATTTGGAGACTCTCACTTGCTCTACACACCTACCAAAAATCGGCCAAAAAGTATGCGTCGTTTTCTTGTAGGGCGCCCTCAAAGTTGGATTTTTTCAAAAAGTTGCCAAGTTCAAGGTCACAAATCACCCCTCGTCCCATCGAGGAGTGACACCAATTTTTGTGTATTGATAGACATTTACCTATATTTTCATTGGTTACCAAAAAACTTTTGTAACCGAAATGTTTAATAGCTGGTTTACGCATTCGAAAATGGTCGTAAACACCCCCAAAATCAACGTAAAATGACACCTGGGGTTTACAGCACATTTCAAATTGTGATAAATCAGAGATGAAGTGCCAAGACACAATGGTATCTTCTGTGATGATAGTCTGTAATTAGTACAAAAAGGATATACATCACAAATTGTTTTGTCCTATTGGCAATGACCTTGAAAATGTAGCTGAAAACCGCAAAAAAACAATAAATCGGTCAATTTTCCGTAGCCATAATGGTGTTAAAGCGTGTTTACATTGACTTTCATTTGTCTGCCATTTCAGTACTCTTGGTGACTTTAAGCTGAAAACTGCTAATCATGTTCCATTTTTATTCTATTTTAACCTACAAATAATATTTCACGTCATCTTTAGATCTTTTGACCTTGACATTGTTCTGAAAATAGCTGTAAATTCCTTAATATTACAAAATTTGTAGCATATTCCCAACACACAAGATTAAAACCATTTTCAAAATTAATATTTCTCTCAGACAGAATGCCTGATCATATTTAAATTTACAGTACTTGTAGTCTGTAACGAGTATTTAGAGGATCTGGGATTAATTTATTTGTCTAACATGACAATGACCTTGAAAATACAGCTGAAAAACATAAAATCAATAATAATTGTTCAAATTTCCAATATATTATTATAGGGTGTTTGCACCGACTTTGAATAGTACGTCATTTTAACATTACTGATGAGTTATAGCTGATAATTGCAAATCATGTTCCCTTTTTTTTCCATTTTAAGCTACAAATAGTATCAAAAGTCACATCCATATCATTTGACCTTGACATTATTCTAAAAATAGTCATAATGCCTTAAAATGAGCATATTCACAACACGCAGTCATGAGCATTACAGCATATATTTCAATATTGATTTGTTCACAGACAGAATGCCTTATCTTGTTGATATTTGCAGTATTGGTAGTCTGTAATGGATACTTTGAGGATCTGTAATGATCAATGCACACACATGCAGTAGTTTCCAATTTATCCAGGTTGTAGGCCTATAGATAATGGATGCACATTATTATCTCCATTAACATTTTAGCCAGAAACCTAATATTATCAAAACACTAACAATTTCAAGACTACTTCCATCCTATGAATGTCATTGACTTAGATTTTCTGGTTTTGAATTTCACACACTCAGCTTTCTGTCTGTGAAAATTTTTTTTTGAAATGTGCTGTAAAGATCAAGTGTCATGAATATGCTCATTTCAAGGCATTTATGGCTATTTTTAGAATACTGTCGAAGGTCAAATGATATTGATATGAATTTTGATACTATTTGTAGCTCAAAATGGAAAAAAAAAAGGAACATGATTTGCAATTATCAGCTATAACTCATCATTAAATGACGTACTATTCAAAGTCGGTGCAAACACCCTATAATTATTGGAAATTTGAACAATATTGATTTTATGTTTTTCAGCTGTATTTTCAAGGTCATTGTCATGTTAGACAAATAAATTAATCCCAGATCCTCTAAATACTGGTCACAGACTACAATTAGTACTGTAAATATAAATATGATCAGGCATTTTGCCTGAGAGAAAAATCAGTTTTGATATAATAAATATGGCTAAATCTTGTGAGTTGGGAATATGCTAATATTAAGGAATTTACAGCTATTTTCAGAACATTGTCAAGGTCAAAAGTTCTAAAGATAAACTGAAATATTATTTGTAGCTTAAAATAGAATAAAAATGGAACATGATTAGCAGTTTTCAGCTTAAAGTCACCAAGAGTACTGAAATGGCAGACAAATGAAAGTCAATGTAAACACGCTTTAACACCATTATGGCTACAGAAAATTGACCGATTTATTGTTTTTTTGCGGTTTTCAGCTACATTTTCAAGGTCATTGCCAATAGGACAAAACAATTTGTGATGTATATCCTTTTTGTACTAATTACAGACTATCATCACAGAAGATACCATTGTGTCTTGGCACTTCATCTCTGATTTATCACAATTTGAAATGTGCTGTAAACCCCAGGTGTCATTTTACGTTGATTTTGGGGGTGTTTACGACCATTTTCGAATGCGTAAACCAGCTATTAAACATTCGGGTTACAAAAGTTTTTTGGTAACCAATGAAAATATAGGTAAATGTCTATCAATACACAAAAATTGGTGTCACTCCTCGATGGGACAAGGGGTGATTTGTGACCTTGAACTTGGCTACTTTTTGAAAAAATCCAACTTTGAGGGCGCCCTACAAGAAAACGACGCATACTTTTCGGCTGATTTTTGGTAGGTGTGCAGACCAAGTGAGAGTCTCCAAATATGCATAATATTGGGATCTCAGCTAATTGAATTTTGAAGTTATCAGCTTCCAAACATGCACCCGAAAACATTAACTTTGACGCTTAACACCATTTTCGGTGACCTCTTGCGCAATAACGGATTGTCAGATCCGCGCCATAATATATTGCGCATGTTAAGGTCATAAAGTTCTTCCAATTTACAGAAAATGAGCAATGTATCTCATCTAACCTGGCTGCAGCAGTCAATCAAAAATAGCAAATTTTATTTAAACTCGGTTATTCGGCCACGCATTGGTGGCTAAGGGAGGCCGTATCTTAGCAACCGTTTGACCTTGGGGCAAAATATTTCAGAATCTTCCGTCAGACACTTGGGGGCACATTTGGTGCAAGTTAAAAAAAAATTGAAGGGGGTCGGGTTACAAATTGTCTGAAAATTGGTTGATTTGACGTGGATTGACCCATATGTCCACTCGCGGCCTTGCTGAAATTATTCTGTGAAATAATAATTTAAAAAAAACAAAATCGTATCCCGATTCATCTGTTATTGTTTATTTTGTCTACACAGTCACTGTTTAACGAGCCCGACCAGACACGTGCAAAGTGCATAAAGATTAAAACCACCAGTTTTCGGACACTTTTCTGCAACATCTGTTCATCTCAAATAATAGTCTACAAAATTATATTTATAACAATGTATAGTTGAATATATCACATTATTTTTTCCTGATAATGACTTTTTAAATACATCATAATATCTCACAAAATCCCCAAATACCACCTTGTCAAATCCCCAGAAGTCAGACAGCCTCTCCAAAGTCGGACACGCGCTATGCGTGTTAAATGTCAATAAGCATGCAAAGCCGCTGAAAAATGAGCGCGCCACACCTTGTTGGTGCAAGGTGGCGCCCATTCATGTCCGAATTTTGGTAACTCGGCACTTGCATTCAGCTCCTGTAGACGGTTAACATAACTGCATCGGCACGTACGGAGATTTTGTTTATCTTTTGTGTTTTTGAGGATACCATTACACCGACCTTGCGATGAGCGAAAAATCTCGCAACAGAATGGCATAATTTTTCAATTTTTAGCACTTTTTCAGTGACCCTCATCCTTTACACAGGACCTAATTCGCGCTTCCTTTGGAAAAGTTGCGCTGATTCTGTGTATTTGATGGCGAAATTTGGAATTTTAGATGGATTTTTCGGCACTTTCCTGTGGTGAACGAGTGTGCCACAATGTACATGTACATGTATGTCATGTGAAACAATGTGATATGCGTGTGTTGTGACAGTAGAATTTGCTGGCTTGTGATTAAGTGATAAGTGTCCGGATTCTGGAGGCCGGCCGAAAACTGGGGGTTTTACACTAGGCTAGCTAACGATTTACGGGCAGCCACATACATGTACTGATGTAGCAACACACACACAAGCCTCACGTACATGTACATGTAGCTCACCCGCGTGGACTGGTTAGTTTGCACAATTTGTGATGGGGTTGGATCAGGATGGATGAAGGAGGTATGAAAAGTATTCACACTGTTGTGGTGAGCTGGCGCAAGGATGTTAGTAAAAATGGAATCTGTTGTATCGCAGACTACAAGTACCACCAACTTTCTCACACTTTGCGCCATGATCATGGCAATTTTCTGCGATTTGCCGAAGCAACATTTTGTTACAATACTAATAGGGGACCTAGGATTCTACACTTGGTTAGACCCGTTCTACAATGTAAAAGTAGCCAGGCCAGCTGCTCAGTGTGGCGTGGTCGCGGTTGTGGTTCACCTTACTTGCCCTGGCTGGTGTGTTACGGCCTTAGCTTGGCATATAGACAACGTTGTCTACGGCGAATGTTTACCGATACTATATAACATAATCTAGTCTAACGTCAGATCTTGGCTACACCACTGATAAGTAAGATGTCTCACGTCAGAACCCTAACTAACCGGTAACGAGTTAAGTAATTTAAACGAATCGAACTTCGAAGGAATGTCTGCCATTACCCGACACCTAAATAAGTACGTGGGACTACACAGGTACAATAACCCGTTGGTTCACATTTTTCAGTAGAACGAACGATTAACAAGCCAATATTGAGATCATAACGTATTATTTACATGAAATTGAAACTCGTACCTTTTTGACGAAACTATGGGGAGTCTACTCAGTGCTGGGTTCGTGAGAACCGTGCGGAAATTTGACGCCAAGCTGTACGTCGTACGGCCCAAAATCGACGCCATTTTGTCACAGCTTACATCACTATCGATCAATGCCGATAGTTCGACACGATAGCCAGGCGATTTTGCATTGTGTTCCTTTTTTTTTTTTTTTTTATGTACACAGTGTGCAGAAAATCACGTTATGCAAGCAAGTGGCTTGATGTTTGATATAGCCTATAGGGATGTGATTCTTCACAGTCTCAGAACCTTCGAGGTTGTTAACTAAAGAAAGAAGAAACTTTATGATCTACCTATTTCAACTGATGTAAAGTCGAAAAACAAGAAGGATCACAGGCCTAAAATAGTGACAGGATAATAAAAGGTCCCCCCCCCTTTTTTTTTCCTAGTCTTTACAGGACATGTAGTTTCAGATGACCGACCACCACTCATATGCCAAGGTAGACAGAGACAATCCGTCTTTCCGGAGGAGTTTCATAACATCATCCTATTATCCTTACAATTATGATGTTATTTTGTTATTGATATCATTATTACCCTTTGGAATAATCTACCTCTTAATTATTCAGAATGCCTCATCTGTTGAATCATTTAAAATTCTTCTCAAAACTCATCTGTTTAATCAGTTGTAATTTTTATTCCTGGAGGTGCACACAGTCAGTTTTTGATTATTGAATCTCCGTATCACATGTATTGTTTTTTTTTTTCTTCTTCTTCATTTGTTACAGTATACTGTTGTGTTGATTTTGAATTGTCTTAATGCTATTGTGTTTTCAAGTCCTTTTGTATGAATAGCACCAGTGCGCTTAAAAACACCAGACATGAAGCGCCTTATAAATGCAATTATTATTATTATTATTATTATTATTATTATTATTATTATTATTATTATTATTATTATTATTATTATTATCATTACTATCATTATCATTATCATCATTATTACTACTACTACTACTATTAATATTACTATTGCCATTACTATTACTATTACTATTACTATTACTATTACTATTACTATTACTATTACTATTACTATTACTATTACTATTACTATTACTATTACTATTACTATTATTCATGGTTCTCCTCCGGATTCCGCGGAACATTATTATCTCCGACAGTATAAAAACTGTTGCAGGGACGGAAATTCCGTAATAAAGAGGGGGCCCCAGTTTTTTTTTTTTTATTCTGTTGATTTCCTTTGTTTAAAAAAAAAAAAAAAATAATAAACTAAAGGGGCGCCCACCCGGTGCACCCCTGCCTGGATCCGCCACTGCTGTTGAGACCTAACTTTCGGATGGCTTAAATTCATTTTACTTTGTTGTTGTTGTCTCATTAACCCCAAACCGATTTTCATCAAATAAACTTTGAATTGCTCTTAGAATGGTGTGCTCTGTATCATTTCCTTGTAATGTTTTCTTGATATCTCGCAAAAAGTGAAAGCCCAATCCTCATGTCTTCACAAATACCGTATAACTATCCCTTAAGGAAATTGCATAAGCATGTAAGTTTTGGATAACGCATCTTCATGTGTAAATTGAAGATGATAAAGTCGTTATTGGCAGTGGCTGACTGTCAGTTTATGCGTAATAAACATAATGTTATAATATTATAAATAGACCCGAAAACTGCCATGACTGCCTTTACGTACTTGTCGGCATTTTGAAATATCATGATTATAATTATTAACCATATCATACATATAGGCAGCCCTGTCAGATTCAATCGCAAACACTCGACCCTTTTATCACTGATAATAGAGACATTTATCATGATGCAGGAGGTGAGATACAACCAAGATATTAATATTACTAGAAAGTATGTTCCATGAGCTAGCAGGTGCATAGAGGAAGGATATACAGTATGTATTCATAGGCCTATAGATCAATTGCTCTTCGATGTCCCGGTAGGCCTACGGAAAACTTATAAAATTCCCTTTGAGAAACACATATCATTATATTATATACAAACACACGCACACATGCACATATTGTATATCCTTTTCTCCCCCGTTCCTATTATGTCTCTCCCGTTCTACATATCCCGCTTCGTTGTTTCATTCATCACAAAGGGCTGGGTGTTTAACCCGGTGAAGTGGTCCCGCCTCACATCCAACTGGACCCCATGGAAGACCAACTTAGCATATAGCAGCTGAATATGGGCTAGCTATCCAGCCATCTTCTCAGATGGAAAATGAACGAACGAACGAACAAACAAACATTTTGATCATACATATCAAAACAACATTGTATTATAATCTACTACATAACGACATAATGGGGTGTTGTAGGCCTTTTGGAGTATACAGCTGATACGCTTTTTTTTTAACGTCTGCATGTGTTGTAAAGTTCCCATCCTATAGAGAGGGTGACACATTGAGATAACCAGACATTCTCATAATCAGTTACTTTTGAAGGAAATTCGTTTTTTTCTTTTCAACCTTTCACCTATGAAGGCCTATCGTTTACATTCGCTGAATCCAGTCATCAGATTATACGTTTACTTTAATGTCTCATAGGCCAACATCCGTATGATGCAGGCAAAGTCTGTTTATAGATCGTCTGTTCTGGAAGATTTTCCTTTTTATTGTTTCTTGGTAAGAAACCACCCGCTTCTTCACATACACGCACAGTGCCTGATTCCTTGAAATAATATTTTATCATGAAATTAAACAGCGCTCTTTCCACAAACATGCAGCAACTAGCATGGAACGCAGTATATCTAATTACCTCCGCCAAGGGAGGAGGTTATGGCCCATTCTCAGATAAAGCGTTCATTTTCAGTCCGAGCAAACTCCAAAAAATAACCAACACTCATCCTGTTGAAAGTTCTATTCCTTTATTAACCGGAGAACATGCCAAATACGAAACAATAAATGGCACATATTAAAAGTTGGGCACTCAAAGAGCAAAAATGACTTGAAGTAGAGCTTATGACTTCGTAACAGATACGTTACCAAAAGTAACCAATTTGAAATGTACTTACAAATGGGACATACATTCATCTTTATTGTTTCAATTTCTTTGTAAGAAATTAAGTACTGGACATTTGGAGGATGTAGTCCTCTTGAAGAATAAAAACATTTAGAAGTTCCTGCTAAAACAAGCGCTTAATGCAAGACATTATTTCTGTGCGTTTGGGTTAAATTAAGGTTTCTTTTACAATCGGAAATAAGCTTAAAGATTGGCTTTATGTATGATCGACATATCGCTAACAAGTAGCGTTTTGAAGCCAAAATATCATGGAAAATGGCACATCCGATCTGAAATGGGTCATGTAAACATAGATTTATAGTTTTGTTAAAAGATAAGTACCCGAAAACTTCAAGGTGTCTTTGATAACGTATCTGTTACGGAACATCATAATTTCTTTGAAACGTGTTAAGAGAAAACATCGCGTGTTCTATTGTCATTGATTCCAGGAAAAGATGTTTAATGTGTAATGTTAACACTTTTCAAATAAAATCTAATAAGTATTGATGTCGTTCATGTTATGTCAATATAACTACAAGCGTACTTTGACTCACGGTAACGTACATGTATATCTGTCACAAATAGCAAATCTGTCAAACAGATTACATATAAATCCTCGTATTTCCATTAGAATTAGAATTTCTTTTCCTTGCATGAAGTCGTGTTTGTCTTCAACACTAGCGTAGCGAACCGGATTTTCTTATACGCAGTGCGTACGTTGTATGGGCTAGTCACGAATAAAGGCTGACCCTCTAACTTATTACGCGTAGTCCAGCTCGCTATTAAGCATGTCAACGATGAAGAATGCCAGTTTTCTGCATAAATAGATGATAGAAAATGACAGTGGCCAGTTTTATTCTTAAATGTACTGTATGATTTGTGAAATCGCCTTTAAGTCGCTGATCCTTTGTTAGATGTTTGGCATTTCACCATCAGAATTAAAGGTAATGTTTACCTTTGGGAACAGTGATTTTAAAAATTTTCAAGATATGACATTTAATGCACATGTGTAGGTCTGTTGTACCACAAAATATCCTATCACATAAAATTTTCGCTATAAAGCCTAAAATATAAGGAGATATCTGTATTTTTCTTAATAAACTGTAACTGTAGACGGTTTAGCCTGGAAACATTTTTATTATAACTATTGTTCACATTTTGTATATTCAACAATAATGAACACCGATTTAATCAATTCAAATTCTTAAAGTGGTTGTTTCTATCCCTAACTCACATTTTAGAACTATTTAAAAGCATTAATGCTGGATATTTGTTTCATGTGCAAATGGTAAATTATGCCTTTAAAGGGGCCCTGAAATCCAAATGCATGTTGATTTGTGTTGATTTACGATACCCTCAACATCACTTTTGCGGTGAAACGAATATCTAGAAACATTATTTTTAACGATTTTTTCTTCTATTTTTTTTTTTCAGATCTTGGGAACGCCCACAAAAAAAAAAAAATCCTTCCAAACAAATCAATATTGATATTCTTGAGATGACCTCATCTGTTAATCATTGCTAAAGTACTGAAATGTTTAACAAAAGGCATTGGAATGCACCTCCCTCTGGACTCAGCATAACTTGCATGTTTCTGTCATATTAATGTGACTAACAAAAGACATGGCGAGGGAACATGCAAGTTATGCTGAGTCGAGGGAAAGGTGCATTCCAATGTCTTTTGTTAAACATTTCAGTACCTTAGCAATGATTGACAGATGAGGTCATCTCAAGAATATTAATATTGATTGGTTTGGAAGGATTTTTGTGGGCGTTCCCGAGTAATCTGAAGAAAAATAGAAGAAAAAAAATCGTTAAAAATATATGGAATGTTTCTAGATATTCGTTTCACTGCAAAAGTGATGTTGAGGGTATCATAACTCAACACAAATCAATGTGCATTTGGATTTCAGGGCCCCTTTAAGTCACTGCTTTGTATTAATAGTATTCCAAAAGTTTCAAAAGAAGAAATTGTCCCTCCAAAATCATATTTTGTTTGATTTTGTTTTCTTTATGATGATCATGACTTAGAATAGTATATGGACGGATATTGCCTCAACCTGTGCAGAATTCCCCAGCCGAGGCACTTGTTACGCGTTTCATGCAAAATACTCTTGGGTGTTATACAAACCACAGATAGACCAGCATCAGCAGAATTAAAAACAACAGCAAGAACAGTATGATGAGATTGATGATAATAGGCCTTATGTATACTGAATATTTAGTAACAAATACAATACCTGTAAAACAAAAATAGAACTACAGTATTTGAGAAGGGGATGGGGTGGACAACAAAGAATATACAAAAAATTACAGTGCTGGATGTTTTATAAATTTGTGCTGATTGTATGACAATCAAGGGCAGGTATGGTGCCCCAATATTAGCGAATTCTGTGTGAGTTGTTGAGCTATGATCAAGTGATTGAGATATCACGGTCTCATTTCTGTCGTTGTTGTTGTTGTTCGTTTAATTTAAACATTTCGACAATTAATGAAAGCTCGAGTCTGTCCTCATCTGTTTTAGGACACCTGTCTGTATTGTTTGAAAACAATAACCGGTTTTCTCTATAGTAATGATTATAATGGAGAGCTAATAGAAAATCAATAAAATCGTAGCACTACCAATATCCTTATGATTTTGTTAGTGAAACATGAGACCACATTTTTGCTTCTTTTGCCACAAAAATGAAAAAAAAAAATCTACACCATAAGCAAAGGCGCTTGACCACCACCGTAAAAGAAAGAGAGAACAATAATAATCAGTATCGCGCTGTCATTATTATTACTGTTATTGTTCGATTTGCAGTCATGACGTTTTTGTCACAACTGATGTTAAAAATGAGACACTTTCGTAAAAGTTATCATCTAACTTGTTAAACATGGATATGTTGTCGATAGATGGGCTGTCAAAGCTTTCTATCCACATGACCACGATTGTGTTGATCAATGAATGGAAAACATACAGGTAAGTGCTAACTGAAGTGCATGAGGCCTACTAATGTCCCGAAGGTATAAACCAAGGTTTGGGGTAATCAAAGAGGGTGAAATCGTCCCTGAATAATTCCCACAGTGTTCTTAGTGCGCCATCATCGAGTTGTTTAAAATACGTCTCGTAAGTTCTCGAATGTGAGCTGTTCGTCGGCCGACTCGTTTGCGCTCCAAGGTAGGCTACCCGATCCTCAACGCCCCACTTTTTTAGGAGGTACTGCGATTCTTCCGGAACAGTCTCCAAGTGACCAATGAAATCGAAGTGGACATCACAGGGCGAGCATATCTTGTTCATCTCTGTCCAATGGTCGCTGAGGTATGCGGTCGACTTCTCGAACTTTTGTCGATGCTTTGTATCCGTGACGTATTTGATGAACTCTGGCCAGGTGGCGTTTTCTCCTGTTGCCACGGCGACGTCGCTGGCATCCGGACGCCACCTCTTGATGATTTCCCGCCCAAACTGATGGAAGAAGCGATTGTGACGATAGTACGCCAAATCCTCCAGTTTGTTTTTGTACACAGAAAGAAGCCGCTCAAATGGATGTCGCACAAAAAGGAATTTCTCGTACTCTCTGAGGATGCGATTTTGATCCGCAGCGGAATAAGAGTAAAGATACTTGAAGCGCGACCTCTTATGAACCTCATCAGACGTCAAGCCGTCCACCGATTTTCTCTGTCCATCCAAAACCATCAAAATTCTCTTCCAGTTGCTACAACCGACTTTTGGAACGAGACAATATATCAATTTGTGCTTCTCGAGAACTAACAGATGTTTCAGCGAGAAGGAACTTACAAATATTTGCGTCTCGTTGTCGTTTCTCTTCGGACACCGCTCAGCAAGGATGCGGCGGCGCTTTGCTTGGATGCTCTCCACTTTGGCCTTAAGATCAACTGGAGCTCTACTTGCTGGAGATCCTTCGTTCCGCTGTTCAAGTTGTCCGAAAGCTCTTACTTCCTGGTCTTTTATCATTTCTGGAGAAATGAACAAGAAATACCATCGGTTATCACTAAAGTCTCATTCCCGGGTCTCATATTATGTCATTCGTGATCTTATGAGGCATTTGGTCAAGTCCATACTATAACTACAGGCACGGTGCAGATTATACAGGGCCAGAAATTGCCTGGATTGATGATGAGTTCACTGATGAAAAAATAAAACAATCCTGCAATTTATTATTCAAACTTGGAGAGAATTTCCCTCTAATTTTCTTGGACTTTAAGCCTCAAACATAATTCAAGGATAAGTGATTATAACCTGAGCGATATATCTTTAATAACGGCACATCTGTAGAAGAATTGTAAATATGTATAACACTATCATCTATTAAGATAGAAATGAACATAATGATATTCAACAATCATGGCCGCGATTGTTACTATAATACCTGTGAGATAATGTCATTACGAATCTTTAAGCTAACCTGTAATGATGGAAGTACTGGGCATGTTTGAGGGGGAATTGGCTTAATTCGTAGCAGTTACAAACAAAGCATACTGTAGTATATACACAAAGTAGAATGTATAGAATTCAACGAAACACTTAGGGAATGACACACAGATAATTGGCGGATGGGGGGGGGGGGGGGACGCACCGGAAGAAGCACCAGAAACATAGTTTGCGCCAACCCTATACGGAATTCCTAGATCCGCCCCACGGGCCTGCAGTAGTAGTATTGATCTTCGTGTTGGTAATGCGCTTGCAGTCGTAGGAGGTCTAAGATTGGTATTCCAACAAAGTGTATCGGCCTATACAACATGTAGGCCTACACATGACGGCAGAGAGGGTACATCAGAAACATGAGAAATATCACATTTATGGATTAATAGGGGTAGAACCTACTGAGTACCGACAATGACCAATATGGAATAACAAGCTGAAACCTCTGTTATAAGCCGCTTTATATTGCAATTGGCCATAATATAGATGTACATGCTGTATTTCAGAGAGTTGGTGAATTCATTTTCTCTATATGTTGCATATGTACTTACCAAACATCATCATTTCTTCAGTAAGGAAAGGGGTCGAAAGTCTTTAATGTGAACAAAACTTTGAGTTTCATATTATGACCCTTGTTTACAGTATAGGAGAGCTGTGGAATGAAGATACGCCATTATGCATCTTAGCCTTGTGGTAGCGACCTGTTTGGCTAACACTATATCGCTGCGTGAAGAATTATATAGTGCTTGTAGGCCTAAATGTCTTATCATTCCAAAACTTCATCATTTCATTTCCGATTTTGATGTACACTTCCACCATCTTGATTGGTTGATCTGACACCAGCACTATAGTATAATACGACTAACTGGTGGCTAGTAACTGGGAATCAGTGGGAATGCTGAGGGATGATTGTTCCAATCCTTGTGGGATTCATTTAAGAGTACATTATATATCTATTCTTGTGTGAAAAATATTTGCTTCAGAACGGTCTCATATTCAAGTAATGTGCAGTTTAATGTTTCCGGGTAAGCGTCCCTGGTCAGTGACGGGGCATTAATCTGCATATTACTTGAATATGAGACCGTTCTGAAGCAAATAATTTTCACACAACAGTAGATATATAATGTACTCTTAAATGAATCCCACAAGGATTGGAACAATCATCCCTCAGCATTCCCACTGATTCCCACTGATCGGTTACTAGCCATCCCCTGGCTAGTTATGGTGCACCATAACTTGTACTGGAGTAGGCCCAATTAGGGACGGGATGGGGTGATCGACACGACACGCCGGTGACTGTTAAAATTTTCAAGTCTGCTTGCAAGTCAAAGCAATAGGAAAACATTACTATTGTTATGCACTTACCATTTTCTTGTCTGTTGGGGAAGCGTGTGAGCCAGATAGCTAGCAGTGCTACAAATAATATCCATAGTAGAATTAGCACTCTGAACACACGCACTCGAATGGGAACATAGGCCATTACGATAGCATAATCAATCCACTCTCCTGATGGAATCAATCTGTAATCTTATCTAATGCAGTCAACAATATTCCGATGCTGAAGATGTAGCCAAGCCGGGGAGTTCATTCGCTGAGTATATCAAAACTCCTGTTAGGAAGACTCGAAGTTGCATCAATAGCCACGATTATACCTCCCCCTTTACAGTCTACTCATTCAAGCGGGGAACAAAAGCTGTGAGGGTCGGGCTTTCGGGATTTAGATGGGTGAAGGCTGTCGACGTTTCCCCATCACTACAATAATGCCTTTTATTCTTACAAATCGATCCATGGAACACGGACTTTACAAGCTGGTAGCTATAGGTGCTAGATGGTGTTGTCCACAGGCTCAAGGCATGCCATCCCTTGCGCTTGTTTGTTTGTTTGTTTGTTTGTGTGTGTGTGTGTGTGTGTGTGTGTGTGTGTGTTGGTGTGTATGTGGAGGGATGTAATTCATTCTGTCAGTCTGTTATATCGCATTGTCACAGCGTAATGGACGAGGCAAAAAGAGTATGAAGGAAGATCAATGTCTGAAAGGATACTTTGTGAACACTGGTACCGAGAGAGAACTATACATTGGCGACAAACTATACAATGAGGAGAGGGAGGGGTAGATATCCACCAACATGACCAAGGTAGAATTTGGAAACCACAGACACGCAGGAAGAAAATGGTGCGCCTTATTTTTAAAAGATCAAAATAGAGCACATTCTTTCAATGTCTATATTGATGGTCTATTGGTCGTGCTCGCGTGCATGGGAACAGTCTGATGGTTTGCACAATCACTGGGGGATAGAAAGCAACTCGAAATACCTCCTCGCGTTTGGATTTGTTGTTGTTGTTTATTTTTTTATTATTATTATTTCTTTCTTTAGTTGGCCGACTATCACCACGCCATCAAAAAGGTTCTACTTGAGAAGATAAAGGATATCGGTGAAAAACAAGCGCATACACTGCAAAAAGTCCGGTGTTAAATAAGAAACACCGAGCTGGTGTTAAATTTCCGGTGCTCATTCATGGTGTTAGATTAACACTTCCGGGTGTCATTTCAAAATTCAAAATTGTTTTTTGAATAGTTTCTTAGTTACTGTACTTCTTGTTAATTTTGAACTTCAACAAGACCATAAAGAATTTTCCGATAAAGTACTTGATTTTTGTAAAAATGTGTAAACATATTTACACCACAGTAACACCAGTTGGTGTGGTCCCCTATTGAAGCTGGACGGGTGTTATACCATTGAAATTAACGCCACCAATATCAAATCAACACCATGCGGTGTCATAATTGAATTAACTCTAGCGCAGTGTCAAAAATATCACCAGCCACAGTGTCAAGTTAACACCACGAAGTGCCAGGCGAACACTTTTTAACACCGTCACAATACATTTTCAGCACCTGTGGGTGTGGTCCTCTATTGAAGATTGATCGGTGTTAGATTTAACACCTATGGTGTTAAATCTAACACCGATGTTTTTACAGTGTAGTGACCTCTATGTTCAAGTTAGAGCTTGATAGACCGAAATAAGGCCAAAATACAGAATAATCAGACAAACAGAATGACAGTGATTTTGAAAAAAAAAAAATAACATAACAAAATAAGCCCAGAAAAACAAAATTATGAAATTCTACATTTTCTCATAGTCATACGAGAGAATACTATTAAGAGCGACCACATTGTACGAGATGGGGAGGTTCTCAGTGCACCGAGCTCCAATTGGCCTGCACATTAACGTCTAATGTAACTATTTTTTATTATTATTTTTTTGTAAACATCAAACAAAGTAGAATGAATTTTATTATGGGGATTTTGATTATACTATAATAGACTTGTAATAACGTAGTAGGCCTATCTATCAATAACTTTTATAGAGAAAATTCTTTAAGATGCAATGCTATCGCCCAAGAAAATACTTGTGAAGATTTCGTGTACAGATGAATTGGAGAATTAAGAAGTGTGAGGTCAACGTCTTTCCAAATGTAATATGCCTAGATACATTTTTTTTTTCCGGCCAAATCACGTCCGGGTGAAATTTTCAAAGTCTACAAAGTTGTTTTTTCCTTCTTCTATTTAGGTTACATTTAAAGGGATCGTATAGTTTTGGTTTCAGGTTTCTAACATTTTTTGGTGAGATAATGAGAAACATCTTATGAAATATGAAAGAGCATGTAATTCCATGAGGAATTCAAAGTTTATTTGATGAAAATTGATTTTGAAATAGCTGAGATATCCAAAACAGAGCGATTGTAATAAGTGTGGGACCCACTCTTTATTATGATCGCTTTGTTTTACTTTGTTTTTGGATGTCTCAGCCATTCCAAACCCGATTTTCATCAAATGAACTTTGAATTCCTCTTAAAATGATATACTCTGGTATTTCATAAGTGTTTTCTTGGTATCTCGCAAAAAGTTAAAAGCCCAATTCTCATCTCCACCAATACTATACCATCCCTTTAAACTACAGAGAAAATACAAAGAATATTACAACATTGAACAAGTGTTTAGAAACAGACTTTATACTAATTGAGTAATTATTATTTGCGGGCGTACGGGCGAACTTGAATCGCGTGACACATTTTCCTATAATCTCATGTGGCCAGACATGGTCGAGCGGTATTCCTAAATAGCTAGAGCTCAGCTGGATCTTGAGTGCAGGTTTGCAGTTGAACGGTCTTGTCTCTTCCATAAGATTTAACCCTAATCCCACCGTTTTTTTTTGTGTGTTTTTTTTTTTTTTTTGGAGGGACTTGAAACCACAGGGGGGTGGAGATCTTTTGCACCCCCCTCCTTCAGATCTCGGTCATGGATTGCGCGATTCTCGCGAAAATTTGCACTAAGGTAGAGGCCAATGTAATCTACAAGACTGTATACTTAGATTTTTTCAAATTTTAATTTATGTATTTTATATTAATTAATTTATGCTAATTTATGCATTTCTTTTTTTACCTATAACTCGAAAAATAAAGCTCCAAGACTTTTAATTTTTGGTGAACATATTCTTTTCAATATCCTCAACAATAATATTAAGCAAAAATTCGGCTTCATATTCATTTCTTATGTATTTTATTGTTTATTTAATTTCTTATGTATTTCTTATGTACTTTTTGTTTTTGCTGGTTTTTTTCGTCAAAATTTGTCGCAGAAACTTTTCAAAGCATAATCAGGCTAAAATAAATCATTATCAGCCATTGAAAGTAAAAATATTTATTTTTATATAAATTGATTGCAAAAAAAAAACAACAACAATTTAATTGGATTTGTACATAAAATCATGTTTTTGAGCAATTTTTGGGTCGACGAATTTTCTTCAAAGGGGCGTGGCTTCAAAACGGTAAGCCCGAGAGCGACAAATTTGGTCTCAAAAGTTGCGCGATACTTGCACGAAAAAAGGCCTAAAATGTCGCGGCGAGAGCATCACGCGTTGCGGAATAATCAAGCGAAACGTCGAGGGGGGGGGGGGCAAAATGCCCCCCCCCCCCCGGTGGGAATAGGGTCAAGGAATTGGCGCTTATCCTTCTTTACCTGGCAGGTAGATCACTTCCATCATGGTATGTAGGTTAGGCCTACTGTAGGTGGTTCGTCTCTCTCCATTGCGTAACGCACTGGAGAGAGACTAACAATCTCAGTTCGGAGTTATCTCATTGGGCACATGGTCCAAGTGACATTTCTTTCTTTTTCAGCCGGTTAGGGGCACTTCACTAATTTTTAGCGACATAATGCGTAAGCTTTACGTAACAAATGTTATGGAATTCTACAGGAGGCCGAACGGATGGAAACGCGTGGAAAACGACAAAGTACAGTATAGATACAGGAGAAAACGTATAACCATCGGACAAGGATCAGATCGTGCTATCCGTTTTTGGCGAGAAAAAACTTTGTGCATGCATAAAGCTTTCTGGCTGCTCTGACGAAAATCACCGGAAGATAAATGTCCATCCAAAGGATAAAAAGGACAATGAAACGCATCTTAACGGATATCAAGAGATGCCAAAATTTGACATTCGTTTTTAATGCGTTTGCCATATCCGGAAAAGTGTGACAGGGGCATAACCATCTCAGTTCGGAGTTAGCTCATTGGGCACATGGTCCGAATGACCCTTTTTTCTTTCTCAGTCGGTTATGGGCACTTCACTCGTTTTTGAGCGACATAATGCGTAAGCTTTACGTAGCAAATATTATGGAATTCATTCAACCTGTCCAAACAAAGAATGAACTTGTGTAGACCAGATGACTAGAATGATCCGTCAATATTAACACTCGAGAAAGCATCCATTAAATTATTTTGCAATGAATGTATTAACAATCTCTTTCTATTGATATTGCCAAATACCACTTTTGCTGTCAGGTGGATGTGCTGGCAAGCAGCATTTAAAAGGATTACATGAATAATCATTACATCCCAGATGCTTACCCCAGTGAATTTAAAAACTAACATGCTTGTCAGTACGAATGACCTTTCTTCTGCTAATGCGCAAAGTGGAACTCATTCAGACTGGCTTATTACGGAGATTATGAAAGCTATAGCTGGTGTATAGTTTGACCGTTTACCATGCTGTTCTTACAATAGGCAATCTGCCATCAGACTCGTTTCAGTATCCTTGCAGTGGAACTGTAACAGAATATATAATCGTATTAAAAATGTGTTGGCGTTATTGCACACAAATATAATAAAAATGGAAATGTAAAACCCCTCGCAGTATTTTCCTTTTCAAAATAACTGGTTCACAGACGACAGGAGGCGTCCTACGCAGAGTAGAAGTGTGTATATTATGTTTTTAAGGGGAGCGTCCTATACGCAGAGTAGTGTGTATTATGTTTTAAAGGAAAAATTATCCCCAAAGCTGTTACAAGTAGAAACTTGTAAATGCAGAAATATTTGCAAAACCATGAGTAAAAGTTTAAGGGAAATCTGAAAGTTTGTCAAAAAGCTTTATAAAGGCTCTTAAAGTTTTGGAAAATTCCATGTAGGCCTACACAACACTCTCCGGATGTAACCCTGCAATAATTCGCAATGCGAAAGAATTAAGTAGAATGATAAATTTAAGGAAGACATAGAAGGAATTTCTTAGAAATTAAGGAAGATATGTAAAAGGAATTTCAGAAGAATTCATTATAAAACATTGATTTCCCAAAGAGAGCTTAATTGTCTTTGCTGCAAGAAGGCATGAAGGAAATACTTGAGCTAACATACCTTACAAACCGGTCAAGTAATCAAGTCAAGCAAGTCAAGTAAATGAAGATTGATAATGGTTTTCCTTTACATTTTCTTTTTAAGGCTAAATTGCTTCCTTGTAATGATCTCTGAATCTCCCACTTCCCCTCCACCACGCTTCGCACGCTCCTAGAAACCCTAACTCACCAATAATCACTATCCAGTGCTTTTTCTATGAACTCAAGACTATATCATTTATCACAAGACTGTCGACATACCTCGCCCACCCAGCCTCTTCAAGCAACAACATACGTATCAATTTCTGACTTCAGAAACAATATCCCATCGATCGATTGTTCGCCTTTGTCGAGTATACCAGCAAAATGTAACTATATAATTTCATGTCACGCCATAAAGTCAAACAGACATGGAGTTTACCTAAAAGTATTTCCGAGAAAGTGAATTTGATTCTTTATGACATTAACATAACAAGTCATCGCACTGTGATTCCTTTCAACCCGTCACCCACCCAAATGTTGCCCCCTTTGAGTGTAACGAAGTATTTGTTACGTTCGATTAACTGTTAGAAATGGCAATGCTATGAATTTTGGTGTTATTATCCCAAGAGTAAAAACAGAATGTGGTAAACGTGCCCTTTCAGTTGACGGTGCTCTACTGTGGAATAGCCTGCCACCCCCAGTACTTGATTACTGACGGGGCCACCCTGTATAAATAAAACGAAATAATAACAATAATTATGATAATGATAACAAGAATAATAATGATAATAATAATAATAATAATAATAATAATAACAATAATGTTCATTTGTATGATTTTTCTTGCTGTACCTTTCTTTATTTTGAATACATAATTCACAAACGCATCCATGACTCGTCGAAAGTTTTAGAATATTTTCACATATCAACCAGTTTACTATTTCCCAACTCACAAAAGGATGAGAAAACGGCGATTTTTTTTTTTGAATATTACAAAAAAGACATCATAACTAAAGTACCAACTGTTCAGATACATTGTGTCAAGAAAATAGAAATATTAAAGTTATGACGTCATTTAAATTGTGTAGTACATTTTTTTTTTTTTGGGGGGGGGGGTGTGGTTCTGCCGCTGATGTTTAATTTGTCATAATGCTATTATCAAGTAAAGCTGCATCATGTATGATACAATGTAATTGATAAGTAGAGGCTTTGAGAAAGTTCTGTGAATATCAATCGTTATATATAGGGATGAAATTGGGTGTGGTTGTGGAGGGGATGTAGCTTCAAGATGAGTTTCTGATTAGACATGCTTCTTGATCAAGCTGTTAGCCAGCTCAGCAATGCGATATCGTTCATATTTTCCCCAATCATGTGCCACTAGCCTTCGTATTTGTAACAAATATTGATAGGCAGCGGCAGTTGTGGATTAGAAATCAGTAACATGGCAACATACTGGTCGTTGTTATTAGTGCGGTTCATGTATCTGGGGGAAAATGTATTACAGTCAAACAAACAAACAAACATGCTGGCACGTTTGATAGGATGGCCCGCAACTTTCCTTCTTTTCCGAAAAAAAACAACAACAAACAAACAAACATGCAGTCACACGCTGAAGCCTTGTTGGTCTACAGCTAATTTTGGCCACCGCAACATCCCGTAAAGTGTGACGGCCGCCATGTAGTGGTTTATGGCACTGATGTACACACGTTGGTTGTCGAACGTGATCTATTCTCAGTTGTCTAATTTACAGTTATTCAGTACTTTTCCCTACTATACGTGGTAAGTGGTATATATTCCGACTCGGTTGTACAGATACGCTGTGCATCTATGTCAATCTTACCACCTCTTCTGGGAAAAGGGACATTAGAAAGTGTCTATCTAATAGACTTTTTGGTGGTGTTGATTTCGCCTGTCCTGGTGACCGTGGATGACGTGAATAAATGCGACTTGGTTGACGAGCGAAGTCTCAATTTCTTCCTACATGTGAAGAATTAAACTTTGCGAAAAAATTGGCAGGGAATTATTATAAAAGAATAGGAAGACGGATGAAAATTGATGGACTAATTATGGCAGATGATCACAATGACACTATGAGTGACGATGTCGATGTCGATTTCACAAACTACGGCGGGAGGATCGCGATATCCACGTACTTCATCGCGGTATGCCTCTTTGGGCTTGTCGGCAACCTGATGGTTGTCACGGCCGTGATCAACTTCACGAAGATGCGATCTGTCACCAACGTTTTCATCTGCAGCCTGGCGGTTAGTGATATCGCCACCTGTCTGGTGATCCCGTGGATGGTGGTGGGGATCTTGTCTCCCACAGGATGGCCGTTGTCCGACTGGTTCTGCGTGACGATTGCCATCGCACGAGACGTCACGCTCGGGAGCAGCGTCTGGCATCTCGTGGCCATCGGGGTCAATCGCATGGTCCTCGTCACGATGTCGCCCGTCGTCTACCAGCGCATCTATCAGCGCGGTCCGATCATGGCCATGATTGCAGCCACCTGGCTCATCCCCTTCAACGTCGTCATCATCCCGTACATGAGCGGCGCCATCACGCTGGGCTTCGACCACGGCACGAAACTATGCAGCGACCTCGAGCGCGACGCCACCGGGAGAGAAACCACTCTCCTTGCCTACATCGAAGGCATCTTCCTGTCATGTCTTCCTCTGGCCATCGTTCTCTCATCCTACATTCGCATCTTCTTCTTCGTAAAGCGTCATCTTCGGCGACGAAGCCAGGCACAGATCGACCTCGGTCCGTCCCCTGGCGTTTCCCGCTCAGAGTCCTATGACGTGGTGGAGAGTAAGGTATACATTAAGATGCTGCCTCCTTTGCTTACCAACATCGCCAAATGTGATTGCGCCTTTTCGTTTCCATTCAACAACAAAAGATAATACAAATACACAGTATACATATGATAAAACATATTATAAAATGGGTTCAAGAATGTAGCCAATTGGAAGCGCTGAAATGAGTCACGTGACCGTGCATTAATTTCTTCAGGTATGCACTAAGAAGAGTCTCTCTTCCACCTCCCTGGCCTGACGTACGTCACAATGTTTACACTAGCAGTGCGCACTCAATCAGTTGTTACAAGTGCGTCACGCGCTACTATACGCGCTGTCAATCCTGTAAACAACTTCTAGTTCGGGCCGCGGGCTGCCACACAACAGCCGGCGGCCTTTCTTGTGCATAACACGTAGCGTACGTATACTCTTATACGTACGTACGTACAGTACTTATATGCGGGATTTCCGAGTGCGACGTGCGCAAATGTTTTGGACGAACATCTTCGGACATCTTGACTTTTGAGCGAGTGCTACATGTAGCTGACTGGTATTGACCCACAAAGGTACGTGAATAATGCTGTTATTTTTCGACCCATTTTATAAAACAAATGATGCACAGGATTATTTCGTGGCGTTAGTGAAGGTGCGGCGCACTCTCGAGTATTGACAACGGTTGCAAACATGCACTCGGCTGCGCCTCGTGCATGTCGCACCATTGTCAATACTCTCGAGCGCGCCGCACCTTCACTAACACACTCTATCCTGTGCATCATTTGTATACTATTGTTGATCATTCAAAGTAATGTTAATCACAAAGTTTAATTCAAAGCGTATAAAACAAATGAAATTCATTCATATACTTATGACGGTAAAGTTTTACACTCTAGGCCCTATAGACAAAAGTGTGCAGCTCCAAATACAACAAAAGTCGAGAAAATATAGACAGTCGGTATTATCAAAATATTGATTGGTCTTCTGTTTATCAGATCCAAATTTATCATTTGATAATTTTATGCAAATAATCAATAATTATGAATTTAGATATTCGTATTGCAATAAGTAAGGTTTAGAAAAAGGATAAAATTCAGAGAATTCCTTGGATTACAAAATCAATTTTAAGATCATTAACAGAAAAGTGTCTTTTTTTACAAGTATAAGCATAACCCTACTGAGCAAAATAGATTGAAATATAATATTGAAATTATAATCTTATTATAAGAATATTCTTACAAATGTTCTTAAATATAAAAAAGGGAAATGTTATACAAATCAACTTGATTTAGTCAAGCATAATATGAGAAATACATGGAAAGTTATTAAAGATGTAAGAAATATATCTGAAAATACTTTTAAAGTTTCAAAAATAAGATGGGGTAACGTTATCAGTGAGAAGTCAATTGATATAGCTGAAACTTTTCATGAGTATTTCTCTTCAGTTGGTAAAAATTTAGCGCGGAATGTTCAACCGACGCATAAAACATTCAATGACTTCTTATGTGCGTCTAACCCCAATTCAATATTTTTTAATCAACTCATAGAGAAGAAGTTTTCAAAATTGTATGTGATCTTTATGATAAGAAAAGTTCTGGTTTTGATGGTATTAATAACCGTTTACTGAAAAATATTATTGTTTATGTTGTTGATCCCCTTGTACATATCTTTAATTTATCTATCTCGACTGGTGTTGCACCCGACAATAAGAAAATAGCTAAAAGGTTGTCCCAGTGTTTAAAAAGGGGGATAAAAGTGATGTTAATAATTACAGGCCCATTTCTTTACTATCAAGTATGTCAACGGTTTAAAAAGAATTATATATGTTAGAACATCTAGATTTTGCCAAGCAAATCATATATTTTATACTGATTCACAATTTGGCTTTCGTGAAAACCATAGCACATCACATGCTCTACTTTCGTTTGTAGAAAACATTAGATAGGTTCTGTCATATGGTAGGTATCTTCCTGGACTTCTCCGAGGCCTTCGACACTATCAATCATGAAATACTACTCAATAAATGATATCATTATGGAATTCGGGGGAAGACCTTGGAGTGGTTCAGGAGCTACCTATCTAACAGAAAACAATTTGTGACTTTCAGCAACATAAACTCTCAGATGTTAGATATAGATTGTGGTGTTCCACAAGGTAGTTTATTGGGCCCATTGCTTTTTATAATTTATGTTAATGATTTTCACAGATCTTCGAAATTATTATCATTTATTCTGTTTGCAGATGATTCTTAATCCTCATACTCTTCTCCATACCCTGAATTCAGAATGTTGATATAGGTTTCACACTGGATTAAGTCTAATAAATAAATTAAGTCTAAATTATGATTTTTAGTAATTCGATAGAAATATTGCCTGGGGACATCGATAATATTTCTTGAACAAATCAATAGTATAAAATTTCTTGGTATTTGTGTTGACAATAAACTTACATGGAGAGATCATGTCAATGTTCTCTGTAAAACAATTTCACGAAATAATTATAGGTATGATAAATAGACTGAAATATTTTTTTCCAGTTTTATTTGACCGCATTTGAATTATGGGATTTTAGTGTGGGTCAACATGCATCAATTCCTTTCGGAAAAACATTTTATTAGTGCAAAAAAGTCGTTGAGAGTAATCTCCAACTTAAATCCACGTGCTCATACTAATAATTTGTTTTGTGATAATAAATTATTAAAGATAAATGATTTATATTTATTTCAGTTGGGTCAATTTATGTTCAAATATGATAATAAAAGTTCACCACAAATATTTGATCAAATTTTCGACGCAATGATGCGGTACACAATTATCCTACTCGACGTTCCAATGAATATCATTTACCATAACTACGTACAATTCTCGCCCAAAATACATTCGTTTTCACTGGCGCGTGGTTCTGGAACAGCCTTGATAGTACTCTAAAAGATTCTCTGACTTTTCCCTTCCTTTAAATCAAAACTTAACAAATTCTTTTGTCATCCTCACGAAAACAAACAAATAGATTGAAAAAATTGGGGGGGGGGGGTATTTTCATAAAAATAAATAAATTAATGATGAGTATATCTTAATCAGTAAGAGTTTGTGTTTTTTAAGCCAAATTTGTATGGAATTTGAGGTTTTTCCTCATGCCTTGGTGACCTTTCCAGATAACTAAATGCATGAAATGTAGACATTGTCTTGTTTTGTTTCCCTCCCTTTCCTTGTCATGTCTATCTTTAGTTTTATTTTCTGTCTGTTCGTCCCTGCTTTTGTTTTTTCCTTGTCATAGTCTTTTTTTTTTTATTTTCTGATTATTTCGCCTGACATCAGAATATCAACATTTTATATATGGAGTCCTTGACGGATCCTGAGGTGCCCTAACCCTCTAGAGTAATTCACAAATTTTACAAGCTATGCTTTTATTGTGAATTCCTCTTTTCCATGTAGAGTTATAAATTAAGATTGTATCGCTTACTTGTTTATTTATCCAAACCAGAGTTGATATCATTATACTAATTGTATTCATGTTTTGTTGAAACTTACGTGATTCAAAGTTCCTTTGAATATTATGTTATGTATTATGTACATTACTTTGTATTACTTTATATGGAAATAAAATCATTTTGAATTTAATTGAATTGAAATATTTAAATCATCATCTTTGATACCTTCTGTATATGCTTTCTTTCATTTTTTTTTTTCATTCCCAGGGAAAGTTCTCATGGCAATAGTAATGGCTCGAACCATGCATGATTATGTAACTAGCATCTATCAGACTTTGTATTTTTTTTTTTTATGATGCATAAAGCTGGAAAAAGTCGTGATGACACTTATTTTAAATCTATGAGACTTGTATATTCAATTCGATTAATGTTGTACAAAAAAAAAAAAATGTTTTACACCATCTATAGATTGAGCGCCTTATCATGTGGTATTCAGATTGTGTATCACCGGAGTCTTTAATTTGATAAGTCAATTTATTAAACCACGTGATGTAGTGTCGGTCTTGGGGGCTTTTTTGTGTGTTTGTTTGTTTGATTTCTTTCTATCAAGGGTCGAATTCGAAGGTCTTTTTGCTTTGTGCCGAACTATAGCGGGCCTAATTTGCCTAATGTCGGACTCATGGGCCTTATTCGCCTGGTGTCGAGCTCATGGGCTGTATGACTCGTGGGTGTAGGTCTGTTGGGAGAACCCCGTTGCAAATTTTGATATTCAATCTAAGTAAATATTACATATTTGTAAGTTACTCTTATTGTCACGAGAGACCGTGGAGTTGCGTATTCCTTAGAATCAGTGATCAGGTGCACCCTAAATTCGTTGGATTAAAAAGTAATCTAATAAGACCATGAGGATGGACAAATCCATATCAGATTACAATTTTTAGTCTAATTGATTTAGAAATTAAATCCATTAGATTTGAAATTAATAATCTTATTTAGATTTGTCCCTCCTCATGGTCTATTAGATTACTTTTTAATCCAACGAATTTAGAGTGCGAATAGGCGCTGGGCCGCACTGCTGTGAAATAATGCCCGGTCATGCAATAGTTTTATTGCATGACCGCGGTGATGAAAATCACTATTGCACATGTTCAGCGGAATGGTGCAAGGAAGAGAGATCCTCTGTCTTTTCTTTTTCTTTTCGGAATTGACTTTCCTTTGGGAGGTCAAATCATAGAAGAATTGCGGCAGAAACCAGAATCTAGAGCTATATGTACAACCCTTGATATTTCCGGCTATAGTCTGACGCTTCGGAAATGTTTCCAAGAGAATGATAAGAATTCAAAATCATCATAAGAAGCTGCTCTCAATATCTAAGTCATGTTTCGCTGTGACTATTAGAACAGACAAGTTACGGTTTTCCGGAGCTCACTGAATTACATGTAGGTATTACGTAAGCGTTGCAGTTTCTGTAGAATGCCGTCCTTGTTTGTGACTTCATAGGAAAGTATCACAAATTAACCATGACTATATATATATCTATCTATATATATATATATATATATATATATGTGTGTGTTCTTCGTTTTCCTCTTTACAAAACATTAAAATACATGCACACACACACACACACACACACACATATATATACTCACAAGAACAGGTAAGGCCATTGTTTGCGTTCAGCTTGTTCACTGCATATCATGAAGCGGTTTTTTTTTTTTCAATGAAAATAGTTATACTAATTTGTTGATGAGCATTGTATAGCAAAAACAATCCGTTTGCCCGGCTGTACCATTCCAATTGTTAGAATGAATGTCATAGCTTTCATTCATATATCATATCTTCTGTCAAATTCCTTCCATTTTCTTCCTCTATCGTTCCCTAAAGTCTGCTGCGAAGAGATCCAGAAGAGCCCGGCAACTGTACGAGATGGATTCCCGTATCACCAAGAACTGTTTCATCGTGGTCCTTGGATTCCTCCTCTGCATCATCCCCTACGGTGTGTGCATCTTGGCCCAGTTTGGCATCCGGGGAGTTCCCCTGGCCATGGTTTTCCTTTTCCTCAACCCTTGCCTCAACCCAGTCATCTACGGCACCAAGCATCCACACTTCAAGACCGCCCTCCTCAACATCATCCACGCGAGGTTCAGCCGCGACTCCAACATCATCGTCACCCCTGGTGGTACCTCTCAAGCTGGCAAACGAACCACGGCCACACCCAGTCTGTCTCAGAGTGAAGCAAACATCGTGAACGGGTGACTCTGAATAACTATGACGACTCTCCGGGACAACAGTATATATCACAAGGATTTATTCAATGTCACTCCACTTCTTGCTCAGCCAGTGGCTGTTCTTCTGTGAGTCTGTGTAGTCTGTCATCACGAGAGATAGAAAGGGATTCTCCAACTGGGAAATGTCGAAACAGCTCTTTCCCTCTCAATCGCTCTATTTCCTGTAGATCTTCGCGTGTATAAATCACCTAGCAGCAAATTTCCACCTGAGAGAAGAGCCTGTTGATTTCTCACACGTACACGTTAGAAAAATCTATTTCCTAGAAAAAGTTGTCAGGGATATTTTGAATAAGTATCTGTGAGAACATCAGAGAAAGAGGAGTGGAGTGTGTGTTCCCGTTATTTTTCCTCCTCCTTCGCAAAAAGTCTGTCATTTGTCGGATTTCTAACAGTGCCTAAGGATTATCTGACCGTTGTATATATATGAAAAAAAAAAAACAGAATAACCGCAAACATTTCGCTGAAAAACAAAGTACATGTGGTATAAGAAGAATAGTACAGCATACTGCAATACCGAATTATTTTCCAATTTATTTTTCATTTACATGATTCAACAGAAAGACTCATTTATATCATGCTGCTTTTCTAACAACTCTTAAGAATCTGTTGTTTTAGAGGGCAGATGAGAAATAGGTTTTTATTAGTCGTTTTCATCTTCTTCTCAGTGTATAAATGAGATGGGTTGAGGGAGAAAGATTTGCGGTGACACCATGTGTATGTAGTCCTTGACCGGATTGTTGGTTGGCAGAAGAAGAGCCTAGAAAGAGGGGAATTGAAGAGGGAGGCGACATATGGGGGCTGTAAGGAGGGCAAAAAGTGAAGAGTGGGGAACAGTAATGGACTGGAAGTTGAAGTTGCACTAGCGGAGACGGTAGAGAAAGGAACAGAGAGAGTGGTAAGGAAGAATAGAGTGAGAATCAAGTAATATGTTCGGACATCGTCAGGAGGAGAAAGAAGAAATGGAAGGGAAGAGGAAGAGGAAGGAGTTGAAGATTGGAAAACCACGGAGATAGGAGAGAGAAGTGAAGATTAATGAAACCAAGAGAAGAACGAAGTCGGCGAACAATGTGGACTATGGAATGCGGAATCAATGGAGAAAGGATGAATAATCCTGCGAAGGAAAGGTAAGTCGAGAGAGATGAGACCATGTTGAGAGAAGGGAGGGAGAGGAGGGGGAGAGAAAACTAAGAGAAGAAGAAAAAGAAGAAAAAGAAGAAAAAGAATAAAATTCAAGAAAGTAAAAGAGAGGGGCTTGGGTGGATCCTAGAAATAAATGCTGCAGAGGAGAGAGAAAAAAAAATGTGGAGAGGAAAAAATAATAACAGTTAAATCCTGAAAAGGTTCCTGTGGGAGAATCTTCAAGCAACACATGAGATAGGTTGTTTATGACACAACGGTTTTGAAGGGCAGAATGATAAATTTTCACTTGAATTTGAAATGTTGTTGTGTTACTCTGTCATCTGTTAGACTTTGTATTTTATGCCGAGATATTTTAATTCTCCTGGAAATAAGCCGTAGGTTGAATATGACCAGGAATTTACTGATCAATAATCGTTTTGACTGTGCGGTCCTCACGTTTTCATCTTGATTCTATTTAAAATCAATTTTAATCACCATGTGTATGCAAAGAAAGAGTCAGAGGAAGGTATTTGGAAACTACGTTGAGTAACGTTCTTGTGATTCGCTAACATAACTGTTGATAGAACAAACTACAAGAGGATGATTGAAAACTCTGCGCTTCTTTTTCTTCCAAACCACGAGAGGGAAAAATACTAATAGAATCCCCTTTGGACGCTTCTTCAGGTAATATAGATTGTATACAATATCTATTTATTCATTTATATGTGTTATTACTGAATCCCATTTTCTTTGCTCAATATTTCAATAATGAATTACATTTATTTCTGGTCAGTTTTCCTCTGCTTCCGTTTGCCACATACTCAAAAAGCTGCATCACTTCGGTGATCCCTCGTACATGCCCAAGTTGAATTATCCTTCGGGTTTATGCCAGGTTTAAAGGGACATTCCAGACGATTTTCATAATTTCACATCATGTAGTACATAAATCGACAACTCAATGTATAGATTTGTGGAATTTATTGTGGTTCTTGAGCAGAGAAACAATAGTTTGAAAAACCTTAAACAAATTACACTGAACAAGGATGATGACATAGGAGGTTCACATATTTCAGAAATGTAGCAGCGTAATTCCATTACAATACCGCTTCCTTGCGAGTTCACCTGTTTATAATCTATGCATGCCTTTTTCTTTTGTTCTGCTTCCTTGAGCCCCAACTCATGCATTCTTACATGGTGACTCTGCCATGTCATCATCCATGTTCATTGCAATTTGTTCTAAATTTTGAAAATATTCTTATTCTTCATCCCAATTATCACAAATTCTGAAACTCTGTAAAAAGTTTTACTAATCTATAGTTGTTCAAATGTAAAAATCTGAAAATCATCCGGAGGTCTCCTTTAAGTGCGTGCGTGTGTGTCACACACAAAGTGCACTGCTATAGCTTCTGACCATCCGAGCATTGAGAATTTAGGGTTTCTGGGACAATCACTGAACTAGGGCTTTCTATAGCTCAGTCGGTAGAGCACCGGGCTAGCATCCGGAGGTCTCGGGTTCAAATCCCGATGAAATCCCATTTTCTTTGCTCAATTTTTCAATACTGAATTTTTAGAATAATATTTCAGAGCATGAAAGTACTAAAGGAGGAATAATAGCTCAGTCGGTAGAGCACCGGGCTAGCATCCGGAGGTCTCGGGTTCAAATCCCGATGAAATCCCATTTTCTTTGCTCAATTTTTCAATACTGAATTTTTAGAATAATATTTCAGAGCATGAAAGTACTAAAGGAGGAATAATGGATGAGTACTCAGACCTATGGACAGAAGTCCTTGTTGCTGTACTACTTACTAATGGAACAAGCATGATATATACAAGGTTTTATAATTTTTGGCATTTGAGTGAAAATAGAATTCCCCCAAATACACTGAACAATCAACTATCCAGGGTCAAACTAATTTTATATAAATTCATGTAAAGATAAAATTCTACTTTAACAGCACCATACAGATGTCGGTGAATGTCTTTATTAGAAGTTACCGCGAGTCATTTGTTGTTGTTGTGGTTGTAATATTCCCTCTAAAGTGACATTTTATGTTCCACTGATATCTAGACTAATCCTCACGTTCCATATCACTGATCAATGAATCCATTTAAAGAACAACAGCAAAACCTACGGGGGAAAAGTCGAAGAGAAAAGATGCCGCAGCCTAACATTCTTATTGCCAAATGTGTTAATGTCTACACGCCCTCCTTGCACCTACCTCAGCCCGCCCTCATTTTTTAAAATCTTATATTGTGACATTCTTTTAATTTTCCACGCTTAGTCATTGGATTCCAATGGGATTAATGTATTAGTATTGTCTGTATAGAGAAGAACCTCTGAAATTTTGCTATCATATGGAATCTTAGAATAAATACAATGGTGTAAACTACACAATCAAGTTTACCATGCGTACAATTCGTAGCGGGACGCCATCTATAGATGGCGCTCTTCAACAATCACCCGAGAGAGAGAGAGAGAGAGAGAGAGAGAGAGAGAGGGAGAGAGAGAGCAGATTCCAGTGCTGCACAGAACAGAATTCGGTGACATTTTTTTTACATTCGGAAGAGTTGGAATGTCTCTATTGAGAGCGACATGATCATAACCATGATTAAAACGAGTCAGGGCCAAAACCTATATACGGAACAGGGGGTTCGGTGTAAAAATGGCAGAGGTAAAAATGGCAGGGGTAAAAATGGCAGAGGTAAAAATGGCAGAGGTAAAAATGGCAGAGGTAAAAATGGCAGGGGTAAAAATGGCAGGGGTAAAAATGGCAGAGGTAAAAATGGCAGAGGTAAAAATGGCAGAGGTAAAAATGGCAGAAGTAAAAATGGCAGGGGTAAAAATGGCAGAGGTAAAAATGGCAGAGGTAAAAATGGCAGGGGTAAAAATGGCAGAGGTAAAAATGGCAGCGGTAAAAATGGCGAGGTAAATGATTATGTGGTAAAAATGTCAGAGGTAAAGTTGTCAGTGGTCGAGATGTCAGTGGTCAAAATGCTAGAGATAAAACTGCCATTGATAAAAGTTTAGTCGTTGAAATGCAAGAGGACGAGGTATAAGTGACAGAGATTTTTCTTTCTTCATGTTTCTGACACCTTTCTCGCAATACGCGCTTTTCGTGCCTTCTCCTGAAATAAAGCACGTGGGAGACCGGGGAGAAATGGGACACGGGGAGAAATATGGGACACTCATGTAACTTGAAAAATGCTCGGCCAGTCAACAATCCAATTACATATCAGTAAAAAGATAAGCCTCGGTTTACACCTAAAAATGGATATACTAACCACTATACAGCTCTACAGGTATCTTGTCAGTAAAATATCAAACTTACTTTAGATCTGGTAGGTCCTATACTATGATAATAAGTATTTTAAAAAGTGTGCAAAATTCTGAAAACAAAATTGTTCGATAACAGACATGCAGGTATGAAAAATTGGCAGGGTTCTTTTACTGTTTCTGTTACCACTGGGAGAAATTTTATAGGGCCGTGTTACATTTCTCCCCGCGGTACATGTAAAGAGAGTCTTGCAGAGCTTCAGCGATCCCTGTGTAAATTGAATCGCGATCATATGGTAGTCATAGGCGGTGATTTCAATCTACCTGGATGGGATTGGATTGGATTTTCTTACTGTTGTTGTATAACGAGGGAACAACGTCATTTTCGGTGGCTGAATCTACCAATCTTTAGCAACACACCATGTTGATAACATAATGGAATCTGACTTTGGAGTATCAGCTAAGTTTGAAAGGCATCAAACATTTACATTTTTTTCGCCTGCGGATTCGTTCAACAATGATTGAAAGAAATCCCATGGCAAACTATCAGCTTTTACACTCACTAGAACAGTTTATCGCTAACGTTCGTCTCCAGTTTTAATAGGCATAAGTTTGTAAAGTGACCACAAAGTGTTCATTAAACTTCGAGATATTTGTTTTTGCGCCATGTGATACTTGAACAATGTAATAAAATATTTTGCAAGAACTTATTTGTTTTTACGCCATGTGATACTTGAACAATGTAATAAAATATTTTGCAAGAGCTTACTTATGTCTGACGATACATCTGCTGTAGTTTGTTTTTTGCGTTTTGTATTTTTACTTCTACATTATGTCGTGATCAGGCCTTGTGAGATAAATAGGCTCCGACGAAACCTGAATGTGAGAAAACAATATTGAACAGGTGAAAAATTAGCGGTTTACTTCGACTATGTCTCCTTCACTTCTTTACACTAAACAGTTCAAAAAATGAAAAATAATGACAATATACTAGCCTGGGCGTGAGCGGAATTCGTTTGTGTATGTGTGTATGTGAGAGTATGTATATCTGCGTATATGTTTATACCAAAAGTGGGTTAGTGTGTGTGTGTGTCTGTGTGTGTGTGTGTGATAACTTTATTGGGCGAAACAACGTAGGATTATACTGTTTAAGGGCTTTGCAGCATTGTTGGAACCCCCTTATAATGATAGATGATAATGATATTATTATTGATGATAATGATAATAATAATAACAATAGTAATAATAATAATAATGATAATAATAATAATAATAACAATAATAACAATAATAATACTGAATAATAAAAATAATTTCCCATAGGCCTACTCGGCTCTTAGCTGGTTTATTATTTCTCTGCACACAGACAGATTGCACTTGAATCAAACTCAGAATAATGAGAGTGCTCTAATCTTTTTAAAACATAATTCAATCAATATTCTTCGAATCTGCAATTTGGATTTGATAATTCGATAATTACAGTTTGCTCTGGCTAGGTTATCATTGAAAACCTCTTCATACGTTTATATCTGACGAAATCGCTCTCATTACTTCTGACATTTAACTTCTGCCATTTTTACCTCTGCTATTTTTACCTCTGCCATTATTACCTCTGCCATTTGTACCTCTGCCATTTTTACCTCTGCAATTTCTACTTCTGCCATTTTTACCCCTGCCATTTTTACCTCTGCCATTTTTACCCCTGCCATTTTTACCCCTGCCATTTTTACCTCTGCCATTTTTACCTCTGCCATTTTTACCCCTGCCATTTTTACCTCTGCCATTTTTACCCCTGCCATTTTTACCCCTGCCATTTTTACCCCTGCCATTTTTACCTCTGCCATTTTTACCTCCGCCATTTTTACCTCCGCCATTTTTACCTCTGCCATTTTTACCTCTGCCATTTTACCCCTGCCATTTTTACCCCTGCCATTTTTACCTCTGCCATTTTTACCCCTGCCATTTTTACCCCTGCCATTTTTACCTCTGCCATTTTTACCTCTGCCATTTTTACCCCTGCCATTTTTACCCCTGCCATTTTTACCTCTGCCATTTTTACCTGGCATCGAACAGGGGGGGGGGGGTGGGGACTCGCCTCCTCCTTTTTTTTTTTTTTTTTTTTTTTTTGCACAATACATACTAACTAGGAAATACTCAGCGTGTAACGACTTTGGACCCCAGCTCCCCACTTTTCTTTTTAAACTCCGGAAGTGGCACCAGAAGAGAATAGAATGTAATTATCAAAGCTTTTGCCGATTGCAAGTACCAGAGGGATTTTGGCGGGGGTAAGAAAACTTTTGAAGAAACCCGGAAGCGGAATCAGAGAGTTGCGCTGAACTACTGAGACCTTTTTTCTCTTTTTTTTCTTTTTTCTGTCTTTCTTTCTTTCTTTTTTTTTCTTCTGCTTAGCTGATGAAACCCAGAAGTGACATCAGAAATATAAGCTGCCCCCCCCCCCCTTTTTAAAAACGTGGCGCCGGTCATGAACCACATTCATATCACAACAGTGAAAACTAGAGAAGAAATATGGTGAATAGTGGCAACAGATCTAAAACTAGCCCAACCTGACGCCGTGCGCGACGACACTTGTGTACAGCGACAGGGCTATAGTGTATACTTATCAAAACGTTTAATGTCCTTTGGAGCACGTTGTGTTGTATGGCAGTTATTTATGATATAAATAATTCACCAGTATCTTTGCTGGGGAAAAGGCATGCCTAATCTTGAAACTTCGTGACTTGCACAATTATGACAGTCATATATATATATATATATATATATATATAATAATTATATATATATATATATATATATAACTTACAACTATATATAAGCTACATGTATATATAAAACTATCATTATGATAACCGAAAAGGCACCGAAGTATGATAACAAACAAGAAAACGAAACAAAAACACACACACGCCAAAAAAAAAAATAAACCAAAGGTAACAACAACAATAACACATGATAAATGATTAAAGGAATGGTACAGTATTGGTGGAGATGAGAATTGGGCTTTTAACTTGTTGCGAGATACCAAGAAAACACTTATGATATAGTACAGAGCATACCATTTTAAGAGCAATTCAAAGTTTATTTGACGAAAATCGGGTTTGGAATGACTGAAACATCCAAAAACAGAGTAAAACAAAGCGATCGTAATAAAGTGTGGGTCCCACACTTTATTAAATCGCTCTTTTTTTTTTTTGATATCTCAGCCATTCCAAAACCAATTTTCATCAAATAAACCTTGAATTCCTCATAGAATTATATGCTCTTTCATATTTCATAAGAGGTTTCTCATTATCTCACTAAGAAATGTTAGAAACCGGAAATTAGGTCTCAACCAAAACTATACGATCCCTTTAAAGCTCTCCCAGACTAGCCCAGGAAGCAACAAAAAAGAAAAAAAAAACAACCAAAAAAAAAAATGAGGCATGTCACTACTTCCTCTGTTCCGGTGAAAACCTCAAAGCTTTATAATATGAGAATTCCTTTTCTATGTTATGTGGTACTAGGATCAAAGAAGTTATTGATATCATTTATAATTTGAAAGAAGGGAAAAGCCCAGGTTGTGATGGAATCGATAATTATTTGTTGAAAAATATAATTCTTCAAATAATAGATCCTTTAGAATATATTATTAATTTATCACTTATTACTGGGCTTGTACCAAATCAGATGAAGACTGCCAAAGTTATACCTATATATAAGAAAGGGGAGAAGAATGATGTCAATAATTACAGACCAATATCGTTATTAATTTCAATTTCTAAAATTTTGGAAAGAATAGTATATATCCGAACTGTAAAATTTTTTAATATGAGTAATATATTTACGAATTTTCAATTTGGATTCAGAGAAAATCACAACACCACCCACGCTTTACTTACCTTTGTGGAAAAGATTACACATGCACTTGATAAATTTTCGCATACAATAGGCATCTTTCTGGACTTTTCCAAGGCTTTTGATACGATTAATCACGATATACTTCTCTCTAAGTTATCCCATTATGATATTCGCGGAAAAGCCTTGCAATGATTTACAAGTTATTTATTTGACAGATATCAATATGTACATGTGAACAGTTTTGATTCTTCTATGAAAAAATAGAATGTGGTGTTCCGCAAGGAAGTTTGTTAGGCCCACTGTTATTTATAGTTTATATTAATGATTTTTATAGATCTTCAGATAAACTCTCTTTCATATTATTCGCCGATGATTCCAATCTATTTTATTCCCACCCTGACCCTAATACTTTAATTAGTACAGTGAATTATGAATTGAAGAATGTCTCACAATGGATATATGCAAATAAATTGTCACTGAATATTGAGAAGACAAAGTATATGTTTTTCAGTAATTCTTTAGATAGATTACCAGGTAATGTTATATTTGACACTACTCCCCTAGAAGAGGTTTCGTCTATTAAATTCTTAGGTGTTTGTGTCACATAAACAATATTTGTAATGTAATTGCACGTAACATAGGCATAATGAATAGACTGAAATACTATCTTCCTTCTTCGGCTTTGATTACGCTTTATTCAAGTTTGGTATTGCCGTACTTGAATTACGAAATTCTTGCTTGGGGGAATACATATTCGACATTGCTAGATAAACTTTTTCTTCTGCAAAAGATGGCGCTCAGAATTGTTTTTAACTTTCATATCCGAGCACATACTGACAAGCTGTTCCTTGAACACAAAATTCTGAAAATAAAAGAGTTGTATTTGTTTCAACTTGGTCAATTTATGTTTAATTACAACTGCAACCATCTACCCAAAATATTTTATTCTTTATTTCACTGTAACAGCCACGTACATAATTATCCCACGAGACAATCTAAAGAATTTCATCTTCCCTTAGTGAGAACTGTACACACTCAAAATACATTTGTTTATACCGGACCCAGATTTTGGAATAGCTTAGATAATCATCTAAAAGAATCTGTGAAGTTAATTACATTTAAGTATAAACTCAAAAAAATATTTGTTTTCTAAATATTCCAGTTAATTCTGTTCAATGAAAAAACCCGTCATGTTTCACTTTTCCTTGAGATTTTGTAGTGTGTCCACAGACCTTTTCCATCCCTCTCCTTTTCCCTCTCCTTTTCCTTCTCTATTCTTCCCTGCTCCTTTTTCCTCGTTCTTCGTTGTCCAGTATCTGTTTGAGTGCATTTCCTCAAGTTCTGTTATTTCTGTGTTTTGTGTTATTGTTGTTGTTGTTGTCGTCGTTATGTTTTTTGTGGCCGATTGCATATCTTCCTTTCCGTTCAATTTTCCTGGCATACCTGGCCCCATAGTGTCTGTGCCACAAATGTGATATGTTACATAGTTTATACGTTTGCATTCTACAAATCCTAGTAAGTATTGTTCATAGTATCAGCATCGTTATATCAATGAGTAAAATGTACAATAGTATATAGAAGAATTTAAAATGAATATGTTTTATTGGTATAACAAATTGGTGCTGTTGTTGTTTTGTTCCAGTGTTCCACGTCTTACAAGCTTGGCTTTTTTAGTGGAACACTGTTTTCCATCATTGTGATTATTTACTATTTTTGTTGCCATGGCAAAGTGCATTGTTTCTTTTTTACGACATCATTCGTGTATATACTTTATATTGTATCTAAAAAAATCCTTTATCAGACGAGTGTAAGAGAAATGAAAAAAAAATATTGTATCACTTTGGATCATGTCAACTTTTTCTTTTCTTTTCTTTTCTTTTTGATGATGGAAATAAATAAACTATTGAATTGAATTGAATTGAATTGAATTGAATTGAATTGAATTGAATTGAATTGAATTGAATTGAAAAATCAGATCAAAGTGCGGATAACATTACCTTTAACAATCTATGCAATCTTTGAAATCAAGGCACTCACTAACTTCGACGGTGAGTACGGTGCTCGGGTGTTAGTGACAGTACTATAGGCCTATACATGACTCACGGAAAGTTGTAGATTATTTTTCACATTTCGACCAGTTTACTGTTTCCCAACTCACAAAAGGATGAGAAAACGGCAATTTAACTCATGTTTATTTTCGAATAGTACAAGAGAGGGAAACATAACTAAAGTGCCAAATGTTCAGATACAATGTGTCAAGAAAATAGGAGTATCAAAGGTATTGCCTTATTTGAATTTATGACTTTGTTGTATAGCTTTGCTGCTGATGCTTAATTCGTAATAATGCTATCATCAAGTAAAGCTGCATTATGTATGATTTGTCAAGTAGAGCCTTGAAGGGCTTCTAGACCGGCTTCGAGAAAGTTATTTGAGCATCGATCTTTTAGGAGTGAAATGGAGGGGGGGGGGAGGTAGCTTCAAGCTGAGTTTCTGATTAGCCATGGTTCTTGATCAAGCTGCTAGCCAGCTCAGCAATGCGCTATTGTTCATATTTTTTCCCGATCATGTGCCACTAGCCTTTGTATTTGTAATAAATATTGATAGACAGCGGCAGTTGTGGATTACTAAAAAAGAAATCAGTAACATGGCAACATACTGGTCGCTGTTATTACTCCGGTTCATGTATCTGGGGGAAAATGTATTACAGTCAAACAAACAAACAAACAAACATGCGGGCATGCATGACAGGATGGCCCGCAACTTTCCTTTTTTCCGAAAAAAAAAACACACACCATGCAGTCACACGCTGAAGCCTTGTTGGTCTAGATATGAAAATATGAACATGATCTACAGCCAAGCAATCTTTGGCCATGCAATATCCCGTAAAGTGTAACGGCCGCCATGTAGTGGTTTTTGGCACTGATGTACACGTTGGTTGTAGAACGTGATCCATTCTGAGTTGTCTCACTTACAGTTATTCAATACTTTTCCCTACTAAGTGGTATGATATTCCGACTCGGTTGTATAGATAAACCGTGCATCGTATTTGCCGTGATATGTTTTTTCTTTCTTCCCGCCCCTTCTACTGGGTAAGGGGAAATTAGAAAGTCCCTATCTAATGGACTTCTTGGTGGTGTTGATTTCGCCTGTCCTGGTGACTGTGGATGACGTGAATAAATGCGACTTGGTTGACGAGCGAAGGCTCAATGTCTTCCTACATGTGAAGAATTAAACTTTGAGATAAACTTGGCAGGGAATCATTATAAAAGAATAGGACGACGGATGAAAGTTGCTGGACTAATTATGGCAGATGATCACAATGACACAATGAGTGACGATAACGATGTCGATGTCGATTTCACAAACTACGGCGGGAGGATCGCGATATCCACGTACTTCATCGCGGTATGCCTCTTTGGGCTTGTCGGCAACCTGATGGTTGTCACGGCCGTGATCAACTTCACGAAGATGCGATCCGTCACCAACGTTTTCATCTGCAGCCTGGCGGTCAGTGATATCGCCACCTGTCTGGTGATCCCGTGGACGGTGGTGGGGATCTTGTCTCCCACAGGATGGCCGTTGTCCGACTGGTTCTGCGTGACGATCGCCATCGCACGAGACGTCACGCTCGGGAGCAGCGTCTGGCATCTCGTGGCCATCGGGGTCAATCGCATGGTTCTCGTCACGATGTCGCCCGTCGTCTACCAGCGCATCTATCAGCAGGGTCCGATCATGGTCATGATTGCAGCCACCTGGCTCATCCCCTTCATCGTCGTCATCATCCCGTACATGAGCGGCGCCATCACGCTGGGCTTCGACCACGGCACGAAACTGTGCAGCGACCTCGAGCGTGACGCCACCGGGAGGGAAAGCACTCTCCTTGCCTACATCGAAGGCATCTTCCTGTCATGTCTTCCACTGGCCATCGTTCTCTCATCCTACATTCGCATCTTCGTCTTCGTAAAGCGTCATCTTCGGCGACGAAGCCAGGCACAGATAGACCTCGGTCCGTTCCCTGGCGTTTCCCGCTCAGAGTCCTTTGACATGGTGGAGAATAAGGTACAATGTACATAATAAAATGCTGCTTCCTTTGCTTGCGGACATCATCAAATGTAATTGCGTGTTTTTATTTCCATCCAACAGCAAAAGATAACACAAATTCACATACTATTGTTGATCATAAAAAGTAGTGCAAATCATGAAGTTTAATACAAAATGTATGAACAAGTGAAATTTATTCATATGACAGTGAGGTTTTACTCTCTGTAGACATAAGTGTGTAGCTACCTTTTGTTAAACCACCCAATGCAACAAAAGTCGAAACAACATAGATAATCGGTATTATCAATATTCAAATCATCATCTTTGATGCCTTCTTTATATGCTTTCTTTCGTTTTCTTCAATCCCAGGAAAAAGTGTCATCATAATAGTGATTGATCGAACTATGCATGTGTAACTAGCATTTATTATGACGATCAATGTAAATATGATATTTATTTATGTACATGTATACTAATTTGAGCAATTGGTTTGAGATTTGTCACACATTTTCACAATCATGTACAATGTAAATGTGCAAGACATCATTTTTTTAGTTGTTGATGTTGGTGATACGCTACTATGGAAACAACATTTTGTCCGCGAAATATATGGAAATATCTGCCCAGAAAAAGAAAAGAAAAAAGTATATATATGTATATGGGCCGTGACGCGAGAAAATGGCCCTCAGGGCATAAAATACCGAAAATGAGTTTCCACCTCCACATTGTAGAAGGAACTCTGACGTATTTAGATATGCAAACCTTTTTTCTGAAATTCCAGTCCTAAATGACCCCATCACGACATTCAAAACAGCTTGTTTTGTCCAAATCCTGTCACTTTTTGATGCGTCTATGCATGTGCGCGCAGTTAGCTAGTTGATCTTTTTTGGCGCGTATTGTTTTGTCAAACTTCCGCACCGTTTTCTGGCGTTTGCGCGCAGCGGCGTTAAGGGCCCTTTTCTCGCGTCACGGCCCATATATATATATATATATATATATATATATATATATATTTCTTTTTATATATAGGGCCTATAGACCGATTCAATTTCGATGACCTATTCACCTACCGCCGCTAGCGGCGCTATAACGGTCGCCATAACTGGGGGCCAACGGGGGCTTCCAGCGAGCTAGCAACCCAGCGAGTTGCACTTGCAGCTCAGCAGCCTAACGTACCCATCGCGCATAGTTAGCCGGGCGCGGCCGCTGCGCCGCGGCCGGCGACCGCCGGCGCCGCGCTAATATTGTGATTGTTTACTCACTGTGGAAAAGTCAATCAGAGGCTTTTAATACCTTTCTTTTGGACAAATTGAGTGATTCAGACATATTGATCTACTTTGAAAGCTTCAAAGAAAGGATCAGGAAAACACATTATGCAGTTGTTGGGTGCACAAATAACAGAAAAAATGGAAATGGAAGCTGCACGGCAGTGTGTGAAATTCAGACACCGCTGACGAATGATAAATTAAGCCAAAATTAAAGACAATTAAGTGAAATACACAGTATGAAAATGCACAGATTTCGAAACAAACTATGTCTACTAGATTCTCTATTCAATTAGGTTATGACTGCATATTCGTAAAATATGTTGTTCATCTTAGAAGACACGTTTAGGTCAAAGAATTCACTTTTTTTTTTTTACTTTTTTTTACTTTTTTTTAAATCCTTGGTGTCCTACTTGCCAAAGTTAGAATACACTTCCTGGCTACACTTTATTATTATGTCAAACATTTTACAGCCTACACTACGGCTAAATAAATGTTTTAAGATGCGTTAAATTCTTATATTGTTTTCACTTCTTAAATGTTCAGCACTGAATTGACCATAGGCTTATTCAGTATTCAATTTTGACCTGGAACTCTGAATTTGAATTTTGATAAAGCGATACTTATAAATTTTAAACCATGGATGGTGGCAAACACCACTTTTGTAGATTATAATATTAATTAGGCGTTAGCGTGATGTTATGCAAGGTTACTTCGACCTAAAACAGTAGAAGTTTTGGGTGTAGACATCAGGCGACGTAGTCGTAACTTAAGTTTAGGCATATACGGCCTAGAAACGCCTAGATTTATATTCCGTCTGGTTTACTTAGTTAGGCTTGCCTGAAGTTATCGACAACCGAAAATGATATAGGATGTATAGGGTTCTAGAAGTCAATAGGTCTAGATCTAGTCTGGATTCTTGCCTAGATTTCTAGACAAGATCTAAGGTTAACGTTAGACAGATTCTACCCGGGTCCCTGCTGGCCCGACACTCCCGAGTAAAGGCAAAAAAGTCTGCCCTAGAAAGGTTAAGTTAACTGATAGCTTGCAATTTATTGCGCCATATCTAGCTCAAGATTCTTATTTATTATTTGTATTTAATTATATCAGTTAACTTGTCAACAGCCTAGGCTTATTAGCAAGACGTCTGCCTGTGCCTAGCAATAATTCTCCCCAGCGGTTTTTATTCTCTTACACAAACGTAAATATACGGGGCTTACACGCGAGTACCCAAGTCATCGCCAAAGAAATAGAGTCGACAAACATTCACGGATCGTACCGATATTTACCTTGAAATTCAAGTTTTGGCAACAGCCGTATGTCCTCTACCCATTCGCTCATAGTCGGTAAAAGTTTTTTAATTTTATTTATTTTTAATTAGCTAGCGAAAAAAAAAAATGTAGACTCTAGTTGTCACAAAGCCAGTTGCGTCGATCGCTGCCAGCGCCAGAGATAGCTAGCTGGCCGGCTGGCGCCGGGTGGTAAAAGAATTGGCTGCCGCTGGCACCCTTGCCACGCACGCAGGGCACTTGCCGACCCGGCCTGTTTGGCCCCCAGTTATGGCGTCGCCTTAAGAGGGCGCACTTCCATGAACAGTCGCTTGAATCGGTCTATACATAGGCCTACATATATCATGCTCAAATATGCAAACAGTATTTACCACAAATAACATAAGAAGTATAATTAATGTTCAGTATTGCTAAATATACAAAGTGTGAACAATAGTTATTACAGAAATGTTTCCAGACTAAACCGTCTACAGTAGTGTTTATTGAGAAAAATACTGATATCTCCCTATATTTTCGGCTTTATAGAACATTTAATATGGTAGGATGTTTTGTGGTACAACAGACTTACACATATGCATGAAATGTGATATCTTGAACATATTTTAAATCACTGCTCCCAAAGGTAAACAGGACCGTTAAGTTAACCTGAATGTGCGCGAACTAACTGCTTCAAATCAAATGGAGTGATTTCTTTTTTTTTTTGACAGAAGAGGGACCCACATAGCAGACTGTCGTCGAAAAGACGTCTTAATTTGGTCCCAACTGGTCAAACTGGTCGCACGTCATAGAATGACCAGATAATTACGTGATTTTAACGTCTTTTTGCAACGTATTTATCACGTCATGTTAGGGACCTCGTAATGACGTAAAGTTTACGTCAGTTTTTCGTCATATGTTTTACCAATTGTTAGCGACGCATTTATGACGTAAAACTTACGTCAATTTTGCTACGTATTTTTCACGTCATATTAACGACGTATTAATGACGTAAGATCTAAGTTGCTTTGTGACGTATTTAGCACGTCATGAAAACGACGTAATAATTACGTCAAACTTACTTTGTTTTGCGACGAATTCCTAACGTCATATGAGCGACGTATTGATAATATAGCGAAGTTTACGTTAGTCTTGCGACGCATTTATGACGTCATATAACCGACTTACAAAAGACGTAAAATTTAAGTCAATTTTGCGTGTATTCTTCACATCATATTAACGACGTATAACTTAAGTAAAATTTACGTTGCTTTGCAACGTATTTATGACTTTATATTAGCGACTAATTGATAATGTAAAATTTACGTTAGTTTTACGACGTACTCATATTTTGAACGTATTACAGACGTACAATTTAAGTCAGTTTGGGACATATTTCTGACGTCATATTAACAGCGTATAAATAACGTCAAACTAATGTTGCTTTTTGTAGTGTTTATCACGACATACTAGCGACGTATTCCCCGATACTAGAGACACGTCAGAATGACATCAATTTCACGTCATTATATGCCGTCTTTTTGACACAAAATAATCAAAGAAGATAGACGTCATCTAGACGTCTCAATCTGACGTCAAAAAGTCCTTTTTCTGCTCAAATGGAAGATAGACGTCATCTACAATGTAGACGTCTCAATCTGACGTCAAAATGTCCTTTTTCTGCTCAAATGGAAGATAGACGTCATCTAGACGTCTCAATCTGACGTCAAAAAGTACTATTTCTGTTCAGATGGAAGACATTTAAAAGACGTCATATTTGTGACGTCTTTCTGACGTCTTAGTGGTCATACAAAGATGTCATAAAGACGTGTAGATTGATAATTCAAAGACAAGATCTGACGTCAATAAACGTCTTCTTAACGAAATATAGAAAGTGGACGTCATTATATCTCAAACTGCCGTCAAAATGTCGTATTTTTGCTCAAATGGAAGTTGTCCAAAAGACGTCATTTGGTGGTCATATAAAGACTTCTTAGTGACGTGTAAGTTACCTTTTCAAATACAAGATGTCACGTCGGAATAGTGTCATAAACACGTCGTTTACACGTCAATTCATGCCTTTTCAACGAATTTGTTATTGGTAAAGAAAACAAGATACTGTAGATGTATTAAAGACGCCTTTTTATGAAAATAAAGAAAATGGACGTTATTTTGATGTCATTTTTAAGTTGTGACCACTAGGCTAAGTAGTATTTCATTAAAAGATCTAATAAAATGGTGAGTAACCCAAAGCAAAACCATGATACGAATCTAACCTACCCTACTCCTAATGTCCTAAATTCTATATCTACGTCTACCACCTATTCCTACATTAAAAAAAAAGTTGCAACACTGTTGTATCACGTTTTGTTCGTTTGTTGTTTTTGTTGTTGTTTGTTTGTATACAGGCAAAAATTTGTAATGCTTTATTACATAGTTACCAATCTAGATCACAATATATAGGTTCAATGGAAATATGAAATATGTGTTCATAACACAAGTTGAAAGTTTGACTAATGTAACAATAGAGTGTACAATGTCTGACAAGTTTATGATTATGACCGGAATGTTTACTTTTTCAGACATGAACAATGACCAGCTCTGACCTCGCTTTCATTTTCTTTCAGAATAAATCTTGATTATGTTGGGTGTTGTGCAAGACTTTTGCAAGTAACGATATACTGCACACAAGCACATAAACCAACAAACACATAACACCAACACGAAAACACACACACACACACACACTCACACACACACATAGACACACACACCAGTGCATGGAATGTGCAATCATTGCGCTGTCAGGCCCCCGTCGAGTTTTCGGTACAAAGAAAATACAAAAATGAAAAAGAAAAAAGGCTGCAACATTGTTCATGTAACAGTGTAGATTACGTACTTTTGTCCAGGCTTTGAATGGAGCTAGAACACTCTGGCTAAAATATCATCCTTCAAACATGTAGTGATATGTCAGTTTCCTATGAATACGAATTATAAAACTCGTCAGTAACGTCTGTGACTGTGATGTGATGCTCGATGCTCGAACTTAATGAAAAGATCTTGAATCTTGAAACATCGGGTTAAGTAGCTGTCTTTAATATTTTGTTATTTACCATTAAAAAATGAAATTATCTTTTGCCAAATGACAACACATAATAAAACGATCTTTTCACATCGCTTCAACAAATGTGTATATTGCTTGAGAATCGTAGCTGTGGGTTGCATTTCTTTTTCTCTCGTACTGTAGACATAGTTCTGCTGATGTAATAAAGTTCATACGGTTAAGTGCTATCATATGTCATATATCATATATCATCTCTTTCTATGTGTATACACTAGGACGACTTCGAAACAAGAAATAATGCATCATTTCCTTGAGTGTCAGTCGACGACAAATAGTTTGTACACATTTAAACTCATTAACCTCAGTGGCGTATCTAGGGGGGGGGGGGCAAGGGGGGCACGTGCCCCGGGCGCCACTCCGTGGGGGCGCAAAAAAACGAAAAAAAAAAACGAAGAAGAAGAAAAAAAGAAAAGAAGAAGAAAAAGAAGAAGAAAAAAAAAAACTCGCCCGGAAGGGGGAGGGAGAATGGTGGGGGAGGGGGGGGGGGGCAGAAAACCAAATCAAACAAGATAAAAACAAAACATGATGATGACGCGGACAAAATGATAGTTTTCACACAAAAATTCCATGTTCTGTGAGCTGAAATACAACAATTTTCGGCTCGCTCGCTGCGCTCGCTCGCCAAAATTTATATAAAAAAGAAGGTAAGAACAAAACGTGATGATGACAAAATGACAGTGTCTATTGTGTTCACACATATCATTTTATATTTAGCAGGCAAAATGTTTCACGGAGCAGCGGCTGCAATTTCATTCGTTCTGCAATTATTTCATTCGTTCTGAAGCGATCGCCAATTGGATCAAAAGAGGGCGTCAACGGTTTCGAACATACGGGGGGGGGGCGCAAAAAACAACAACAAATCAAACAAGAAAAGAACAAAACGCAATGATGACGCGGAAATATACAAATTTCGGCTCACTCGCTCGTACTAATTTAGAGTATTTTTTCAAGTCCTCAGTTTGTTGGTATAAATCGTTATCTATAAGGCCGTCACTATATCTTGATTAGAATTGTAAGATTTAATAAGCAAAAAATGACAAGAGTTTCATGATTTGTAAGCTGAAATACAAAAATATTCGGCTCGCTCGCTGCGCTCGCTTGCCAAAATTTGTATAAAAAAAAGAGAGGAAGATAAGAACAAAACGTGACGATGACGCGGACAAAATGATAATGTCTATTGTGTTCACCCATGTCATTTTATATTTAGCAGGAAAAATGTTACACGGAGCAGCGACTGCAATTTCATTCGTTCTGAAGCGATCGCCGATTGGATCAAAAGAGGACGCCAACGGTTTCGAACATACGGGGGAGGGGGGCGCAAAAAAAAAATAAAAAAGATAAGAAAAAAACGTAATGATGACGCAGAAATATACAAATTTCGGCTCACTCGCTCGTACTAATTTAGAGTATTTTTTTCAAGTCTTCAGTTTGTTGGTATAAATCGTTAGGTCGTTACTATAATTGTAAGATTTAATAAGCAAAATATGACAAGAATTCCATGTTTTGTAAGCTGAAATACAAAAATTTTCGGCTCGCTCGCTCGCCAAAATTTATATAAAAAAAATATAAGAACAATACTTGATGATGACGAGGACATTTACAAATTTCAGCTCACTCGCGCGCACTAATTTAGAGTATTTTTTAAAGTCCTCAGTTTTTTGGTATAAATCGATATAAGGCTGTCACTATATCTTGATTAGAATTGTAAGATTTGGTAAGCAAAAAATGACAAGAATTCCATGTTTTGTAAGCTGAAATACAAAAATTTTCGGCTCGCTCGCTGAGCTCGCTCGCCAAAATCTATCACAATTCATTACATTTAAATCACCCTCAAAAGATCCCTTTTAAGTGCTTGAAAAAGCATCATGTGGACTTTGTTTAAAGTCCCTACCGGGATGGGGTTGGGGTTGAACACTTTTTCAGAAATTAGGGGCGCAATTTTCGTGCTTGCCCCGGGCGCCGTTTTCCCTAGATACGCCACTGATTAACCTAACTGGAAATCTGATACCAGTAAACGCTGGAACTTGTCTTCTGTTGGTTTCTGTATTGATCATGAATTTTCATGAAAACGGACGAGTAATATGCGTGCAATTATCGTGTATGATATTTATGAAGTGTATCTTAATGTATAGGAATTAGACAAAATGATAGTCCCAGTATTTATTTTGTACTAGGTGTATTTGTAAGATGTTTGAAATATCACTCAGCTAGCAAACAATAACGACATACTCAATTTGTAATCAAATATGAATGATGGAACCGAAATACTTTTTTTTAAAACAACATAAAAGATAATCTATAATTTGGAAAATAGTGGAAATAGATAAAACACATAAAAATACTTATTAAGTTAAAATTGAATATGTTACAGTTGCCTAGATCAATAATCTTTTCGTAATTATATTTTATATGACATGATTTTTACCAGTCTTAATGCTTGTGACTGGTCGTAACGACGTCAGAACGACGTCATACGATCATGAATATTCATAAGTTTGAATCTAATATGCAAAAACTAGTGAAAATATGGAAAACATTGATAATTACAGTATTTATGCTGGGTTTAGACTTAAACTGTGCCAGAAATTGTACATTTTATTCTTATCTTATTCGAACTAATCCACTTTGACATCAACTTGTGTTATGGAGACATATTTTCATAATTGGGTTTCTCACAAAATTGTTGCCTAGTTTAGTAACCATACCATGAAGCATTAGAACTTTTCGCCCATCTGGTATAGAAACGTGCTACATCAATCCAGTAACTAGGAATAGGTGGTAGGCATAGGCACAGGCATAGGCATAGCCATAGGCATAGGGTTTAGGACTTTAGTGGTAGATAGGTTAGATTCGTAGAAAAGTAGCTGAAGGTGCCCACACCTTCATTAGACTTTGTAATTAACGTAGTAAATAATGTATCTCGGCTTAAAAACGACGTCAAACTGACGTCTTTTTTCTTTGGTTATTTGTGTAAAAAAGACGTCTTTTAGACGTCTTTTTTTTCTGTATCAATATACGTAGAAAGGTCTTAAACTGACGTGTAAACAACATGTTTATGACGTTATTCTGACGTGATATTTTGTCTTTTAAGTAGTAATCTAACCGTCATTAAGACGTCTTTGTATGACCACCTAAACGTCAGATAGACGTCACAAATATGACGCCTTTTTTACGTCTTCCATTTGAGCAAAGATACATTTTGACGTCAGTCTAAGTCGTCTAAATGACGTCCTTTATCTTTGTTCATTTACCTCGTTAAGACGACATATTGCGACGCCTTTATCACGCCTAAACATCACGTCTATTTTACGTCTTCCATTGAAGCAAAATGACGTATTTTTGTCGACAGTTTACGACGTCTTTCTGACGACAGCGCTGACGTGAAATAGACGTCATTCTGACGTGTCTCTGCTATCAGGGGAAGAGCCAAGTAAGTAACTGTTATTGTCACAAGACACTATGAGTTAGTTTATTCCTTAGAATCAGTGATTACGGTGATAGGTGCTCTCGGCCGTACGGCTGTGAAATAATGTCCGGTCATGCAAGAGTTTTATTGCATGTCGTGCCCGCTGTGATGATTACTATTGCACATGTTCAACGGAATGGTGTAAGGAAGCGATTATCCTCCTTTCCCTATTTTTAGACATGACCTTCCTTTGGGAGGTCGAATCATAGAAGAATTGCGGCGGAAACCAGAATCAATAGAGGTGATATAAATGACTCTTGAAATTTCCGGCTAAGTCTAACGCTTCGGAAATGTTTCCAAGAGAATGATAAGAATACACATTATCATAAGAAGATGCTCTATGGAAATTATGTTTTCGTTGTAACTATTTGAACAGACACGTTACGGTTTCCCGGAGCTCGTTGTATGTAGGTATTACGTTGCAATTTCTGGTGTCCCTGTTTTTGATGTCATAGGAAAATATCACAAATTACCAAGACAATATAGGCCTACATGCTTTTAAAAAAATGTTTTCTTCGTTTTCCTCTTTACAAAACATGAAAATACATGCACGGACACACACACACACACGCACACTCACAAGAACAGGTAAGGCGAGTGGTTGCGTTCAGTCTGTTCACCGCATATCATGAAGTGGATTTTCGATGAAAATAGTTCCACTAACTTGTTGATGAGCGTTGTATAGCAAAAACAATACGTTTGCCCGGGTGCTGTTCGATATTCCGAAAGTTCGTTATTCCGAAGGTTCGTTAATACGAAACACACAAATTCCCTATACCTACAGTTGTAGAGGTTCGTTAATCCGAAAATGAAAAAGGGTTCGTTAATCCGAACATTTGTGGCGTTATTCCGAAGGTTCGTTATTCCGGAGATTCGTTAATCCGAAAATGAAATTCAGAATAACGAACCTTCGGAACAACGAATCTTCGGACTAAAGAGCCTTTGGAATAACGAACCTTCGGAATAATGAGCTGTAACTGTTTGCCCGACTGTACCATTTCAGTTGTTAGAATGGATGTCATATAGTTGTCATTCATATCACAATGCGTCTTCCTTGTCGTCAAATTCCTTCCATTTTCTCCCGCTCTCGTTCCCCAAAGTCTGCTACGAAGAAATCGAGAAGAGCCCGGCAAATGTACGAGATGGATTCCCGCGTCACCAAGAACTGCTTCTTTGTGGTCCTTGGATTCCTCCTCTGCATCATCCCATACGGTGTGTGCATCTTGGCCCAGTTTGGCTTCCGGGGGGTTCCCCTTGGCATGGTGTTCCTTCTCCTCAACGCTTGCCTCAACCCAGTCATCTACGGCACCAAGCACCCGCACTTCAAGACCGCCCTCCTCAACATCATCCAGGCGAGGTTCAGTCGCGACTCCAACATCATCGCCACCCCTGGTGGTACCTTTCAAGCTGGCAAACGAACCACGGCCACGCCCAGTCTGTCTCAGAGTGAAGCAAACATTGTTAACGGGTGACTCTGAATAACTATGACGACTCTCCGGGACAACAGAATATATCACAAGGGTTTATTCTATGTCACTCCACTTCTTGCTCAGCCAGTGGCTGTTCTTCTGTGAGTCTGTGTAGTCTGTTATCACGAGAGAGAGAGAATAGGGCTCTCGGAAAAGGTCGAAACAGCTCTATCCCTCTCCATTATAGCGCTCTTTCTGTAGATCTTCGCGTGTATAAATCACCTAGCAGTAACTTAGAGAAGAGCCTGTCGATTTCTCACACGTGCATGTTAGGAAAATCGCTTATGAAAGTGTTGTCATCAATACTCTGAAATGGTCACTAAGAAAAAAGTTCAAGCACAAGTTGACAGTGAAATCTTGTATAACGTATCTGTGAGGACATCAGAGAAAGAAGAGTGGAATTAAAAGTGTTCCCCTTATTTCTCCCCCTCCTCTTCCTCCTCCTCGTCCTCCTCCCACAAACTCACAAAGTCTGTCGTTTGTCGGATTCCTAAGGATTATCTGATCTTTGTATTAAGTTGATCGAAAAGAAAAGAAAAAAACTTTTTTTCAGTGTATAAATGAGATACTGTAAAAGTGGTTTCTTTCGCGGTGGTTTTATTTTCGCGCTTTTCGCGCCTTGAGGTTGAACCACGAATTTAGTAGGTTGTTTATCACACAAGGGGTTTGAAGGTCAGAATGATAAATTTGTACTTGAATTTGAAATTTCATTGTGTTACTCTGTAATCTGTTAGCCTTTGTATTAGTTATGCGATATTTTATGATTCTACTGGAGATAAGACGTAGGTTAAATAATATGACCAGGAATTTACTGATCAATTTTGACTGGTGTGGTCCTCGCGTTTTCATCTTGATTCTATTTAACATTTAATTTCAATCACCATGTATACGCAAAGAAAAAGTCAGGGGAAGGTATTTGGAAACTACGTTGAGTAATGTTCTTGTGATCACACTAAAGAGTTATTTTTAAAGTTGCAATTATTGGATATTTATAGTATTAATGAATTTCAGATTGCTTCCTTCATGTATTCCTTCACCAAAGAGTTATTACCTTATGCTTTTAATGATTATTTCATTTATAATTTTGATGTGAATATGTATGTTACTAGAAATTCCCATAAAATGTATATTCCTTTTTATAGATATACATTCTCAAGAACAGTGATTTCTTATAAAGGTCCTGTACTTTGGAATAATATGTTGGATAAGTTCAAACAGTGTTCCACTTTAAGTGATTTTAAAAGAAAGTATAAATTTTATTTATTACAGAAAAATAATATGCAATATATTATGAGGTATCTTTAAGTTTTATTGATTGCCTGTTGTTTGTTCATGTATTGTTTGTTATTGTTGTTATAGCTCATTAGCTTGTTTGTATTTGTCTTTTGAGTTTAGTACATGTAAATCTTGTCATTACTTCTCTCTATCTTATTCTTGCCATGTTCACTACTGTCTTTCTTTTTGTCTCCGTTTATGTTCTGTGATTTAAACACAATTTTTAAAATGCAAACTTGTAAGATGCAGTCCATGAAGGGTTTGACCTTTGACAGGCCAATGGCCTTTTGTCATTCCCACACATCTGCTGCAGATCTTACTGTTTTGACTGTGTTTATACTTCACTGTAACTATCCTTGTACTGCTTATGCTTTGTTTTGTGTATATTTCTGTGTTCTGTTCTGTACATTTTATGCATGCATGTATGTCTATCATTGTGGTTTTTTTTTTTTAAAGATGTGAAATAAATTGAATTGAATTGAATTGAATTGATCCGCTCTCATAACTTCTGAAAGAACAGACAAACTAAAAGACGATGAGTAAAAGTGCTGCCCTTCTTTTTTCTTAATTCAATTCAATTCATTTATTTTTCATTCTTCTTTTTCCAACAAAACATAACGCATAATATATTTGGAATTATATCATAAACATAAATATTCGACTTTGTAAAAGATAAATGATACAAATAAACAAAAGAATGCATACTGGCAAAAATAAAAGTACAAAGTTATGCTTCAGTTGAGAAAAAAAAAACTGAGAGGTCCACTAAAAAGCAAGCTTGTATGTTGTGAACCACTCAAAAAATGAACAAACTTATGAATTACTTATTTACAATACTTATCACAGATATGATTTACGACAGAACGGAACAAGACAGGAGAAATACAAAAGACATGACACGACTTGACAAAAAAGGCGGAAAGAATGGGGAGAGAGAAAGCAAAAGAAAAAGAGAGAAAGAGAATAAAAGAATGCCTACACGCTGAACTAGGGAAATGGAACAGGGGGTGATTGAGAATGTGCTTCAGAGGGCTGGTACTGCACGCAGCTGTGCAGGGATTTAATGGCTATTGCATAATAATCCATGTAATCCATTACGTGATAATGGAGTCAGCAATCGAAAGATTGGTGGATGGATGATGAACCCTGAGATTGATGAGATCTAACCAATAACGAAATACACGTATATCAAAGAGGATTTAACAGAAATGATTTCAACTTGCGCTTGAAAGAATGCAAAGAAGGGGAATTTTTTATTTCACAGCTTAATGAATTCCACAATCTAGGACCGCTGTATATAAATGTACTCTGAGCTAATAAAGTTCTCAGGAGGGGCAAATGAAACTCATTAGATTGTCTAGTGGGATAATTATGAAAAAACTGATTCCTTGGAAACATTGAATTGAAAATACATGTACTGGGAAGTGCATTTGCATTGTAATTAAACACAAACTGACCAAGCTGAAAAAAATACAAATCTTTGATTTTCGAAATCTTATATTTAGTAAACAATGGCTCTGAATGGGAACGTGGCGGGACGCCGCGTATGATACGAAGTACCTTTTTTTTGCAGTAATAGTAATTTATCTAATAAAGTTTGATGGGCACTTCCCCATGCTAGGAGTCCGTAATTAAGATACGGTAAAATCAGAGAAAAATACAAGGTCAACAAAGAGGATATTGGAATATGAGACTTGAGTCTATTTATGATACCAATATTACGTGATATGTACTAATGTTAATAATGTGCGGTCTCCATGAAAGTTTATCATCCACTGTGACACCAAGGAATTTAATATGAGATACACGTTCTAACAGAATATCACCAAAAATGTTATTTGTGCGCAAAGCTTCTACAGAATTGCTAAAAAGCATATACTTAGTTTTCTGGAGATTAAGTGATAATTTATTAGCTCTTATCCACTGAGTAACTTTTTTCAATTCGGAATTAACAATGCTTACGAGAGTATCTGGATTTCGGTGAGAAAAGAAAACATTGGAATCATCAGCAAAAAGTATAAATGAGAGTATATCAGATGATCTACAAAAGTCATTAATATGAATGATAAAAAGTAAAGGTCCTAATAAACTACCCTGTGGGACGCCACATTTAATAAATTCTAGATTTGAGTCATTCTCGTTCAGAGATACATATTGTTTTCGATTTTGTAGGTAACTCCTGAACCACTCCAAGGCCTTCCCCCGTATTCCATAATGAGACAATTTATATAATAAAATGTCATGATTTATCGTATCGAAGGCCTTGGAGAAGTCCAGGAAGTTACCAATAAGATGAGAATGATTATCAATAGTATGAGCGGCGTGGTCAATAAACTTCAAAAGGGCATGAATGGTACTGTGTTTCCGACGAAACCCAAATTGAGAATTTGTAAAAACATTATGAAAATTAAGAAAATTAATTGTTCTTACAAAGACCAATTTTTCCAAAATTTTAGATAAGGATGAAAGCAAAGAAATGGGTCTATAATTACTCACATCAAATTCATCTCCTTTTTTAAATAAAGGAAAACCTTAGCTATTTTCATAATTTCAGGAAAAACACCACTTAGTATAGATTTACTGAAAATATGTGAAAGTGGGTCAGCAATTGATGATATAATTCCCTTTAAAATAGAATTACTTAAATCATCATAACCGGCACTTCGTTTATTATTCATTGCAGTAACAATATCTATTATTTCATATTTGGTAGTTGGAACAAAAAAAAAAAGAACTAGAATTAGGTTGACCTAAGAATGTAGAAAAATGCGTATTTGACTGTGGTACTTTTTCTGCCAGATTTTCCCCAATCATTGAAAAATAAGAGTTAAGAATATTAACTTTATCATTAGGATCTTCAACAATTTTATTACCATATTTTAACTTTGTAATATTTAATTTCTTTTTTTTTATATATTCATAGCCTGCTTCAATATCTTCCATGTATTCTTTATTTCATGTTGATATTTCTCTAACTGAATCATATAATATTTCCTCTTTTCCAACCGTATAATCTTCGTTAAAATATTTTTATACGAAGTGTATTTATTTTTGGACTTCCCAGTTTTTTTTTTCATTTTGAATTTATAATATAACCTATTTTTCCTATTTATTGAACGAAAAACAGATTTTGAAGTCCATGGAAGTTTTGGAGACGTTTTATAATTAACTAACTTATCTTTTATTTTAGGAATACATTCATCTAAATATTTATTCATAATCCCTGAAAAATTTTCAAATGATGCATTTACGTCATCATTATCATAGACGCTAGACCAGTCAGCCCTATCTAACCAAGCACCAAGGCTACCCAAATTTTCTGGTGAAGCTCTACGTCTAAATGAAGGAAATTGAAACTTATTAACCAAATGTATAAGATCAAAACATGTAATAATAGGGAAATGATCAGTTATATCAGATAAAATTATAGCAGAATTCAAAATCTGCACAGAATTAGAAAAAAATATTTTCAAGGAGGGTTGCGGAGTGATTTGTGATACGAGTTGGCTTCGAAATTAGTGGCAAAAAGGAGGCTGACAAAAACATTTCAAGAAATTCTTGAGATGTGATATCATCATTGTTAATCAAATCAACATTAAAATCACCCATTATGAAAATGCTTTTACTAATAAATAAAGGACTTTTTAATAAATTTGTCATACAATTCAAAAAATCCTTGGAACTAGAACTTGGGGTCTATAAACAGTACCAATTATAATATTCTTACTTTGTGGAATACAAATTTCCACAAACAAAGTCTCTACAATTTCATTCATTACATTTAATTCATCACAAACACTAATTCAAATTTTTTTAGATAAATAAAAAGCGACTCAACCACCCGTCCTGTTTACTCTGTTATTAACAATGAATTCATAACCATTTAATGCATACGGCAAATTAACGTCAAATGATAACCATGTTTCAGTTAAGCCTATTACTGAATTTGTTGTTTATTTTGATTATCTAGTAATATCTGTAACTCATCAAAATGTTTATTAATACTCCTTATATTTAAATGTAACATAGAAAATGTACTTTGTGAAAAACTTTTTGTATAATCTTTAAACTGATCAACAGTTACATATTTAGAAGGAATTTGAGGGGAGTCATATTCAAAATCAAAATCATTATATATATCTTTTGAAGATGAGTTTACATTATTAGCAATAAGATCGTCAAAAAAGCAGACGATTGTGACTTATTCCGACTTAATTCCGAAGGGGAACATCTAAACAGATCAAAGAGTTCACCATAATCTAGGGAATCAAATGCTACATTAAGTCTATTAGCCATAACAAGAGGCATAACGTATATGAAGGCATGTCAACTGACGAGTTAGCAAAGGAATGAAAATATTTGGCACAAAAGATGCACGAGCAATTCCGGGTTCACGGATAGTACAGCGAGTATGCAAATTCTTCCAAACCACGAGAGGGAAAAATACTAATAAAATCCCTTTTGGACGCTTCTTCAGGTAACGCATATTGTATATAATATTTATGTACTAGTATTGTATGTATGTATGTGTGTATTTATTTATTTATTTATTTATTTATTTATTTATTTGTTTATTTATTCATTAATTTATTTATTTATTCATTATTGACTTTTTAGAATAATATTTTAGAGAAAAGTAATAAAGGAGGAATAATGGATGAGTACTCAATTTTAATACTCCTATGGACAGATCGAACTCCGTGGTGCTGTACTACATGTACTAATGGAACAAGCATGATAGATACAAGATTTTGTAAATTTTGGCATATGAGTGAAAATAGAATTTCCCCAAATACACTGAAAAGTCAAATATATCCAGGGGCAAACTAATTCTATATAAACTCATTTTAAGTTAAAATTCTACTTTAACAACTTATAGTGTACTATTTTCCTGGTACAGCACCATGTATACAGATGCCGGTGAATGTGTTTACTAGAAGTTAAAAGTCATTTGTTGTAGTTGTGGTTGTAATATTCCCTGTAAAGTAACATTGTTCCAGTGATATCTAAACTAATCGTCACGTTTCATATCATTGACCAATGAAATCCATTTAAAGAACAACAAAATCTACGGAAAAAGAGATAAAGCTGAGCAGTGTAACATTCTTATTGCCAAATGAGCCTTTTGTCTACACGCCCTCCTTGCACCTACCTCAGCACGCCCTCCTTTTTTTAAGTCTTATATTGTATACTCTTTGTCTGTTCTTTTAATTTTCCACGCTTAGTCATTGGATTCCAATGGGATGAATGTATAAGTATTGTCGTTTGTATAGACAAGAACCTGTAAAATTTGTTATCATGAGGAATAGAATAAATACAATGGTGTAAATTACACAATCAAGTCCTTTAAGGAAACCCGGAAGTGAAATCAAAGAGTTGAATTGAATTGAATTGAATTGAATTGAATTGAATTGAATTGAATTGAATAAGCACCGGTCTTACACTCGAGACTCGGTAAACAGTTCCAGCATATTTATTTCATATTTCACTTGAGATACATTTTATCGAAATACATTAAAAAAGAATACAAACCAAGCAAGATATACAAAATATGTTATAAATCGGGTCATGGACAGAAAGCGTGTCAGCGTATATAATGTACATAAGACAATATTCTCTACAACTTGTGAAATATGATGGAACCGCAAAAGCAAAGCTTGTAAACACAGGTTCCGATGAACTACTGAGTCTCTCTCTCTCTCCCTCTCTCTCTCTTCTTTTTTCTTTTTTCTTTCTTTCTTTTTTCTTTCTTTCTTTCTTTGCTTAGCTGATAAAACCCAGAAGTGGCACCAGTGATATTATAACCCCCCCCCCCTTGCTTTTAAAAACGTGGCGCCGGCCATGAAGAGAAGAAAACCTAATAGTGTGAATCCATTCTAAAATATACTTTTCGATTTTATCCCCTCGTTTTTACTGAAGCTTACAGTATTTTAAATGAGTTTTGGTCTTGCAAATTGCAACATCTACGGTGCATACAAGACATTTTCTTGTACGTTTTCAACCCTCTTGGTCATTGCTGATACACAAAGCTACTGATAACAAAGTGGATACACATAAATAGAAATACGTTAATCTAGCTAAAAACTCTTCAATGAATGACTTTATACCTGCCTTCTGTAACCACTAATGATTATGCAGAACGCCATGACCGTCTTTCATATAGAATCTAACGTCATTTCATAATAGTCGTATCAAAACTAGCCCATCCAGACTCCGTGCGTGACCACACTTGTGTAACTTGTGTGCAACTTTATATAATCTAAATATAAAACTATTATTATAATGACCACAAAGGCACCGAAGTATGATAACAAACAAAAAAACGAAAACAGAACAAAACACAAAAACACAAAAAAGGACAAAAACAAAAACAAAAAATACAAACAAAAATGTATAATAACAACAATAACACATGATAAATGATTTGAGCTCTTCCAGACTAGCCCAGGAAGAACAAAAAATGAGGCATGTCACCATTTCTTCTTGTTCTGGTGAAAAACTCCAAGGTTTATAACATAACATGTGAATTCCTCTTCTATGCTATGTGGTACTATATAGGATCGAATCGGATCGAAGTACGGATAACATTACCTTCAGCAACCTACGCAATCTTTAAAATCAAGGCACGCTCTGACTTCGACCGTGAGTACGGTGTTCGGGTGTTAGTGACAGTACTATAGGCCTGTACATGACTCGTGGAAAGTTGTACATAATTTTTGACATTTCAACCAAGTTTACTATTTCCCCACTCACAAAATGATGTCAAAACGGCAATTTAACTCATGTTTATTTTCGAATAGTACAATAAAGGGAAACATAACTAAAGTGCCAAATGTTCAGATGCAATGTGTCAAGAAAATAGCAATATCAAAAGTATTGCCTTATTTGAATTTATAACTGTGTTGTATAGCATTGCTGCTGATGCTTAATTGGAAATAATGATATTGTCAAGTAAGCTGCATTATGTATGATTTGTCAAGTAGAGCCTTGAAGGGCTTCTAGACCGGCTTCGAGAAAGTTATTTGAGCATCGATCTTTTAGGAGTAAAATAGGGGGGGGGGGGGAGGTAGTTTCAAGCTGAGTTTCTGATTAGACATGGCTCTTGATCAAGCTGCTAGCCAGCTCAGCAATGCGCTATTGTTCATATTTTTTCCCGATCATGTGCCACTAACCTTTGTATTTGTAACAAATATTGACAGGCAGCGGCAGCTGTGAATTACTTAAAAAGAAATCAGTAACATGGCAAAATTCTGGTCGCCGTTATTATTGCGGTTCATATATCTGGGGGAAATGTATTACAGTTAAACAAACAAACAAACAAACAAACAAACAAGCAGACAAGCAGACAAGCAGACAAACATGTGGGCATGCATGACAGGATGGCCCGCAACTTTCTTTTTTTTCCGAAAAAAAACCCCAAAGCCTTGTTGGTCTAGATATGAAAAATTAACAGGATTTACAGCCAAACAACCTTTGGCCACCTCAACATCCCGTAAAGTGTGACGGCCGCCATGTAGTGGTTTATGGCACTGATCTACACACGTTGGTTGTCAAACGTGATCCAATCTCAGTTGTCTCATTTACAGTTATTCAGTACTTTTCCCTACTATACGTGGTAAGTGGTATATATTCCGACTCGGTTGTATATATACGCTGTGCATCTATGTGCATCTTACCCCCTGTTTTACTGGGAAAAGGGAAATTAGAAAGTCCCTATCTAATGGACTTCTTGGTGGTGTTGATTTCGTCTGTCCTGGTGACTGTGGGTGACGTGAATAAATACTACATGTACTTGGTTGACGAACGAAGGCTCCATTTCTTCCTACATGTGAAGAATTAAACTTTGAGAAAAAAAAAACTTGGCAGGGAATTATTGTAAAAGAATAGGATGACGGATGAAAGTTGCTGGACTAATTATGGCAGATGATCACAATTACACAATCAGTGACGATAATGATGTCGATGTCGATTTTACAAACTACGGTGGGAGGATCGCGATATCCACGTATTTCATCGCGGTATGCCTATTTGGGCTGGTCGGCAACCTGATGGTAGTCACAGCCGTGATCAACTTCACGAAGATGCGATCCGTCACCAACGTCTTCATCTGCAGCCTGGCGGTCAGTGATATCGCCACCTGTCTGGTGATCCCGTGGATAGTGGTGGGTATCTTGTCTCCCACAGGATGGCCGTTGTCCGACTGGTTCTGCGTGACGATCGCCATCGCACGAGACGTCACGCTCGGGAGCAGCGTCTGGCATCTCGTGGCCATCGGGGTCAATCGCATGGTCCTCGTCACGATGTCGCCCGTCGTCTACCAACGAATCTATCAGCGCGGTCTGATCACGGCCATGATTGCAGCCACCTGGCTCATACCCTTCATCGTCGTCATCATCCCGTACATCAGCGGCGCCATCACGCTGGGCTTCGACCACGACACGAAACTATGCAGCGACCTCGAGCGCGACGCCAGCGGGAGGGAAACCACTCTCCTTGCCTACATCGAAGGCATCTTCCTGTCCTGTCTTCCACTGGCCATCGTTCTCTCCTCCTACATTCGCATCTTCTTCTTCGTAAAGCGTCATCTACGGCGACGAAGCCAGGCACAGATAGACCTCGGTCCGTCCCCTGGCGTTTCCCGATCAGAGTCCTTTGACGTGGTGGAGAGTAAGGTACGTATTAACATGCTGTTTCCTTTGCTTACCGACATCATAAAATGGTTGATTGTGCGTTTTCATTTTCATCCAACAACAAAAAATAGCACACAAAGACAAAAGCGTGTAGCTTCATTTTGTTAAACTGACCAATGCAACAAAAGTCCAGACAACGTAGACATGATGCTTTCTTTGGTTTTCTTCATAAACAGGAAATGTCTCATGGCAATAGTAATGGCTCGAGCCATGCATGTGTAACTAGCATTTATCATGACGCTCAATGTAAACATGATATTCATATTATACATGTTATGTACACATACATATTAATTTGAGCAATTGGTTTGAGATTTGCCATACATTTTCACAATAACATTATGTACAATAAACGTGCAAGACATCATTTTTGAGTTGTTGATGTTGGTGATACACAACATTCTGTTCATGAAGCAAATGGAAATATCTGCCCAGAAAAAAGAATATGTGATATATACATATATATATATATATATATATATATGCCATTATTTGTGTGTGTGTGTGTGTGTGTGTGTGTGTGTGTGTGTGTGTGTGCAAACGGTATTTACCACTAATAACATTACGAAGAATCCTTTCTTCACTTTAAGCGGTAAAATATCAAGAATAAATTACAACTAGCAAGAACTGAGAATGTGTGAAATATGAGGCGATCTTTAAAAAGAAACAGCTTGTTAATCAATGAATATACTCCAACACAATAAGAGGATGCTTGAGAAGACTCTGTGAAATATAGTCCAGCGGATATAGAGCAATATAGTGAATCATGCACATTATGGTAAAAGCACCATATTTGGTACACATGTACATGATGCCAATACAAGTCATCTCTGATTCTGCCTGTGGCGGCCGCGGCGGCCATTTTTCAAAATGGCCGCCATGTGACATAGCAATGCTGTGTATTTTGGAAACTATAAGTCCGATTGTTGTGATTCTTCTACCAAAGTATATGTTTTCAGGGTCAAGGATTCCAATGAAATAATTTTTGAGAGGATAAAACCATGGCAACCTACTTATTAACGGCCATATTGAAAAAAACATGGCTGCCGCTCTACATTCTATTCATATATCCTGAAAACCGATGGATGCATCTTCATGATTCTGGTACAAAAATGTGTTTTTGAGGTTAAATTATAGAAATGGATACATCTTTTCGTGTATACAACCATCATATCCTATAATTTTGGCTGCCATTTTAACCCTATAAACCCCAAGCTATTTTGACCTCTTCCAGGCCCAAGGGGGGGGGGGGCATATGACTTCTTTATTATATGATGTATGACCGTCATATTTTGCACATGGGTAGAGCAACTCATACTCTACATGACCGAATTTTTGAAATTTCTCAAGGTCATCAACTGACGTTGCTATTCACCAAAATATAAAGAAATACATATGAAATACGCTAAAATCATGTTTTTTTCTTTTTATTTCTTTATCCCCAGTATATGTTTTTTTTTATCTTATATCAATCATTTTCATATTCACCACTTCAGACATAAAATTGTGAAGATCATGTTTTTCACATACACTGTACACACAGAAATCCAATAGAGGAAGTTGAGCAATATTTTCCAAAATGCTTACAAAGTTAACTATGCCCAGATGTTCCACACTAGAATACTAAAAATGAGTGAACAAGTAATATTGTTGACCCCTAAAAAAAAACGTTTACACCAGAATCAATCCACAATGGGCATCCCGCTTTCATAACATGAAACTGGAGGGAGGCCACATTTATTAAATGGCCGCCAAAACAAAGGATGTGATGAACCTATTCACTTTGCTAAAACATCATTATATTGAAAACCTTCACCCCAAAACTATACTTTAACACTTGAATCGTGATTATGTATCTTTTGAGTTCGAAGACATACAATATTCATCATCCCTTGTATGGCAGCCATATTTATTAAAATGACCGCCAAAACGTAGGATGAAACGATTCATATTCATTTACTGTTGAATTTATCGGAATCCTTGACCCTGATAACATATAAGTTGGTACTAGAGTCATGACCCTTTGTCCATGCGTTTTAAAGGGATGGTGCAGTATTGGTGGAGATGAGAATTGGGCTTCTAACTTTTTGCGAGATAACAAGAAAACACTTATGATAATCTGTACAGAGCATACCATTTTAAGAGGAATTCAAAGCTTATTTGATTAAAATCGGGTTTGGAATGACTGAAACATCCAAAAACAAAGTAAAACAAAGCGATCGTAATAAAGTGCGGGTCCCACACTTTATCGAAATCGCTCTTTTTTTTTGATATCTCAGCCATTTCAAAACCAATATTCATCAAATAAACATTGAATTCCTCATAGAATTACATGCTCTTTCTTATTTCATAAGAGATTTCTCATTATCTCACCAAAAAATGTTAGAAACCTGATATTAGGTTTCAACCAAACTATACGATCCCTTTAAGGATATGTTGTATCTAGCATGGTGGCCATATTTTTCAAAATGGCCTCCAATAAGTAGGTTGCCATGGTTTTATCCATTCAAAAATTATTTTATTGGAATCCTTGACCCTGAAAACCTATACTTTGGTACAAGAATCACCAGAATCGGACTTATACTTTCCAAAATACATAGTATTGCTATATCACATGGCGGCCATTTTGAAAAATGGCCGCCACGGCCACCAAAGAGAGAATCAGAGTGGCTTCCATATCAGAAATGACTTGTATTGGGATCATGTACATGTGTACCAAATATGGTGCTTTTACCATTAAGTGCATGATTTTTTCTATATCCGCTGGACCAATAGAGGAGAGTTTATTCAAAGGGAATGGAAAGATCACATCAACGAATTTGTATATCATGTGTGCTTGTGATTGATATTACGACATTGTCATGATAGTGGAAGCAAGGGAAATCTGCACCTTGTATCTATACCACTTTTCATTATACGTCTGACTTCATTAATATCTATTTTTCTATTTGTTTGATTGATCTCGTTTAAGTTAATCTGAATGTGGGCGGGCTAATTGCCTCAAATCTAATGGAGTGATTTGTTGCTTACAATGCGCCTTCATTGAAAGTACAGTTCGACCTCGATTATCCGGCCCCCTTTCATCCGGAAATCTCTATTATCCGGACGCGTTCACGTAGTGAAGGACTTTTTTTTTCATCCAAAAATTGAGAAAAAAACAGTGATTTTGAAACATCTTTTCATGATCTATTTCACTAATTTCATTTGATGTGCATGATAGGTTTTTCAATATCTAATGAGGTAAAACATGTATGATTTTCACATAAAGATAAACTTTATTTTTGTGAAGAAGGGACTACAATTTTCCGCAGGCTAGCATAGATTACACCACCGTTGCGGGGTTCCTTAGGATCAGTGATCACGGTGATAGGCGCTCGGTCGTATTTCGGCTGTGAAATAATGCCTGGTTATGCAAAGTCTTTTTGCATGACCGCTGTGATGATTACTATTGCATATGTTCAACGGAATAGTGCAAGGAAGCGAGATCCTCTTTTCCCCTAAGGGAGGTCAAATCATAGAAGAATTGTGGCGGAAACCAGAATCTAGAGCTGATATGTATAATAGTTACTCTTGAAATTTCCTGCTAAGTCTAACACATCGGAATTGTTTCCAAAAGAATGATAAGAATACAAAATTAATCATTAAAATAAGATGATCTCAATATCTATGTCATGTATTTGCTGCAACTATTTGAACAGACACTTCACGGTTTAATGGAGATCATTGAATTACACGTAGGTATTGCGTTGCAGTTTCTGTCGAATGCCGTCCTTGTTCGTGACGTCATAGGAAAACATCACAAATTAACAATGACTATGTTATATTCATGATTTTTTTCCAATTTGTTTTCTTTGTTTTCTTCTTTACAAAACATGGACACACATGCAACATGCGCGTGCACACACACACACACACACACACTCACTCACAAGAGCAGGTATTCAAGGCCAACGTTTGTGTTCGGTATGCTCACTGCATGTCGTAAGGAGGATTTTTTGATAAAAATATATAGTTGCACTAATTTGTTGATGAGTGTTTTGTAAAAAGAAAAAAAAAATCCTTCTGCCCGGCTGTACCATTCAAGTTGTTACAGTGAATGCCATAGATTTCATTCATATCATATTTTCTGTCAAACTCTTTCCATTTTCCTCCTCTATCGTTCCCCAAAATCCACCACGAAGAGATCGAGAAGAACCCGGCAAATGTACGAGATGGATTCCCGCATCACCAAGAACTGCTTCTTCGTGGTCCTAGGATTCCTCCTCTGCATCATCCCATACGGTGTGTGCATCTTGGCCCAGTTTGGCTTCCGGGGGGTTCCCCTGGCCATGGTGTTCCTTCTCCTCAACGCTTGCCTCAACCCAGTCATCTACGGCACCAAGCACCCACACTTCAAGACCGCCCTCCTCAACATCATCCAGGCGAGGTTCAGCCGCGACTCCAACATCATCGTCACCCCTGGTGGTACCTCTCAAGCTGGCAAGTGAACCACGGCCACGCCCAGTCTAATATCCCAGAGTGAAGCAAACATCGTGAACGGGTGACTCTGAATACCTCTGACGACTGTACAGGAGAACTGTATCACAAGGGTTCATTTTATTTCACCACGGGTCACTCCACTTCTTGCTCAGTCAGTGGCTGTTCTTCTGTGAGTTCGTGTAGCCTGTTATCACGAGAGATAGAAAAGGGCTCTCAGCAAAGGTTGAAACAGTTCTTTTCCTCTCCATTGCGCTATTTCCTGTAGACCCCAGTGTAAAAATCACCTAGCAGCAAAACTCCATCTTACAGAAGAGCCTGTCGATTTCTCACACGTGCACGTTAGACAAATCGCTTATGAAAGCCTAGTGTTATTGTCATTAATACCCTGAAAGTTGACAAAGAAAAAGTTCAAGCAAAAAGTTGACAATAAAATCTTGTATAACGTAGGCCTATCAGAGAAAGAGGAGTGGAATTAAAAGTGTTCCCCTTATTTCTCCCCCTCCTCTTTCTCCTCCTCGTCCTCCTCCCACAAACTCACAAAGTCTGTCGTTTGTCGGATTCCTAAGGATTATCTGATCTTTGTACACTCAGCAAAAAAAAAGAAAGAAAGAAAGAAAGTAAGCACTTTTTCAAGTTTATTTTTCTCATAGACTATTTCGCTAAAAGTTAATGTATTATTTACAATATTAAAGAGGATGGCTAGTAACTGATCTGTAGGAATCAGTTGGAATGCTGGGGGATGATTGTTGCAATCCTTGCGGGATTCATTTAAGAGTGTATTATATGTCTATTGTTGTGTGACAATTATTATTTGCTTCAGAATTGTCCCATATTCAAGAAATGTGCAGTTACTCGTTAACGATCGCCCCGTCACTGTACAGGCATGCTAATCTGGAAACATTAAACTGCACATTACTTGAATATGAGACCATTCTGAAGCAAATAAATGTCACCAAACAATAGATATGATTATAATGTTCTCTTAAATGAATCCCACGAGGATTGGAACAATCATCCCCCAGCATTCCTACTGATTCCCACTGATCAGTTACTAGCCATCCCCTTTAAAGGTATTTGGCTATCAATCTGGTAGGTCATCAAAAAGGGAGATTTTAAGCATCAGTGAACACCTTTGTTTTTCTCTTCCAGGGCACAAAAGTAAAAATTGCAAAACTGATCAAGTTGTCATTCATGCGTATGTGCTCTCCCATAGAACAATAAGAACAAACAACACATCTCACACAAAACGAAACATGAATTAAGTTGCAAAAATAGACCTTTGATCTCTATGATATCTTTAAAGCCAAAATGATCAGTGAAGCCTAAAAAGGGAGGAAAATACAAAATCTTTTGTCAAATCTAAATTCAATTGAAATACAAGAAGACCTAATAATTGATAAAAATTGGTAGAAATTTGAGGGTTATTTTAAATCAGCAAATTGTGAATAATGTTTTGTTATTGAATTTGTCTTATGAATTTTTAAATTGCTAGATTAACAGAATTAAATAAAGAAATTCTGCTCATTTAATCATCTTTATGCTAATTATTCCCTTATGTCATTTGAAGTTTGACTTGACAGAAAATTCTTATTTTCCCCTTTAGTTCCCCACTTTGCTTTTCTTAGAGGTTATAAAGAGATAAAGAGAACGAAAGCTTATTTTTGCTATTTCATTCACGTCTTTCATTGTGTTAAAGTACTCTTTTGTTATTAATGTTATCGTGAAGGGCATTTGCAAATAAAAGAGCACATGCCAGCAGTTTTTGCAATTTTTTATTTTGTGTCTGGGAGGACAAAAACGGATCTGCTCACTTATGCGTAAAGCTTTCATTTCAATTAACCTATTAGCTTAATAGCCAATGAAATTACCTTTAATATGGTATATAATACATTAAATCATATCAAAATCTTCTACGAAAAATATGACCTCAAAATAGTGTTTACTTACGTTTCTTGCTGTGTGTATTAAGTTGATCAAAAACAAAACTTCTTCTCAGTGTATAATGAGATAGGTTGTTTATCACACAACGGGTTTGAAGGTCAGAATGATAAATTTTCACTCAGTCTGAAATTTTGTTGCGTTACTCTGTCATCTGTTAGCCTTTGTATTAGTTATGCGATTCTGCTGGAGATAATCCGTAGGTTAAAATTTCATATGACCAGGAATTTACTGATCAATAATCGTTTTGACTGTGTGGTAGTCGCGTTTTCATCTTGATTCTATTTCAAATTAATTTTAATCACCATGTATACGCAAAGAAAAAGCCAGGGGAAGGTATTTGGAAACTACGTTGAGTAATGTTCTTGTGATCCGCTCTCATAACTGTTGATAGAACAAACAAACTACAGGACGATGAGTAAAAATTCTGCCCTTCTTTTTCTTCCAAACCACGAGAGGGAAAATACTATAATATTATTTGGACGCTTCTTCAGATAACGTAAATTGTATACTACATGTATATTTATTTATATATTTATTTATTATTGAATTTTTAGAACAATATTTCAGAGCAATTCAGTAATAAAGGAGGAATAATTGATGAGTACTCAATATACTCCTATGGACAGAAGTCCTTGGTGTTTTACTTTTAATCGAACAAGCATGATAGATACAAGATTTTATAAATTTTGATATATAGGTGAAAATAGAATTCCCCCAAACACACTGAACAGTCAACTATCCAGGGTCAAATTAATTCTATATAAATTCATTGAAAGATAAAATTCTACTTTTAGTGTACTATTTTCCGGGTATAGCACCATGTATACATGTGTCGGTGACTGTGTTTACAAGTCCACCAGGATAAACATGTGGATTGAGTGAAGGCAACAATATTGATAGAACACATCAGCGAAAGTTTAGGGGAAATCGGACAATCCGTTCAAATGTTATGAATTTTTTAAGTATTAAGTAGTGACTGCTTGATGAGAAGACTACAATAGTGTGTGATGTCACATGCGTACAACGATATAAGAAAAATAAAAAGAGAATTTCACAAAACTTTACTTTTTTAATAAAGTGCACATTTCTTTGACTTTTTAACTGATGTATGTTAGGGTAATATTATTCCCCCTGCTTTCTGAAAAAGAGAAGTCAAATGTTATGCGAGAAAAGTGAAAAATGTGTTGAATTTTCTTTATTTTTTTCTTTATATCGTTGTACACATGTGACATCACAAGCTATATTAGTCTTCTCATCCAGCCGTGACTGAGCAGAAACTTCAAAAATTCATAACTTTTGAACAGATTGTTCGATTTTCCTCAAACTTTTGCTGATGTGTTCTGCTAATATTGCTGCATTCACAAACCCCACATGTGTCTATGAAGGTGAACTTGTCCTTTAACACGAGTCATTTGTTGTAGTAAATTGTGTGGTTGCAATATTCTATGTAAAGTAGCATGTTTATGTTCCAGTGATATCTAGACTAATCTTCACGTTTCATATCATTGACCAATGAAATCCATTTGAAGAACAACAACAAAATCTACGGGAAAGCTGAAAGAGAAAAACTGAGCATTGTGTCATTCTTATTGCCAAATGAGCCTTTCGTCTACAAGCCCTCTTTGCACCTTCCTCAGCCCGCCCTCCTTTTTTAAAGTCTTATATTATATACTCTATGTCTGTACTTTTAATTTTCCACGCTTAGTCATGGGATTCCAATGGGATGAATGTATCAAGGAGCTACTACAGACATGGAGTCCCATCAAGCCAACCTTCTTTGATCTAGCTTCGATGCCGCTTCGACGAACGCGCGTATACGCAGCGGGGAGCCGAGCGTGATTTACGACATCTGTGTCCACGTCCGTGGCATAATCGCCCGGGTTTGGCGTTTCTATCGCACGCTTTGGTGGTTTCCGCACTGCGTTGTGATAAACATTACGGAGCGATCGCGTTTTCATCGGGGAAAACCCACTAGTAATCCGTAATTCGGAAATGTGTGTTTGAAGGAGGAAGTGCGGAATTGGTTGATATTTGTGCGGTTTCTGGGAGACACTGCATAATGCATGCGATCCATCGCGTTCGAACTGCTTGATTTTGCTTGTTCAATTCGTTGTGTACCGTCCAAACATTTGTTCGATATGGCGGGTTTTGACGATATTGCGGAGAGTGAATTGTGTAACCTGTTAGAAATCGAACAGTTGGAATTGGTTCCCGATGATTCTGAGATTGATTCAAACAGAATGTCGATTTTCATTGTATTTTTGGCCTCCCCAAATCGGTCTTTATACACCAATTCTACACTACAGTACAGCACTACAGCTACAAGTACCCACCTGCATGTTTTCGTGTCCGTAGTTGTGAAAATATGAGGGAAAGCAAGGAGCTACTACAGTACTATTACTAAAAAAAAACTAGCTCCTAGGGGAAAGGAACAGACCATGGCATGGGATGGAAAGGCAAAGGAGAAAGCCGAAACGGCTTAAAGGTCAAGTTTACCTTTGGGAGCAGTGATTTCAAAAAATTTCAAAATATCACATTTGATGCATATGTGTAGGTCTGTTATATCACAAAACATCCTACCATATAAAATTTTCTCAATAAAGCCTAAAATATAAGGAGATATCAGTGTTTTTCTCAATAAACCGTAACTGTAGACGGTTTAGTCTGGAAACATTTTTATTATAACTATTGTTCACATTTTGTGTATGTAGCAACACTTAACATCAATTATACGGATTCAAATTTTTACAGTGGTTGTTTCTATCCCTAACTCAAATTTTAGAACCATTTTAAAGCACTAATGCTGGGTTTTTGTTTCATGCGCAAATGGTAAATTATGCCTTTAAATTTACTGATTTAAGTTTCAACTCTAAGACTAAGATCTAGATCTAGTTAAGAGTTTCATTGGTGACTTGGCTTGGGAAAACATGACAAAATGAGATTCTACTGTATTACCTGAAATGTTCGCGCTTTTATTTTCGCGAATTTCGTGAGTTAAGACATGACTGAGTATCACATATTTATTTTATCAAGCTTCTTACTCCAAATTTTGATCTATAGTAAACTAAGTAACAATTTAGTTTTATTCTTATTCTTAGACTTAAGCTAAATCTTAAGACTAAAGTTAATTAATCGTGATGAACGGATAATCGTATTCGTAATCAAGTCTGAGTCTGGGCAGAGATCAAAACTTTGTCATGAATTGACGACTAACACAAATATGAACAAATGGGACTGTACGAAGACGTGAGCAGACGACAGTGTCGCCCACCGTCAGCTCACTTCCAATGCATTTTAATATGTGTTGGCACCTGTTGGTACTCTTATGCTCGGTTGCATTCGAAAGGTTGAAGTATCCTCTTTCGAACGAAATTTCTTTAAAAGTTCCCACAAAAGTAATGTTTCATGCAGAGGAATTTAAAAAGCGAAGGTAATATGGATCGTATTCGTAATCAAGTCTGAGTTTGGGCAGAGATCAAAACTTTGTCATGAATTGACGACTAACACAAATATGAACAAATGGGACTGTATGAAGACGTGAGCAGACGACAGTGTCGCCCACCGTCAGCTCACTTCCAATGCATTTTAATATGTGTTGGCACCTGTTGGCACTCTCATGCTCGGTTGCATTCGAAAGGTTGAAGTATCCTCTTTCGAACGAAATTACTTTAAAAGTTCCCACAAAAGTCATGTTTCATGTAGAGGAATTTAAAAAGTGAAGGTAATATGGCATGTTTTTATACATATTTCATCATAACTCACCCATCTCAGGTCCAAATTTCGCGAAATAACGACTACCAGATTCGAAATTTCGTTGTGGATTCGATGATTTCGATTGCGCATACTAAAATGGCTGACTTATGGACTGCGCATGCACAAAAGAGACGTGTGTTTGTTTCGACAATTTTTACTCTCCTCCACTAACGGACAGAGCTGCGGCATCGAACTTGATCTTGAAAGCGCGCTGCAGCTGTCACCGGGGGCAAGATTTTGGTGATAACGTCGCTGCGGCACTTTGAAGTTAAGCGCGTTGCGTAAAGAGTTCGGTCGTAAATTACTCTGTTGGGACTCCATGTCTGTAGTAGCTCCTTGAATGTATAAGTCAGGGCCGGCAAAGTGTTTTCAACAGTGTAGGGGTCCACTTCCGGGTTTCATGAGCTACTAAATGTCTTCAGAGAAAACACATAACCTTACCGCCGCAATACTTGAAGATCTCTATCTATTTCTATTTTAGTGCCACTTACGTACTTCCGGGTTGAAAAAGTGTGGGGGCCCAAAGTGATAACACCTTATGTATTCCTTTATATGGTGCACAAAAAGTGTGGGGACCCTAGCCCCCACGGCCCCACGGCTGCGCCGACCCTGTAAGTATTGTCGTTTGTATAGACAAGAACCTGTAAAATTTGTTATCTTGTGAAATAGAATAAATACAATAGTGTAAATTACACAATCAAGTTTCCACTTTATTATGCGTACTATTTTGTAGCGGGACGCCATCAATAGAGCTGCATGGAACAGAAATCTGTGAAATGTTTCCCCTCCGAATGAGTAGAAATGCCTCTACTGAGAGCGACGTGATTAGAACCATGATTAAAACGGACTAAAGGCCGGCGGAACGGGGGGGGGGGGGGGGGGACTCGGGTCCCCATTCCCAATGATTGTGCGAAAAACAAACAAACAAACAAACAGGTGACTTGTTTGTTTGTTTGTTTGTTTTCTTTTCTTTTCTTTTCTTTCTTGCACAATACATGGGAATGCGTGTAACGACTTTGCACCCCCACTCTTTTAACCCCGGAAGTGGCACCAGAACAAAAAGCTTTTGCCGATAGAGGGTTGCACCAGAGGGATTCTGGCGGGGGTAAGAAAACCTTTGAGGAAACCCGGAAGTGGAATATAAACTGCACCCCCCCCCCCCCCCCGCACTTTTAAAATCGTGGCGCCGGCCACTAATGAAACACATTTATATCACAACAGTGAAAATTAGAGAAGAAATATTGTGAATAGGGGCAACAGATCTAAAATACACTTTCGAGTCTATCCCCCGTTCTAACTGAAGTATATAGTATTATAAATGAGATTTGGCCTTGAAATTGCAACATCTACGGCACATACAGGACATTTTCTTCGTACCTTTTCAACCCTCTTGGTTAGTGCTGATACACAAAACTACTGATAACAAAGTGTATACACATAAATAAAAATACGTTATTCTAGATAAAAGCCCTTTAATGCTAATGACTTTATATCTCCCTTCTTTAACCATCAATGATTATGCAGAACGCCATTAGCGTCTTTCATAGAATATAACGTCATAATTATCATAATAGTCATATGAAAACTAGCCCAACCAAACGTCGTGCGCGACAGTATAGTGTACAGCAACAGGGCTATATAGTGTATACTTATCAAAACGTTCAATGTTCTTTGGAGCACGTTGTGTTGTATGGCAGTTATTTATGATATAAATGATTCACCAGTATCTTTGCTGGGGAAAAAGGCATACCTCATCTTGAAACTTCGTGAATTGCACATATGTATATAATAACTTGCAACTATATATAAGCTATACATAAAACTATTATTATAATGACCGAAAAGGCACCGAAGTATGTTAACAAACAAGAAAACGAAACAAAAAAACAATAAAATATAAAAACACAAACAAAATAAACCAAAGGTAACAACAACAGTAACACATGATAAATGATTAAAGCTCTCCCAGACTAGCCCAGGAAGAAATAAAAAAAAAAGAAAAAAAAAAAGAATGAGGCATGTCACCGCTTCCTCGGCAGTCTGTTCTGGTGAAAACCTCAAAAGTTTACAACATGAGAATTCATTTTCTATGCTATGTGGTACTAGGATCAAATCAGATCAAAGTACGGATATCATTACCTTCAGCAATCTACGCAATCTTTAAAATCAAGGCACGTTCTGACTTCGACCGTGAGTACGATGTTCGAGTGTTAGTGACAGTACTTATTGGCCTATACATGACTCGTGGAAAGTTGTAGATTATTTTTCAAATTTCAACCAAGTTTACTATTTCCCCACTCACAAAAGGAGGAGAAAAAGGCAATTTAACTCATGTTTATTTTCGAATAGTACAAAAAAGGGAAACATAACTAAAGTGCCAAATGTTCAGATACAATGTGTCAAGAAAATAGGAATATAAAAGGTATTGCCTTATTTGAATGTATGCCTGTATTGTATTGCTGCTGATGCTTAATTCGTAATAATGCTATCATCAAGTAAAGCTGCATTATGTATGATTTGTCAAGTAGAGCCTTGAAGGGCTTCTAGACCGGCTTCGAGAAAATTATTTGAGCATCGATCTTTTAGGAGTGAAATGGAGGGGGGGGGGAGGTTTTGTAATTTTGTAATGATTATTGACAAATGTTATTCTTTGCTATCTATGTATCATTCCTTCAAACGCATGTCGAATCTATATTTTTTTTTTTTTTTACATTCTGTTGAAAGAAGTGAAAATAAAACCTTTGAATTGAATTGAATTGAATTGAGGTAGCTTCAAGCTGAGTTTCTGATAAGCATTGTTCTTGATCAAGCTGCTAGCCAGCTCAGCAATGCGCTATCGTTCATATTTTTTCCCGATCATGTGCAACTAGCCTTTGTATTCACAAATATCGATAGACTAAGCGGAAGTTGGGATTACTTATAGAGAAATCAGTAAAATGACAACATACTGGTTGCTGTTATTACTGCGGTTCATGTATCCGGGGAAATGTGTATTACAGCCAAACAAACATGCGGGCACGTTTGACAGGATGGCCCGCAACTTTTTTCCGAAAATAAAAAAACCCCACAAAACCATGCAGTCACACGCTGAAGCCTTGTTGGTCTAGATATGAAAATATGAACAGGATCTACAGCAAAGTAATCTTTGGCCACTACCATTGACATCCCGTAAAGTGTGGCTGCCGCCATGTAGTGTCTTTTCCACACTACATGGCACGTTGGTTGTTGAACGTGATCCATTCTCAGTTATCTCATTTACAGTTATTTGATACTTTTCCGTGTGATTTATTTTTACTTTATGTGATACTTTTCCGTGTTAAGTGGTAAGTGGTATATATTCCGACTCGGTTGTGTGATACGCTGTGTATCTATGTGCATTTTACTCTCTCTTCTGGGAAAAGGGGAATTAGAAAGTCCCTATCTAATGGACTTCTTGGCGGTGTTGATTTCGCATGTCCTGGTGACTGTGGATGACGTGAATAAATACAACTTGGTGGACGCGAACGAAGGCTCTGTTTCTTCCTACATGTGAAGAATTAAACTTTGAGAAAGACTTGGCAGGGAATTATTATAAAAGAATAGGATGAAAGTTGCTGGACTAATTATGGCAGATGATCGCAATGACACAATGAGTGACGATAATGATGTCGATGTCGATTTCACAAACTATGGTGGGAGGATCGCGATATCCACGTATTTCATCGCGGTATGCCTCTTTGGGCTGGTCGGCAACCTGATGGTAGTCGCGGCCGTGATCAACTTCACGAAGATGCGATCCGTCACCAACGTTTTCATTTGCAGCCTGGCGGTCAGTGATATCGCCACCTGTCTGGTGATCCCTTGGATGGTGGTGGGTATCTTGTCTCCCACAGGATGGCCGTTGTCCGACTGGTTCTGCGTGACGATCGCCATCGCCCGGGATGTCACTCTCGGGAGCAGCGTATGGCATCTCGTGGCCATCGGGGTCAATCGCATGGTCCTCGTCACGATGTCGCCCGTTGTTTACCAGCGAATCTATCAGCGCGGTCCGATCACCGCCATGATTGCAGCCACCTGGCTCATACCTTTCATCGTCGTCATCATCCCGTGCATCAGCGGCGCCATCACGCTGGGCTTCGACCACGACACGAAACTATGCAGCGACCTCGAGCGCGACGCCAGCGGGAGGGAAACCACTCTCCTTGCCTACATCGAAGGCATCTTCCTGTCCTGTCTTCCACTGGCCATCGTTCTCTCCTCCTACATTCGCATCTTCGTCTTCGTAAAGCGTCATCTTCGGCGACGAAGTCAGGCACAAATCGACCTCGGTCCGTCCCCTGGTGTTTCCCGATCAGAATCCTTTGACGTGGTGGAGAGTAAGGTACATATTAAAATACTGCTTCCTTTGCATACGAACATCATCAAAATATGTGATTGCGCTTTTTCGTTTCCATTCAACAACAAAAGATAACATATGATAAAACATACTATTGTTGATCATTCAAAGTGATGTAAATCATAATATTTAATTCAAAGTGTATGAGCAAATGAAACTCATTCATAATCATACTTATGATAGTAAAGGTTTACTCTCTCGGCCCTATAGACAAAAGTGTGCAGCTCAATTTTGTTAAACCGCCCAACATGCCCAATACAACAAACGTCGACACAATATTAGACAATCGGTATTATCAATATTCAAATCATCATCTTTTGAAGCCTTCTTTATATGCTTTCGTTCGTTTTCTTCATTCCAAGGAAAAAGTTTCATGGCAATAATGGCTCGAACAATCCATGATTGTGAAACTAGCATTTATCAGACTTTGTATTTTTTTTTTTATGATGCATAAAGCTGGAAAAAGTCGTGATGACACTTAATTTAAAGGGATCGTATAGTTTTGGTTAAGACCTAATTTCAGATTTCTAACATTTTTTGGTGAGGTAATGAGAAACCTCTTGTGAAATATTAAAGAGCATGTAATTCAACATTTGAAGGAAATCGGTTTTGAAATGGCTGAGATATCCAAAAAATAGCAATTCTAATAAAGTGTGGGACCCACACTTTATTATGCTCACTTTGTTTTACTTTGTTTTTGGATGTTTCAGTCATTCCAAAACCGATTTTCATCAAATAAATTCCTCTTAAAATGGTATGCTCTATAATTAGGTGATCCGAGTATCCTCTCGGATCACCTTCTGTATCTGTACTGAATCTTTCTTCTTTCTTTGTTTCTTTATTTCTCCTCAAAAGTTGTGCAGAGGTTAGCTCAGAAAGTGTATTGCCTCTCAATGTCAAACTTATACCATATATGTATCATGTCGCAAAGACGACAGCGCAAGTAAAATCATAGTGATCAGTCGACCGTGACGTCACTATGACGTCATTATATGAAAACACATTTTCATGCATATCTCATTAATGGAACAGAATATTTCAATGAAATTTACGTCACATATATTTCAAGTCATGCGAATTCTACTCATATTCTCAAAATTCATTTTTATCTCAAAACGTGCGCGTACGCGCGCGTTGAAATATTTGTATGCTCAAATCGAGCTCAAAATTTTTTTGCACACGTTTCAGACCATTTGGAGCATTTTTTGAAAAATTGAAAAAATTGGACGGACGCGTACGCGCGCGCACATATTCGCACGCACAGCTCATATGGAATAGAAATTTTCAATTTTTTCACATGGATCGGATGTCTGAAATGTCAAGGAATATTTATGCCAAGTTTCAAGTCGATCCGATTCAATATGACGTCATACGGGCCCCTCAAATTCAAAGTTCCGCGCGTGCGTCAATGGGGATACACAGTGCAACTATGCCAAAAAACCGCCAATTTTAAATCGGATTTTACTCGTCAGGATGGACGGTGACCCCCCATTTTCTTGACATATTCTGAAAGCTGATGAGTTGTACATGTCATTTCATGGGCTGGCTATGCTGACAAAATGATTAAAAGATATCAAATTTCTTAATAAAGTAAAAAAAGTAAATTTTCAAAATGACGTCATCAAATTTCAAGTTTGCTCGAGCGTGTCTCACTTATCCTTTGCCAATTTTCACCTAAATTTCAATATGTTGTAGCTTATGAAATGCTCTTTCATAAATGTAATTACACAATTTTGATTAGATGACGACATCACCTCGAAAAAATGGATTGAAGGTAACCTTGTCAAATTTGACCAGTTTACGTGTAATCTCTATGGGAGTGCAATTTTTAGGGAAATGAAAATTGACATGACTATCTTTATCGAGCACTAGCTCACTTATGCTTCGGTGAATTTCTCTAAGATTTTGATATGTTGTAGCTGAGACATAGGGCTATCGTAAGTGTGCCATTCATTTTTTCATACGTTGTCGGGATCACGTCAAAAAAAAATTGGTTGAAATTAAAGCTTATCTTCGATGTATTGTAATATTTCTTTCTTTTTACAACTTTATGTGCAATAACTCAAGAAAAACATACCCTATCACCACCATATTTTGCACATGTTTAGTTCATGTCACGAACATTATTTCACAAAAAAACAACTACTTGATCAGACGCCATCTTGGGTATGTAAATTAGGGTCAAAGGTCATAAATGTATCATCCTGTATCTTGGTGAATACATGTCCTATCTTTCCCATATTTTGCACACGTAAAGACCATGTTACAAGAATCATTTCACTAAATAACCACTTTTTGCTCAGATGCCATCTTGTCTGTGCAAAGTGGGGTGAAAGGTCATATGTACTTTTTTCTGTATCTTCGTTATGACGTGTTATCTCTATGGGAGGGAATTTTTCTAGATGTTAATATTGACACGATTGTCTTTATCGAGCACTAGCTCACTTACCCTTCGGTGAATTTTTCTCAGATTTTAATATGTTGTAACTCAGACTTTGCGCTATCGTTACGTGCCCTTTGCTTTTTTCATATGATGTCGGGATCATGTTAAAATACTTGGTTGAAATTAAAGCTTATCTTCGATTTGCTGAGATATTTCTATGTTTCTGCAACTTTCTTTGCATAACTCAAGAAAAACAGCCCCTATCACCCCCATATTTTGCACATGTTTAGTTCATGTCACGTAGATTATTTCATAAAATAACAACTACTTGATCGGACAACATCTTGGGTATGTAAATTAGGGTCAAAGGTCACAAATGTTTCATCCTGAATCTTGGTGAATACATGTCTTATCTTTCCCATATTTTGCACACGCAAAGATCATGTTACAAGAATCATTTCACAAAATAACCACTTTTTGCTCAGATGCCAGCTAGGTTGTGCAAAGTGGGGTCAAAGGTCATATGTACTTGTTGCTGTATCTTCGTTATAGTGTATACAGAGTTGGTACCAAAGATGGCAGATACGACTCCCTTTTCTAAATGAGAATCCAAACATCACACGGCCAATGTCTCTGAACACAGAAGAAACCTGCATGGTCATGCCTATTGCGATCAGGACTTGAATCATTGAGTAAAAAAAAAAAAATCGGATCACCTTAATTTGTCAGTGATGACAAATTACAATCTCTAGTATATCATTAGTGTTCTCTTGGTATCTCGCAAAAAGTTAAAAGCCCAATTCTCATCTCCCCCAATATTGTATCATCCCGTTAAATCTACTAGACTTGTATATTTAACTCGATTAATGTTGTACAAAATGTTTTACACCATCTATAGATTGATCGCCTTATCATGTGATATTCAGATTGCGTATTACCGGAGTCTTTAATTAGGTGATCCGAATATCCTTCGGATCACCTTCTGTATCTGTACTGATTGTTTATTTCTGGACAAAAGTTGTGCAGAGGTTAGCTCAGAAAGTCCGCAGCCTATCAATTTCAAAATTATACCATATATGTATCATGTCGCAAAGACGACAGATCTTATAAAATCATAGTGATCAGTCGACCGTGACGTCACTATGACGTCATTATATGAAAACACATTTTCATGCATATCTCATTAATGGAATGGAATATTTCAATGAAATTTACGTCACATATATTATAAATCAAGTGAATTCTACTCATATTCTCAAAATTCATTTTAATCTCAAAACGCGCGCGTACGCGCGCGTTGAAATATTTGTATGCTCAAATCGAGCTGAAATTTTTTTTGCACACGTTTCAGACCATTTGGAGCATTTTTTGAAAAATTGCAAAAATTGGACGGACGCGTACGCGCGCGCGCATATACGCACGCACAGCTCATATGCAATAGAAATTTCCCGTTTCTTTACTTTGATCGGATGGCTGAAATGACAAGGAATATTTCTACCAAGTTTCAAGTCAATCCGACTCAATATGACGTCATACGGGCCCGTCAAAGTTGAAATTCCGCGCGCGCGTCAATGGCGATATACAGTGCAATTATGCCAAAAAACCGCCAATTTTAAATCGGATTTTACTCGTCAGGATGGACGGTGACCCCCCGTTTTCTTGACATATTCTGAAAGCTGATGAGTTGTACATGTCATTTCATGGGCTGGCTATGCTGACAAAATGATTAAAAGATATCAAATTTCTTAATAAAGTAAAAAAAGTAAATTTTCAAAATGACGTCATCAAATTTCAAGTTTACTCGAGCGTATCTTACTTATCCTTTGCCAATTTTCACCCAAATTGCAATATGTTGTAGCTTATAAAATGTTCTTTCATAAATGTAATTACACAATTTTTATTAGATATTGACATCACCTCGAAAAAATGGATTGAAGGTAACCTTGTCAAATTTGACGAGTTTACGTGTAATCTCTATGGGAGTGCAATTTTTATGGAAATTAAAATTGATATGACTATCTTTATCGAGCACTAGCTCACTTATGCTTCGGTGAATTTCTCTAAGATTTTAATATGTTGTAGCTGAGACATAGGGCTATCGTGAGTGTGCCCTTTGTTTTTTCATATGTTGTCGGGATCACGTGATAAAAACTTGGTTGAAATTAAAGCTTATCTTCGATGTATTGAAATATTTCTTTCTTTCTGCAACTTTCTGTGCAATAACTCAAGAAAAACATACCCTATCACCACCATATTTTGCACATGTTCAGTTCATGTCACAAACATTTTTTCATAAAATAACAACTACTTGATCAGACGCCATCTTGGGTATGTAAATCAGGGTCAAAGGTCATACATGTTTCATCCTGTATCTTGGTGAATACATGTCCTATCTTTCCAATATTTTGCACACGTAAAGACCATGTTACATGGATCATTTCATAAAATAACTACTTTTTGCTCAGATGCCATCTTGTCTGTGCAAAGTGGGGTCAAAGGTCATATTTACTTCTTTTTCTATCTTCGCTATGACGTGTTATCTCTATGGGAGGGAATTTTTTAGATGTGAAAATTGACATGACTCTCTTTAGCGAGCACTATCTTACTTATGCTTCTGTGAATTTCTCTCAGATTTTAATATGTTGTAGCTGAGACTTTGCAGTATCAGGACTCGTATCATTGATTTAAAAAAATCGGATCACCTTAATTTGTCAGTGATGACAAATTACAATCTCTAGTTTTATTAGTCATTTCATTAAACCCCATGATGATAGGTGTCGGTCTCGTGGGCTTTTTTTTTTGTGTGTGTGTTTTTGTTTTGTTAGGTGATCCGAGTATCCTCTCGGATCACCTTCTGTATCTGTACTGAATCTTTCTTCTTTAGGTGATCCGAATATCCTTCGGATCACCTTCTGTATCTGTACTGATTGTTTATTTCTGGACAAAAGTTGTGCAGAGGTTAGCTCAGAAAGTGCATTGCCTCTCAATGTCAAACTTATACCATATATGTATCCTGTCGCAAAGAAGACAGCGCAAGTGAAATCATAGTGATCAGTCGACCGTGACGTCACTATGACGTCATTATATGAAAACACATTTTCATGCATATCTCATTAATGGAATGGAATATTTCAATGAAATTTACGTCACATATATTTCAAGTCATGCGAATTCTACTCATATTCTCAAAATTCATTTTTATCTCAAAACGCGCGCGTACGCGCGCGTTGAAATATGTGTATGCTCAAATCGAGCTCAAATTTTTTTTGCACACGTTTCAGACCATTTGGAGCATTTTTTGAAAAATTGAAAAAATCGGACGGACGCGTACGCGCGCGCGCATATACGCACGCACAGCTCATATGCAATAGAAATTTCCCGTTTTTTCACATGAATCGGATGTCTGAAATGTCAAGGAAAATTTCTACCAAGTTTCAAGTCAATCCGACTCAATATGACGTCATACGGGCCCGTCAAAGTTGAAATTCCGCGCGCGCGTCAATGGCGATATACAGTGCAACTATGCCAAAAAACCGTCAATTTTAAATCCGATTTTACTCGTCAGGATGGACGGTGACCCCCCATTTTCTTTACATATTGTGAAAGCTGATGAGTTGTACATGTCATTTCATGGGGTGGCAATGCTGACAAAATGATTAAAAGACATCAAATTCCTTAATAAAGTAAAAAAAGTAAATTTTCAAAATGACGTCATCAAATTTCAAGTTCATTCAAGCATATCTCACTAGTCCTTTGTCAATTTTCACTCAGATTTAAGTATGTTGTAGCTTATTTAATTTTCTTTCAAACATAAAATTACAACATTTTGATTGGATAACGGTATTACCTCGTAAAAATGGATTGAAATTAATCTTGTCAAATTTGACCAGTTTACGTGTTATCTCTATGGGAGTGCAGTTTTTCTGGAAATGAAAACTGACCTGACGGTCTTTATCGAGCACTAGCTCACTTACCCTTCGGTAAATTTCGCCCAGATTTTAATATGTTGTAGCTGAGGCTTTGCGCTACCGTAAGTGTGCCCTTAGTTTTTTCATACGATGTCGGGATCACGTCAAAAATTTTGGTTGAAATTCAGGCTTATCTTCAATGTATTGAGATATTTCTTTCTTTCTGCAACTTTCTTTGCAATAACTCAAGAAAAACGGCCTCTATCACTTCCATATTTTGCACATGTGTAGTTCATGTCACGTAAATTATTTCATAAAATAACAACTTCTTGATCGGACACCATCTTGGGTATGTAAATTAGGGTCAAAGGTCATAAGTGTTTCATCCTGTATCTTAGTGAATACATGTCCTATCTTTCCCATATTTTGCACACGCAAAGACCATGTTACACGGATCATTTCATAAAATAACTACTTTTTACTCAGATGCCATCTTGTCTGTGCAAATTGAGGTCAAAGGTCATATGTACTTCTTTTTGTACCTTCGTCATGACGTGTTATCTCTATGGGAGGGAATTTTTTTAAATGTGAAAATTGACATGATTGTCTTTATCGAGCACTAGCTCACTTACCCCTAAGTGAATTTCTCCCAGATTTTAATATGTTGTAGCTGAGACTTTGCGCTATCGCTAAGTTGCCATGATTTTTTCATACAATGTTGGGAACACGATAAAAAACTTGGTTGAAATTAAAGCTTATCTTCTATGTATTGAGATATTTCTTTTTTTCTGCAACTTTCTTTGCAATAACTCAAGAAAAACACGCCCGTTCACCCCCATGTTTTGCACATGTTTAGTTCATGTCACGTAAATTATTTCATAAAATAACAACTACTAGATCGGACAACATTTTGGGTATGTAAATTAGGGTCAAAGGTCATAAATGTTTCATCTTGTATCTTGGTGAATACCTGTCCTATCTTTCCCATATTTCGCACACGCAAAGACCATGTTACATGGATCATTTCATAAAATAACTACTTTTTGCTCAGATGCCATCTTGTCTGTGCAAAGTGGGGTCAAAGGTCATATTTACTTCTTTTTCTATCTTCGCTATGACGTGTTATCTCTATGGGAGGGAATTTTTTAGATGTGAAAATTGACATGACTCTCTTTAGCGAGCACTATCTTACTTATGCTTTGGTGAATTTCTCTCAGATTTTAATATGTTGTAGCTGAGACTTTGCAGTATCAGGACTCGAATCATTGATTTAAAAAAAAATCGGATCACCTTAATTTGTCAGTGATGACAAATTACAATCTCTAGTTCTTTGTTTCTTTCTTTATTTCTCCTCAAAAGTTGTGCAGAGGTTAGCTCAGAAAGTGCATTGCCTCTCAATGTCAAACTTATACCATATATGTATCATGTCGCAAAGACGACAGCGCAAGTAAAATCATAGTGATCAGTCGACCGTGACGTCACTATGACGTCATTATATGAAAACACATTTTCATGCATATCTCATTAATGGAATGGAATATTTCAATGAAATTTACGTCACATATATTTCAAGTCAAGCGAATTCTACTCATATTCTAAAAATTCATTTTTATCTCAAAACGCGCGCGTACGCGCGCGTTGAAATATTTGTTTGCTCAAATCGAGCTCAAAATTTTTTTGCACACGTTTCAGACCATTTGGAGCATTTTTTGAAAAATTGAAAAAATTGGACGGACGCGTACGCGCGCGCACATATTCGCACGCACAGCTAATATGAAATAGAAATTTTCAATTTTTTCACACGGATCGGATGTCCGAAATGTCAAGGAATATTTCTACCAAGTTTCAAGTCGATCCGATTCAATATGACGTCATACGGGCCCGTCAAATTCAAAATTCCGCGCGTGCGTCAATGGGGATACACAGTGCAACTATGCCAAAAAACCGCCAATTTTAAATCGGAATTTTACTCGTCAGGATGGACGGTGACCCCTAATTTTCTTGACATATTCTGAAAGCTGATGAGTTGTACATGTCATTTCATGGGCTGGCTATGCTGACAAAATGATTAAAAGATATCAAATTTCTTAATAAAGTAAAAAAAGTAAATTTTCAAAATGACCTCATCAAATTTCAAGATTACTCGAGCGTATCTCACTTATCCTTTGCCAATTTTCACCTAAATTTCAATATGTTGTAGCTTATGAAATGCTCTTCCATTAATGTAATTACACAATTTTGATTAGCTGACGACATCACCTCGAAAAAATGGATTGAAGGTAACCTTGTCAAATTTGACCAGTTTACGTGTAATCTCTATGGGAGTGCAATTTTTATGAAAATGAAAATTGACATGACTATCTTTATCGAGCACTAGCTCACTTATGCTTCGGTGAATTTCTCTAAGATTTTAATATGTTGTAGCTGAGACGTAGAGCTATCGTGAGTGTGCCCTTCGTTTTTTCATACGTTGTCGGGATTACGTGAAAAACTTGGTTGAAATTAAAGCTTATCTTCGATGTATTGTAATATTTCTTTCTTTTTACAACTTTATGTGCAATTACTCAAGAAAAACATACCCTATCACCCCAATATTTTGCACATGTTTAGTTCATGTCACGTACACTATTTCATAAAATAACAACTACTTGATCAGACGCCATCTTGGGTATGTAAATTAGGGTCAAAGGTCATAGATGATTCATCCTGTATCTTGGTGAATACACGTCTTATCTTTCCCATATTTTGCACACGTAAAGACCATGTTACAGGGATCATTTCATGAAATAACCACTTTTTGCTCAGATGCCATCTTGTTTGTGCAAAGTGGGGTCAAAGGTCATATGTACTTCTTTTTCTATCTTCGCTATGACGTGTTATCTCTATGGGAGGGAATTTTTTAGATGTGAAAATTGACATGACTCTCTTTATCGAGCACTATCTTACTTATGCTTCGGTGAATTTCTCTCAGATTTTAATATGTTGTAGCTGAGACTTTGCACTATCAGGACTCGAATCATTGATTTAAAAAAATCGGATCACCTTAATTTGTCAGTGATGACAAATTACAATCTCTAGTTTTGTTTTCTTTTTATCAAGGGTCTAATTCGAAAGGTCTTTTTGCTTTGTGCTGAATTTCGTCTGATAGCGGGCCGATAGTTTGCCTAATGTCGGACTCATGGGCCTTATTTGCCTATAGTGTCGAACTCATGGGCTGTATGACTCGTGGGTGTATGTCTTTTGGGAGGACCCCATTGCAAATTTTGATAATCAATCTAAATGAATATTATATAATTTTTTTTTTCTAAGACATTGTCACAAGAGTTGGAGTTGCATATTCCTGATTAGGTGATTATAGACGCTTCGCTGCACGGCTGTATAATATTATGCCTGGTCATGCAACATTTTCATGACCGCTGTGGTGATAATCACTATTGCACATGTTTAACGGAATGGTGCACTTGGTGCAAGGAAGCGATATCTTCTTTCCCCATTTTCGGACATGACTTTCCTTTAGGAGGCCTGGTCAAATCATAGAAGAATTGCGGCGGAAACCAAAAACTATAGAGCTGATTTGAATAACTCTTGAAATTTCCGGCTAAGCCTACAGCTTCGGAAACGTTTCCAAGAGAATGAAAAAAAAAAAACACCCAACAACAACAAATAAAAAAAAGTCATCATAAGAAGATGCTCTCAATATAAGTCATTTGTTTTGTTGTTAATATTTGAACAGACATTTTACACTTTCCAGGAGCTCTTTGTGTGTTGGTATTTACATTGCACTGACTTTCTGGTGAACGCCCCCCCCCCCCCTGTTTGTGACGTCATAGGAAAGTATCACAAGTTCATCATGACTATGCATAGTTTGTTTCAAATTTTCTTTATTTTCTTTTTTCCAACACATAAGCACACACGTACTCACACACCCACACACACACTAACAAGAACAGCTAAGGCCAGCGTTTGCGTTCAGTTTGTTCACTGCATTTATCATGAAGCGGATTTTCGATGAAAATAGTTCCACTAAATTGTTGATGAGCGTTGTAAAGCAAAAACAATACGTTTGCCCGCCTGAACCATTCCAATTGTGAGAATTAATGTCATTGCTTTCATTCATATATCATATTTTCTGTCAAAATTAATGCCTCTCATTTTTCTCCCGCTCTCGTTCCCCAAAGTCTGCTACAAAGAAATCGAGAAGAGCACGCCAAATGTACGAGATGGATTCCCGCATCACCAAGAACTGCTTCTTCGTGGTCCTAGGATTCCTCCTCTGCATCATCCCATACGGTGTGTGCATCTTGGCCCAGTTTGGCTTCCGGGGGGTTCCCCTGGCCATGGTGTTCCTTCTCCTCAACGCTTGCCTCAACCCAGTCATCTACGGCACCAAGCACCCACACTTCAAGACTGCCCTCCTCAACATCATCCAGGCGAGGTTCAGCCGCGACTCCAACATCATCGTCACCCCTGGTGGTACTTCTCAAGCTGGCAAGCGAACCACGGCCACTCCCAGTCTGTCGCAGAGTGAAGCAAACATCGTGAACGGGTGACTCTGAATAACTATGACGACTGTACAGTGGAACTATATCACAAGGGTTTATTTCATTTCACCACGGGTCACTCCACTTCTTGCTCAAGCAGAAGCTGTTTTGGTTGGTTTGATTTGTTCTTCTGTGAGTCCGTGTAGTCTATTATCACAAGAGACAGAAAAGGTCTCTCATGGGAAATGTCAAAACAGCTCTTTCCCCCTAGATCGCGCTATTTCCTGTAGACCTTTGCGTGTAAAAATCACCTAGCAGCAAAATTCTATCTTAGAGAAGAGCCTGTCGATTTCTCACACATGCACGCTAGAAAAAAAAAAAACGCTTATGAAAGTGTTATTGTCATCAATAATCTGAAATGGTCACCAAGCATTTCCAGGAAAAAGTTGACAATGAAATCTTGAATAACGTATATGTGAGGACATCAGAGAAAGAGCAGTGGAGTGTGTGTTCCCGTTATTTCTCCTCCTCTTCCTCCTCCTCCAGTAAACTCACAAAGTCTGTCATTGTCGGATTCCTAAAGATTATCTGATCTTTGTATCGAGATGAAAAAAAAAAAGAATAACCGCAAACATTTCGCTGAAAAAAAAATACATGTGGTATCAGAAGAATAGTAGAGCATACTGCGATACCGAATTATTTTCCAATTTGTTTCATCTACATGATTCAACAGAATGCCTCATTTATATCATGCTGCTTTTCTAACAACTCTTAAAAATCGGTTGTTTTAAAGGGCAGATGAGAAATAGGTTTTATCAGTCGTTTTCATCTTCTTAGTGTATAAATGAGATAGGTTGTTTATCACACAACGGGTTTGAAGGTCAGAATGATAAATTTTCACCTAGTTGGAAATTTTGTTGTTTTGATTACTCTGTAATCTGTTAGCCTTTGAATTTTATGCGATTCTGCTGGAGATAAGCCGTAGGTTAAATAATGACCAGGAATTTACTGATCAATAATCGTTTTGACTGGTTTGGTCCTCACCTTTTCATCTTGATTCTATTTAAAATTAATTTTAATCACCATGTGTATGCAAAGAAAAGTCAGGGGAAAGTATTTGGAAACTACGTTGAGTAATATTCTTGTGATCCGCTCTCATTAACTGTTGGTAGAACAAACAAACTACAAGACGATGAGTAAAAATTTGCGCTTCTTTTTTCTTCCAAACCACGTGAGGGAAAAAATACTAATAAGATCCCCCTTGGACGCTTCTTCAGATAACGTAAATTGTATACAATATTTATTCATTTATTTATAAGGGTTATTATTGAATGTTTAGAATAATATTTCAGAGGAAAGTAATTAAGGAGGAATAATTGATGAGTACTCAAACTCCTACGGACAGAAGTCCTTGGTGCTGCACTACTAATGGAACAAGCACGATAGATACAAGATTTTATAATTTTTGGTAATGAGTGAAAATAGAATTCCCCCAAATACATTGAACAATCAACTATCCAGGGTCAAACCAATTTTATATTAATTTATGTAAAGATAAAATTCTACAGGGGTTTCCGGATACAGCACCATACAGATGTCAGGGAATGTTTACTAGAAGTTAATGCAAGTCGTTTGTTGTTGTTGTGGTTGTAATATTCCCTCTAAAGTGACATTTTATGTTCCAGTGATATCTAGACTCATCTTCACGTTTCATATAATTGACCAATGAAATCCATTTAAAGAACAACAACAAAACCTACGGGAAAAAGTCGAAGAGAAAAGCTGCCGCAGTCTAAATTCCTATTGCCAAAAATGAGTCTAATGTTTGTCTACATGCCCTCCTTGCACCTACTTCAGCCCACCCTCTTTTTTTAAACATCTTATATTGTATACTCTATGTCTGTTCTTTTCATTTTCCACGCGCAGTCAGTGAATTCCAATGGGATGAATGTATTAATATTGTCGTTTGTAAAGAGAAGAACCAGCTCTGAAATTTTGCTGTCATGTGGAATAGAATAAATGTAATGGTTTTAAACTATACAACAATTAACCCTCCGTGTGTCTCATTGATTACCTGTCCATAGGTTTGTGTGTGGAATTTGTGCACATTTAGCTCATTTTGGCACAGGATGGGTCAATCTTTTGCATGTCTTGCGTGCAATTAAAGGTCCAGTTTACCTTTGGGAGCAGTGATTTCAAAAATTTTCAAGATATCATATTTGATGCATATGTGTAGGTCTGTTGTATCATAAAACATCCTACCCTATGAAATATTTGCAATAAAACCTAAAATATAAGGAGATATCAGGGTTTTTCTCAATAAACGGTAACTGTATACGGTTTAGTCTGGAAAATTTTTTTATTATAACTATTGTTCACATTTTGTGTATTTAACAACATTTAACATCGATTATACGGATTCAAATTTTGACAGTGGTTGTTTCTATCCCTAACTCACATTTTAGAACTATTTCATAGCACTAATGCTTTCATCTGCAAATGGTAAATTATGCCTTTAAAGCGGGACGCCATCAGTAGATGGCGCTCTTCAATAATTACCCGAAAGAGCCGCGGCAACTGCTAGCGGTAGGCTACACGGAACAGAAACCTGTGACATTTTTCAAATTCGAAAGAGTGGGAATGTCTGTCCAGAGCGACAACGCATGATCATAACCATGATTAAAACTGGACAGGGGAGGCGCGGAACCGGGGGGGGGGGGGGGGGGGGGCTCGGGCCCCCACTTGTTTGTTCGTTTGGAGTTTTTTTTTTTTGCACAATACCTTGTACATAGGAATTACGGAGCGTGTAATGACTTTGGAGTCCAGCTCCCGCACTTTTTTAACCTCGGAAGTGGCACCAGAACAGAATAGAATTTAATTAATAAAGCTTTTGCCGATTGCAAGTTGTATCAGAGGGATTTTGGTGGGGGTAAGAAAACCTCTGAAGAAACCCGGAAGTGGGATCAACGAGTTGCGCTGAACTACTGAGACCTTTATTTTTTTTTTCTTTCTTTCTTTCTTTCTTTTTTTCCTTTTCAAGTTTCAAGTTTCAAGTTTATTCAAAGTTTCCACAATACAAAAATTACATGAGAACAATAACGTGTAACAAGGAATACATTGTTGAATATATGCGATTAAAACAAATTGCAGAATTGAATATAAATTGACAATGCATGTAGATGCATAGAGATGTAAAGTGGAGGGGTCTTAGAAAAGCAAGCTTGTATAATAAGAACCCCTGAAAAGGCAAGTTAAGACATGTGATATAACAACTCACTACTATATACAAGCATATTAAAGCCATAGAATAATTCTAGTGGAATCCCTCAAGAAGCACAGCAGCAACACCCTAAAGACCAAAGAAATTGACACCAAATTTATTGCCCCCCCCCCCCCTCGAGTCAATTTAAAATTTATATTATCGGCTAGTGATATGACCACAAGAGGGAGCAGCATTTTTTTTTTTTTTTTTTTTTTTTTGGTATGGTCTCAGAACCCTCACTTCTCCACAGGTAAGGACCCTTTCAAATGGAGAGTTTCTATCAAATTTTTACCATAAACCAGAATTACAGTGGCTTTAACATTATACATGGATGGATTCTAAGTGCACACACACACACACACACACACACACTACCTATGCAATTTTAAAGCAAAACATAATTAGCATTAGACTATGTTACTCAAATGGAAATCGATGAGATGAAGTCATGTATCTTTCCTTTCTTTCTTTTTTTCTTTGTTTCTTTGTTTCTTTGTTTTTTTTTGTTTTTTTTTTTTGCTTAGCTGATAAAACCCGGAAGTGACATCAGAAAATAATATAAACTGCCTCCGCACTTTTAAAAACGTGGAGCCGGCCATGAACCACATTCATATCACAACAGTGAAAACTAGATAATACAATATTGTAAATAGGGGCAACAGAGCCAAAATACACTTATCAAGTTTATCTCCCGTTTAAACTGAAGCCTGCAGTACTGAGTATTTTGAATGATTTGTCTTACTAACTGCAACATTATACGGTACATACAGGACATTTTCCTTTTTACTTCAACCCTCTTGGTCAGTACTAATATACAAAGCTACATCGTATAAAGTGGATACACACATAAATAAAAGATACGTTATTCTAGCTAAAAGCCCTTTAATGCAGGTGACTTTTTAAATTTGCCTTCAGTAACCATCAATGATTATGCAGAACGCCATTACCGTCTTTCATAGAATTTAACGTCAGATATATTATCATATAATATTAGTCATACGTGTATAAAAAATCTGTAATGTCCTTTGGAGCACGCTGTGTTGCATGGCAGTTATGTCCGATAGCAATGATTCACCACTGGTATTTTTGCTGGGAAAAAAAGGCATGCCGTACCTTGAAAATTTGTGACTGGCATAGTGACCGGAAAGCTCCGAAGTATAATAACAAAACAAAAGAAAACACAACAAAAACAAACAAACAAAAACAGAAACCAAAGGTAACAACAACAGTAACACATAATAAAATAAAATGATTAAAGCTCTTCCAGACTACTCAAGTAGTCCAGGAGCAAGCAAACAAAACAAAAATGATGCATGTCACCACTTTCCTCTTGTTCTGGTGAAAACCTCAAAGGTATTATAATAACATGGGAATTCCTTTTCCATTCTATGTGCTGTACTAGGATCAAATCGGAACAAAGTACGGATAACATTACCTTCAACAATCCATGCAATCTTTGAAATCATGGCACACTAGGCTGACTTCGACTGTGAGGGAGGTGAGTATGGGGTGTTCGGGTGTTAGTGACAGTACTATAGGCCTATATATCAAAAGAGTTTGATTTAGTGCAAACGAGTTGAACGCCATATATTCAAACACATCAGAGCAAAATAAAACCTTTCCAATGATTTCTTTCTTGTTGCGTATCATATTATTGAATATTCTTGATAAATTATGATGATAATTAGAAATATCCCATGTGCTATCTTTTAATTATTTCATTTATATTGTGGCAGGTTCAGTTGCAAATATCTCAAATTGACCAAAATGGACTTAACACTTTTTCGCGATTAAACCCTAATGCACACACCTATACACACATTAGTGAATTTCGGAAAAGATTGGCAATCAATCAAAGGAAATATGTCAATAGCACTAAAAGAAATCAATCAAGCAAGCCTGCAAGCAAACAAACAAACAAACAAACAAACAAATGAATAAATCGGCCTAAATAAATGAATAAATAAATAGGTAAGTAAGTAAGTAAGTAAATGAATAAATAAATAAATAAATAAATAAATAAATAAATGAATAAATAAATAAATAAACAAATAAATAAATAAATAAATAAATACATAAATAAATAAAATAAATAAATGAATAAATAAATACATAAATAAATAAAATAAATAAATGAATAAATAAATACAATACGAACCTATGAAATCGCATTGCACCAGCACAAACAAACAGAATAGCGAACTGTATACGCATTCTATCCAATCACAATGGGAGTCTTCTTCTATTTCAGCTGTATTTCGTCCTTTTCTCTTTACATTTTGTAAAACATGATCACCACAACAATCCTAAACGTTTGGGAGCAACGATTTATGTACAATTCTTTGACATTGTCAAGTTAGAAGGATGTTGTTAACCCCCATCCCCCCCTCCCCGTGAGGTTTCAGCAAATCGAATAAAACATTGGAGTGTTAACAAATTTCAACACTTATCATGCACCTTTGATTTTATAATGCATCTCCCAAGTCCCCCTTCGGCCCCTAGCTAAATCGGTTACAGCTCGTTATTCCGAAGGTTCGTTATTCCGAAGGTTTGTTATTCCGAAGATTCGTTATTCCGATGGTTTGTTAATCCGAAAATGTGATGAGGTTTGTTATTCCGACGGTTCATTAATCCGAAAATGAAATAAGGTTCATTATTCCGTGAAAACCATGAAAGCCAATGGGAGGCAAGGAAGGAGATGACGTCATCATTCCTCTCAATTGCCTCCAACTTTGCTCTTTCGCAGAAACATGCGAAAATTCAACAATACATAATTTTCCTAGCTGATGAAACCTTTACTAGTTTGTTGTTCTTCCGATATACACTATTCATCGAAGCCAGTATAAGTTGGTCCTATCACTGATACCACTACTTCTGTTTGAAGTATTCTAGAGTCATATTGGATTGTACTTCTTTTACTACTTTTTTTAATACTACGGCAAGTTCAATTCCCCTCCCCCCCCCCCCCCCCCCCCCCACTGCTTAGACGGGGAGAACGATGATATAATCTTCGGAGACTGAAATTCATGCGTTTTGTGATTTTGTTTTCTCTTTTTTGAGGAGCCAAAGGTGTGCGAGTGTGTTTGTGTGATTGTGTCTGAGTGTGTGCGTGTGTGTGTGTGGGGGGGGGGGGTGGGGATGGGCTGCAGACCCCCACCCCCCCCCCCGGGCATAATTGCGTTTGAATGAAAAACTGGAAATATCAACATTTTATGTACGAAGTAGCTATATGGCAAGCTGTGAGGGAATGACATGCTCATTTTGTCATATTCATATCGACCGTTCAAGAACTATTTCCTGAAACATTAGCAGAACTTCAAAATGTCATAACTTCCCTATTTTTCATCCGATTTCGATCCAAATTTTACCGTTGAACTCGCAGGGATGCCAAGTTCAAAAAATTTTTATGAGTGAGACTTTCATGACTCGGCATCTCGGCGCGCGAATGTGCGTGCGAGCGAGGGTGTGGGAGGGTTTTTTCCTCCCTGTGGCCTTTCACGGTATAGAGCTTTTTCAATTTTTTAGCTCTAATGGTGCCACCAGGTGCATATTTATACCTTCAATTGCAACTATTACTTTAATCCTTTGAGCTATGCTCCTTATTAAATAGGCCAAAGTTGCAGACTTCGCCCGATGTGTGAGAAAAATGGGTGCCATGCGTGAGATCGTGAGACGGCCCCTACATGCTTGAGTCTCACTCAGAATGCGTGAGACTTGGTAGCTCTGAACTCGTAAAAGTTTACTCTTTCTTATCAGACTAACTTATATTTGAAATGGATTTTCCCTTTTTAGTCTGTGACACTGAGTTCGATGATAATAGCAAGACCGTATGCAGGACATTGGGAGTGGGGATGGCAAACGCACCCAGAATATGCACATTATACCTCACAACATTACTGTTTCTTTTTAGTCTGTGAAGTAGGCCTATCTTCTTTGGTACCGGCTTAAAATATACAGTGCATATCACACTTGTATAGGCATCAGTAAGAATCATTCGCCCTATGTAACTTTTAAACAGTCATGCCTCTACTTAAGAAGACAGCATTCCTGATGTCACAGTAGATCAGCAATATAAGACAACTCCACAAACTTTATTTTCTGCGTTACAAGTATATATTCCTTCTATGAGCTTGTAATACTAGCTGACAAACAATATGATATGGTAACATTAATTTTCCTGCGTTCTGTAAGAAGTGAGTCAAGAGCTCTTTTCGTCATGGGGAAAATAAAATGTATTGGCATCACGAATCGTTGAAGTCTTCGCTAGCCAGGCTGACACTTGCACTACTTTTGGCCACGATTTTGTCGTGGCAAGTCGTGACCAAAATTTTGAACATTGCAAAATTCTTGTCCCGACATGGCACGCAGGTCACGATGGGTCTACGCACACTTCACGCCAATTTACGACTAGTTTGCGCACTGGCACGACTCGAGTCGTGTCAATGCGTGCCACAGAATCGTGCAAGTGTCAGCCTGGCTTTACTATTTGATGTATCATTTAAAGGGGCGAAACAGTATTGGTGGAGATGAGAAATGGGCTTTTAACTTTTTGCGAGGTACCAAGAAAACACTTATGATATAGTACAGAACATACCATTTTAAGAGGAATTCAATGTTTATTTGATGAAAACCGGATTTGAAATGACTGAAACATCCAAAAACAAAGTAAAACAAAGCGATCGTAATAAAATATGGGTCCCGCACTTATATTAGAATCGCTCTGTTTTGGATATCTCAGCCATTTCAAACCAATTTTCATCAAATAAACGTTGAATTCCTCATGGAATTACTTGCTCTTTCATATTGCATAATAGGTTTCTCATTATCTCACCAAAAAATGTTAGAAACCTGAAATTAGGTCTCAACCAAAACTATATGATCCCTTTAATCCTTCCCATCAGTCTCTCCTCTCAGACACCAGAGAGAGAGAGAGAGAGAGAGAGAGAGAGAGAGAGGGAGAGAGAGAGAGAGAGAGAGAGAGAGAGAGAGAGAGAGAGAAAAGAAACACCCACCAAATCAGAAAAAAAAAAACTACAACAACAACCAAACATAATTGGCCACGAGTAGTCATCAGTCTCTGAAATGATTGTCTCTTTTCTACCGGTCTGTATGCATGGTACAACGTCGTATCTGTGTACACTTCAGCTGTAGCGGCGCCGCTATTGTCCCCCTCCGTGTTCCATTCAACCTGCTCTCCGCATCACTGGTCACGCCCAGTATCGTCACACCTCCAAAATTCTTTCAGCGGAGAAGCTTTCATTTGCCAAGGATATCACTTATCAGTGAGGACAGATTATATCAACCTGCAGCTATGGTTATTGAGGTCGCGTTGTGTCGTAATTTCACATTTTACCTACTCACCGCTCCGTCGTTATTACTCATTTCGGCTATAATAACATTTTAAGGAGTACTTAAAGAAACGAGAAAGGTCTCGGGAAAAGTATTCGACCACTTTCTGAACCACCATGAAATAGCGAAACTGCTGTTTGACAGGAAATCACAGCGTGTAGTATCAAAAAGTTTTCGGACTTTGCTGCCACAGTGCTGAGGGTGTTCCATTTATTGATCACTCAGCTGGTACGGACTGTTTCCATTGCATCCATACATCACTCCCTAGTGTACGGTACAAGGTGGCGAGCGAACCTAACTTCGTCATTCTACTGGAGGGGTGTGAATCTTGAGTTGAGAATCAGCAGGGGATCACCTCCCTGGAATTAGCTGCCAGTTGGAAGCTACTATGTAAGTGGAATTACGGCATTACCAGTGACATGGATTGGAGTGTCAGCCGGACAGCACTGCTAGTTTGTACCTGCTTGGCGGCACTTTGTATCAGTGATGTGCTTGGTGAGTACCACAGATGCCTGTTACAAAACTTTTTTTTTTTAAATGTATAATTACATATACACTGTATGTATTCAAACACATGCATACAGTACAACACATGACACAGAGGAAGAAATAGAGTTTGTTCGCAAAAACCGATAAGTCCAGTTTTGCCAAATGGAGATATTTACGATTAAAGGTCAAGAAAAATAAAGAGAATAATAAGAAATTTTTTGCTTCTTTTTACCATAACTTCAAAAATGTACCTTTATATGAAGAGTTTGTTTGCAAAAACCGATAAGTCCATTTTTGAAGATTTTGAAGTACGGTCTCTGTCATAAAGTACAATACCTTTTAAATGCTATATTGGTCACTACATACAAAGGTATATTTTTGAAGTTATGGTCAAAAGAAGCAAAAATTTTCTTATTATTCTCTTTATTTTTCTTGACCTTTAATCGCAAATATCTCCATTTGACAAATATGGACTTATCGGTTTTTGCAAACAAACACTTCATATGTAGTGACCAATATATCATTTAAAATGTTTTATTTTGTACTATATGACAGAGACCGTACTTCAAAATCTTAAAAAATGGACTTATTGGTTTTTGCAAACAAACTCTTCATATCCTGTGTACCAATGTAATGTGAATAATTATTCCAAATCGGAACAGTTGAATTCCAGAGAAGAGTTACAGTAGATGTGGTAATTTCATTACGATATGAAATACAATGTATGTGTCACTTAAAGGTTTCCAAAGTATTGATGTGTGGTATTACTAGATTTCTGCAATGTGCATAGGCCATACAGTGTATGCATGTTCTTGGAGGAATTGAAGGCTTGTGAATACCTACAGAAAGCCTCCCCAACAGTCAGTAGTGAACAAATTAATCAATCACTCAAGTAGAAAGAGAGAACATGTACATGTACTAGGATCAACCACTTCAATTGTTGGTAGGATAAGAGAGTAATGATTAAAAAACAAACAAAACACACACAGTGGTGACACACATAATTTGTCCAGCAATTATCCCCCTGTTGGAGAGGGATTCTACATCCGTATTTAGCTATAGGCATACAGGGACATTAAAAAAAGTATAAAAAAAAAAAAAAAAAACTGGTGCAAGACAATGAAGAATTTACACCACAGAAACAACATTCAATGAAATACATTGTTTGTTATTTGACCCTGCGCATCTGTGGTTGACCTCAATGATTTATAGGCGATGTAGCCAAACAGCATTTTTATTGAAATCAAACAGGATTAGTTTAGGAAAGTTGGTTAACAATTCATATAGGCCTAGTGAGTTATGGGAGCACATTGTTTCCTTGCAATGTGGATGGAGTGCCACAACCACACTTGCAAATCAGACAATTCTCAGATCTATAAAAAAATAAAAGTATACCAAGTATTGTTGTGGACATCTCATAAGTCAGCTGCCTGTACACTTTGTGTAGTCTCCCTACATGTCACAAAGCTATCATTCCCCATTGCTAAATCATTACAACTCCATAATTTCATTAATGCATTTTTTTTTTGTCATTAATCCCCTTTTCAATGGAAAATGTGAAAATATGTGTACGAGTGAGGTGAATGACTTTTTCTTCACCTTAACTAAACTGCTTTGTTGACCAACCAGGTAAAACACTACTGTCACATTTTGAAGAAAAGATTTGAAACATTGACATATTATTTCTCTTTACATGTGTATGTCTAGATGTTCAATCAAGCATCCGCCTTTATTCATTGAAATCCATGTGTAGTATAATAAAGGGTGGATTTTGTCTTTTAGGCTTTGAAGAAATCCATGGAGGACCCATACCCACAGATGCCCATGAAATTACCAAGAGGAGATTAAATAAACAAACCAATATCTACATGTAGCTTTTGCAGAGCAGAATTCTAACCAAGGAGACCACTTTGACTCCTTGAGTACAATGTAGATCAGATAAAAGTTCATCACAATCATAAAGTCAATGGTTCCCCCATGAAATCACACTACTAACTAGAACATTATGTTTACCATGCATTCATGTTGTACTGTGTATGTAAGTAAATGTATGCCATGTATTTTACACAGTTCTCAAAAGATTTCTGTTTTACAGCTGTACATATGACTGCTTGAAACATCCAGTCAGTAGAGAGAGAGAGAGAGAGAGAGAGAGTGTGTGTGTGTGTGTGTGTGTGTGCATGTTGTGTGGGGCATACCAAAAAAATACTCAAATCTTCATCACTTTCAGTACTTGAAAGTTAGGATGGCACGTGTCCTTTTACTAGTTTTAGGTTAGGGTTAATACATACAAATTGTATCTAGCTGATCATACATTTTTAAGGCCTGGTAAGTTTCTGTGAGATTTGTTATTGAAGTTAGGCATCCCTAATGTACAACATATGTATGTTGTATTATATGAGTTTATTCAAAAGGTCTCCATTGTACAGAAAATGGTAAATTGTAAAATTAAGCTGGAAGAGTAAATATAAAATAAAGATTTCCTACAATTGTATCAAGGTGCTAACGGCTCATGGTAAACACTTTGATGCATGATAAAAATGCTAATGTACAATGTTTGTATAGGCCTGCATAGAATCAGGATAATTTTTTCTCGTCAACTCATACACACTTTAACTTCCGATAAGTTGCCCCAGATGTACAGTACTATTAGAGGTCATATTGGAATCAGACTTAATGCCGCAATTTGACAAACAAAAGTTTTGCTGGTACAACATGGTAGCTAGTGTACATATTAAATGCATGACACCAAGCCCTGTCTTCCAATTCTATGCATTTGGAAGGCGGTGATTGAGGATTCAATCAAATCCACTGTGTATTGAGTGTTGAACCCATTCATTACCAATACAATTAAATGAAAGTGATTCACTTTTAGGGATGGTGAATGGTCATACATGGAAAATATCAATAAGCCCATATTTTTCAAATGGGAGGACAGTATTTCACAATTGTCTGTTTACAATTGAAGAGTTTGTTTGCAAAAACCGATAAGTCCATATTTGTCAAATGGAGATATTTGCGATTAAAGGTCAAGAAAAATAAAGAGAATAATAAGAAAAATTAAGCTTCTTTTGACCATAACTTCAAAAATGTACCTTTATGTGTAGTGACCTACGTGTACATATCATTTAAAAGGTATTATTTTGCACTTTATGACAGAGACCGTACTTCAAAATCGTCAAAAATGGACTTATCGGTTTTTGCAAACAAACTCTTCAATTGTTTTTTTTTTTCCTCAATGTGATAAGAGGCTCAGAAGGATGCTATGACGACAGGAATGTACAAACACCAATAATTTTGAAATGTTAGACTGATCTAAAGAATTCAGATAATTCAGCTGCAATATCAATCTGACTGGTATTTCACAGTGTTCCGTGACACTTGCTCAGAGGACTGTGATACAGTAATTGCTCCTATGAAATATAAATTCTACCCACAAACATAACCCTAACTCTTATCTTAATCCTTATGTCAAACTGAACCTAAAAAAGGTGATAGGCTAAAAAAGGTGATAGGCATTCATAACGGAAGGAGAAAGAAAGAATGGGATTTATAGGAAAAATGTCAGACGAAGAATGGGTACACAGGGTGGCCAGACAAAAAAGAGGTGTGAAGGAAGGGCAAATATGAGTGAAAAAAAAAATGCTGAAAAATTTGAACCATACATGTACAGAATGATATCAATCCAGAAAGCTATAAGTAATGAAACAAGAGGAAAAAAAAGAAGAAGAGAGATTATTCAAGTAACAATGTTCTTACAATATCATTGTTGTAGGCCTACATACAAGCTTGTACCTTTGTAGTTAAAGGGATGGTATATAGTATTGGTAGAGATGAGGATTGGGCTTTTAACTTTTTGACAGATATCAAGAAATCACTCATGAAATAGTACGGAGCATACCATTCTAAAAGGTATTCAAAGTTTATTTGATAAAAATTGGTTTTAGAATGGCTGTGAAATCCAAAAACAAAATAAAACAAAGTCTGTAATAAAAGATAGGTCTCATCTTTTATTTGGATCACCCTGTTTTGGATATCTCAGCCATTTTCAAACCAGTTTTCATCAAATAAATGGTGAATCCCTTTTGGAATCACATGATCTTTCATAATTTCATTTGAAGAGGTTTCTCATTATCTCACCAAAGAATGTTCGAAACCTGAAGTTGTAGGTCTCAATCGAAAGTAAACGATCCCTTTAACCTAAACGATCCCTTTAACCTTGTTTACTACATTTCACTGCATGATGCTACTTGATGCTAAAATGGAATGCTGTCTAGCTAGAAGTCATTGGCCCGAATTCACGAAGTTGGTACAAATGAAACCATAGTTTAAACCACGGACAAAAACCATGGAGCGCCAAGTGTTGCATGGAATATTTCGTTACGAAATCAGTCATTTTGTCGATGAAATGATTATTTTGTTACGAAATGACATTTTGTAACCAAATCAACATTTCGTCCATGAAATGATAATTGCATATGAAATGGTCATTTTGTCTTAAACGAAATGACTAATTTAATTCGTAACCAAATATTCTGTGCGACACTTGGTGCTCCATGGTTTATGTCCATGGATTAAACCATGATTTCATTTGTGTACCACTTTCGTGGATTCGGGCCATTACCGGTATGTTCTGTTTTGATATTCTTTTGTTATCAGGTCAATGTACCGGTACTGGTGGCTCCTGTCAGAATGGAGGTACGTGTAACTTGCAGACAGATATGTGTGATTGCCCGGCGATGTATGTTGGTCCAACGTGTTCAGGTAAGTCCAGAGAAAACAAACCAATATTGCAAACTGTTATATCCATTTTTGTTTATTCAGTACAGTGATAGCACCCCATTTACAGGCCCATTCTTCCAATCAGGAAATTATGATATCAATTATGAAATTCAAAATCTGTAGTTTGGAAACTCTTTTTACAGTGCCCAATGAAAAAAACATGATTTTATTTTTAGGATGCTTTCGAACAAAGTTGCATGACCAATTGTTTACTAGCAGAGTTCTGCGCCCACATCTTGGCCTTGATGGTAGCCTTGTAAGTAAGTATATACTGTAGCTGCACATTTTGTGTGTTGCCGCGGGTAGCGATCTAAACGTCATGTGACAGAAATCACACTCTCCCTGTCGTGAATGTTTACCGACTGCCAATTGTCTCAATGAATGTCATGCTTCGTTCTACCCTGGGATTGTCCCTTGGCCAATGTTTTGAGTGCCTTTTGGGGACACAACTCGCCCGTCCCTGATCACCTTGACTTTCAAAACGGTCTCATGGACTTGGACCAGGAACAGGATGGAAGCACTGTACATTTGTACATTGTAGGTACATGTACATTGTAGGTTCATGTACATTGTAGTATGGTGCTGCTCAAAATTCTGTGTGTAGTCAGCAATAGAGGTACCCACAAGTAACATGATTTTTTTTTTACCTTTCAGCATTCTACTAATTGGTAGTTTTGCAGATATTCATGTTTTTGAACCTTTTTTCAATATTCTTATCCATATCTGTTGCAAAAAAGTTACATGGGGTCTACAGCAACGGTTCCACTAAAGTCATTGCCAATCATCACAATTGACAAGCAAAATAATTTACAGTGATGTGCCAGATACATACATTTTCAGCAGGCAGCATCAGGATACTATGAGAGCTACACATGAGACTTTTGTTGTCAGCCATGTCAGCATGTCACTGTAAAGCCTAACAACATTTTTGTCCGAGTAGCTGTGTTTATATCATCTTTCCCAAGTTTGAAACACATTTCATTACCCACTATTGAAATATAGGTGTTTGCAAAGGCCTTTCAGATCAAATATGTTGCGTTGTTGCATACCACTATCATCTCTATAAAATACATGTGTACATGTAGTTGCGTGGGTACATATTGTAGATCCATGCTATTGACCGATTCGGGTTCGTTGAGGGCGGCAGACATTTTACGGCACAGGGCGCAGCCATAGTGGGTGTATCAGCCGACCCCCCCTGCTCTCCCCCACCCCGGGGCAACATGTTTACACGCACTTGTAACAAAGGTTCGCGCACTAAGCAAGCATTCGCGCACTCAGTACGAGACGCCCATTGGCTAAAGCAGTTTTTCATTCTGCGCGCGTGCTAATGTAGGGAGAGGGGTGGGGGAGTGCGGAGGGGGGGTCGGCTGATACACCCACTATGGCTGCGCCCATGCCAAAAATACACATAGCGCGTCACAGAATCGGTCAATAAATGGGTAAAATGACTTTGCATTTATCATCTCTACAAAAAAAGGTTCTGGATTAAAAATTAATGCTTGAGATTGCACTTCTTTGTGATGTTTCAGAAAGCCGCTTATAACCCCTGCATAATTAAAACAGCTTTGCATTTTGTCATCTGCCAAAATTTCTCTGAAATTTGGAATCCTGTACAATGTACTCTACCTATGTCAATAGTGAGTTGATCAACAACCCTGTTATGATGCTTGCTATTGTTTTATCATTTCACCTGATTCTCAATCTCTGTTGGTACTTATTATGTTTTTTTTTGGTATTTGTATGTTTTATTGATATTCTTGATTACAAACAATACAAATAACACAATAATTATGAACATGGAACAAAAAATATTTCATAACAATACTGGTAACTACTACAATGATTTGTGTATTGATCAAAATGATACTGCATTTTATGTCTTATTGATGATCTTATTTTTATTGGTACTTATGTTGATGGTGTGATGCCAATTACTGTAATTCTTGTTTGTGAAGCTTTATGATCCATTCGAATATAAATTGGAAAGTTTTATGATCCATTAATACAAATTGGAAAGAAAATGTGATACAGCTGTATATACATGTTAGGTATATATGAAGAGTTTGTTTGCAAAAACCGATAAGTCCATTTTTGAAGATTTTGAAGTACGGTCTCTGTCATAAAGTACAAAATAATACCTTTTAAATGATATATTGGTCACTACATATAAAGGTACATTTTTGAAGCTATGGTCAAAAGAAGCAAAAATTTTGTTATTATTCTCTTTGTTTTTCGTGACCTTTAATGGCAAATATCTCCATTTGACAAGTATGGACTTATCGGTTTTTGCAAACAAACTCTACGTATCTTACAGCTTGTTAGGCTGATATCATCCACCCGCATACTTCACATACAATATAAAGCATTTTATTAAACATTATTTATTGGTCACAAAGTAAACAATCTAAACAAAACAATCACCAAGCTAGCTTGAAGTCAGTAAATTAAAGTGACAAGTGTATTGTGTACAGTAGGCAATGCAAAACAGCTGAGACTGAGTGTGCGCAAGATATGTCTCAAGTGTGATTGTAATGTATGCAAAGATTGTGATTGATGGTGTGCATTTACCATTGCACATTGAGTTGTATTTGTATGTGTGTGTGTGTGTGTGTGTTTTATATAATTTTGTTTACAGTCTTGCAAAGTTTGTGGCTTACAAGTATACTGACAATCATTTGAATGACTTTGATTGTTGCATTGTTTTAAACCTCTGTTGGTGTTAATCACTGGCATTATAGAATTACAATGTATTCAAACATGTGTTCATGTTTTTCACTCTGCAAAATTTGCTGTCTTTAATTCCGCGCACCCTATGCTGGAATACCCATACTGTGGACTTCACTTTGATTCATTCTCTGAAAGTAATAAGTCCATGTTACTCCGAACCTTGTATGAACTCTGGCGTCTGCAACATCGCTAGCAACCACAGCTTCATGTGTACCTGTGGTGCTTGGTTTACTGGCAGTCACTGTGAATCAGGTAAGTTTCCCCTGCTTCTGAGTGTTGTCTATTATACACTGTATACTGCACTCCTGATTATAACAAAAATGGTTTTGTTACAAAATGTCAGCTACAATGGAGTAATACTCAATGCCCAAAATAATTCTCTAGGCCTACATGAAGATATCTGTATACACTTTATTTGTTCAGATTTGACAAAGTTTAGATATGTTGTATATTTAAACAAAAGAAAACTGCTTGTTCCAAGGACTTCATTATAATGGGAGTATCCCATATATACATGAAATGTGCAGAGGTATCTTCTACTGAGCAGGTATACACATAGGCCCGAATTCACGAAGGTGGTACAAATGAAACCATGGTTTAAACCATGGACAAAAACCAAGGAATGCCAAGTGTCGCATGCGATATTTCGCTACGAAATCAGTCATTTCGTCGATGAAATTATCATTTTGTAAAGAAATGACAACATTTTGTAACTAAATGAACATTTCGTCCACGAAATGATAATTTCGTTAACGAAACAGTCATTTTGTCGACGAAATGACCAATTTCGTAACGAAATATTCTGTTTGACACTTGCCGCTCCATGGTTTTTGTCCCTGGTTTAGACCATGGTTTTGTTTGTACCACCTTCGTGAATTCGGGCCATAAAGTTGAAAAGAGAACCTAAAGGAGTAAAATTCAGGGTCCAAAATCATTATATCTATATCTATATCTTTATGCACTTTATTTTTTGGGCTATAACTACATTTTGATATGTTTTATAGCAAAATAAAACTGCCAGTTCAGAAGACATCTGTAGAATGGGAATCCCCTGTGTGGACATGAAATGTGCGAAGGTGTCTTCTACCAGGCAGGTGATTTCCTCTCACCTCCCTGCTTCTACTGAACATGTGCACATAAAGAGAATCTAAGGGAATATGATATATCAAATCTTCAACTGACTAGTTCAAATCTGAAGCTAATCCAATGATGTAAATATTCGTATTCAGAATTATTATCAGTTGAGTGTTAGAGATTAGCCATTAATATAATTCATATGGCATTTGGAAATTTATTGGTACAGTTTTCAAAGCACATTTTCTATGAAAAGTCAAACAGCCGAATCAGTTTCACAAAGTCTGCCATTTCAAATGAGCCAGAACAAATGAAATAAGCTGTGTGTTGTGTAAGTTACGATGTGTACACACGTAACTTGATTTGCATCATAATTACATTTATAAATACCAAGTTGCTAAATGTATTTAAGAATGTTAATGATGAGCAGGGTTGTGAATGTATTGAACACATTATTCATAAAGTTTTATTTTATCGGTTTACATACATGTAGGAATAAACAATTCAGTGGGGACATTGTCCTTACATTTGTCTATGACTTCTGTACTTCCTGGGGCCCATTTCATAAAATTTGTCATCAGCTTGACAAGTTGTCATTGATGCTACAAGCTACTGAAATCCTTGCATCTGGTTGGCGAAGAGCAAATTGTCATAGAAATGTGGCAGTTAATGTCACTGATGATGAAACGGGCTCCTGCAAATTTTAAATCATACTGCAAAAAGACAAAACAAAACAAACAAAACAAAACAAAATCCACTGATAAATTAAGAGAGAGAATATATATTGAAAGGAATCAATTTCAGTGGACGTAGTTTGTTAATGCACCACCCAAATCATCAGTCTGCTTTATAATTTAACCCGTTGAGAACAAGTCCCGAGTATACTCGGGCAAGTGCCTATGGGAAATGCATGTTGTAGCAAAATCAGTCCATCCTCAACGGATTAATCATTTCAATCACCTGAAATGAGTTGTACTTCCTGTTTTATTCAGATGAACATGAATACATTGTAATAGTTTTGCAGGCAGTTGATATGGTACCAAGATTATTATCATTAGTTTTTGTTTGTTTTTTGTTGTTGTTGTTGTTTTTTTTTTTGGGGGGGGGGGAGGGGGGAGGAAGAATTAAGGATTCTGTGCAAAAAAAAAAAAAGAATTTCAAAGTAATATATGTCTATCCAGGAATAGGTGTGATGGCACGCGAGCTAGAAATGCATTTTTATAAATACACAATCAACTTTATAATCTATAGTACTAGTTCCCGATATCATGCTACCCTGTGTGTGTCTGAGATATAATGTTGTAATTAGTGGAAATATTAATGTTGAATGTGTTTGCTGCCCTCAGCTGTCACGCCTACCACACCTCCACCCAGCCCGTGTGTGTCGTCACCCTGAATGGGGGTTGGTGTATACCAGAAGGAGAAGAATATGTGACCCGCTACAACAAAAAGGTCCTAAAGTCGCGCACGGTCGAAGCCGTGAAAATCGAGTTTGAAGTCAGAGGATTAAAATTGGTCAAAACTTACGATTTTCTGATTTTGATATATTATTGGAGTCTAACATGTCTTCTATCATCTGTCGAAATTTTGAAGCAAAATGATCAAAGGAAAGACCAAAAGATAGCGTTTTTCTGTGCCATGTTTTTTGGCGTTTCAACGAAGCAGAAACTGGTTCGAAAATTTGGATTGAGCGCCACAGATAGGTTCCGCCCCTAACAACGACCAGAGTGAGCTCATTGGTCAGTTTGCTGCTTGCTGCTAACCGAAGCGTGAAGCTCGCACACTGCCTAGTCGACTGGTGCGTGCGGGCGGGGTGCGCTATGCTCAGCCGCTTCTCACATCCTGGTCACTGATTGGTTGGTGAGGAGACCGCCGACGCTGATGTGCTTGAATGAACTCTTTGGGGGTTGCTAGGGCTTACCTTCTGTTGTCCAGAGGTGGAAACTGACTTGCGTGTCCCTTGATCGCGATTGCGTCGAAAGGAAGACTTTTAGGGCGCTTTTCTCGAAACAGTGATTTTCCAGACGTCTCGACATGCTCTCTTTTAAACATCGATATCTCCGCAGCCGATAATTTTTATAAAATGTGTTATATACAATGAATCAATTTAAAGCAGAAAGATTAGGGGATTATATCATGCAATTTTCAAATAATCGACCTCCACCGACTTTAGGATCATTTTGTTGTAGCAGGTCACATATTCCTGCGTGTGTCGTCTTGGCTTTGGGGGTCCCCATTGCTCGCTAGGTATAAAAGACTTGAAATCCTTCATTCTTGCTGTAGTTTCATCATATTTCATGTTCTATTGGGATGTTACATTGTGTATACATCAGTGGCGGATCCAGAATGGGGCACACTGGGTGTACGCCCCCTCTTTATTTTTTGTTAAAACAAAAGAAAAAAAAAATGGGGGGGGGGGGGAGTGTGTGCGCCCCCTTGCTCCCCCTTAGTTTTCTAAATCTGCCTCCCCTTTATGGAATTCCTGGATCTACCCCTGTACATATGTAATTAATTATGTAGGTCTTACTCTGAACAGGCTAGATTTGTAATGTTGTGCCTGATCCACAACTTTAGGCCTACATTGTAACTTTCTCTAAGAGGCAGTTGATATTTGGTATTCATACTGTGTTTGAAAGGTGTGTGTAGGGTGGGGGGTGGGGTGGGGATATACACTGTAGGAAAATATGAAGATGCACACACCCATAGATATACAATGTACACACACAATAACAATTAAAAGCAGTCTATGCCAAAAATAGGTATTACACTTTAACGTTTAAAGGTAAGTAATCTATTTCAATCAGTATGCAAAATTTAGATTATTAAAAATAAAAAATAAAAACCCTTCCCTGCATGTATAATGTCTCTGTGATGATTTAGATGCTGTGATCAGTGGAAATATTATGGATATGGATAAATGAATATCTGACAATCAGATGATCAAAGCCCAATTTCTTTTGTCCTTAAAAAGTGAAGAGATTTAAGAACCCATTTGTAAAGGAAAAACCCTAACCTTCATGCCTGTTTATAGGACTCAGCAGATGAGATAGATTGTATAGAAGCTGTTATGTATTTACATGTAAATTTTATCAAATCTAGAAATTATTTAAATAAAAAATAATTCAAATTTTGTTAAATCTAAATTTTAGTATTTAAATTTTGTATAGCAATGGAATAATGCATAGAATGCCATATCCTTCCTGTGTAAACACAATGATATGATTTTCTTTAACTCTTTCTGTCTTGTGGAAAATTATCGAAGTGATTTATAAGTCCATAAGATGTTACATGAGGTAGTTGCAAAAGGGTTAAGTGCTACACCTGTTTATTTTGTGTTGAGTTCCAGCGTTAAAGTTGAATCCAGTAAGAACTGCCATATGTTATTTTCTCACTACAACATTTAATACACCATTCAACTTACGCATTAATTAGCATGAGGTCATCGATTTGACTAAGTAGATGTACAAATTTGTGCAAGCCAGAATTATATGGTCTGTGTAATTCACTATAATGACACTAATAGATGACTGAGTGGACTCTTACATCATGGCCCCCATTCACCCTAGTGCATCTGGAGTGAAGCCAAATTTTGTATGCATTTGTAATACAAGTGTCTGTCTCAGAATTATGTGCTTTTTTGTGCCCCTCTCACTGGCTCCCATTTTTTCATGAGAAAATACATTCACACAAGTTAAATGAAATGCTCTTTGAATATCTTGCAGAAGCACTAAATCACTTTCATGCTGACAGCATGTCCTGTTATTCTTTTAACTTCATTGCCCAAGAAGGATCTTTACTTAAACCTTTTTAGCTTTATCATTTGATGGGATTGATGAATGGATAGGTGAATAGATTGATGTATGTACTGTACATAAAGAATGTGATGAATGAAACAAGAACAGAATGAACAAATTGGTAACAGACTTTTCATCAAAGTTGGCAATAAACTTTAAGAAATTCTTAAAAAGTTCCACTTGCTTGAAATAGGTGATACAGTGTGTGTCAGCTGCACCCAGTGAAAGCTTATGTGGGTGAATACATTTGCATAAATTTTGTCCTCTGACTTTTCTCTTGATCTTCTTTAATTCCAGACCTGTTTATTACCACTTCACTAAATTATGTTCAAAAACATTTGCAGGTCCATCTGCATGAATGTACCCAATTTGTACAAATCAAAGTTGTTATGGGCTGGAGTTGTCCTTCGAAAAACAAAACAAAAAAACAATAATGACAAGAGAGCTCAGAAGGTAGATGTATGACTGGTTATGAATTCTCTCCTTATATACCATCTGACTTTTCTCTTGAATGGTGGAACACCTTTTAACAGGAGTGACAAGCTGTGCCTCTTCTCCCTGCCTGCATGGTGGTACATGTATTGAGGACATGGTGAACCACTTGATGTGCATTTGTCCTGCTCCGTGGACTGGAGAATTCTGCCATATCTCGGCTGACACAGAACCAGGGGAGTGTTTCATAAAGCTGTTCTTAAAGTTATGAACCACTTAAGAACAACTAGTGATCTGTTCTTGTGCCGAATTATTGAAATTCTGATAAGTATAGCACATCAGAACATGTTCCAGTTGTTCTTAAGTCATTCGTAACTTTAAGAACATCTTTATAAAAAAACCCTGGAATGTTTATTCCACATACATTAAAACCCTTTATGGTGTCTGACTCTCTTTAGAGACCACAGGGATATTTGATTTAGTTCTTTCTGGTCAAGATCAGTGTCAAAACTTGTTTAGTGTAATGTTCATCAGTATTGCTCATAAAAGTTTTTTTTTTGTGTTTTTTTTTCCTAAGACAAGTTACCATGTACTTGTTATTCATAAATTAAAATGTCATTTTTGATACAGTGTATATTGGACCATTGATCACAAAAGTGGCATTTTTTCCCTTTTTTTTTTACCGCTTAAATAATATGTTGATACCCTATCTTTATCACACCAGGTTCCATCAAGTCAGTGGTTGAAATGTTATTTTGCTTGCATTAGTTGGGACGCAGTATAGGGCCTAAGGGAAACTGGTGGAAGCTGTATATGAGCTGTAATCATAGTAATGGAGTATATGTACACTGTAGATGAAAGAAATTCTAACAGTCTTCTTTGAGTGGCTTTGATCAAAAGGACTCTAATATCATGAAAGATTCTGCAATAATAAGCTCTTTTGACACTATTCATGTCATATCAATCCAGTAGCAAGACACTAATTCAGCATTTTTTTTTTTTGTCTTTAGATGATAAAACAAGTGATATATGTAGAAAATGTCGCTTTGGAATATAAATTACATGTAAGAAACTTGGTGGTGCAACTGAAGTTAGTATTTCAACCTGCCTGGTATACATCAAAGGCAATAGATTTATCACATTGCAAAACTCCTGTACTGCAACTTCGAAAATTGCTATCAGGTGTTGCTATTTCAGACAAACTGAAAAATGATGTCAGATATCCTGATGAACTTTGCCCTGGAAATACTGCCGACACTGGAAACAAAAAGTTTCACAAATTAAAGGGTAGACCTTAGTAATTACTACCTCCTTAGATTTCATTATTGGTTTTTTTTCAAACCTTTATTCATGAATATTAATGATAATAATAATAATAATGATAATAATAATAGTAATGATAATAATAATAATGATGACGATAAAAACAATAATGATAATAACAACAATAATGATAACATTAATATTGGCTGCTAATTGTCTTGTGTAGCGCACAGGTCCACCTTTTGGTGCTCATGGCACTTTTAAAGTTTACATGTTTATCACAAGATTGGTCTTTATAGATGGGTGTGACTGTCTTATGGTATTCTTTCAAAATTTTGTATAGTCTATGCAGTACAATCCCATGCATATATATATATATATATATATATGTACCTTTTTTTCATTGTGAAGCAGTGATCTGCTTGTACTTTGTTTGTTGCCATGACGGATGATGTTGCATATGTTCGATTTTATTCTTTTATTTACATTTTCCCCTGAGGACTGTATTTTTTCCTTCCCAATTTGATTTCATGTCAGTTGATATTGGTCCGTTTTATTTTGTTTTATATCGATTTGTTGCTTAATTCATTATTCGCTGTCATGTGTATTTTCTGACGGTCCCACATCAAACAAGCTTTGCTTCTTATTGGGACCCTCCATTTCCATCCCCATCCTTAATTGTATTATATGCATATAAAATAAAATTGTGTTTTCTTAATCTGTAACTCATTTTCTTCACATATTCTTTGGTAATCACATTTTGCAATTATTACAAATATCCTTTGCATTAATATACATAGTACATTTATCTGTTTATTTGATGGAAATAAAAATGAATGTGGATCTTTGAATCTTGAATTTGCTGTTTTCGTAATTGTTTGCTTTTAATATTTGCTTGAAATCTTGATGACAAAAATATTCTAAAGTCTCTGACTAGACCTTTGTTTGTTTGTTTTTCACTGTCTTAGTGAATCTGTGTTGGCCTCTAGATAATTATGTAGTTATCAAACATGTCATACTTGAATTTCTTACTTTACAATTGTATGTTCGACCTAGAATTGGCTTGTGTATATGAAGGGTTTGTTTGCAAAAACCGATAAGTCCATTTTTGAAGATTTTGAAGTACGATCTCTGTCATAAAGTACAAAATAATACCTTTTAAATGATATACTGGTCACTACATATACAGGTATATTTCTTGTTATGGTCAAAAGAAGCAAACATTTTCTTATTATTCTCTTTATTTTTCTTGACCTTTAATCGCAAAATCTCCATTTGGCAAATATGGACTTATCGGTTTTTGCAAACAAACTCTTCATATATCGCACACAATTTCCAAAGTTATTCATCTGGAACAGTCTTTACAATAAAGCATCGTTTCATTTTTTTATGGGTATAATACCTCTTATTTTTTGTCAACCAACTGTGACACAATTTCATTGTTACCTCTGTGACTCCTCTGTTACTCTGAAAATAAACATGTATCAGAAATAAATGCAGTGATTTTTAAGTTAAATATGTATACTGTGTGTTTGATGTTCAGTGTTCCCTTTTGTTTCTGTAGTTTATTGTGTTCAAATTGCATGATTTCATGTATTTCATTGCATTTCATGTGTACATACATGTAGCATGTTTTAGGAGCACCAGTATTTTGCTATCATGTGATAAATATATTTGTATCTGTTTTTGTGCTTTTAGTTAAATAGTTTTGCATGATGTGATCGTAGATTGCTGTGATTGCAATTTGTTACATTCCTGTACAAAAATTTTCTAATTGATGTTTTAAATTCTATGTGCTGTGTGTATGTATGCAATATGCACAGGTCTGTATATATTATATATATTTCTTTTTTTCTATTCATCCAAGAGATAATGCACTTGTTCTTTTTTTCCCCTGACTCTGTGTTTGTTGAAAGTGTGAATTGAAGTGATTGTGTGAGTAGTCAGTTTTCATTTAACAGATGAGAAAAGTCATTTGTATTAGCTTGACATACATTGTACAGTATATCTCCAAGCTTTTTCATCCCTTGGACACCATTTCTCTGTAATTAAAACATACATGTAAGGCCACAAAATTTAAGCTAAGCCCAATCAATTGACACACCCTAGTCAAGTTACATAAAAAACAAAACAAAACAAATGTGTACACATACATTTTGTATTTCTGCCAGAATTCTTTCTCACATTAGGCCTTTTGTTTCACAGCCAACCACTTTATAATTAGGAAGTAACTAACAATACTGATAATAACCAATGTTCATATAGTGCTTGTTCTGACAATGAATCATAGTGCTTCAAGAACTTTAATAAAAATACAAGAAATCAATGATATTGACAGTCCGTAAGCAAAAGAGAGAAAGAACATAACAAATGGAACAAACAATGACATTAAACTTGTCCTATTACTTACCCAGCTGTAGTACATATGCAGTAAAATTAAGTCAAAGCCATAAAGAGATCTTATATTTTGAACAAAGAGGTTTTCAACAGTTTCTTGAATTGATCTGTGTTAACTGATTCTACTGGATGCAACTAAAATGCAGACTGAGCTAAAGCTCTTTTTTTGAGACACTGATGACAAGGAACACATTTTGAACTCTTCATGAGGTTGATTTTGTGTGACCTATGACATTCAGTATATAGTAGTGCTAAAATGTATGGTGCTTTTTTTTTGCCCCTTCAGTTGCATTGTTTTGTGAGTTATTAGATTTTTTTTTATTGCAGTTTGATCAAGGGTAAAACCATTGTTGTATGTCATAGATAAATCTTTATTTGTGTTCTTGTTTATCTCATGAATTGAAAATGCACCGTCTCGTCTTTGCCAGTATATTCTTTATTGCATTTGTGTGAATGTGGTAGCAAAGTGCCCTGAGTTGTTGTTTTTATTTCTTTTTTATTTTTTTGCTTATGCCACCTCTGACCATGATACATGTTGAGACATCACTTAGATTACTATGACATGTGAAGTACTGTATCTCTGAAGTGCGTGGTGATTAATGTCATGTACAACTGTAATATTTCAAACATTTGCCAATTGAAATTTAATAGTTGTAATACATCCCTTGTAGGTATTAACTTTATAGGCTCCTCTGCCTGGGTAAGAAAAAAAATGCAGCAGATTATGGCCTTAATGACAGCAAATGAGATGAGATTATGAAATATCTGATGCCTTGCGAACATAAATGTCTGTATGTAAACAAAGACGGAGAGTGCTGCCTCCTTTTGTAGAGCAAATTAACAGCAGTTTTTTAAAAGCGCAGTGTAAGTTCTTCAGACTGATAATAAACCTGAATTTCCTTTGCATACTCAGTTGATGTACATGCTGGTGCCATACAGTCATAATGTATAAGGCCTACATGTACTAATCAGCGTGGTATTATTAACAGTCCTGAGTGGCTAATGGAGTATCAGATTTGCCCTGATACAAGGTCATTGATGGGGAAAAAGTGAGTGCGCCTGTGCGCTAGGCATACAAACCCACCAGTCGATTTGCTTTCCACCAAATTGAGTGTGTCAATAAGTTACAACTAAGTGCAATATCATTACACTGTAAGTTCCTTTTTGATGAAGTGTCAGAGATCCAAATTTATTGTAGGTTGTCGATCCTGACATTTGTTTGAATTGATTATATGTATTTCCTGTGATGAATTGAATGACACCAATCTATTGTAATTGCAAAATTGACAGAACTGAGTATTGGTGGTATATTGTTCCAAGAGATTTTGCTTCAAATATTATACAAGGTAGAACATTATATATGAAGAGTTTGTTCGCAAAAACCGATAAGTCCATTTTTGACGAGTTTGAAGTGCGGTCTCTGTCAAAATAATACCTTTTAAATGATATATTGGTCACTACATATAAAGGTACATTTTTTAAGTTATGGTTAAAAGAAGCAAAAATTTTCTTATATTCTCTATATTTTCCTTGACCTTTACATTTTTTTCCTTGACCACAAATATCTCCATTTGGCAAATATGGACTTATCGGTTTTTGCGAACAAAGTCTTCATTATGTCACTATGCAGCATTTTACTCTTCTTATTTCCTGGACACTTAAATCATAAAATGTAATTGTTCATGTGCAAATTATTTGTATGTACCTAAAGGCATTATTGAACAAATGATTTCCATTTTGAAGAAAATCTTAGCTGCACGGTCCCATGTGCCAAATATCGTTTGTGTGATATTGAATATATATCATGCAAGTGAAACTACATGTATGAAATAATGTCTAATCTGAAGTGATGTTGGATTAGATTCCACATTCTCTTTGAATGATTGTTTTTCGTTACCATTTATTGCTTTTTGTGAACAGATATAAATCTCTGTGAGGTTAACACTAATCCACCTTGCCAGAATGGGGGAACATGTGACCCCATGAGAAATGGAACATGCATTTGTGCTCAACCTTTTACTGGCCCATACTGTGAATGTGAGTACTCAAGATTATGTATCATACACAATATGTGTGTTTGTTAGTGTGTGTGTGTGTGACACTGTATTTGTGTTTTTGCATCTACGTTCATTTCATTAATATTGGATTATAATGGATGGCCCAGTTCATTCACTCCCCATCACTGGGGTCCACTTGAAAATCATTGAGTATGTGTCAGTAAATACATTATAGATGTGCATCAATGCATACTGTAATGCTCATTGCCATGGTAACAGTCAACTCCAGTTGAATTCTTTGGCTGTTTGTGTACTCACATTTCAAAGATCAGTGATAAAGTCAACTGTAAAATCATTGCTATGGGCATTCTCTGATATATCTGAGTTGGGCCATCCCAATTCCCGCTGAATCATATTTCTGTGCTTCTGGGTCTTTAAGGCTCTGTAGCTGGTACATTTTTCCATTCACATCATAAAGTTGTCTTCATACGCAAATACGTGTAAGACAATACTGAAAAAGAAATACCATGACTTAATTGATACATAGAAAAATAAGGAAGGATAGATATTATACTTCTTGCTCTTTTTCTGAAGCTTATGATGCATATTTGTGTACATGTTTCCTTTGAGCAGTTAGTGCATATTTATGTGTGCTTATGTGTGTGTGTATACTGTACATGTTGGCTGTGTTTGCATACATGTACATCTGCACACTATTCAAAAGTGATTTCTTTTAAGTATCTCCCTAGTTAGTTTCTTATCAAATTCTAGTCGATTGCACACCATAACTGCATGAGCATGTCTCATGTACATGTACACATGGGGTACCGTATTGCAAAGTTTATCACACTTCCAAAGCCAGTTAATGGCAGAGTGTAGTGCATGTACATATATATGTGACCCGCTACAAAAAAAGGATCCTAAAGTCGCTGACGGGTGAGCCGAGAAAATCGAGTTTGAAGTCTGATCACCAAAATCTGTCAAAATGTTCGGATTTCTGCTTTTACATAATTTTGTAGACTAATGCATCTTCTATCATCTGCCGAAATTTCGAAGCTAAATGATCAAAGAAAAGGCCTGAAAATAGCATTTTTCTGGACCATGCTTGGCTCACCCGTCAGCGACTTTAGGATCCTTTTGTTGTAGCGGGTCACATATAGCCCTTGACTCGCACTCACTATTGTTGGAATGGAATTTCACAGGCGGTGATGTTAGATTTCTGGTGATCTACTTTCAATGCTTTTATTGATGTGGCTGCAGAACACTCACACACAAGCACACACAGATAAACCACAAAAAGTGCAAACACACACACACACACACACACAAATTGTAATATATTCATCCTCACTGTACCATGAACCGCCAGTGACAAAAAAGTCTGTGTATTGTTAAAAGTTACTGATCCAGAGGACTGCTATCACATAATATGTTTTCGTGGCAGAGCCACAAAAACATATTCCTTTCTGAACTTCTGTGCAGAGTAATTATTTTTTCCCTGTTGCGCCGAAGGTTTACTCTCAAAAAGGGTAACAAAATATTTTGTTGGAATGTGGAAATTGCACTGTGATGACAATTTTTTTTTGAGCAGTAGAGAACTTTTGTTACATTTTAGAGCTTTTGTGAGATGTGGGTTAAGTTAATTTGTTTCATTTAAGGAATAGGAGTTTGGGTAATGAGATATTTTATAGCTAGGGACAAAGAATTTCAGTTAATAAATGATTTATTGTAGGTGTGGTCGCATGAAACCCACACACCTTGAGTTGGTAAAGAAACGGTAGAATCTATTGGTATGACTCAGAAGAACAGTCTGGTTTGATGTGGAGATAAACAGACAGGATAAAAAAAACCCAAAACCAGATTAATGTTTACCAAGAGTATCAAAGACCATCCATTCAGTGGTCCATGATATGCAGTGTAATACTATAGGCTTATAATCTGACGAATACTATGTACCTTAGTTTATATAGTTGGAGTATCATAGACTTTGAATTATTACATAGACATGTACATGTATGTTCTTTTTTTTAATATGAGGCGGTCTTGGATTGCATAATTTGCATTTTGAATGAATATGTTTGCACAACATATTCATCACTGCATTGACTTCCGTAAATGATAAATTCAGATTGCAGACATGATGTTCCTCTCTTCCAACTCATTGCAATTTGTTGAAAACATAATTTTTTTTTTTTGTTCTCCTCAATGTATTCAAATTTTACATGATTGTTTCCCCAACATCCTTACAACTGACTTGGGACATCGCAAAGACTTGCTAGACCTAGATCATGATCAGTGACAAGGGCGGTGAGTTGGCTCAGTCGGTAGCGCGTCTGCCTCACGATCACGCGGCCCGGGTTCGAACCCGAGTCTGGACTGAGCAATGTTGTGTGTAAACATACCGTCCCCTCTGGCAGGAGGCAAAACACTCAGATAGGACATAAAATGGAGGTCCCGTGTATGAGAGAGTAACAACTCATGCATGTAAAAGATCCCGCTTCATTCATTCATCGCAAAGAGCAGGGTGTCTAACCCGGTGAAGTGGTCCCACCCCACATCCAACTGGACCCCATGGAAGACCAGCTTAGTGTAGCTGAATATGGGCTATCCAGCCATCTTCACAGATGGAAAATGAACAACAACAACAACAACAACAACAACAACATGTGTTTCCCTACAGCAGAGCTATCTTCTCTATTCTTTTAATGTGTCTTATATCCACTTGTTTGCTTGCTGCCTTACAAGTACCTATACATTGCCGAACTGGAGGGTACCAACCAAGACAGCAGAATTCTCCTCAGTAAAGAAAATATTAGATGTGCATTCATCATCTTTACCCAGAATGCTCTATCAGAAGACATTGTTTCTTCTTGCATTCCTTCATTGCTCTGAAAATTGTATCTTCAATCATCACTTATCATCATTCTTGCTTTCCATTGCTTTGCAAACTGGCAGCTTCAGTAGTTTCAGAAGATCCTTGTAACAGTCACCCCTGTATGAATGGAGGATCCTGTATATCCAGTGGTGGTGTGTTGAGCTGTTATTGCAGAAATGACTTCACTGGCACGTTTTGTGAATGTGAGTATGTGAGCGATGTAGGAATGTACATTTTTTGCACATATTCCTTGCTTTAGTTCTATCATCATACAAGCTTTGCTTGCCATGGATCATGAAAATTCTGTATCTTGAGGCTATACTTGCCCTGAAAACATAATACCTCACAATCCATCATAAGCCCTGAATAGTGTCAATCCCTGACATTGCTCAGAAGTCTATGTAACATTTGTAACCTCATTGCCTTCCATGAACGACAAGATCTTGCTGACATGATGTTTTGTGCTTCCAGCCCTCAGTAGTTTTAGTAAAAACAATTTTTCTCCTTGATTCATTCAAATTTTTAATGAATGGTTCTGCAGCATCTGTACGGCTGACCTGAGACATCTTAAAGACTTACCTTGATTGGTAATCAGTGACATGTTAGATCTAATTGCTATAGTGACAACTTTCCTATTCTGTGAATATCCTCTATTGATCCACAAGCTTGCTTGGCTACCTTAAAGGACAAGTTCACCTTCATTAACATAAGGATTGAGAGAATGTAGCAATATTAGTAGAACACATCATTGAAAGTTTGAGGAAAATTGGACAATCCGTTCAAAAGTTATGAATTTTTGAAGTTTTTGTGCAGTCACTGCTGGATGAGAAGACTACTGCAATGTATGATGTCACATGAGAAAGAGGCAAGTCAAGTGCTCTTTTATTATGCGAAAAAAGTGAAAATATGTTTAATTTTCTGTACATTTTCTTTATACTGTTGTACTCATATGACATCACGAGCCTTAGTAGTCTCCTCATCCAGCGGTTCCAACACAAACATTTTAAAAATTCATAACTTTTGCATCGATTGTCCAATTTTCCTCAAACTTTCACTGATGTGTTCTACTAATATTGCTGCATTCTCTCAATCCTTATGTTTATGAAGGTGAACTTGTCCTCTAAGCATCCAAACCGAATGAGGGTCCAACTAGACAGCAGAAGTGCTACTCACCAAGGGAATTCTTCAACTTGAATCCATAGCTTCTACACAGAATGCTTTATTCTTGATTCTTCTGAAGACTGAAGACATCATTTCTTATTCCACCTGCATCCCTGAATTCATTGCTTTGAAAAATTGCATCTGCCATCATAGTTTACCACCATTCTTGCTTTCCATTGCTTTGCAAACTGGCAGCTTCAGTAGGTGAAGACCCATGTAACAGTAACCCCTGTATGAATGGAGGATCCTGTATATCCAGTGGTGGTATGTTGAGCTGTTATTGCAGAAATGACTTCACTGGCACATTTTGTGAATGTGAGTACATTTATATGTGTGATGTATAGGGCACATGAAATTTTACCTTGATTAACATCCACCTACCTACTAAAAAGCTCAACTGACCTGGAACTAATCATGGAGTACATTGAGGCTGTGCTCTCCCTGGAAATATGGTCCTCTGTGCATCCCAAGTCATCACCCATGCTTTTTAATGCATACCTAATCTCTAGCTTGCCACCCAGGGATGAATGAAAAGCGTAGGGTTAATAGTTTCACTGTATCTCCTCTACCCAGAGTACTGTGTTCTTATCTCTCAATATTAGGTCTTTTTTTCCACCTACATTTCTACATCTCTATGAAAAAATTGTATGTGCCTTTATCTCTCGATCATCACTGTCATTTCCTGTCCCCGTCCTGTCGGTCCGGCAGCTCCGGTCGGTGAGGACCCTTGTAACAGTGACCCCTGTATGAATGGAGGAACTTGTTCGTCTAGTGGTGGTGTTGTGAGCTGTAACTGCAGACCTGCCTTTACTGGCAGATTTTGTAAATGTGAGTACGTGCTATGTTGGGAAAAAAAAAGTTGTAATAATAACATCCGGAAATTAAAAGTTAGGTGCATATAAATGAATTACGAACCTTAATTTTTTCTCTTTTTTTTTGGGGGGGGGGGAGTATTTTTTTTTTATATTTGGATCAAGGAACCTTTGAAATAGACCTTATTTCACATTCATATTATCAAACCATTGGAATAATGGACTTCATTTCATTTTTGGTAGAATGAACCTAAAATAGAATACAGGACCTTTGGAGTAAGGAAGCTTATTTCACTTTTGGATTTATAAAGCCTGAGAAAAATAAATCTTTGAAATAATAAACTGTTCCTCACCAACAATGTACTAAGCACCATGCTCCATTTCCCCCACTTTTTAACTTTGAATAAAAGTCTACCATGAAAACTGTCTTAATCTGTGAAACTTTTTTTTTCTCATGGTCTGTTGGCTCTCCATGTTGCATCAGTACCTAGATTAAAACTTTTGTCTTTTATAATCAGCCCTTATCTATAATAGAATACTGTGTTTCTTTGACCAACATTTCTGTCTCAGCACTGTTCTCCACTTTTTTCACCTCTTTCATTCTTGGGATGACTATCTACAAAAAGTTTTATTATTGCCTGCAGAAATTTTCCTTTGTGTTTCATTATAATCAGTCCTTTTCAGTAACAAACACTTTTTGTTTCCTTAACAAACAATTCTATTTAAGTGTTGTCCTCCTTTTCTGACACTTACAACTTTTGGATGAGTATTCTCCATGAAAGACTTTCTCGAAATCTACACAAAGCAGGCCTTTTTAATTCCACCATGGTCTAATGGAACTTGCAAGTTGCATCTTAGCCTGCAAAATATTTCATTTGTGTTCATAATCAGCCATTATCAAAGACAAAATATTTGTGTTCTTGAGCCCAACACTCCTGTCAGTAACATTTTCCCTTTTCCACCACTTCAAAACTTTGGATGATTATCTTCCATGGAAGACTTTCTCAAACTGTTTATAAAGCCACTGTGATCTAGAAGAATGTCATGCTGCATTGCTGCCTACAGAATTGCTCATTTGTGTTTCATAAACAGCCATCATCAGTGACAAAATCTCTATCTTTCATCTGCATCTTGTATAATGGGCTTTTATTAGTACATTATTTCATCAGAACATTCTGAGCAATATCAGACATGAATATTACATCATGTGCTTGTATAGCTTGTCTGCCTCAAGTCATGTCTAAAAATAATCAGTCATTGCCATCATTGCTACTACCATTAACCGTCATCATCATTATCATTGTCATTTAATGTTGGTATTGCCATACAAGTCATCAATTTCTTGACTGGCCCAGGCTGTGACATGCGTAGGCTTCTTTTGCTCCCATAGATTTGCGGAATTACGATACGTGCTCTGAGAGGCTGTGCAATAATGGATCCTGTGTCCAGGAAACCATTGATCAAGTTTACTGTGACTGTGAGCCCTTCCTCAGAGGAGCATTCTGTGAGAGTAAGTAATTAACCCTTTGTGTGCTTTGAGTGAAAATAGCATATCGTCGCTGGGACGACAAGACCTCGTATCTACAAAATGTCAAATGTTCAGGAGAGCCAAAAAACATGGCGGCCAAAGCAATGTGGCGAATGGGATAGCCTTTCCTTTGACATGCCGTGGTGGCTTCATTCTTGGAGTAAGACAGTTTTTATTTGGACAGAACATCACTTAACCCATTATTTGACCATTAATCCAAAAAAGCCATTTTCACCAAAATTGCAGATACAAGATCTTGTCACCCCAGCGATGATATATAATGTCCAAAGTCCATGGTACTGAAAAGGCTAAAGAGGTAAACCCCTCCTACAGGCTTTTTTTCTATGATGTACTTGGGACTATTTCATGAAAGTTGTCAACCCTGACAAGTTGTCAGTCTCTGACAATTTCAGGAAAATCCTTAATTTTGATTGGCTGAGAAGCTCTGATCACTGACTGTTACGGTGGCAGTTGTCAGAAACTAATAATTTTTCACAGCTGAAAACTTTCATGAAACGGGAATCAGGCAAGTAATCACAAATATATCACATGTTTGTTTTTTTTTTTTGTGACCTGTTCGGCAAGTCTGATTTTCAGATCAATCATCCAATACTGTAAAAGTGGATATTAATTTACGTGCTCAGCCAGGTAAGAAGAGTTTTGCATGTTTTTAATTCTGTGCAGTGAAGAAATCAACTACTTGAACATATGGTAAGCAAAAATATTTGCATACATGCTTTTATTTTCGGGCTAGTTTCTGGTTGCACGGAATGCCCGAAAATTTCCATTTTTACAGTACAATCATGAGGCTTATAGTACTTGATAGATTCCATATCACAGCTAATAAATATTACAGGATTTGAAAGGAATGTGACAGTATTTCACTCATTTGGAGTTCTATTCAGACATGAAGCATAGAAAGCAGTTCAAAATGTTATGATATCTAAAAATAGTGACAGTGGTGGATAATTTTATTTTTTTTTTATACATTATAATTCTGACCTCCTGGACATGGTTAACTCTTTCTGTGCAGGGACTTGGGACAGTGTGTACAACACTATAGGGCTTTAAATACCAACCAGCATTCACAGCACACAAACGGACAGAACCATGGGCAGATATCATAACATTTTGAACTGCTGTACGGTTGCTCTTACTATCTCTCTTTTATCTCTCCCTCTCCCCCTCTCTCTCTTTGTATCTCTCCCCTTGTCACTATGTATATGTCTCTCCCTTCCTCGCAATGTATATGTCTCTCCTCCTTCTCTTGTATATATATCTCTCTATATATAAATCTCTCCCCTTCTTTCTATGTATATATCTCTCTCCCTTCTCTCTATGTATATATATATATCTCCCCCTTCTCTCTATGTATACATCTCTCCCCTTCTCTCAATGTATATATCTCTCCCCTTCTCTCAATGTATATATCTCTCCCCTTCTCTCTATGTATATATCTCTCTCCTTTTCTCTATGTATCTCTCCCCTTCTCTCTATGTTTATATATCTCACCCCCTCCTCTCTACGTATATATCTCACCCCTTCTCTCTATGTATATATCTCTCCCCTTCTCTCTATGTATATATCTCTCCCCCTTCTCTCTGTGTATCATATCTCTCTCTCCTTTTCTTTATGTATATATCTCTCCTCCTCTTTCCATGTATATCTCTCCACTTCTCTATATGTATATATCTCACCCCTTCTCTCTGCGTATTATATATCTCACCCCTTTTATCTATGTATGATTATATCTTTCCCCTTCTCTCTATGCATATGTCCCCCCCCCTTCTCTCTGTGTGTATAATATCTCTCTCCTTTTCTCTATGTAAAAAATATGTCTCTTCCTCTCTCTCTATGTTTGTATATCTCCCCCTTCTCATCTCTCCCCATTCTCTCTCTCTATATATATTATCTCTCCCCCTTCTCTCTGTATATATATATTATCTCTCCCCCTTCTCTCTGTTTATATATCTCTCCTCACTATGTGTATATATATGTATATATATCTCCCCTTCTCTCTCTCTCTCTCTCTATTATATATGTATACATCTCCCCTTCTTTCTTTGTATATACCTCTCCTCTCTTTTTCTTTTTCTATTTCTATTCCTCTCTCTACTCCTCTGTTTCTGTCTCCCCTGTTTTTGCCTCCATCTGTCTGTCTGTCTGACTGTGTGTCTGTCTGTCTGTCTGACTGTGTGTCTGCCTGTCTGTCTCTCTTACAGGATATAAAAACTGTGCAGATGGAAGCCCATGCCTCCACGGAGGACGTTGTATCAATGAGGGCCAGGGAGTGCGGGTAACATGTGACTGCACTGAGCAGTATGAAGGGGTTATCTGTGAAGGTGAGTTGTCAGAACAATATTTTATTAAGATGTTGAAGACTATGCAAAAGAGGAATTACTTGCAAAAGTTTTTTGAGGAAAATAGGTTGTGAAATGGCTGAGATATCTAAAAATGAAGTGGTTCTGTGAGTCCCACCTTTTATAAGGACCACTTTGTTTTTCTTTGTTTTAGATATCCCAGCCATTTCAAAACTGTTTTTCATCAAGCAAACTTTTAAATCAATTGAGACTGTGTGTTCTTTAATATTTCATACACATGTAAGTGGTTTTTATTTAAAGGTCACAAAAAGTTACAACCTGAATCCCCATCTCAACCAACACTATACCATCCCTTTAAGATGTGCATGTAAGTGGTGGAGAGGCAGGTTTATGTATGCTGACAATTTTCACACAGTTGTTTCAGTGCTCATTATACCAGGCTATTATTTGGGTTTGGCAAATCTATTAGAGTCAGTGATTAGATGAATGTGATTTATGTGACACTACATCTCTCTCTCTCTCTCTCTCTCTATATATATATTATATATATATATATATATATATATATATATATATATATATATATATTTTTTTTTTTTTTTTTTTGGTGGGGGGGGGGGGGATGGAAACAAGTCACTTTTACTGTAAATTGATGATTATGCTGCATTACACCTAACACCCATTTTTGGTGTCTGTCATGGTTAAATCTGGCAGTCTAGGGTTTCAAGGTAGAATATCAAAGAGGCTAGTGTTATATAGAACACTTTGTTAACATGAAGTCTGTCCCTTTTTGTATGGCAAACAGGTAAAATAAGCATCATGCGTGGGCGCTGTTTGCTAGACATGACGAGGAAATTTAAAGCTTGCATTATCAAACAGAGGGACATGCAAATAGGGTTGATAATAATGTGACATATTAACGCACATCACTGTCACTCATTCCTAGCACCTCATCCACTCATTAGCAATTAGAGCATAGATCATCAGTGGTAGGCATTCCAACCTTGGAGGATGAACGGGTTCAAGAGGAGAGAGGAGAGGGGCGTCAGTAAATTGATGATTAAGGCTTTTTAAAATATTGTGTGGGATCCAAGATGATAATCAGCTAGAGTTGTTAAAGCGGGCAGTGAGTGATGATAGCCATCTCACAATTCAGGGATAGGGAGGGATGTTTTAATTATGAAGTCTGATAACCAATACCAGTTCAAAATCATCCCCTTTGTGTTCTACATCTAGCTATATTAAGCTAGGCATGCAAAATTCACTGGGCTGTGATTTTCATTTCTGTCTACCATGCGGAGGAAATTGATTAAATATGAAAAATCTTGATGTTGACAGGAATTGATAACCATCAGTGAGAGTTTGTGATGTTACCATAGCAACTGTAACATTGCAGAAAGCAGGCTGGTAGAGATGCCATCTGTTCTTTTTTTTTTGGGGGGGGGGGCGGGAGGGGCATATATAGCACTTTTCTTTGACCAAACCTACTGCAAGTTTCATGGAAAATACTGTGTTTTTTTTTTTTCAAATTTGTTTTACTCCACATGCCCTGTCACAAGAAAGTTAAATAGTTTAACTTTTTCATCATGAAAAATGCATTTTTAACCCTCAAAATATTTCAATGCTGTTTAAAAGATTTGAATCCCTTTGATATTCATTTAGGAAATTCTCCTGTTACTCTTTTTTTTTCATGTGGTTTTGACAAACCCTCTCTACCCTATCACCATGCACCCCTCCCCGTCAGTCAGACACCCTGGCATCCATTTTTCCTTTTACTCCTGTGCAGTTTACTACTCTTATGTCTTGAGATATCTTTCCTTTTTTTGTGGACTTGACAAGTCATCCTCTGTTTCTCCCTTTACCTCGGCTACATAAAGTGTATAGCGCTGACCTGATAACTGGGAACAAAGAAGCCAGAAAGTATGTGCAACAAAGTTGGATATTTGCTTGTGTTATTTTCTCTGCTTAGTCAGAACTACAGACCAGATTATGGGGACGTATTTTGGCTGAAACTATTCCATTGTCTATCAGTAATGTCTAGATTCTAGAATTGGTAGGTAAATCTTAACCCGAGGATGGGCTGATTTCGATACGACATGCCTTTCCCCTAGCTTGCCTGAGTATAATCGAGACTCATCTTCAATGGGTTAAGAAGTAATCACAGTGAATTAAGCTCCATAATACTTGAAGGGTGATTTTCTTGTTAACCCTTTGAGGATGAGTCCTGAGTATACTCTGGTAGGTGCAATCTATGGGAAAGGCATGTTGTAGTGAACTCAGTCCATCCTCAATGGGTTAAGCAATCTATCCCACGTACTGGGTTTCATGTCGGATGATTTGCACAACCATGCAGTGGCAGCCACTTAAAGAGGGTGCTCTGCTGACATGTTTAAAAATGGTATAAGAACTGGTCTCCTGACCCCTCCCAATTAAGCGGGGATCACTGTACATCAGGGGCTTGTTGCATAAAACTTTTAACCTCAAAAAAAAAAACAAAACAAAACAAAACAAAACTCTTGGTAAGAACTGAGATTGTGGTATGATTTCCCCATTGACTTTCTACACAGGAAAGCTGCTTTTCTCAGGTAAAAAGTTTATGCAATAGGCCCTGTGGAATAAAGAGTCTGACTGTATTAAAGGATAAAGATTAACCTACTTTGAATTCACCCCCTTTATTTCTCCTACAGTGCCTATCTCCTGTCAGCCTATGAATCCATGTCGCAATGGTGGCAGATGTTCAGACGAGGGCACTGGTGTTGTGTGTGACTGCTCAAACACTGATTACGTTGGACCTACATGTGAAGGTGAGCCCATTCTTCACATGACCTCTATGCATTTAATTTGTTTACACTGTAAGTCCTGTTTTTCGTGCATATGACCTATTAAAGCAATAAAATAAAAAATGGTAACTTTTGTAACAATATAATAAAGCTATAGCTTTATTATATTGTTACAAAAGTTACCATTTTTTTTTTCTCTCTTTGTAGCAACTGTGACATTATTCATATGACCCTTCTCAAAGAATGATACTAATGAGGATATTTATAGCACAATTTTCCATTTTGATGAAATACGGAATGTGTTTTACACTGAAATGACTGAAAATACAATAAAAGAATGTCAAATATGAGAATGCACAGATAAACAATTATGTTGGATATTTGGTTGCTCCTGAAGAATGTTAAAGAAGTTTTTTTTTATTTATTTTTTTTTTACCATGTTTACAACCCAAGTCATTCAAGTTATATAAATGCAAGGGATGATGTGTGTTTTCAAAATGGCCATTCTAAATGTAATATACTGTATGTATGTTGATAATAAACTCACATTAAATGGGTCACGGTTTTTCTTCAGTCATTCAATTTAGAACAAACTTGAAATTTGATTGCATCTTTACTCCCTGTTAGTGCCTGCTATTGCACCACTCAAAATGACTGGACTTCAATTTTAGTTCATAAATACTGTACCTGTAATTCCATGAATTTGTTTCACCAGGTCTTATTTCCATTCAATTCATTGTTTGTCAAATTACAGATATGCAGGAGTGTAATAGACTTGCATTGTAAAAAAAAAAAAAAATATGTAACAGTGAATTTGTTGCAATTACATACAGTGAAGGCCTTTGTTGTCAAAAATACATAGGCCTATAATGAGTTCTGCAATATGGGTTCTGGTTTCCTAGAACTTAACAGCTCATCATTCATTTCATCTCTGAAATAGTTGCCGCCTGTAATGTCATATTCCGTATGTTGTGTGAATGTGTTATACATGATATAGTATATTTTTAAACTGCTGTATATCCATGGCAGTATTCCTTTCAGTACTAGTCATAATATTACTTTCATGCTTTAACATATTCGCGACATGTGCATGCCTCTTTCACATTCAAATACAACATAATTTATTATGTTTAATATCATTCATTTGTAATGTTTCATCATTCTGTGACCCTTTATCTATTCCCAGTCCTACCCATCAAAATAGCTGTTGTTGTTGTTGTTTTTTTTTTTTTGTGGGTGGGGGGGGGGAATGATGTTTCAGAAGGTCTTGAAGTATACCATTTGAGTTAAATCATTTGAGGTATTTTAAAGAGTAACTTTTTAAAAAAAAATCTTTATGAACAGTTCAGCATATATTCTTGAAAATACCATTCCTGAATATTTGATTTTGCATCATTTATTTTGGTGGGTTAGGAATACCCGTATAGACAGATATTTCAAAGTTGATAATCTCATATGAAATTTTGTGAAAAATGTAACTAAGTTTTTTTTTTTTTTATATGACTCTTTGTTTGTTTTGTGATAGATTGTCCCAGTTATAGTTGTTACCTTCACTCACTTCAATTGATCAATCAATCAATCAATCAATCAATCAATCAATCAATCAATCAATCAATCAATCAATCAATCAATCAATCAATCATATGTCCCTCCATTCTCCTTCCTTGTTCTCGATGTTGCTACTAATTCCTCTGGTGATTTGACTAACTTAATCCCATGGATGGCTCATATTGTGTGAAATCTTATGTCTTTTTTGATAATCAAATGTTTGGATAAACTTGATCACATGATAGTGGACCATTTGTAATGTTGTTTTTTTCATGGTCATAACACTTTTTGGAATGTATCTTCTATTGGCAACCACTTTCATGCAATCAAATGGGACACACAAATTGGTTTACACTAATCAAATGAAATCAAACCAAAAGTGTATATTATGCAGTTTCAGCTCTTAATTGTTTCTGTAAATGTTGTGAATACTCTCTCTTGTATTGTTTTGTTATAATTACAATTGTAAATCCTGATGGTTTAAACCAGTGAAAATGGATTACTATCAAAATGCATCATACATTTTCAGTGTTGATATCATGGTCAGATTATACCTTTAACCAATGGGGTTTGTCAAAAACTATGGATAATAACAATTAATTCTGTGCATTTTTCTTTTTATTCATCGGTTCATCCTTTCTTTTAATACATGTGAATAATTTTCTTAAGTTGTGTATTGTTTGCTTGGTGTAGGGTTTTAATCTGGTGCTGTGTGGATACCTCTCATTATCATCGTCAAGTCCTTTGGATTAATTATTCTGTTGAACTATTTTTCCCCGATTCAATCATTTTTTTTTTCATCAATTAAAGAAAATACTTAATTCAAGGTGATACATTAATCAATTAAGTAAACAATTTGGAAGGACAAATAATTGAATGTAATACAAAATATATGTACGAGTGACATCCTAGCAAAAAAAGAATGATGCACACTTCATGTCATTGTAACAGAAAGAAGTAAAAGATGAAGATGAAAAAGAGTGTTTCTGGTAGGATGTGGATCACATATCAAATGGACAAAAGAAAAAAAAAACCACCACCAATATATCAATTTATTATAACACGTTTAAGTTAAATTTGTCTACATTGTATGTACCATTGGATTAGTTCATCATTGATATACATGATGCAGATAATACAGAGCATACTATTAACAGTACTTGGCGTGCATGTAGTTTGAAATACATGTATTTTAAACTACATGTATGCTAAGTACTGTTAATAGTATGCTATTATATGAAATGAAGAGTTTGTTCGCAAAAACCTATAAGTCCATATTTGCCAAAGGGAGATATTTGCGATTAAAGGTCAAGAAATATAAAGAGAATAATAAGAACATTTTTGCTTCTTTTGACCAAAACTTCAAAAATGTACCTTTATATGTAGTGACCAATATATCATTTAAAAGGTATTATTTTGTACTTTATGACAGAGACCGTACTTCAAAATCTTCAAAAATGGACTTATCGGTTTTTGCGAACAAACTCTTCAAATACCAGCTCAAGATAACATGACAATATATGGCACAGACACTATTCTTTGGGCAATTTGTACCCAGGAAAATGTGGTTAAATAACTGTATACACCATATATTTCGCGAGACTAAATTTTCGCGAATCGAAACTTCGCGACGATTTCGCGAGTGGTTAAATTCGTGATCATGGAGTCCGATTGAACAGAGAAATGTGTATGCGTACGTCGATCAGGATCAGAGTCAATATTTTCGTGTGTTTTTAATTTCGCAAACAGCAGCTGACTCGCGAAATTCATGAAAATAAAACCTCGCAAAATATTCGGCGTATACAGTATGGTGAAATACGGCACCTGGAAAGTATACTGTATGTCCCCTACTATGCTTGTCTCTATCTGGCCTCTAGCTGTGTGCCCTTCTGCTGCAGTCCCCTGTAAATGGCTGCTGTTAAGACTATGTCATTGTGAGGTACTGTAAAAGTGGAAATGTTCGCGGCATGGAAATTCTTGCACATTTTGGGCAACCAGAAGCTAGTGCAAAAATAAAAGCACATAAATATTTCTGGGTGCCTTTTGTTCAAGTATTTAATGTCCTGATTCCACGGAAATAAAAACAAGTCAGATTAATCTTACCCGGTGCTGCCTGAAAAATTACTACTTTTAAAGTAAATGACTGCTGACGATACTATCATACTATTATTTATGTATTCATTTAATTACTTATTTATTTATTTATTTATTCAGTTTTATTTATTTATTTATTCAGTTTATTTAAAAAGTGATCAGGTCAGGCACGTTCAGGGCCCAAGGGCCTTCTTTTCAAGTGAGCGTTGTTACCAATAGTAATTTTATTAGCACAAATTGCAAGTGAAAATCACATAATACAACAGCAAGAAAAGAGAAAGTAAATGAATATGTAGAAACAAACAAGATGTGATATCTACATAACTAAAAAAGATGCAAAAAAAAAAAACCCACACCAATTATTCCCCGCCTTCTGAAAGAGGCATTGCAAGTCAAGTGCTCATTTATAATGCAAGAAAAGTGAAAATATGTTGAATTTTCTTAGTATATTCTTTATATAGTTCTACACATAGGATTTCACAAGCTATAGTAGTCCCCTCATCAAGCAGGGACTGAGCAGAAACGTCAAAAATTCATAACTTTTGAACGTATCACTGATTTCCCTCAGACTTTCACTGATGAGTGCTACTAATGCTGCACTCACTTAATCCACAAAAAGTCATGTCTGTGCAGGTTTTTATTGGATGGCAATGAATGGGATACCAGGAATATTGCATGAGTTCATTTTAACATTGCACTTTGATCGATATGTGTAGTGTTGGCCCTACAAATAGCTTGTGCAGTGTTCCATGGTATTCCATGAATTAAAGCCATCCAATATAATTATCATCATATATTTAATAGCCATTATCTAGATAGTGAAAGCATAAACCATCAAAAAGGATCATACTTGTTCGGGACATTACTTTGTATAAATTCGACTCTGCACTGAAAAAGGAGTGACTCGCATTTGCATTTGTGAATTATAACAAGAGTTAGCTCACTCAGCAAGCACTAGCACAAGAAATAAAATGAAACATTTGATGAATTATTGCAAAGCCACTAACAACGGTAGCTAATGGGGAATTCATACATTGGCCTATGTGTTTCACTCAATAGTCTCTTGTATTGCAGAGTGAAAGTGGAGTGAACAAAGAATACTTGTTTGCAGTGTGCTGCTAAAACATCCTATATAAATCATAATGACTATTAAATTATTGTTTTCATCATTATTACTAGTGGAGTGCTTGGATCATTATCAGTTCTCATTTTCTTTTTCCACCATGGTTAGAGGAGGATCCCTGCATGAGCTCTCCCTGTGTGAATGGTGGTACCTGTTACACATTTTATCAGGAAGTCTATTGTGTTTGTCCTGTTGACTTTTCTGGGTTTTACTGTGAACAGGGTGAGAGATGGCAAAACTTCATTAAAACTATCTTATAAATATATGAAAAGTTTGTTCGCAAAAACTGATAATTCCATTTTTGAAGATTTTGAAATACGGTCTCTGTCATAAAGTACAAAATAATACCTTTTAATTGATATATTGGTCACTACATATAAAGGTACATTTTTGAAGTTTTGGTCAAAAGAAGCAAAAATTTGCTTATTATTCTCTTTATTTTTCTTGACCTTTAATCGCAAATATCTCCATTTGGCAAATTATGGACTTATCGGTTTTTGCAAACAAACTCTTCATATGTTTGCATGTGCATTATATGAGTAGTTCGATTTAAAAAAATGGATCATGCACCATTTTTAAAACCTGTTTTAAAGTAATTCTACCATCAGATAGAGTAAAATATGATTTTTTAATTGATACTGCACTTGGTGCTTTCCAAAAACATGTCCAGAAGTTATTTTTTTAAATATCCTTTAATTTCTGATTACTGGGCAGGATTAGTTGTGAAAATTGCAATTTGACAAGAATGGACGATATTCTTTGTTTGTCTGATGATATTCTTTATACAGTATGTGACCCTGCATTGCAAAACCAACCAACAAATTTGGCAGACAGGGATGGTTATTCATGGGCAGAGACTTTGAGCTTTAGAATGGTGTATATAACTCAATACAACTGTGCTTTCGTAACCTCTCTATGTAATGGAAAGAACGTACACACTTTTGAAAAGACTTTACTGAAAAAAGAGACTTTGAAGTTAAGAGCCTATTCAAGTGCTTAATCTCACTGTAAAGTTGCATGCTGTGCCATGAATGGGACATAAAATAATGTTAGTGATAATCTCTATGAAGGGATTGATAGATTAAGTTAGAATTTTCCATACTGTGTAAACACATTCCATTCAAAACAGATACCAATTGTAATTTGGTAGCACTTTCAAAAGTTATCAGAGTTGAACGTGAATAGTATGTAGAGGGTTTTTATGAAATGAAAAGGAATCACTATTAAAGGCAACACATACTCATCACACCATTTCAAAAAATAGTTGTGTCAAAACTGATAAATTCTTACTTTCCCATTTGTATCATATGTCTCCCATCATCATCAGTACTACTGGAATGCTTCAAATATCAGTTATCATTTTCTTTTTCCACCATGGTTAGAGGAGGATCCCTGCCTGACTTTTCCCTGTCTGAATGGTGGTACCTGTTACTTGATTAACCTGGAAGCCTATTGCGAATGTCCTACTTACTTTGATGGGTTTTACTGTGAAGATGGTGAGGGATGATGTACCTCATTACAACTATTTTGTATGACATGGTTACAATATGTGTGTGTGTGTGTGTGTGTTATGTATTATACAATATATCAAAGAGTTTGATATTTAAACTGGTTCAGCACCATTTAAACATATCTTATTACCAAAAGTAAGTCTATCATTAGATAGAGGATGATACCTCACTTGTTGCATATACGTCCAATATGGACTTCTTTTGGGGACATGGTTGATACTATTGCCTGAGGGATGCCAGCTATGCCCTATAGTAAAACCATATCGTCGTTGGGGTGACAAGACCTTGTATCTGCAGTTATGCTGAAAATAACTTTTTTGGATTTATAGTCAAATAATGGCTTAAGTGATGTCCTGTCCAAATCCCAACTGTCTTACTCCAAAAATGAAGCCACCATGGCATGTCAAAGGAAAGGCTATCCCATTTGCTATAGTGCTTTGGCCGCCATGTTTGTTGACTCTCCTGAACATTTGACATTTTGTAGATAGGAGGTCTTGTCGCCCCAGCGACGATATCTGTTTTATATACTGAACGAAACTAAAATGAAATGTAATTTGATCAATCTCATTCGTGCTAGTCAGTTCACACATGATCATCAGGCACTTTTGCACAGTAATTGCATAAATTGTAAGTGGGCAATGCAGAATCTGCTGAACGTATGTATATAGTACAATAACTATATCTCTTGCCCTGCAGAAGCTATGTAAGTCAAAACAAGCCTTTACAAGTAATCAGTGCTTTATATACACAGAATAAAACTACCCAGTAAATGAAATTCCTCTTTAAATACCGATTGCATAAATGTCATGTTGAGTATGAAAAGATTTCAGTGGTTCCTGCAAGTTGTGTACTGCTCCCATAGAATTCACATACTATAACTAGAACATAACTTCAAGGGGCCTACATTGTGGAAAGAGCTGTTTTCTGCATGTGTCATTGAAACTTTTCGTTTGCATTTTGGATTGCAATTGTGCAATCTGTGCATTACACACAAAAGGCTCATCACTACATGGATGTGGTCAAGGGTACAGGTCGACGGGGTCAGGATGTTCATGAGTGCACATGTTCATGTACTCCATACCACCCATTTAACAATAAAAAAGAGACCAGTTGGGGTACATGTTATAAGCAGGGCTGCACTCTAACCCATTTTTTCCACTGGTCTGACCTGCCTGTCTGACCAGTAGGTACCAAGTTTTTTCCCACTTTTACTGGTTTATTCCCGAAAAAGGTACTGGTTCGATAATGATTTTTACTTGTCCTGGACTGTCGGACCATGCAGTGCCAGTGTGCAGCATTGTTATAGATAATATAATAAAATAGATAGAGAAATGAATAAGTAAATAATGTAAATGTGAGTGAAAAGTTGCAAATATAAAGACTATGCAAGTCATCTTTTTTTTTGGGGGGGGGGGCGGGAGGTTCATTTAGACTTACTATAGGGAGGTACGGCCGATGAAGTCCATGATTCAACCTGTTCAAAATGTGCAGAGAAAATTGTTAAGATATTTGTGTGGGGTTTCAGAATTTGCTCTGGCGGAAAGTAATGCAAAGTGTGCGAAAATGATATAGTGTACCGCAAATATTTCCACGTTTACAGTAGGCCTACATGATACTGGCCCACTTGTAATGTTTACCTATGTTCATAACACTTCTTGGGATTTATTTCCCATTGGAAAACATTTTCACTTTTGATATTGTATATCTCTACTGTTAAAAGTTTTTTTATGACCCGATGCCGTAACAGTTAACAAGGGATTAATACATTTTGCATTGTCGTTGTTGATGTTTTTGTCAAGAGTTACAATGTATCCCTTAAAGAAGGAGGTTTATCCATAGCTGTGGATAATACCAACTTTCTCCATTTTCTTTTTGTTTAACATTTCATTCTTTCTTGTAATTAATTCGATAATTTCTTTGAGTTATGCGTAGCTAGTGTATAGTCTGCCATTCGTTTTTAATAGTCTGATACTGCATAGATGCTTCCCTCTATATTATATCAATTCCTTTGTATCAATCATTCTGTATGTCCCCTTCCATGCATGTCTACATCTAGCCTCTTACTGTAGCCTCTTGCTGCAATTCCCTGTAAACAGCTGCTGAGAAGACTATCATTCAGGTGCGAGTTTCTTCACTTTGTCTCCCTCTACAAATTACATTTGCAACTGCAAATGCAACTGCTGATCTGTGCATTAAAAAACATGTCAGAAAAAAGGAACCAGTGGGACTCGAACCTGTCATCTTACTCATTGCGGAGAAGTGAACTGCCTCCAAAGGCATTTATCTGATCTCCACCACTAGAGGGCAAACTATACAATGGTGTCTGAGATTTCATTGGTGCTGCCATTACCCACTTAGTAATGGCAGAATTTTTGCATAGTGAAGTAACATTTTTACAGCGCGTATTTGAACTTTTGAACTTTTACACGAGTATGCACTTCTAGATTTAGCTGCTCCTCGGTTGCTTGCTTGCTAGCATGTGGAATTACCATGAGGAATGAGCCTACCGCTTGGCCGTCTTCTGGTGCTCCCCGTGTGCTCACAAAACAATTGTACAAGGTGTATGCATCCTCCACACTCTAGTATACAAATGATGCACAGGACAGAGTGGATCGGTGAGGGGATGCACAAATTTAACTTTGGAACTGTTTAGACCTACGAGCATAGTGAGTGGGTTTTAGATTGTTCCAACGCATGAAAACAACCATTTTCCCCATCGTGCGTTTGGTACACCTACAACACTATACAAGACTTGAGCCGTGCATTCGGATTTTACTGGACGCATGGCTCAGTGTGGATCACTAAAAGTCAATGCATGACAATTGACCAATCAGATTGCAGAGATTCTAAAGCCCATTTTATAATACTTACTGGGGAAAATCTCTTTGACTGCCTCGTAATGACTATAGTCTCATCAGCAGTCGTTTACAGGGCAATTAATGCAGCATGAGGTCATTCATGCATGGATATGGCCAAGCATCCATCTAGTATTTATCATTATCATCATCAGTCCCATATTGGAATATGCCTTGATCATTACCAGTCCTCATTTTCTTTTTCCACCATTGTTAGAAGAGGATCCCTGCATGAGCTTTCCCTGTCTGAATGGTGGTACCTGTCACGTGCTGGATAACTTGGAAGTCTTTTGCGAATGTCCTGATTTCTCTGATGGGTTGTTTTGTGAAGATGGTGAGGGCTGGCACACTCTCGAAGATAACCATAGTTTCATGGAAACTATTTTGTATTTAATGTCTTTGGATGTCACCTTTATAAGGAGACAATTTAGTGAATATAATGATATAGATGTCTAAAAGACACATGACCTGAAGGAGACAAATTATTGTCTTTATCATGTTTTCAACTCTATATCTTATTAAATTCATTCCATGCTACATTGCTGGCAACACTCAGTACACATTTTCTATACTCTGTGCCATTAAAGTTGTATCCAGAGTTATATATTTCATGTTATATATAAGTAATAGTTTTTATTATGCTGTGAATTATGGCTGGAAGTAATGGATCTTTGACAAAATTTTACTGAATTGGACAAATGTGAGTGAAAAGTTACAAAAAAATTTTAAAAGAAGTGTGCAAATCATGTAACTTAGGTTCATGGGCAGAGCTAGATGTCCTTTGCTTATCTGACAATAATTGGAGATAACTTCTCATGTCTTTTTAGAGGAGTTTGGAATCCAATTCTACCCACAGTGTGCAATTAATGCCACCTCAAGGTTATTGCTGTTTTCCTTTTGATAAATTTTGAGACAGAAATTCATGCAATCAGTGAATTGTGTGGCAGGTTTGTACATGATGTAGTAAGGTCGGCGAATGTTTGTTAATCTGTCTGCCGGAGACAAATATGTACACTTGTATATCATTATTAGTGGTACGATATTTTGCTTACTTTTACATCTATTATGTAATACCATATGACAAAAATAGAATGAAGTCCCTTTCTTCAAACTCAAGTCAACATTATATCAAATTGTCTACATGTGCACAGTCAAGGGACTTGTACACCTGTTGTGATTTCATGGTCGTTTGATGTCATTCTTTTTTTAGTAATTATTACATTCCATAAGCCTTCTAGCATATTTACAGGAACTATATCATCATATCTGGCAGTGTAAAAAGGAAATTCATCATTTTTCACTGTCTTTTGTTGGTGTACATGCTCATTCACTTTATCATTGATTGGTACAGCATATATCCTGCAGCAAAATCATATTGATTTTGTTGGTCTTTGTGGTAGCATACAGGATTTGCATGTTGGCATCAATCTATTTTATCCCCTTTTGTACCTGCATTTGTGTCATGGGTCATCCAGTGTGCTGCCATTATTACAATTGTGTCAATTTCATGCCCGCAAATGTCATTAAAACAAAACATTTAAATGTTCATTTTTCACTCCTGCTGTCTCAAGAGCTTCCTACTCCATGCTCCTCTGACCCCTGTCTTAATGGAGGTACCTGCACTGATACAGCTGATGGAGACTTTGAGTGTGATTGCCCTGCAGACTTCACTGGAGATACATGCCAAAATGGTAAATAAGTTTGAAAACTTACAATTTCTGTGTTTTTTGTGATATGATGGTGGGGGTGGTTAGAACTGGATGAAAAATGCCATATTCCTTTATTGTTTCGAAATATTAAGTTGTGGGTACTTGTATCATGTGCGCGAGAGACGGTATACATAAAACTTGGTCAAAATCTTGAATCCTGTCTTCACGAGTGTACTAGTATACTATAGTGTACTGGTGTATATAATACACATGACCTATTTTTAGACACCAGAAGTGGGACATTCACCCACAGCAAATGAAAGAAGTATGAAGAATTTATTTCCAATTAATACAAATCACCTTTAGTATTTGTGTACCTCCAAAGCTATGCAGGCCTAAAACACACACACACGCACACACACACACACACACACACACACACACACACAAAATGCTCAGAAGATGTGAATACAGCAGTGATAGAATTTGAAAATATTAATGGGTACAATTTATAGTGAAGATTTTGATATTTAGCCAAATAGTCCTTCACGAGAAATCAAAAGAGACATACAGTACAGGAGATGAAATGTCCTCATTTTTGTTGTTGTTTTTTGATGTCCCCAAATGTTAGCATTCATGACTTCTAAAAGGAGATTTCAGGTTCACACAATGTTATCACAGGTTTGATCACGAAAAGCTGATTATAGGGGCATGCACGTTCAGTTGATTCAAGTTATATCATGTTCAAGGTTAATTCGATAATATCATTCTTCTTCTTTCAATATTTAGACCAGATTATTGCCTCTGCGAGATCAGGAAATCCTCGTAAGAACTTTTAATTTCTGCCAGAAATAAACGAAATAAAACTAAACAAAGGAAAATGGTTTGTAGATTGCCGTGTTGCTATGAATTTTAATAGCATGCACTTGATGTCAAAAGGACCACCTAGAAAGAACAATAGAATTTTGTAGTTATATTTGCTCTTTTCTATTTGCAAGAAAGATGTAGCTGCAGAAGTGTTATGAATTTTCTTGAGTGTAGAGAGACAGAAGGATGTATCTAGATGTACAGCCTTCTGCCAAGGAGAAAAGCTCGCAGTTCTTTATAAGCTACATGACCAAAAAGTGTACACTGTGAAACTGCTAAATTCTACATGATTTCTCAGTGGCTTCTAGAGAAGATGTTATCAAATTAACTATTTTGTGTTTTATGTGCACTTGTTCAAACCGTTTCAACGCATCTTCTATGAAGGATCAACAATACTGAAACTTCTAGGTTGATTCCTTAGTTTATAGTTGCAGCAATGATAGAAGAGATACATCTTTTCATGTCAAACAGTTGAAATGTTAAATGTAATGCGGGTTAATTCATTAGTTGATATTGCTCTGCATAATTTGAATTCACCCATGAGTAGACACAACCAAACTCAGGTGCAATATAAACTGCTTTTAGATATGAAAAAAAAACACACACATTGCAGCCAAAACTTCAGCATTTAAATTCCTGTACCTATAGGTTTTTATTAATCAGTGAAGGCATGTCTGTTTTGTGTGGTCATAAAATAGTGCATTTTTTAACTTTAGCCGTGCAAGCAACTGTAGCTGTAAAAAAGAACTTGTAATGATTGCCCTTTTCCTGAAGTATGAGAGGCTTTCTGCTTGTAGAGAAACAAATGTATGTACTTGTTCCAAAAAAGAAAGAAGTGTCTTCAAGCATAAGGGTATGCTGGTGTTAGAGCTGCATTCTGTACTTATTTTTATGTTGTTTGTATGATTATACAATGTATTTTTTTTTTTTTTGGCTGAATATTGTCTTTAGAGCTGACAAGAACATAGAACAATGCCCAGTTTATTTGAAGAGTGTGTTTGCAAAAACCGATAAGTCCATTTTTGAAGATTTTGAGGCACGATCTCTGTCGTGAGGTACAAAATAATACCTTTTAAATGATATATTGGTCACTACATATAAAGGTACATTTTTGAAGTTATGGTCAAAAGAAGCAAACATTTTCTTATTATTCTCTTTATTTTTCTTGACCTTTAATCGCAAATATCTCCATTTGGCAAATATGGACTTATCGGTTTTTGCGAACAAACTCACACACAATGTTTATCACACCTTACAAATGCTCTGTCCAGATATTATTTCTTTCATAGGTGACAAGTCAAAGGATAATCCATGTCGTTTTCATGACTGAAATGCAAATTATCTTGAGTGGTCTCTCCACCATCTGATGCTCCTTCAAAAATATTGAATCATATCATGCTGTCCGTGTTGTTGCTGTGTGTTTTAGTGCCTTACTTCAAACTTATAAAAAGGTGTTATCTCTCCTTTTTCAAATTGGAGTGAGTTTTAATGGTGTATTTAAAATTCAAATCAAACTAAATATTTAGCCAGTAGATGCCAAAATGCAGCACATGATACTGTCCTTTGTCAATGATAAGGTGTTTTTTTAGGGATAATGATTTTCTTTTTATATAGTAGAAAGCACTAGAGTATTCTTTGCCTTCTCAGAAAGTTATGAAGGAAAAATATATTTTGACTACTCAGATTTTCTGCTCTGATATTCTGCTGTGCCTCTGGTACAAATGGGCTAACAAGTTTGATGTACATGTAACTGTTTAAATATTTTCAATCATAAGATGTCTGATATGCAGATATTTTTCCCCTGAGAAATTTAGGCTAGTTTGAATTACACCAGATTCTGAAATCATTCACAACAACGTTGAACTAATTTTATCATTATCTATGCATTTTTAATTCTTTTTACATTTTGACTGTTCTTTGTTTGTATTTCATAGATAATCTAATGATAATTAGCATAATTTTTAACCAGTGGATGTTAGAATATAGAATGTGATAGAGAAGTTGCTTTGATTCCAAACCACTCTTTTTTTTCATGAACTCTAATTCTTTTTCCTTACCAGAGATGCCACCTGCAAGCAATGCTCTGTCCACCACCACCATAGGCATCATCGCGGGAGCAGCATCTGGAGCTGTGGTGATCATCGTCCTTATCATCGTCGTCGCGTGCTGCTGCTGTCGTCGACAGCAGCAAAGTCAAGACAGGGAACTTTTTGCTCTGGAGGCTGGTGTTCAGAAAAGGAAGGTAAATAAGTGCTTTCAATCTGGACATGGATTTTTAAAAACATTTTTCTGTCTCTATGCTGAAACCAACCCCAACATGTCGCAGATCAAATGTGTAAGCACTTGATTTTGTATTGTACTGTAGTTGGAGGTTTTTCTGTGCATGAGTGTGTGTGGGGGTTGGGATTATAAAGCTGGAATATTTTTGTTGATATTGTTTTCAAGGGAGAGAGGTTCTTATGAAAAATAAACAACAAAAGCTCTACATATTCAGTGTGCCATACAATGAAAAAAACTTTTCATATACTGTACTTGAGTACATATATCTCCCTTAAGACATTTTGGGCAAGTATGCATTTAGGATTACAGGTTCATTTCTGTTCATTCTTTTATCAGGGAATATGAGATATACATTGTGTTCCATTCATGCATCAGTAGTGGTAAGAATACACCCATTCTATACCTGTCAATCTCTGTTCCCATGACAACAGGCATCACATGACTACACACCAGCTCCGCAGCTGAAGCCTGCCATCCCCAACCTGCGACTGTCGGAGGCCCGCAAGGGGCAGAACGTGGAATTCCCCCGCAACCGGCTGACCATCTTGACCAAGCTGGGCAGCGGGTCATTCGCTGAGGTCTACAAGGCTGAAGCCATGGGAATAGTGAATCAAAACACCAAGTCTGTGGTGGCAGTCAAGATGCTGAAAGGTTTGCTGTATTACTTTGGATAATAGTTTTCTCTCCTTAATTTCATCCATTGCCTGAAGTTGTTGTGTCAGACCATAGAAGTGTGCATTATGAAAGTTCAGGGGGTCATATACGTACGTAGGTTAACATGAGAATTGTGTTGGTATATCATTGCAGCATTATCTCAACGGGATGACAGTTAGCCCATTGAGGACGGGCTGAGTTTGCTAATACACACATTTCCCATAGACCCCTGCCCGAGACCCGGGACTCGTTCTCAGCGGGTTAATACTGAGGATATGTATAGAAATTGCCTCACAACATCAGAAATGTCATGGCAAGGGTATTTGTTATTTCAAGATTAGTCATACTTTATTTTTTTCAGTCTTTGTCCGTTTTGGCGTAGTTTGATCCATGTCAAACCTGTGCCCAGGATTCTTCCTACTTTTTTGTCGGGTGGGGGGGGGGGGGGGAGGGGGGGTAAGGGAAGATTTGGCATTTGTCAAGTAATACTAAACTTCATTACTTACCACCGTGGTAATTGGCATAAAAATATTAAAGAAATACGGTATCCAAAGTTAAGAAAAACTGTAATGGTATATTGCCAAAGTCGGCGTTACGTGCATTGTTCTAAACTTTCTCTTAATGGTCTTTGACAATTATATATGGGTAAACATGATGATGCACCACAAATAAAATACCATGGAGAGAGAAATGAATCCATAATTATTGTTTTCTAAATTTTGATTCTGTCATTGACAATGATTCTTCTGTTTCCTAACAGCCACTGCCACAGAAAATGACAAGTCTGACCTGTCGAAAGAGCTGAGTCTGTACATGTACCTTGATCCTCACCCAAACATTGTCAACGTCCTCGGCTGCTGCACAGAGTCAGGTATCACTTGCTTTAGTCCCATGCTATTAGAATTCTTGTGTGTTGGAGCAGCTAGTGATATGCAGTGTGTAACACTAGGAGATGGCTGTATTAAATATCATAGGGAGAGAATAAAGATTTCCGACTTGTTGAACCCACCCCTCCCTGGTCATAAATTATTTGAAGAATTGATTTTAGATTTTGATATTCCCCATACAGACAGAAGAAAATTCAATTTCTTATTAAGGAATATTCCTAATGGATGGTTGGACGATACTGCATTGAATAATTTAGATATTTGTGATTCTTTGGTTATTGATTTGAATGCCCAGAAAAAAGTACCCAGACATGCTTACAAAATATTAAATGTGCTACATGTCCCTGAGAAAAGATATGAATATTGGAAAAGTCAAATAACAGTCCCTGATGATATCATTTGGGATAATGTACACAAGATTAATTTTACTTGCACTATTGATACTAGGTTACGCTCTTTTTATTTTAAAGTTTTTCACAAATCCATAGCTTTGAATGCTTTTTTGTATAAAATTAAAAGGAAAGACTCACCAAACTGTACATTTTGTGGGAAAATGGAAGAGACTATGGTTCATTTGTTTTGCGATTGTGAGAAGGTTATACCAATTTGGAGATATGTAGTAAACATAATAGAAATCCACATTAATAATTTTAAGCTCTCCAATTTTGAAAAATTATTTGGTTTATTATCAGATCAGTTTTTAACATACCTTGTATTAGTTGTAAAATATTACCTTTATATTTGTAAATTTAGGAATGAAATACCAACTGTTGATTTTTTTAAGAGTTTCATTAAGAAGCAAAAAGAAACAGAGTATTATTTAGCTAAGAAAAGAAATAAGCTTACTTTACATTTCAAAAAATGGAGATTTGATTTATGATATGTTTAAATGTTACTTTAAAATTGTTTCATACCCCGTGGATTAAGTTTATTTCATATTGTGTATTGGTATGCTGAATACTTGTCATTGTATTTTGCTCATTGGAATCTCCATGATCTGTCCCTGATACAAAGTACAACCATGTGTAGTACTACATTGTAGTTAGTGAATTTGCCGGCCCTCTGTCTGGCCTTTGTTTTCTCCAACTTTGTTGGCGCGCCTTGGACATGAACTAATTGCTCAATGGTTTTGGAATTTTTTAGGCTCTAATTTTTTTTATTTTTTATTTTTTTTTTATTTTTTTAAAACAGTCTGTAATGTAATCTTTTCCTGTCAGGGATTTCCAGGTCTGATTTAGGCTTTATGTAGTGGTTTGAATTACAATGCTAAAGATGTCTCGAGATGAGTTGAGAATGTGTAGTTTTGAGGGATGATTAGATGAGTAAATTTTGATTGTGTAGGATATGGTGTGACTTTTGTCGTTGAATAAGAGGGTATGGTCCTCTTTCAGACCTGGGGACCCCACTGGGGGAGCCATTCTCCCTGGGTGTGTTATGAGACGGGGGTCTTTGAGAAAGCTTTACCTTACTACTTATTGATGAATCATGGTGGTTCTCTTTTTATTTTATCTCTGAATTGCTCTTGTCACTTTTTCTTTTTTTTTTCTTTTTCTCGTGTTTGCTGATTGATGATTATTTGTAAATATTGTGATTTTATGTGATTTCGAAATAAAACATATAAATAAAAAAAAAAAAAAAGCTGGAAAGACGGAGAGATGGAGAAAAGGAGAATGAGAGAAATAGAAGGACAGAGAGGGAGAGAGAGAGGTAGATGCAGATTTTTATCCTTTTTTTTTTTCACGATACAAACAAAGTTTTTAGCAGGCCTCTAGAATCAAGTTGAAGCAAGTTTTATAAATATGTGTCAGTGAAATTCAGGCTACATTGCAGCATCTTTTCTATGAATTAGGTTGCCAGAGAGACCTAGGGCTGAAACTGACAATAAGCAATTTGGAAAATGTTGTTGAAAACTTGCCTCTTTTCTGTCGTATAACTTGGAAGTTATGTAAAGTGCATAGATAATCTTTTAGACTATTTTGCATTATAAATGCAAGTGACGATGATGATAATAATAATAATAATAACAATAATAATAATAATGATAGTATCTATAATATACAAAATAGTAGTAGTAGCATTAGTAGTATTAGTATAAGTAACAGTAATAGCAATATTTATTAATTTAATTATAATAATAATAATAATAATAATAATAATAATAATAATAATAATAATAATAATAATAATAATTATTATTATTATTATTATTATTATTATTATTATTATTATTATTATTATTATTATTATTATTATTATTATTATTATTATTATTATTATTTATGCTGCTGCTACTACTTTTTTATTGTCAATTCAAGATAGCTATGCTTTTGTGATTAGTATACAGTCTTTCAAGGGGCCAGACTTGACTAGCATTCATGCTATTTTCTGGTTCCTATTATCCTTGCTTTTTTATGTAACTGATACGACTATAAACATTTCCAATGATTGTTATTGCATTGGATAATAAATGCATTCATTCATTCATTCATTCATTCATTCATTCATTCATTCATTCAGAAGAGAGGGAATAAAAATGAAATATGAGTGGTAATAATGTTCATTTGAGAAATAAAAATGCATAATTCAGGAGAGATAATCATTGAATCTTAAATTCTCTTTAGACCCATGGTACCTCATCATGGAATACCTACCAAATGGCAATCTTCAGGGATACCTGCGTCAGATAAGGACTGGTGAGTCTAGCGCTCCAGAGTACAAGAACATCAGAAAGATGACCAACATCCCGCCAAACGACCTCTTGACATTTGGAGTCCAAATAGCGAGGGGAATGGAGTACCTTGCATCCAAAGCAGTAAGTGTTTTGACCTTGACTTTTCCTGGCTTTAATTATACCTCTATTGGGTTTACAGAGAAAACCAACACATGGGTCCTGGAATAGATTGGGTCTGAGAAGACATTGCTGTCTGACATCATAACGAGGAAACTAGCCTTTTTTGGCCGTGCCACAAGACATGACGGCCGTAATAAGGCAAAACAACGTAACTCAGAATATCATGTTCTGAGAAAAACGAGTTTGAAAATTCAATTGGTTCCCATTTTTCCGTCATAAGAGTAAAACACTTGTGAAGCAGCGAAGTTTCTTAGGCATTAATAAAGAATATCTCGATAAAATTTCAGTAAAATAGGACTTCCCGTTTTAGAGTAATTGCCATGTTTAGAATAGATACAGCATTTTAGCGAATCACAACACTGTGCTTATGAGTAATTCTAGTTTGCCAAAAGAGCGTATCCTTACTTACGTTGTGCGAGAATCCTCACGCGGCAACATATCAGTTAGGCAAAAGAACGTATCCTGACTTACGGCGCGTAAGCATTCTCCCGCGAAGCCACTTTAGTATGCCAAAAGAACGTATCTCGACTTACAAATATCTGCGCCTTAACCCTTTCATCAATGTAATTAGGCAGAATGACGTATCCCGACTCAATGGCAACAATCTCTATCATTTGTTTATTTGACAATTTTGTTAACTGGATAATAAAAGTCCCGTTATATGTGTTTAAATATATATTAAGAATAGTAAAACACAGTAGCTTGCAAAATTATCGATGCAAGAGAACATTCATGTTTTTTTTTTTCTGAAAACTTACCGAGTATGTGCTAAAATGTAATAGTTGTTATCTACCAATTACCTTTCATTTTTGTTTTACCTCATTTGCATATACAGTTTATAGTTTATTGAGATGTCCATTCTTTTTTATTATCTTTAAGTGTATGTTTTTTATCCCTTGATGTAAGATTTTTCATTGGGAACATAATTATATTTGGTTTATCATTCATGTTGTTTTAACAAAAACATGGATTTGGATTAATATCGACAACTAAAGTACGAGTTTGGGTAAAGTCTGTAAAATGGACTGTTTGAGAACTGGCAAAAAAATAAAATAAAATGGGTATTAAAAAAATTGTATAGACATCTGTACATACACTTCGTTTCAAAGAGACATACACGCATTTAATGTGTTAATATTGAGACTCCTATTTTAATTTCTATCTTTTCTTTGATTTATTTATTTATACACGTTCCATTGAGATGAAAGGATTTGAACAGAAAGAATGATATTGTGTATTTTGTTGATCGTTATAAGTTGTTAATGTTTGGTTGATAGCATGAATTGTATCCGTAAGGTTAAAACTTCTAATGATAATATGCCTCAATTCTTTGAACAACAACAATAATAACAATGCATGAATCCAGGTTTTAATGTTTTTAGGTGTAACTTGACCACACACACACACACACGCACACACACACAACCAAGCAAGTACAAAAACACACAAAACACACACACACACACACACACACACACACACACCTCAGACTTGTCAGAGTTGCAAACATTCTCTCAGTAGAATAACTTTGAGAAAGACATGACAGAAATGTAGATGCAGAGACTGATTTACATCTTCTGAAAGGTTTATAGGGAAAAATGTGTGTACATCTGTTTCTCAAAGATAACAGCATTACAAAAATCATTCGATTATTTGCAAGTTCTAAAAATATGACATAGATATCTTCGCTTTCTTCTTAAAATTTAAGAGAGAGTTTGGTATGCCATTATGCTTTTATCACATTGAAAGCAAATCAGCAGTAACTAAACATTATCATGATGGTTAATCAGAAATAGAAAAAAAATGTCATTTACTTCCCGAGTAAAGTTATTAGCTTACATACGTACCACAGTTGAACAAAACCCTGGGAACAAAATTTTCAACAGAATATAATTGTTGTTTTTTTTCTGGAGATTAGTTATACTATTACCATATCAGACCTTCGCATCAATTTTCACCTTTGAAGATAAGAACATCTACAAATTACAAATTGTGAATAGCACACATAACATTTTTAATCCTTACTGTTGTTGAAGATCAAGTGTAGTAAGAAGTAAATACTTGGGTAAAGAACAATTATTAGGCAGCTTAAACGAAGGGAAAATTTGCAACAGTATTCACTTTAAACACATTTCAATAAACGTCTCATCACAACAGCGATTTGCTGTGCTGCAATTTACATCTGCGTTGTCTGAAAGCTCCCGGAGGGATTAGGCTCAAAATAAGATATGAAAATTTTGCAGGAAATAAGGTTACTATTTCCCTGGTTTTCTGAAATAAGTTGACATGTTTCAATCGACATGATATTGATTTTGAGGGCAAGCATTTACAACAATATTTGATATGAACAAGTGATAGTTTTACCTAAAGTTGATAGTCATCATTTCAAAGGGCAATAAGCCCTCATCATATTTTTTTTTTCGAAATAGAACCTTTAGTTTCATATCAATATAAAGAAAAAAAATCTTTCTTGTGCCTTCATAACGTGAGAATAGTCAATAACACTTCACAGTTGAGTTTTGCGAGTTCTTAATCTAACTGTGAAAGATTTACCTGATCCTATATAAACAATCCGAGTGTTATTATTTTTCTTCTAGAGTTGACTGATCTAGTGCACAATCCACTCCATCTTTCATGAGATTCTGACGGGCGTGCACAGCTGTTCTGAAATCTGTATAGTTGCTCTTTTCTCTGCTTTCGAACTGCTCGGTAGACCACTGCAGGAAAATGTAAAAGAAATGGAAGAGAATAATTAACACAAAATAAGGCACTCTTTCCGTAAAAGACAGTGAATTTCAACTCTGCTTTAGTTATATCATGTGATTAAATTCTTCATTAGACATGATTGTGTGTAACAAATCCCCTCTCACAAACCCCCTTCCCCTCCAAAAAAAAAAAGCAAAGGAAATGAGAATGACTATTTAATATCGAAATACACTCACAATATATATTATTCAACATCATACAAATACCCCTTGAGGATATACAAGGCTGTGTGTTTATTTTTTTAGAGAGAATGGTGACTATTTCGTCAGTTTTCATTTCATATTACTTTTTTTTTTCATTGCTAAGGAATGAACTGTGAAATGTGGTATTCTCAAATTATCAGAGAGTCATCATCATGGATTTTGCCGTCTTTTATTTTTTTCTTTTATGATTTTTCAAAATGCCGGCTTGTGTCGCCAGTGATAATGACAAAGGTGGGATTCATTTCTTCCCCCTTCTTCTACTTTTGTTGTATGAAATAATAGGTGATTATTCAACTTGTACCTTTTATTGTACTTGATACACTGCATTCCTTTTCTGTGCTGGTCTAGGCTGGCGGTTGGTGTGGACACTGAAAAGAGAGACATGCAAATATGTATTTCAACACGAATGTTAATATCATCTAAAGTAGACGATTGGGTCTGAATATTTGAACTTTCCATAGTATTTAAAACCACGTAACTAAAGAATAGATATTTGAATTCCATGAGCTTTTGCCCTCAACATTGTTATGGGGAGGGGTAGAACGTATAACATGTATAGGATCTACCATGGCTACAATGCATTTTTTTTTTTATCGAAATGAAAAAAAAAAAAATGTTTTAAAGAATATGTACAGCTGACTAAAATTGCACCAAGAATACAAAAGAAAAAAAGATAAATCAGGCTTCCATAGTTAGCAGGTACAGAGTACCATTTATGACTTTATTTTTTTAGGCTTATTTTAAGTGGATAAATTCCTGTATGTATGAAAACACCACAATCACATTCTTCATTCTTTCAAGAAATAACAAACAAGATCTAAGACTACTTCAGTACTTGTGTTTAACCAAAGATGTAGCCCAAACATTATTAAATAATGTTAGGCTACATCTTTGGCTAAACACAAGTACTGACAACAAATTTTGTTGTCCTTACTTTTCTTGCTAAAGTAATGATGTTAATGTCATTATTAGAACATATCGTCTTCCATCAGTTCATGTTGCCACTGAAGACTAAATGGAATTCATCAGTATCAAGCTTGATTGTCATTAGCTTGAAGTCGAAACTATTACTGCTTACTATAAAGCTGTTACTTTTTTAGATTTTTAGACGAAAACTGAATTTGAGGTAGAAGACGTCAAGTCGATGATCATAACATTATATTAGGGTCCACTCAATGTATTTGCGCATAGGTAAATTTCTTTTGAGAGTCACTACTTCTACTAGACCACTAGTAGTAGTACTACTACTACAAGTATCCTACATTTACATAACGCGTACATTAGTAGAACCACAACCACAACCACACCAATGAGCCACGTTTTGGCAAGCCCACCGAAAGGAAAGGCTGTCATACTCATAGCTCTAAGTTTGCTCTTTATTTTCATAGCTTGCTGTGTTTTTTTTTTATTTTTTTTTTTTTACTCATCGAGTTCTTAAATCTTAGTGAAAACTATTATCGAAGGTACTGGACCCTACTAGCAAAGCGTACTGTCGTCCAGTCTGTACAGCCCAATCGCCGTACTTCGCACGGCGTCTGGTCGGGCTAGATCAAACTTAGACCTGACAAAAAACCCATAAAACTTACTGGTGTTACCGCTGATTTTCTTTGTGGTAGCATTAGCTGTTCAGGAGAATATCCATTCCATGACTGCAAAACAGAACAATGGGCATGACTTCATGGTTCACACTGCAGCAAAGCTTGCCTGCCAGTCAACCAGTCGGTGTAACTCTGCTTAAGCTGTTGTCGCAAGCAAGAAAGCGGTGCGGAAGCAGCAGCGGCACTACAATACACTCACTGCCGCGGCTGAAATGGATCTGCAGCACGTAGCCGTAGGTCTAACACATAGAGTTATGCAGTGCAGCGTGTGTTGTGATGGCCACGATGTTGATACGTTGTTTTGCCGTGCTGACTGTAGCGCGCATGGCCCTGATTTTACACAGCAAAGCGCTGTATGATGACATACGTTCTTTTGGCGTCGCAATTTCCTTCTTTTTTCTTGAGAAACCACCATGAAAAAACAGTGTATGTAAAGATACGTTCATTTGCCGTAACAGCGAAAATGCTTTCTTTGTCATTTCTATACGTATCTCAGGTTACGTTGTTTTGCCTAGCTGGAAACGGCAAAGTTGTGAAAAAGGTGTGTAAGATACGCTTTTTATCTCTGAAATGGTAAACATTTGAGAATTGAGACTTTCACCATTTAAAAGAGCGCATTTTATTTAGGAGCCATATGCTCATAACTCAAAATGCCCAAATTTTGAGTTACGTTCCTTTGCCTTATCACGGCCGATGAGTGCCTTGAGAAAAGAATCATTCAAGGGATGGTCAAAATGAAGAGAAGAAGGGGTAGGACAGCAGCAAGTTGGTTCGACGACATTAGGAAGTGCATGGGAACAGACATCGTTTGTGCTACTAGAACAGCAGCCGACCACACTCGATGGAGAACTCTCTTGCGGACCACACCAGCATTATGTGTATGCAACGTGACAAAGAAGAAAAAGGGTTTATAGATATGTAGTTCATATTTGGAAAAGTTCATATATTATAAGCATTATAGTGAAGATTTTGTCATCTCATTCTATTCTTGAAAGGATTTGTAATTGTAACAATCATCATTTTGATAAATATTATACAGATTATCTGTAGTATTATTGTGCATAGTATCACTGTTTTCCAGATTATTTGTATCCCTTCCCCAAAATGATAACAAACAGAAATTGATGCCTTTAGCAATTTAAACCTCAAGATGTCAAAATCCACTGTTGACTGTGTCTTGTCTTTTGACATTCAGTTACTTAGCTGAATGAACTCATATGTTTGTTCAAAAGAAGAAGCAAGCTCCCCATCAAAAATAATGACTTGAACACTCGTAAAGAAAGCAGTAATATATGAAATATATCAAACTGTTTCTATATGTGTCCTTCTCCCTGATTTCTAGTGCATCTACCAGTTAAAGAAATTGGAAGTTAGGTTTGAGCAGCACCATCTCCAGGAGGAAAGGTTGTTGTACTTCCTGTGGATATTTATTGAATAAGGTGTTAACCCGCTGAAAACGAGTCCCGAGAATACACGACCAAGTGTCTATGGGAATTGTGTGTAATAGGAAGATCAGTCAGTCCTCAATGGGTTAATGCCTCACTCCTTCTGTTTCCAATATCTCTTCCTCTCAGTGTATCCATCGAGACCTAGCTACCAGGAATGTGCTCCTTGGAGACGGGATGGTGTGCAAAGTGTCAGACTTCGGTCTGGCCAGAGATCTGGAGGACGGTCAGACCTATGAGATGAAGTCTCAGGTACACATGCAGCATTGAGGATCACAGACTCTAGAGTACGGCAGATATGTAGCAAAAATTGGTCGAGATCCGGTCACATCCGGTCACATCCGGTGGAAAGTATGAAATTTTGCATATAAGGGTATTTGGGGGGCGCTGATTTCAAAAATTGCCGGATCCAAGAGATCTGGCCACGGGGTCTGCCACAATTTTGAATTCCAATATGGCCGCCATCAAAGATCCCTGTCGTTAGTTCTGAATGACATAAGCCATTGAAATTTTATTTATAAAAGCGTGGTGATATGATGACTTCAATAACAGACTTATCTGATATGTCTGACAAGCTGCACAGCAGCCATTTTGAATTTTCTTACGTAGTTGCCATGTTGGAGTGTTGAAAATCTCTATCTCGGGTTTGTAAATTAGGCTACCTGATTGAGCGTGCATTTGTAACTGAGTGCGGGCTGCTGTATTTACATTGTGACGTCAGTGAAAGGTGCATTATGTTTAATTCTTGCAGCACTTTTTGGCATGCCTGTGAATGTTGGTCGTGATGTTTGTCTTGGTAGCCATATTGGAATTCAAAATAGCGGTCGTTGCATTTGTCAGACACATCACATTTGTCCATTTTTTAACTCAGTATGTTAAAATGCTTGTTTGCACCTAATTTCGGCATCACTCTCCACTTAGAACTCGAGATAGGGATTTTGAACATTTCGTCGAGACGGCCATATTGGAATTCAAAATGGCAGCCATTTGATGTTTGTGAGACACTTCAAATTAATGATCATCAATTTCAATATGTCAAAACACACTTGGGTAAATTTTTTTGCCACAGGTCATTCAGAACTGAAGATATGGATCTTTAAATTTAACCATTGATTTCGTTGACATTCGTTAACGAAATGTTGTCATTTCGTTACAAAATGATCATTTCGTAACGAAATAGGCCATGTGACACTTGGCGCTTCCACAAATTGTCCATAGTTTAAACCATGATTTCAATTGTACCACCTTCATGAATTTGGGCTTATGCGGCATACATGAGGTTGATTTATGACATGTTTTTTCTTCTTTTTGAATCTTTCAAAAACTTTTTTTTTTTCAGGGTCGAGTTCCTGTGAGGTGGATGTCACCGGAGTCCCTCCTTCACAACACATACACCTCACAAAGTGACGTCTGGTCCTTTGGAATTCTACTCTGGGAAGTTGTAACTCTGGGTAAGCTAGCAGACACTCTTTTTCTTCCGTAGGGCCAAGTGATCATCAGGGGGAACTCTTCCTGATAATTCAATTTATTAAATGAAACAATAAAGGAGATCAATCTTGATGGCTGAAGTTTCACTGAACACTAATGTGAATGTAGAAGGTGACAGAATTTTGATTTCCACATTCTATCAAATCTCCTAATCATTGGAACATTAAAGTGATCTAAAGATTATTTGCATGTCACAATTGAGCAACTATAAATTCATCCCAGGAAAATGCATTCAGTATGTGCCTTAATCATGATAGTATATCTGTAGTTTGGTATGAAGTGATGGGCATAATTTCTTAATTGCTTTGAGTCCATGAAATTCAAAATGATGGAAATCAGTGAAGACTTGGTCAAGTGGTTGTTTGATTATGACAAATCATACTGGTTGCTGGTGAAGGATGTGAGGTTCCATCTTCATAACGTTTTGACTTTTGACTTTGATGCATCTTTAAGCTATGAAACAAGGAAATGTGACCCGCGACAACGGTTTCAGGCAAAAGTCGCAAAAGCAAATTCCCTCCTAGGTGGGGTACAAAGATTTTTACCATTATTTTTGTCGATTTAGGGTTTTTACAGAAATCGAATCTTTGATATGTTTTCTACATCTACACTAAATTTCATAGCATAAGACTAAGTTTTTCCTATCGAAAAGGCAATTTTCAGCACCATATGTTGGATCGCACTCGTCAGTTTCGAGCTTCTTTCGAACGCCGCGCCAATATCCCCAGCGTTGCTACGGCGCAGGGTCTCGCATGCAATTGGCTGGTGCGTCGCACACATTTGCATAGTTCGGCTTTCGGAGACACCAGTTGCAGCGTTTCGTGAATGCAGCTTTGTCCACGCGTGAATGATTACATGCTCCATTGCTCTGCTAAAATAGGTACGCTCGCTCTGCAGTACGTGCTCTTTGTTTGGCTTTCTATCCGAGCTATTCTACCGCGATGTTCGACAACGGAAGTGAAACAAAAAGTGAACAGCAGCGCTAACATTCAACGTGAAAACAGATTCATGTGGAACAAGGATTCATCATATCAGAGTCGCAAATCACTACACAAATCGTGCATCATGATATCGGAAACCCACCTGTCACTTGTAGCATGACATAGTTGTGTGAAAAGAAAACTAATATTCTCAAATTTGTCTACTCGTAGTAAAAATTATGACAGCAGGCTGACTCAAGGGAAGGTAGACGAGAGGAAAGGAGAGGTCGCACATTATGACCAATTATGTTCAAACACTACACGTCAAGATTGCACCTAACCAATGAGTCGTGTTTGTTTGTTTGTTTTGATATTATAAACATCACCGAACAAAGCAACATATGCACGGTCTGTTAAAACAAACAGGAAGCGTGACCCAGCTCTAGTAATGTTCTGCCTTCAAAAGGGTCGCCAATGATAAAGACAGATCAGCAACTACAATGAAAACGCGATTTGTAAATGTGTGGATTCGCCACCCGCTCCTGTTAGTGTTACATGCACATGGTCATGGCGTGTGGATGCCATTGCGTAATGCGTGCTCCATACACACGTACACCATCACGCTTGTGCAATTATCGTATCCGCCATCTTGAAAGACGTACTGGTATAGACAAAGCCGAGCGAAACGCATTGTTTTTCGGCTCCATACGCTGAGCTCCGAGGAAGGTGCCCGGGAAATTTGACTCTCTCAGTTAACCAATCAGAAGGCGATGTGGTTGCTAGAGGCGGAGCTTAACATCGATTGGCACCACGTAGGCCACTGTACGGATGGGTGATTCTCACCTCGCATCGCCGCTCGGACATTGTCTTTGAGAAAGAGGTGAATCTTCAAAGCCCGTTTTCTCGCAATTTTGTTAGGCTAACAACTTAGAAAGTCTATTTTATTTCGCTTTCTGTGCCCACTTATGGTGCCGAAGAATACAAGTGTTTGATATCAATGGAAAGCTTAGGAAATGGGCAGTGTGATTCAGTGAAAAAACGAATTTTCACAATTCCCGACTTTTGCCTGAAACCGTTGTCGCTGGTCACAAATACAAACACAGGAATAAAACCAGAGAGGGGGAGGGATGGATCTATAGAGAGATATAGTACAAGATAGCAATGAAACTTTTATGTTTAGTTCTTAAGTCATCGGTCTGTAAGAGAGTGAATCTTTATCAAGACAGTTATTACAAGATAAATTAATTTTTATGGACACATTTAAAGAAAAGTAGGTGGAGGACATGGATAGCCCTCATGGGAAGGGAGAGGGTTGAAAATCACATGGATAGCAATGCCTACAACATGGGAATACTTAGGATGGTTGCAGACATTCGCTGTTATAAGCTCTTGAGCTCATCAAGTGTTGCAAGAATAGAATGGAAGACATAATTGCTGGCCATGTAAGGATCTGATATGGCCAAAAAAACCCCAAAAAACCCTGATTTATAGATGAGATGCAGAGTACTGAGTGTGATATTGTCAAGCACAGTGAGTTATCTTGATTGTGTTAAAAGCATAATTGATTTACTTTTTGCAGATGAAACAAAAACCCAGCATCGTGCTTTAAAATAGTTCTAAAATGTGAGGTAGGGATACAAGCAACCACTATAAAAATTTGAATCGATTAAATTGATGTTAAGTATTGTAGGAGAGATACAAAAAATGTGAACAACAGTTGTAATAAAAACGTTTTCAAACTAAACCATCTAGGTTTATTTAGAAAAATACAGATGTCTCCTTATATTTAGGCTTTATCGATCGTGAAAATTGTACATAACAGGATATTTTGTGGTATAATTAAAACAGACCTACACATAAATGCATTAAATGTAATATCTTGATTTTTTTAAAATCACTTTCCCCAAAAGGTAAACAGGACCTTTAATGTATGGAGGATGAGCTTATTTTGGTACAACACCTTTAACCTAGAAACCTGCCTGAGTATACTTGGGACTAGTTTCGAGCAGGTGGCAAGTGATAGGCTGGCAGTCCTTTGATGATAATCATAGCATTGCTGTTACCAGAATCAAAACTTTGTGACAGAGATCGAGAGGCCTGAAAGTGTTCCACCCTCAGGTGATGAGTGCTTTTAAACGAAACTGGCAGCTGTACAATTGTAGGACATTTCTCAAAGCTCTAAACATTTGTATTAATGCTTTCATACCATAAAAGTAGAAAGTGTATTGTGTTTACATGCATGTCCTCAATATGTGTACTCTGCTGTGGCTTCCTAGAAAGCTACATCCTGGTGCATGTACATATTAATTGTTTAATTGCATAATGACCTCCACACTTAAATGTTGAAAGGGAAACCAGTCAATTGCTTGCTTCAATAGCCTCTGTCCTTGGTAGAAGTATCACTATTCAATGTTTGTAAGTGTTGCCATGCCTCCTACAATAGCAATAACGTATTGAGGACAACCTTAATTTTTTTTTTCTATCAATACGACTCTGGCATGTGTCTCATAGTCATGAAGGGTTAAGTAAATTTGTAGCGTTGCATCAGTCTGAAACATATTGATTCATTGTAGATTATGCTTATGCGTGGCCATTGGCAAAGAGATCCTCATAGCCTTGTACACACAGTCCAATATGTCTCTGGCACATAATAGGGTGAACACCGGGCTTCTTTGGTGCCCATAATGAGACGAGGTTTTTTTTGTTTTTTTTGTTTTTTTTGTTTTTGTTTTTTTTTTTTTTAGGGGGGGGGGACAGATGCACTGTCGGAAGAAACAACAATTGTATGAGCTCCCTTCGTGTCTGTAATAAGAGTAGATGATAGATTTTTTTTTTCTTCTCCTTACATTTAACGGGTCTAGAAACAGATGTAGACAACACCCTCATTAAATCAGCTGAAGACTTGTCTTTTCAAGGAACTTTGTGAGTGATGTGTGACACATTGTTTGAGCTGGATGCCTTTGAATGTTTCTACAGATAAATGGCACTATATAAATGCAGTTTCATCTTCTTCATCATCGTCATCATTATCATCATCATTATCATCAACATCATCGTCACCATCATCACCATCACCACCATCATCATTCACAATCATCTCCATCATCACCATCATCACCACCATCATCATCATCATCACCATCATCATCACCATCATCACCATCATCATCACCATCATCACCATCATCATCACCATCATCACCACCATCACCATCATCACCATCACCATCCCCATCATCATCACCATCATCACCATCATCATCATCATCATCATCATCATCATCATCATCATCATTAAAGTCATCACCATCATCATTATCAACATCAACATCATCATCACCATCATCACCATCATCACCATCATCACCATAATCATGCACCATCATCACCATCATCATCACCATCATCACCACCATCATCATCGTCACCATCATCATCATCACCATCATCATCACCATCATCACCATAATCATGCACCATGATCACCATCATCACCATTCATCGAAGCCTTGTTTGATGTGAAATGTTACTTGGGTGTCAGTAGGCTTTCTCCCCATGATAGTTTAAAAATCTGGAAGGTTGGTACTCTTCTCCCTCTGCAGGTTCTCATCCATACCCTGGAATGTCCTCCAAGCAAGTTGTCAAGGAGATCTCCGTTGGATACAGATTACCAAAGCCAGATCACTGCAGCCAGGAAATGTAAGAATCAATTACTATGGAGATTTTGAAAAAAAAAAAAAAAAACTTACACATGGCTCACACTAAATTTTCATTTGAATTTGAAATTTTGGTTGCCCTAGAGAGAAATGTAGTGATGAACATGAGGAAATATTGTGAAGTGTCAATACTGAATAGAGAAATGTATGCTTGTACGTCACATTCATGTCGTCGAGCAGAGTTAGTGGCACCCGACTCTTAAATTTCACGAAAATAAAATCCTCACAAAATATTCAGAATCTGCAGTACAAAAATTCTTCTTAGTTTTATCTGGTTGATTCGGCCACCAAAAGATAGCCCTTCTGGAAATTCAGTGGTGGGAAATCAAGTTTTAGTGGCCTTGGGCCACCATTATTCCACTAATTTGGAGCCAGTTGACATCATTCTCAAGGCCACAAGTCAAAAAGATTTTTGTTTTTCAGTAATCAGTGGACAATGTCCAGAATATTTGATTGACAATTGAAATTTGGTAAGTGGCCATAGGATAACCTAACCATTTACTACAAGTTCATGGATACAAATTTCGTTTCCAGAGTCATTATCATTCCTGTCATGCAGATGAATTAGTTTCATTTTGATTCTTGGTAAAGTAGGATTTGTAGTTTGCAGTTTGAAAAGTGAAAAAAAGTTAAATGTATATATGAATGATCATATGCTTTGAAACAAGTTCATAGCTATAAACCAAAATGTTCATATAATCATGATAATTATACATATGAATATAAAATATTTATATGTTGTATGTTACATTATACTCATATCCTAATGACGAAGTTTGATAAGATAAAGAGGATCATTTTGTTAATACAGTTAAACCTGCCTTAGTGACTACCTGTCTATAGCAGCCACTGAAAAATCCCCCCGAGAGAAAAAGCCCTGTTAAAAACCCTGTGTATAGCGGCCACCTGTCTAACGCAGCCAGCGGCCACAAATTTTCTTTCCTGCGGTAGATTTTATCCTGTCTATAGCGGCCAAAAACCCAATGGAGCTGTAGCCGAGCCGATAATTCAGCGTGTTTTTCTGCTTTGTAGCCGTACGGGCAACGTTCAGTGATCACCACCGCTGCATTCATACCCCATAATCATAATGGTCATAATCATGCACTAGTGTTAAGCTTTCTTCAAGACAATACACATACTACTGTGCAACAATTTCATTATTATACCAGCATGGTTAATGCATGAAACACACGGTGTGTGCATACGTACACACTTACGTACATGTAAGTATACAACGATGGTATACATATACATGTAAGCAATGCACACAAAGTTGGATTACCTGTCTATAGCGGCCACCTGTCTGTAATGGCCACTTTTTCCGTCTCCCTTGGGTGGCCGCCATAGACAGGTTTGACCGTATTATGAGTAGGGTGATAGCAGTAGAAGTGAAAGGGCCAGTAGTGTAGTAATAGTTGTACTGTAGTTGAAGAGTTTGTTTGCAAAAACCGATAAGTCCATTTTTGAAGATTTTGAAGTACGGCCTCTGTCATAAAGTACAAAATAATACCTTTTAAGTGATATATTGGTCACTACATATAAAGGTATATTTTTGAAGTCATGGTCAAAAGAAGCAAAAATTTTCTTATTATTCTCTTTATTTTTCTTGACCTTTAATCGCAAATATCTCCATTTGGCAAATATGGACTTATCGGTTTTTGCAAACAAACTCTTCAGTTGTTTTAATGGTGGCAATTATTAAAATAATACTGACACTCCTGATTATGAAGGTAATATTTCTATTATATCCGCATCAGGATTGTGGCTGTGAATGATAAATGTGGAATAAAAGTTGTTATAATGACACCTGTGGAGAAAAATCATTTCACCAAATTGTTTTCAAGCCTCCATTTTTTTTTATCGTTGGATAGCAACTTGAGCATTTGTAAAGCAGGGTTCCCACCATTTCAGGAATCAAAACATAATTCCCTGACTTTCCCTGATTTTTCCATGATGAAGTATCAAATTTCCATGATAAGTATTTCAACTCATTCCCAGTTTCACATCCAATTTTCATCCAGTTTCATCCAATGGATGTTGTTGTGTTGATATGCAACAAAATATAACAGAGTCTTACTGACTACTTTCGATTTCTGGGCCAATCGAAATTCCTTGACTTTTCAATGATTTGTGGCATTTTTAAATCAAATTCCCTGACTTTTCCCTGACTGGAAAAAAAATTAAATACTTTTCCCCGATTTCCCTGATGGGCTGGCAACCCTGTAAAGTTTCTTTCTTTCTTTTTTTGCTATTTGAAGCTACGATATGATGACGGAGTGCTGGCAGCATGATCCCAATGACAGACCAACGTTTGCCAAGCTGAGAAACAGACTGGAAAACATGCTGGCAGATGCAGCGGTGAGATGGAGACTCGGGCTTTTCTCTTCTTTGTTTCCCTTATCTCTTGAGTTTTGATGGTTTCCATGACATTTCATCGCTGGGGTGACAAGACCTTGGTATCTGAAATTTTGGTGAAAATTACTTTTTTGATATATGCCTGGTCAGATAATCAGTTACGTGATGTCCTGTCCAAAACCTAGCTGTCTTACACCCAAAATGAAGCAACCATGGCATGTCAAAGGAAAGTCTATCCCATATGATATAGTGCTTTGGCTGCCATATTTTTTTGCTCTCCTGAACATTTAACATTTTGTAGATATGAGGTCTTGTTGTCCCATTGACATTTTTGCTCCTGCAACAATTGCTTCCATGAAATCTCTTCATGCTAAGCCAAACATAAATCCTACCCACAAACATACGTAACCCTAACCGTAATCCTTAATCCTCAAATCAACCTAACCCTAAACCCCTATCACAGCCCTAACCCTATTAACCCTAAGATGGAGAAAATAAGACTGGAGCAATTATTGCAGGAGGGAAAATGTTGTATCACCATTTCAGTGGCGGATCCAGGGGGGGGGGGGGGCCCAAGCAGCGCACGCCCCCCTTTATTTTCCATCAAAAACAAATGAAATAAAACGAAAGAAATGAAATGAAACCCGGAAGTGGCACCAGAAATATTAGTTGCACCCCCCCCCCCCTTTACGGAATTCCTGGATCCGCCCCTTCATTTTGATGTAAACATGTGCAGTAAGAAACCCATTTAACCCGTTTAACTCGTCCTCAACGGGTTAACAGATTTTGTTCTTTCAAACATCAAACCAGATGGGAGAACCTATGCTTTGCATGCTTTTCACATCATACATAAACATTGTTCAATATTTGAAATCCCGTTTGCATATAACAATGTTGCCGTAGGTCTTGGCCCACATGCAAGCTTTCTCCAGGTCTTGAAAGTAGAAGTAGAATCCATTGAGTATAACTAGAGAGTAAAAAAGAATCACTTACAAAGATGTTAATATTCTCTTGTGTTTGTTAAGTTTCCATGTTCTCCTCTGAAATACCTTCATTTTGTTTTTATGATGTCTGTGACATTTATACTTTCATTTAATTATAATCTTCATCGTGTGTAATTTTGATCTTGATTTTCTTCTTTTTCCCTCTTTTCCATCATCTACCTTGATATCTTCGTTTTCTTTGTTTCTCCTCTCTTTTTTCTCCATTGTTTATTGTTTACATGTTCTCTTATTTTGTCTCTTTCTCCTCAGTTGTTGTCATAATCACAGATAGTTTATCCATAATGTAATAATTTTGACTAGTATTTGCACCAGCATTAGTATTGTCACGTACTGTTGCTGTAAGAGTGAATATTATAAACATGACACTAAATGGAATTCATATAGCATTAAGCGAGGTTTCTAAGAGATCAGACTTTAATTGAATCCATTTTTGTTTATGTACAGGGTTATCTCGAAATGTCGGACTTCAATGATGACAACTATCTCTACCTTGAACCTGATCAGCAATCTCAGGAGACTGCCGAGGGTGAATTTTTATCCCCTGCATGATGAGTGTAAACACCCCTATACTGAAATGCACTGACCCACATCTTCTACTCTGTACATAACATATGGAATATACTAATATCAAATAAGGTGTGCCTGATGGTCCAGGATTACAGTACTAGTAAGACACTGTAGAGAAAATTATATGTATCGTAACTCAGGTGGATGACGCAAATATCCTTCTACTGAAGTGGATCGACCCAAATTTTGTTGTTGTTGTTATCTTGTTGATGCCAGTGTATACATAGTGCCTGGGATATACCATTGTATATATATATATAAACAGGGTGTTTCAATAGGCTGAGCAGTCCAGAGGAACTGCTGAGAAAGCAATTTTATGTCATATTATGAAGACTGTCAATGCCCATTTAGTAAATTATGCATCAACCCACACTTTGTATCCTGAAAATAGTGCTTTGAACACACCTTATGTTATATAATGGTACTGTATGATGTGCCGAAGTTACTGGTGTGCACATTGGTGTGCAGGATTTCGAATTTCTCCTAATCATTATTATTATTTTTTAATCATCATGTGACCTGCCACCACATTTCCATGGTACAGTGAGCTCACATGAAAGCTTATAATACTACAAAATAAGGCAATATTTTTGCTGATAGCTACACATGTGATGTATGTTGAAAAGTGAAAGTCAGGAGTTTAGTGTCTGCTCTTGTCTAAGTGTTTAATTCTGCAAATGTAATGAAATGCTAAACATTTGGATTTCACAAATCCTTTTTTTTTTAATCCTTTAATGCGCTTACATTCATAACCAACTTCATGACAGGGAACGCATAAAGTAAAAAAAAAAATCTCCAACTTTGCTTATCTAACTTGGTGGCAGGCTTTCTTACCATCTTCAAGGTTTTTGTAATAAAAAGGACATATAGAATGTTGAAAATATGAAGAGTTTGTTCGCAAAAACCGATAAGTCCATCTCTGCCAAATGGAGATATTTGCGATTAAAGGTCAAGAAAAATAAAGAGAATAATAAGAAATGTTTGCTTCATTTGACCATAACTTCAAAAATGTACCGTTAAATGTCATGACCAATATATCATTTAAAAGGTATTATTTTGTACTTTATGACAGAGACCGTAATTCAAAATCTTCAAAAATGGACTTATCGGTTTTTGCAAACAAACTCTTCATATGATAATATCAAAACCATAACATGGATTTTTGTGCATTTTTCATTTTTAAAGTAGTCATGGAATATGGTAATGGGTCTAGTAAATGTTAACTTGAGAAGGCGTATGTGTTATCAATGAGAGCATAAGGGCTTTTTAGTACAACTGCTGGCAGTGATCATTTTGTTGAATGTACAATTATTACAAACATACTGTATTTTAACAACTCGTGAGGTTTTCTCTCTTTCTTATAATAACTTTTGCTCACTCTCATAGATCTCTCTGTCTTCCTACGTATCAGAAGTGAATTCATCTCATACAATGTGTATCAGAGTAAGAAGAAATGATAATGAGAAGATGAATGTTATACACATGTAATGCCTGCTGCTTAGTTTTCTCTTCAGTGTATTAAAGAACAAATGATATAAGCTGATGAACGTTATACATCTTTGATGCTGGTGTTCCGCTGAGTTTTCTATATCAGTGTAAGGACAAATTATGAGCCGTTGATGAACGTTATATGCCTTTAATACAGGTGTGCCGCTGAGTTTTCTATATCAGCGTAAGAACAAATGATATGAGCTGATGAACGTTATAGACCTTTAATGCTGGTGTGCTGCTGAGTTCACTATGTATTAAGTGTAAGAAGAAAATGAAGAGTTTGTTTGCAAAAACCGATAAGTCCATTTTTTAAGATTTTGAAGTACAGTCTCTGTCATAAAGTACAAAATAATACCTTTTAGATGATATATTGGTCACAACATTATAAAGGTTTATTTTTGAAGTTATGGTCAAAAGAAGCACAAATTTTCTTATTATTCTCTTTATTTTTTTTGACCTTTAATCGCAAATATCTCCATTTGACAAATATGGACGTATCGGTTTTTGCAAACAAACTCTTCAAATGTTATGAACTGAAGAATGTTATACACCTTAAATGGTGGTGTGCCGCTAAATACTCTATATTAAGTGTTAGAGCAAAGGACACAAGCTGATGAACTTCATATGAATTTATGAACTTATTGAGTTGATTAATTTCATACACCTTTATTGCTGGTTTGCCCCCAAGTTTTCTATGTATTTTTTTTTATTCATTCTTTAAATGTCACATCTCAGAATAAGGATTCTAATAAATACATAGTTTTCCATAGAACCTTGCAGAGACATATGTTTACTCAGTCATGTGATGTATAAGTAAGAGTCTATATAGTTCATAAAGTCATAATGGCTAGAGTATATGATATTTATATTTATTTTTGTGCTTTAAAGAGAAATGATATGGTATCTTTTGCTGAAATACTGCAAGCTGTGTACAATTTGCATGATTTCCCCCAAGATTTTTATTGCCCTGTTTAGGTAAGAGTATGACAACTTTAGTGTTAGTACCAAATTTGTGAACATCAAGAAATTAACATGTAAGTATTCTGTAATCATAGTTATCCTGGGTTTGGTGAAATCGTTGTTTTATTTATATGTTGACAATCTAAGTGAAATATAGGTCTTCTGTGGTGTACACAATTGAGTAGAGATTGATGTGTTTTTGATGAATTATTTGCATTGTAAAAACAGGTATAATTATAAAATGAGCTTTAGAATCTCTGCAATCTGATTGGTCAATTGTCATGCATTGATTTTTACTGATCCACACTGAGCCATGTGTCTGGTAAAATCCGAACACATGGCTCAAGTCTTGTATAGAATTGTAGGTGTAGTGGATGCATGATGGGGAAAATGGTTGTATTTCATGAATTTACAGGCCCATTTTATAACACAAATGATGCACAGGCCTATTTCGTGGATCAGTGAGAATTGGATGCTCTCGTGTAACTTTGGAACAGTCTAAAACAGTTTAAACAGCTCCAAAGTTAAACTCGCGCATCCAATTCTCATCGATCCACGCTGTCCTGTGCATCATTTGTATAATTATTATGTGACATGTACACATTCTTGTTGCACTCTAAATTATTCTTTAATTAGTGAATATCCTATCCATGTTATCAACCTTCCTCGAGAAAAGCAATGGCTGGAATCAAATTAGACCACAGAGTTTATGTTTTAGTGCATGCGCATTCAGTTTGATAGCGATGTGTAAACTATTACATTTATTTCAAAGGAGGTAATAGACCTTTTAAAAAGGATGTTGTAGATGGAAAACTCACCTCAAAATGATTTCATGATTGATAAATAATAAAATTTGGTGGATATGACGTGAAGTTTTCTTAGCAGATAAAAATCTTTCATAGTGGACTTTTGTAGACTGCTCTTGACCAGTGAAATTATTTTTTTTTTGTATATATATCCAGTAAGTTCTGTATCAGGATATGAAAAACAATAAGCACAAGGAAATTTAAACGTGTGGTAAGAATTTCTTTTATGTAATAGGAATTAGTTGAATGGTGTTCTCTATATCAGGGGTTCACTGTACTTTCATGCTACGAGAAAAATTGACCTTCAGCTAAAACTGATATAGAGATAGGAGTTGAAACAAGACCTGCTCCTACTTCAGGTATTGAGCTGTATTGTTGAAAGTAGATTTTGCTGCAAGCAAAAGTTGTGAGATCCATAGTGCCGAAGTGTGACATAAATCATTTGCCCATTGAATGCAAATCAGTATGATATAATTGATTTCAAGCTTTGATATTCCATATATATATATATATATATACATATATATATATATGAAGAGTTTGCAAAAACCGATGTACATATTTGCCAAATGGAGATATTTGCGATTAAAGGTCAAGAAAAATAAAGAGAATAATAAGAAAATTTTTGCTTCTTTTGACCATAACTTCAAAAATATTCCTTTATATGTAGTGACCAATATATCATTTAAAAGGTATTATTTTGTACTTTACGACAGAGACCATACTTCAAAATCTTCAAAAATGGACTTATCGGTTTTTGCAAACAAAAAATATATTATTTGAAGTATTAATAATAAGATTTTGATATTGTCATGACAGGAAGGTGATCTATTCATTGGGTATTTCATGATGATGTATTAAGTTTCTATTCCGTAAAGGGAGGCTTGACTTCCACAATACTGATAATGAAAACATGTTTATATCCATGTAGGGTAGAATTTTTCTTCAACTAAGCCAATTGTTACTCTTATGTGAGGTCAACATAAAGGTAAGGCTGCCTGCACTAGTTATTCCAGTAGTAGTAACAACAGTGATAGTGACAATTACTGAAGACAGTGATGATAATGATAATAAAAATGATGACCAAAATATTGATAAATGATGTCTCTTGCAATCATTGGAAATCACATTTAGAATGATTTTTATCCCAATTATTCTTATCAGCCTTTATTGTTCTAATCTGTGAAAATATATAATGATAATCATTACATACTTTCATTCATAATTAGGACTTCATAACTACAAATACCAATCACAGTTAATTTAGCATTTGTTGATACAATTACTATGGTACTGTCATTATTTTTGTCCGTGGCAATCACACCAAATAAAAGACAAGAGGAAGACGAATGAACGGAACATCAGATTAAACATCAGACTTAAATAAGCATGTCTGGGTGTGAGTGAACCATGATTGGTCCAGACGCGTTCAAGTTTAAAAGTTGCTCTTTTGCTTGATAGCGTCTGTCACTGCTCAAATTCTTCGCTCTGTGACAACCAGTAGTTGTCTATACCGGTAGCCACTTGGGTAGAACCAGGCCTGCCGAAACTGTTCAAGTGTGCTATCATAATGCATATGTCTGGGCATGCTTCGATAGTGGTAGATCCTATTACCAAACATTTTCTGTGGATTACAAAGGTGTGTAAATTGTTTTGATTGGGGTAGCGAGACTCGGTATTAATTGTTTACAGGTGACAAGGTTGTCAATTCTCTCGCTCCCTCTCTCTCTCTCTCTCCCTCTCTCTCTCGCTCGCTCAATGTGTATTTAATCATATATGTGCTTAAAATAATAATAATAATAATAATAATAATAATAATAATAATAATAATAGTCAGTTCTTAGAAACGCATGATACCATACAAATAGTCTCTATGCGTGTACAAAATAATGAAACAAAATCTATCACATATTTCTCTAATTCAAACATATAATCAACAATTATCAAAAAGGTGAGTTTTTAACACAAATTTGAATTTATCAAAATCTGTAATGCATCTAACACTGAGAGGGAGATTATTCCATAATGAGGGTGCCATTTTTCCAAAAGACCTATCACCATATGTCTTAGATTTGACACTTATTTCAGAGAGGAGATTTTTTGATTTTGAGCGCAGATTACGACCAGGATGATATGGCTTAATGAGTTCACTGAGATATGCAGGGGCATTTCCATGAAAACATTTGAATGCAAGGGTCAAAATCTTAAACCTGATACGAGCTCTTATGGGCAACCAATGAAGACTACGAAGAATGGGAGTTATATGATCAAATTTCCTTTTGCGTGTCACAAGCCTTGCGGCTGAATTTTGTATCCGTTGGAGTCCTTTCAGGTGAGAGTCTGGAACTCCAATGAGCAAACCATTATTATTATCCAAATGACTAAAACAGATAACACCATACATTACCTGCTTACAACTCAGTGCATTTTCAATTTCATGTGATCACTAAGTTTGAAATCAAAATTCCATTTATCATGATTGTTAAGCAAGCAGAATAATCGAGCTTCAGTGCTTGTTGTGCTGTAAAAGAGGTTGAGTTCTGCTCTTCAGAAAAGTGAAATTTCTGTATAATTGAATTTTAGTCTAGATATTTTTCCAATTTAATGATTATGATAGTGTGTCTTACTTCCTAATGACATGTTATATCGCTTTCGTATGTGTTTCTATGTAGTATATAGACCCATATACAGGGTAGACACACATACATCACGCACGCGCATACACACACGCATTATATGCAAACACTTTACAAGTTCCAGTTACTGGACAATTGTCCAAAAAGCATGGTTTATGTAGACATAAAAGTGTACACCCCGGGAATTAACCATTACTTAGTTCCAAGCTACAAGGTAATCCAGCGAAAACTTGCTAAAACCCTATAAGCCTGGACCCTGTATATTGACATATTGTAGGACTATTCTTGATCAGTATGAACGAAGATTCAAACTGCTTGCGGCGATGTGCAAAAACGACAAAATTCAGCATTTTAACAGCTTCTGATATGTAGCTCTAGGCTACGACCATTAATGCTTCATTTTTATATATTTTTTTAATGTTGAATTATTAATTTTGAAGGCGGTATGTGCCTCTCATAATCATTGGAAATTATTCTAAAACAGGGTCCAGGTAAATCCCGACAGTGGGGGACCACGCACCACTAGCCAACTTGAACCACTATTATGGTCTGCCTAGCTGGATTTTCATGCTTAGCTTGTTCTTTAAATTAAGATACACCTTAGGGCAGCATCGCGTTCGCAGCATCAAGCCATAATTGTGACGAAGAATTTACATGATGCTGTTGTTTGTAACATTTCACTTTCTCTGATGGTTTCCACCTACACAACAACATCTTGTTCAGCCTGCATAAAATACTCATAAATTTCAGCGTAGTAATGATTCTACTAGTTCCTGGCTTGCATTTTCATTAATACTTCCCGTAAATCTAGACAATTGGCAAGTTAATTCGTGCAGCCGAACAGAGTGTTCGTGAGCATTTTAACTATTCCGCTTGAAAGACAAGTGCCTTATTAGAAGAAATCATGAGTGGTGTTAATTGAATCATTACTCCTCTCTTACTTGAACGCCATACTATGTGCCATACATTTTCTTTGTTTAATGGAGAGAGATAGAGAAAGAGAGAGAGAGAGAGAGAGAGAGAGAGCGGGGGGGGGGGGGGAGGGGTGAATATGGACTATAACAGCTATAGGAGAATTTAAAAATTACAATGTGGCATTCTACTACCGTGATAGTATACTCTACTTGAGAGAGTTGAATGGGCTATACGCTTTCATGTTAGGTGCAGGCACGAGCAGACACTAATTGCCAGCCAGACCAAAAATTTAGATGCTATTGAAACCAAGGCGCCACTTAAGATGTAGCTAACCCATTGATCGCGTAAACAAGCAACGTGACAAAGCAGTAAATCAAACTCTGGACAATTTTATGGCACATCTATATGCAACACTTTTTTTTTTCAGTGTTCGTTCGAAGTGTGAAAACGGCAGTCGATGAGTTCGCACTCCATGCTACGACAATTTTTGTGGGCGGTTCTTGCTTCCGGTAGACGTTTCTGTGAATGATTAATGATTCTCCCCTGTTACATGACAGCAAGTGCATGGTTATTCTGCTCTGTCTACAAACTTTAATCTCAAATCCCATAGGCAAACCATCTCACTTTCCGCGCACATGATTAGAAGCTCATTATCATTTTTAAGAGAATAGTAATCATTTTATTCTTCATCAACGAAAAAAGGATATAAAAAGAATATACAGTATTTTCTTTCAATAAATTTGTAATCATTATGGACATAACATGAGTGTGTAACCTTGTGTCAGCATTCTCACAACCAATTTGTACAAGTACCTCATTATTATTTTTTTTTTATTGATTTCAATCACTTTTAGTGAATACACATTCATTGTCCCACACGAATGATTTATTTTTGAAAAATAAAATACTGAAAACATCAGATCTGTTCAGTTACAACGTCGGCATATTTATGTATAAATTTTCTGCCAAGGAGTTACCGGATGTTTTTACTCGCATGTTCAGGAAAAACTATTTGATTCATAATTATCCTACCCGCCAAAGTGACGCATTTCACCTTCCACGTACTCGAACAATTTTCGCTAAAAAACGATAATGTATACGGGCCCTAGATACTGGAATGATCTCTCCCCCGAATTAACAAGCTGCTCGTCTTTATTCTTTTAAACGTAAATTAAAAGAGTCTTTATTAAGTGCCTATTTTGTAGACACTGAATAGTCGTAATGTCTTATGTAATACTTCGGTATGTTATTGTCCAATCAAATATTTTGTCAACACGTTGCAGATTCCATTTAGGGTCTTGCCATCAGGCTCTCGCCTGAATTCATCATTAGCAATTCCACATTCTACTTCGTTTCCCTCTCTTCCTCTTTCCCTCTACCTCTCTCTAACTTTCTATGCAGAGCTTGACGGCAGTCACCAAATGGCTTAATAGCTGTACATGTTACTTTTTGTGTCTTACTGATCATATCCTGGTGATAGTTTTAATGCAACAATAGTTTATAGTATATATACCAAAGTAGGCTTTATTATAATGATAGCTCGGTCACAGTAAGTTCATATTAAAGTATAGTTTGTTTGTTTTTTCTTCTTCTTCTTTTCCTTCTTCTTTTTTATCACATAAAATTTGGTAACCTTAATAACATCATCATTCTGGTCTTACCTTCTATCCGTTCTCCGTTTCTCTTTCACAAACAATGATTACTCGGGGCTTACAGCCAAACAAGCTAGCTTTCGTGTAGGTCCCGTCATACTTCTCTTTGATCAACCCCATTTCGATTTCGATTTTGACCAGTTATCATTACATGTAATTACTGTGTTATCACCATGTATATTGTTTGTTTTCTGCACATTGTTCACAAGGTAAAAGAACTTGTCTGGTTTCTGTTGTAATGTTCATAAATGAGAAGTATGAAAATAAAATGAATTGAATTGAATTGAATTGAATACCTAACACTATGAAAATTACATTAAACCTGTCATTGACAAAATATCTATACTCAAATTCATTCACTATCTTAAAGGCATAGTTTACCATTTTGCAGATGAAGCAAAAACCCAGCATTCGTGCTTCTAAATAGTTCTAAAGTGTGAGTTAGGGCCATAGAAACAACCAATGTAAAATTTGAACCAGTATACTGGTAATCGATGCTTAAGTATTGCTAGATAATCTTAGTGATAAAATGTGAACAATAGTTATTCTAATGTTTCTAGACTAAACCGTCTAATGGTTTAATGAGAAATATAGCGATAATTCATATTTTAGGCTTTATTGCAAAAATCTTATATGGTAGGATGATACAACTGACCTACACATAATATGCATCTAAAGTGATATCTTGAACATTTTTAAAATCACAGCTCCCTTTAAAGTTCGATATAAAATTTATTGAAATTCTATGTCTTCAAAAAAACAAACAAACAAACAAACAAACAAAGTACCTCTGGCCTCCTGTCAACCCCTACACATAATGGTAGATCAAAAGTGGCGGATCCAGGCGGGGCGCACCGGGCTCCCCCTCCCTTATTCTTTTGTTAAAACAAAAGAAATAAAAAGACAAAAATGGAATAGGGGCGCGTGCGCCCCCCTTTACGGAATTCCTGGATCCGCCACTGTTCCACCTACATTTCCCCATTCCAACCTTACTTCGCCTACCCATATCCTCCCCCATCTTAATTACCTTTACGAACATTAAAAAAAAAAAAAAACACGCACACACTCAGGGAAAACTTAAAAAAAAAAATAATATATATATATATATATATATATATATATATATATATATATATATATTCAGTTCATGTGCATCGGAGAGCACTTCTTGGTGGATGTTCAACACTATCAACAGTTAAATGATCTCAAAATCGTTTCCGGTTTATCTGACTGTAAAGATTGATTACTGAGACCAGGTGACGGGTGGATGGAATTTCAAAGTTATGAAAATGCAATGTGCAGAGTCATGGAATATGAATAATACACAATGTGCTGTCCTTCGTCTGAATACCAATAGATTTGTGGATTGACGGAATATTGGAATATTGGTATTTGTGAATGCAGCAATGATATAGCAGAACACCGCGGAGTTTGAGCACAGTCTGTTCAAACGTTATTAATCTTTAAAATGTTATGCCGTCATCGCTGGAAGAGAAGGCTACTACTATTAAAAGGATGGTACAGTCTTGGTCGAGATGAGAATTTGGCTTTTAACTTTTTTGCGAGATACCAAGAAAACACTTATGAAATAGTACAGAGGAGTAGAGTAGAGTAGAGGAATTCAAAGTTTACTTGATGAAAATCGGGTTTGGAATGACTGAAACATTCAAAAAACAAAGTAAAACAAAGCGATCGTAGTAAAGGGTGGGTCCAACACTTTATTAGAACCGCTCTGTTTTTGGATAGGCCTATCTCAGCCATTTCAAAACCAATTTTCATCAAATAAACGTTGAATTCCTCATGGAATCACATGCTCTTTCATATTTCATAAGAGGTTTGTCATTATCTCTTCAAAAAATTTTCAGAAACCTGAAATTAGGTCTCCACCAAAACTATACAATCCCTTTAAGAGATCGTACGATCACTGGTCATAATGTATTTTACTTTCATTCTTCTTGTACCGTGTAAACAGCTCATTTGCTGGAAGCAAGTGAATAGATGAAAGGAACTTCTTTCGATTTCGTTACATTATCAGGTTGTTACAGCGTATCCTTTGAGCGTCGGGAAGTTGAACTGCATGCAGAAGGAACGATAATACTCGAAAGACATCTCACTCATTTTGCCTGAATATAGAATCTACTATCAAAGTTTCCTAGACGGCAGTCCTAGCGAGGAATGATTTTATGCATGTCATCAGCAAACCTTATCTCAGAAGAACCCTCTGCAAGTTGCCGGGTTTGTAACACGATTGTCAACTAGACGGAGAATTGATTATACCAGCCAACCATCGAACGATTCAGTGGTGTAATTTGTAAACGACGTGCCAGTCACAGCTATTGATCGGGTGAGCTCGCTGGTGCCAGTATGCCGGAAGGTAAGAAAGGTAGGTATGAGACTGCTGACTCAGTCACGGTTTTGTATACTAGTAATCATATTTCAAAATAGGCCTAAAAAGAGATGATAAAAAAAAAATAGGGTCAAACGAAATACCTGATACAGCAAATTCTTTTTCTCCGGTTACAATGAACGTACATGCATTCCTTTCTTTCTTTCTTTCTTCTTCTTCTCTCTCGTTCTTGCCGACTGATATAAAGATAAAAATCTTAATACCTAATGATGTACTGTAAGTGACTAAGTATGTATCTTTGACCAAAACACAAACAAAAACACAAACAAAACAACAACAACAGACATTTTACTAAAATTCCAATATACCACTCCCATCTTCTTCTTATTGCAGACCTATATTAAAGATCCATGTATGTGTGTACAAAATATTTGGGTGTAATCGTCATGAAGCACATCATATCAAATGTTCATTATTTTCAGTTTATAAAGGTCTTCCAGAGTAAACAAGTTAGTTACTACTTAGTAATCGAAGGTTTTTGTGGAATCTCTACAATCCGTAGAGTTGAATCTATTCACATTCATGAAATTCTTTCGTCGAGTTGTTTTTATTTTAATTGCAACTAATAACAAATTGCCCGTCATCGATGTAAATGTCGTTTACGTACGTCGATGTAGGACAGTTTGTTAATCAGTTGCAAGAGTCGAATATACCTGATATTATGCACTACCTTAGCCCTTCCTTGATTTCAGTAGCACACCATTGTCGTTAGGGCATGGTGTATGGTGAAGAAAAATGTATCAACTATAGTACTCCTTTTAACGCTGACGCGTGCGTGGTAAACTGTGAACAAAATATCATGGGGGAAAAAAGTTGTAACTTTCACCAGAATGTTAAAGCCACTGTTTACCCCTGTTAGCACTGATTATAAAATTTTCAAGTTATCACATTTGATGTATAAACATCAAATGTATGTATGGTTCAGTTGTATCACAAAACATCTTACCATAATTATAGGAATTTTGCATTAAAGCCTAAAACTTAAGGACATATAACTAATTTTCTGAATAAACCATAACTGTAGACGGTTACCAGAAACAATTTAAATAAAACTATTATTCACATTTTGTAAGCCTATACATTCAACAATAATTAACATTGGTCATACCGAAGAACATTTTTACAGTGGCAGTTTCTAGCCCTATCCCACATTTTTAAAACTACTGAAACACTAATTCAAAGCAGGGTTTTTGTTTCATCTCCAAATATAATGGTTAATAGTGGCTTAAACGAGACGATTTGATATCCTTGTCCGTTTTCTATGTAAGAGGCAATCAGGGACGGATCCAGGAATTTCGTGAAGGGGAGACACCTTTGCAAAATTAAAGCGGGGGGGGGGGGAGGGGCGCACGCACCCCCATTTTTTCTTTTTATTTCTTGTGTTTTAAAGGGGGCGCGCGCCCGGTGCGCGCCCGGTGCGCCCCCTCTGGATCCACAGCTGACAAAGGGTACATACTGGAAGAATTCAGGTTTATAACGACGAATGAGGTCTGAAGAGTTCGATGCACCTTTGCTTTTCAACTGAATAGTTAAAAATTAGAAATACTAAGAAAAAACTATAAATTAGCATATCATAATCAGCCATTTCTATCAAGATGTGGATATATTGTTATCGTGACAGAAAAATAAATTACCACTGCATTTCTCAGGTGGTGAATGCGTTTGAGATAATCGATTGTAGGCTATCGATGGTACTGAATGGGACTCCATTATTCTTCTGATAATGATAACGTTGGCCATCAGCCATACAAGGCGTGTAATGGTGAGAGTCACCAGCTCTAGATATTAAGGCCAGGATGTATGCAACAACGGAATATTTATCATTTCATTCATGTACTTCACCACAAACCTTTAAATAGCTATAGTTTTGGATTGAAGACGCTAATTATCATGGGAGGTACACAACCCATTCAGTACCGTCGTAACTGTGCGATCACTTTCAACACGGGAACAGCTGTCTCGCGCATGCGCAGAAAAACATTATCTTTTGAATTTATCATCATTATTGATAATGATGTCGGCAGTCTCGATCTCGGTCTCGGCGTTCTCTGTTAATGCTTTTAAGAATAAACTGGACGAGTATTGGAAGAATTGTGGATTTGATTATGAGCAACTATAGAAAGGTCCTTGGTCTCAAGTAGTTTTCACCCCTCCCTGCCACCTGCTATGTGTATGTCCCATAGATTATTATTATTATTATTTTTTTAGAATGTAAAGAAACATGTTTGAATGAGATTAGCCCAGGCGATGTTAATTGGAAAGACCAAAAGCAGCCAAGGATACAAACCCGATCGTTGAACAGACTCAGACCTACATACAGCATCGTCCCGGAAAAGTAAAAGTAAAAGTAGAGTATTACAAGTATCATTATTATCATTACTCATTTTTTTCCCCTATAGTGTTTAGCGTCTTGAATCGAAAACTCGACATTAGCCGTCTATCGCGCTGGAGCAATTAGCTGGCCTCAGATCTGCGATGAGAACCCTAAGACGACGCTAATTAGGCAAAAAATGGTGTTCTGCACATGCGCGAGACAGCTGTTTCCATTGTCCGACCCGGGAGGCTGCGTCGTCTTCATCATTGTCGTATCGTTCGCGTCAAGGATCTAAAGCTTGCTATTCTCTCGTCCGACGGAGAAAGGCTAAGAACGCGTGGGACGCAAACTTTGTACCTTTACAAACAGACTCGTCGTATTTTCATCAAGGATATATGGATACGGAAACAGTTGATGAAAATGACTAAAGACGAATTTCGAAATTCATGACTCACGTGCGAACGTGACACGAAGAGGAAGTGATACTATACACACAACAAAAAACTAGCTTCGTAGCTATTGACGGAATAGGTTTGTTATGATTCGACTAGCTTCAATGTAAACATAAGAGCGATCTATTTAAGCCGACCTGACACAATCATCCTAAAAAATAACAAGAGAAAACAAAACAAAAACAAAGAGCGATCCCCTACTGCACAAGTTCATTTAATGACATGTCATTAAACATGATTCGATGATAATTATGAGTGTTAATGAGGTCTCCAACCAGTTTTGTACCGTTATATTCAAAATCTATGCATGTTTCATTAAAAGAAAATGTAATAATTTAAATGTTCTCTTTTAAGCTTGTAAAAATTTATCTTTACTCTGGCAATTATAATGGAATAATGTTAATAAACTTTGTATCATTTCTATTACATCTAACAAAGATAGTCTGTGTAACATTACTTGTTGCTTGTTTGCTTCCTTATTTCTTATCCAAATTTGGTTATTTTTTTTAGAAAGTTCTGTATAGGGGTTTTAATTTCCTCTTTCTTTTGGAGTTTATCTATTTTGAGGTGGATTTCCTCTTTAATGCGGCCTTTAGAGATGAAGGGGTTAAGGAGGCCACGTTTTGAAATCACAAACTTTTGATCAGTAATGCGGCGCTTGGACTCCATTCGTCACTTTTCCACACAGTGAGTGACGACAGTCCGTTACCTCCCCCCCCCCCTACAGTTCGTTATCAAGAGGTTCTACTTCATATATACAAAGGTTCGTTAATCCGAAAGGGGCAATTACGTTCGTTGTTCCGAAGGGAGTTTTTTCACGCACTTTTTTGACGTTGGGATTAAAATCTTCAGAGTGCTTATTTTGTTTCAAGATTATGAAACGAACCTTCAGAACAATGAACCAGATTTCATTTTTTTTTTTTAAACCATCGAATCTCAGAATAACGCCACAAAAATAAATTCGCACTCATAAACCATGTGAACCCTAATTCATTTTACGATTAACGAACATTATTGTGTTTAGGGAATTTGTCTATTTCGGAATGACGAACTTCAAGAATAACGAACCTCATTTCATTTTCGAATAAAACTTCTCATTATTTTCTTCGCCTCTCCTTTTGCAGGATTTGAATTCGATTTGGAATCTTTCATTATCGGATTCGTCACGGCCACCTCCTTATTTGTTCTTATCTTCACTGTCATCGCACTCATCAGAAGATGTGAGTTAGCACATTTTCTATACATAATAAAATAAGGATATGATTGTTGTTGTTGTTTTCTTCGTTGATGACACCGGATAAAAGATTGACATTGTACTTTTACTTTCTTTTTTGTTGCAAATGTGATAGTGATGTACATGAAGTAAGTCATAGTTATCATGCTAAAATTAGTATAATGTGCGTACACAAATATGTGGTTATGTTGGAACGAACTTTTAGGAATATGTGATGCTTTAGCGATTCTTAAAATGTCTTGCTTGTCTTGTATAATCATAATGATGAAAAGGAATACAATTTGCCTTTCTTCTTAAAATTGTCCAAGTTAAGGTCTAATTAAGTCATGGAAAAGTTCACAATATATTGATCCATCACCGTTACACAATAAATGCACGAATAAATCATAATGGGGTTTGGGGCCGTGCATGGTTTCCGCTTTGGCACGAGCTGTCGTACCGTTTCGTGCCAATACGAGAAATACTCGTGGCAACGTGTGGGAGGATGCCGGTCATGGCGTGAAATTCGTGACAAAATTTTCAACGTGTTCAAAATTTTGGCATTACTTTAAATGTTTTACATGAATCTTTCGAGAACGTTTCGCAAACGAGTCTTACCAGCTTGTGTACATAATGTGCTACAGTGCCGAAGACAAGTGGTGTAAGCAAACATGTTTCAGGTGAAATAGGCGCTGTCACACTGACAAAAGATTGAGAAGTTTAAGATCTTTGCCAGTCATGGATCTTTTGCCAGTCGTTAAGAAGAAGAAGAAGAAGAAGAGGAAGAAGAAGAAGAAGAAGAAGAAGAAGGAGAGGAAGAAGAAGAAGAAGAAGAAGAACAACAACAACAAGAACAAGAAATACCAATGCAAGTAAATACGACAAGAAATTATATCTCTCTTGCAAGTAGTAGATATACTTTGGGAGATTACGTGAGAAGTGATAATAAGCATAATCATTACTTTTGCAAATCTGTTTTCTTATAGTATAGTATCTGTTTAAAATTTATTTCGGTTTACCAGGGCGAAAAAAAAGCAGTCGAATATCGGTGGATGGCGACAAAGAAACAGGACCTTCATCGGAAAATGGGATAGCGGTAAAATATACTTTACTTTTCATGTCTTATTTTTCTGAATATCTTTTTCTTTTTAATTGCCGTATTTTCTCCATAATCTATTCATCATCTCTTTTGGTTTCGAACATTCATGGTTTTCTGATATGATATGATATGACATCTTATATAATATATGTATGTATGTATATGTATATGTACATGTATATGTATATATATATATATATATATATATATATATATATATATTCTTTTTCTTTTCCACCAAACTTACTTGCAGACCGATCCTTACGTGTATGATGACTGGAATGTTTTCATCTTTTACGTTTATATTACAATATTTCATTGTTATGTGAATCCCTATTTATGCATGTATATAATATATATATATATATATATACATATATATATATATATATATATATATATATATATATATATATATATAATTTTACCAAGCAAATTGGTAAACATGAAAGTCATCTTATATAGTTGATAATCATCCACATTAGCACTATAAAAACTGCTATAGATTTAAGACGTCGGAAACTTGTTATATACAAACCCTTTTAATATCAAGGTAATTTTGCAGGTCCCAACTTCCGGTATATACATTTCTTTGTTTTGTAAACTGATGAAGCAAGAACCCCGTTGTTTAAGTGATTGTCATTATTTTTATAGTTCTCGCTATGACGAGGTTTTTACAACAATGGCAAATAATAGGTACAAGCGGAGCTCCTCCTCACCCCCTCCCCCCACCCAATGTATCTGTCCAGTGAGATCTATCCATGCCGCGTGAAACGTCATGTCTATGGACGTCCATTCAACGCAGGCTTTAGATACGAGATCTTGAGGTTTATAACCATTTATCTTTGAAAAATGATATCAAGAATTTCATCAGTGATGTATGAATGTTGTTTTTTTTTTCAATATATTAATGACTTACAACTAAAAGCCTGAAATAATTTTTTTTTAAAATCATTTTGGAAATCCTTATCTACAGAATCTGATAGAGGCATTCAATCAGCATCCAGCGACAAACACCAGCAGTGTCGAGCTGCATGGGACAGCATCGGTCACAGCTGAAATATGGAATGTCACAGACACGATTGCCCCAAGTTCTACCCAACAATCTGTGACCTCATCTTCTGGAGGTGTAATTAGTGCGCCCCTGGCGCCGCAGACAGCCAGAACGCCCCCAGACCACGTCCTTCCGACGTCCGATAGAACGAAGAGTAATTCGAGAAAAGCCCTGGACAGTCTGACCGCGATGACGCAAGCAATCGAAACGACATCGGAGAGTTTGCCTATGATGCGGGGGATGGCCGCTGCGCGTGACAGATTACCCACACCTCCCAGCGGAAGACAAGTTGCCCATTTCAGTGATTACAAATGGAGCGTGCGGCCTGAAGACGAAAAAATCTACGACATTCCGCTCGTGACAACAAGAGCAGTTGGGAGCCTTCCCACATCATCTCATGGTAAACAAGAGAGAGCAAGAGGTCCGACTGAAAGGCCTAATCACACCTATGCCAACCTCCCCAAGTTGCTATCGTTATCCTACCCGAGACGAGGAAATTGGCAAAGGCACAATCCAACAGCGGCGCCGCATCATTTCTAAGCTTCCAAATTTTGGCAGACGAGGTTCAAAGAAGAATATCATTCTAGTGACCTGTATACATCATGAACTAGATTATGAAATGAATGTGATTACTTCAAGCCCTCTCCATACTTCAGTCCTTTTGAGGGGTTGCCATGGCAACATCAACCCCTCCTTAAAAAAACAAAACAATTGTTTGCGTTTTACAGGCAATCGATGTTATGAACAAAAACAGGTTGATAGAATTGCAAACATAACTTCCCGTAAGACCCCCTATAGTTTGAAATAGTTCTATTCTCCGTGATACTCACACCTGTTCGTCGGCCTTCTTGACAGTGTATCTCAGACAACTGTCAGACAGAAATCCAGTTCTTTCTTTCTGCTTCTTTCCAGTCAGTTTATTGCTGATGTTTTTAGATTCTTGCAGAACCTTCTAGAAAAGCTGATCAAATTTAAGTACATGGATTCCCGCCAACTGAGGATCGTTGCTCCTATATCGCGTAGGAACTCTATTTTTTTTTTTTTTCGTTCCGAGAGATAAAGATTATGCCATACTGAACATCATGTAGCCAACTTTCATAAAAGGGAGCTTTAGATTTTCGTGACGCAGACGTTCAGAGAGAGAGAGAAAAAAAAAACTGTTCGGAGCATGCGCAAAATCGCTTATCAAAATCGATTTATTTATAACTCGCGTCGTCTGAGTTGTCACTATAATACGCGTTCTGGGCTAATTTTACGTCCGCACAATCAATAATTATGACACAGAGAGCTGCTAGTACTTTATCATGTTGATGCACTGATTATATGGGGCGCCATTATCATTGTTATTATTATTATTATTATTTTTACTTGGATGCGTCTCCGCATAATCTAAGCTTCTTTCCATTACGACGCATGGAAGGGGGAGAACGGCCAACGCAATAATCGTCGTCTCAAACGTCCGCGTCTCGAATCTAAAGTTCCCTAATAACTTATTGAATCCATTAGACATGGTTCGATATAAGCGTTGGTCCGGTTTGTTCATTTTTTCCATCTGAGAGGATGGCTGGATAGCCCATATTTAGCTATGCAAAGCTGGTCTTCCATGGGGTCCAGTTGGAAGTGAGGCGGGACAACTTCACCAGGTTAAACACCCTCCTCTCTGCAATGAATGAATGAAGCGGGATCTTTTACGTGCATGAGTTGTGACTCTCTCACATACGGAACCTCCATCTCATGTTCTATCCGAGGGACGGAGTGTTTTGCCTCTTGCTAGAGGGGACGGTATGATTACACACAACATTTGCTCAGTCCAGACTCGGGTTCGAACCCCGGTCCTTAGGATCGTGAGGCAGACGCGCTACCGACTGAGCCAACACACCGCCGGTGAAGGAAGGACACTAAAAATTGATGCCGGGGATCCAAATTCATCTCTTGGTGGCCCAATCGTACTTTAAACTTGTAGCACGTACTTGTAATTGATTTTGCCTCACTCGTTTTGCAACTCTATGATCATGTCACCGAAACTATTCTTTCAACATTTCATGTATTATAGGTTAGTGTCATGTTTGACTGAGAAAAGAGCATGAGAATGTTAATTGAATTGAATCGAATTTAAGAATCAAGAATTTGGATTTCTTGAATTCTGACATTTGGTCTGGGATTGTTTTCGCTTTGAATTAAGTAAAATTCTCACAAAAAAAAAAAAGATATGCGGAGACTTGAGTACTTTAATTGTAATTAAGATGATTACCATTATCACTGGGGTTCTCTCATTATTTCTGTATACTTCCACAATTATCATTATCAATATTGTTATAAACATTATTTAATGGAGCTATCAGTGTCCATATTGTTTCTTACACATTTGCATCACCATCATTTGGTTTAGTGGTGTAATTAACAAAAACTAAAACGGTGTTTTTTGTTTTGTTTTTTTTTTGTTTTGTTTTTTTTTGGGGGGGGGGGACAAAAAAATTTTCGTCACGGTAAGTAGCTCAAACGTAATAACTATCCAAGCTGTACATCGTGAGATCATATCAAATATAACATCTTGACTTATTCTGGTAAAAAGAAATCATGCTTTAAAACAGTATTTTTCTTTTTTGGGTGGTGGTTTCAAATCCGAGTTGGTTTGTGTGTGTGCGTGTGTGTGTGTGTATGTGTATTTGTGGGGGTTTTGTTTAAAAAACAAAAACAAAAAAACAAACAAAAAAAAAACCGAAAAAAAAAAAAACGTGACAGGCGTATGAGTGTGAGAACGACCGTTTAGGTGCGTGCGAGTCTCGCGCATAGGCGCGGTCAGACTGGCAAAAGATCGAGAAGTTTAAGATCGCGATCTTTAAGATCTCGAAGTTTTGCCAGTGTGACAGCAAACTTCCCCCGAAACTTCTCGCGAAACTTCTCGATCTGTTTGCGGGCTTTGTCTTCGAAGCGCGAGACCATTGTCATGTACAGATGTGCATTGTTACGTCACAATATCTAGCCATCGGACGGCGCACTCTTTTTTGCGCGCGTACGAATGGCCCAAACTTCGCGATCTTAAACTTCTCGATCTTTTGCCAGTCTGATAGGACGGATGTGACGTTAAAGGGACTGTGCAGTATTGGTTGAGATGAGGATTCAGGTTTATAACATTTTTGGGTGAGATAATGAGAAACCTCTTATGAGAAATGAAAGAGCATGTAATTTCAAAAAGGATTCAACGTTTATTTGATGAAAATTGGCCTTGAAATGGCTATATAAAAAAAAAGCGATCCTAATAAAATTGACAGGCAACAGCTTTTATTAGGATCTCTTTGTTTTTACTTGTTTTTAGATATCTTAGTCAAGTGAAAACCGATTTCCATCAAATAAACTTTTGTTTACCCATTGAATTCTATGCTCTGTAACATTTCATAGAGTGGTTTCTAAATACAGTCAACCTCGCGTAAGTCGACATAATCGGGACTGAGCAAAACACGTCGACTTACGCGAATGTCGACTTACGCGTAAGTCGACATTTTGTCGACTTATAAATGAAAATTAATTTCCCCTGTACAGAGTAAGATTTGAATCACGATGCGGATCGCTACCCATATCTTACTCCTTTTGCCGCCAAAACATGCCTACTGACATGAGCAACAATAATGTTTCAGTTCATGCATAAATCTTGCGCGGGTTAGTAACGGCAACGCACAATTCCCAAATCTCTAGAGAGATTTTGAGAGAGCGGGATCGGAAACCTAGGCCCGTTTCTAGACACTTAACGTTTTAAACTTGATTTGAAATATCAAAGGCAAATTCCCCAAAATTGCATTAAACTTTGCGATTTAAAGTAAGTGCGTTGCTGGGAAGATATGCGTGTGATTTTGCATGATTCTGTCGAGATTATTTTTCAGTGCCGACTGAGTTGAAAATGTGTGATTTTCCTTCCCTAAGTCGCCATATTTGTTCTGCTTAAATTTGTATTGCCATACTCTGAAAATAAATTTTTCTCGCGCTCCGATTCGCAACATTACCGCTCTGTACGGCGCGGGCCTGTCTGAAATAAAAAGAAGAAGAAAAGTGTGTTTATCCGAAAACGACATCTTTCGGACTACTATAACCTTCGTAAAAACAAACCTCTTCCCATTGTCGGACTAATTTAACTTTGGACTGAGATTTAAAACTTCGACATAGCGAACTTCAACAATAATTCATTATCATTTTTTTCATTGACATTTTGTGAAGCAGCATGCGTTTCGGTAGTTTGAAACATGTAAATGTTGCGATGTCTTTCCCCTGCAAGTGCAGACTAAGTTCGGTCACGGCGAAAGTTCTGTTACGAAATAAAAAATAATTCGAGCCTTTTCAACAATAACGCACTTCCGTACATTTTTATACGTTTAAACGCAGTTTCTAGTTTCGGACAAGAACCGCAAGTCTTTTCTGCAACGCTCTTGCGTTTTAAAAACAGCGTTGCTTGTGATTTGACGGACTTGCATTTGATTTTTAGAGTTGCGTTTAAACGCAATTGAGTTTAAATTTCATACAATTTTCTAGTTTTGTGTTATTATCAAACGCAAGTCTTTTCAGAGTTAAGTGTGATTTGATGGACTTGTATTTGATTTTCAGAATTGCGTTTAATTTTTAATTTTGCTTACGATAAGTCTTTTAAACAATAACACACTTCCGTAGATGTTTAGAGATGCGTTTAAAGGCAATTTCTTATAGAAATTTCGTACAAAAACCGCAAGTCTTCTCTTACGTTTGAATACAGCGTTACGTGATTTGATGGACTTGCATTTGATTTTTAGAGTTGCGTTTAAACGCAATTGACTTAAAAAAAAAGTTCCCTACAATTTTTTAGTATCGTGTGATTATCAAACGCAAGTCTTTCAGCGTTCCGTGTGATTTGATGGATTTCCATTTGATTTTTAGAGTTGCATTTAATTTGTAATTTTGTTTACGAAATAAAAAATAATGCAAGTCTTTTAAACAATAACGCTCTGCCGTAGATGTTTAGAGATGCGTTTAAACACAGTTTCTTATAGTTTCGTACAAAAACCGCAAGTCTTCTCTGCAACGCACTTGCGTTTAAATACAGCGTTACGTGTGATATGATGGACTTGCATTTGATTCTTAGAGTTGCGTTTAAACGCAATTGAGTTAGGAAAAAAGTTCCCTACAATTTTCTAGTTTCGTATGATTATCAAACGCAAGTCTTTTAGCTTTCCGTGCGATTTGATGGACTTGCATTTGATTTTTAGTGTTGCGTTTAAACGCACTTGAGTTTAAGTTTCCTACAATTTTCTAGTTTCGTGTGATTATCAAACGCAAGTCTTTTCAGCGTGCCATGTGATTTGATGGACTTGCATTTGATTTTCAGAGTTGCGTTTAATTTTTTATTTTGCTTACGAAATGAAAAAAGTAATGCAATAACGCACTTCCGTAGAGATTTATTTAAACGCAGTTTCTAGTTTCGTACAAAAACCGCAAGTCTTCTCTGCAACGCTCTTGCGTTTAAATACATCGTTGCGTGTGATTTGATGGACTTCAATTTGATTTTTAGAGTTGCGTTTAAACGCAATTGAGTTTCAGGTTCGTAACAATTATTTTCTAGTTTCATATGATTATCAAACGCAAGTCTTTTCAGCAACGCACTTGCGTTTAAGTGCAAAAGTTGCGTGTGATTTGATACACCTGCATTTGATTTTTTGAGTTGCATTATTAGTTGCATTGTAATAAATCTTTTTAGAAAGGGCCCTGGTTTTAATACCGCTTCGGAATAATCAACGTTAGAATATTCAGATTTACAAAAACACCTATTTCATGTTCGGATAATGAATACCTACTGGGACATATAAGTGTACAAAATTTGTGCGTTTTGAGAAAAACGAGAGGGAGAAAAGGGGTAAAGTGAACTGTCTTGGGTACTACATGTAATGCTCCAGTGTAAATGAGTGTATGTCCTTTCTATATTCTGGCATACAAGACAATGGACGCATGGCGCGAACGCTACCGCGCCGTACACTAGCGAATTACCGAGTAGAAACGCAGCGAATCGGAGCGGGAAAACAATTCTTTTTCAGAGAATGGCGATAAGATTTTGAGCGAGAAATTATGTCGACTTATTCACTATTATTATATCATTTTATTGCGCTGTATCATTAATTGAGTTTATTCATGTTCTATTTTGCTTCAATTTATATTTCCGTAATCAATTTGTCCCATTACCAGTGGGTGTAGATTTTCATAAGTCTCATAAAGTAGTATCACATTGCATGCATTTCATTATTATATCATACTATAGTTTCACATTGCTATGATCTTTGTGCAATACTGTGCTTCGTTTTTTCTTCTTCTTTTGTTTGCCATTCTGAGTGTAATTCCTAATGTATTATTTCCTTATTTATTATAATTTATCAGTGTCACAATAGTATTTCATCGCATGCATTTTACGTATTTTACATATGTTATTAGTTCACATTATTATGATCCTTGCGCAATACATTTCTTTGAATTCACGTGCCATCATAATGATTTCTTCCGATTTGACTCTGCAACAAAAATCAACGTTTCCCATCTACACTTCCTTTTTATCTGGCAAATTATGATATGAAATACTGACTAATTGTTTTTTTATATGATAGTAAGCATGCTTTCATTTGTATAAGTTCGAATAAGTATCTGCTTTTAATGTTGTGCATGCTATATTGTTTTTTGTGTTACTGTTCAAAGTTCATTTTAATAATTATCACTAGATGTTAGTGTTGATTAACATTAATATTATTATTTTTCTATAAAAATCAAACGAATTACATCATTGACGCTTATAATATATTTCGAATGCTGATTGACTAATTGCATGATTTTTTACTGTTTACTTGGCAGTTTAACTTATCCAATCTGATATTTCACATCTTTTGAGTCAACCTACGCTTCAACCAACATTAATTTTTTTTGATGCCTCACTTACCCGATATCCATTATTTCTTTTTATTTTGTTGTCTTTGTGAATGTATTTTGTATGTATGTACGCTGTATGTTTTCTATTTTTATTTTTAGTCGCTTTTATGTTGTATATTAAATCATTATTTATGTTTATTATACAGTTGCAATAGGGTGCACCTTACTCGACAAGCGTTTGCTTCTTATAGGTGTTACCCAAATGAATCCTTGTAATATTTACCTTGTTTTAATATCCGAAATAAATGTGAATTGAATTGAATCGAATTGAATTGACTTAGACGAGGGAATTAAAACGTATTTCAGCTCAGTTGGCACTGAAAAATCAGGTCGACTTACGCGAGTTGTCGACTTATAAATGTCGACTAAGACGAGGAAATTTTCAAGGAATAACAAAGGCAAAAATCGGGACTTTTTTATTGTGTCGACCTAAGCGAGTTGTCGACTTATGCGATGTCGACTTAGGCGAGGTCTACTGTATCTCGCAAAACGTTACAAGCTGAATCCTCGCCTCAACCAGTACTATACAATCCCTTTAAAATCCAATGCTCTTCAAACCTACAGGATTGCGACGAAAGGCTCCCTCTTTGTCCCAAACCAGAACGACGAGATGTAACAATGGTAACCTCCTCCTATCTGCCTCTGTCTATCTCCTGGTTGTAATGCTCTTGTTCGTACTGATATCTCATTCTTTGCTTTCTTTCTCCATTCCCATTCTGTGTTCATGGTAAAAAAAAAAAAACAACCTATCAATCAACGAGTGTTTGATGATACATGGATATCACGGGATTTGCTAAAATCGAAAATCCACGTTAAACAGCCACCCCCTAGTGATGGATAATTCACACAATGACGAATTACAAGTGAAAAAGCTTTACTTATTTCCTACTCTGTTATGTTGTATGTAACAGTGAATATACGTGTATATGTCTGTGTGTGTACGTGTGTGTGCGTGTGTGCGTGTGTGTGTGTGTGTGTTGTGTGTGTGTCCCACTCGACACTTGTATCAACACGCTACCGAATCTTTCTACCCGCTGCAGTTCAGTTCGGAGAGGAACTTAAATCAGTTAAAGGGATGGTACAGTATTGGTGAAGATGAGAATTGGGCTTTTAACCTTTTGCGAGGTACCAAGAAAACACTTATGATATAGTACAAAGCAAACCATTTTAAGAGGAATTCAAAGTTTATTTGATGAAAATCGGATTTGGAATGACTGAAACATCCAAAAACAAAGTAAAACAAAGCGATCGTAATAAAGTGTGGGTCCCACACTTTATCAGAATCGCTCTTTTTTAGATAGCTCAGCCATTTCAAAACCAATTTTCATCAAATAAATGTTGAATTCCTCATAGAATTACATGCTCTTTCATATTTCATAAGAGGTTTCTCATTATCTCACTAAAAATGTTAGAAACCTGAAATTCGGTCTAAACCAAAACTATTCCTTTAAATATCCCGCATCACAAAACCGATCAGCCTATATCGTAACAATAAATGAGACATCTACGATGATGCCGACTACATTGTACTGTATATAATCTATGCCATTTTTTCTTTCTAACTGTTGAAAGGAAGCAAGAACGCGAGCAAACATAGTCATGCAGCACAGCAAAGACACATACACACACACACACACACACATACACACACACACACACGCACACATGTCTAATTCATGTCTCTTTGCACACATTTCATTCAGCCCCGCCAAACTAAAGCGTATCGAGCAAACGAAAGCTCAAAGAATTCAAAATTTTGAAGATAAATTGTACGTTCGCATCCATTGCTAATACATTATACCAGAATAGTTCATAACAAGTTTGACGTTCAGAGGTACTCTAAAGCCAATCTTTTTTTTTTTGTTTTGTTTTGAACATATCGTATTAAAAAAGGAAAAAATTCGGCTCTAGCATACCTACGCGAATCTACACGAATGGCTAATGAATACAAGGAACATCAAACATGTTACGAACCATTCTAGTATTAGCGACGGATGCGAACGTATCTTCAAATTTAGAATTTGTTGGGCATTCGTTGGCTCGATATGCTCTAGTAAGGAGAAAAATCACTTTTCATGAACAACCTGTGATGAATCAATAATCAAGACACAAGTGAAGTGCGTTTCAATTTCGTTGTCAAATTCTGTTCATATTTCCTAACAAAGCACTACCATTTTGGAAACATCCATTGTAATAATATTCACAATTATAATAATACAAATAGGAAAACTTCTTACAGTGATACCCAGATATTAACTTGCAAATACATTTATACAACATTTTCCTCTACATTCTGAGTCACACAAGAGGTCTCAACAAAGCACCCGTCGAGACATGACAAACGTGTCTCGCTGTCTCACAGGTGAGTATAGATAGTGAATAATGAAAACGCAACTGAGTGAGGAATTAACAAGAAAACAATGAAGTGTTTAAAAACAGTTGTGTGAACCAGTACTTATGAGGCTGCTAAATGAACATGAACTGTTGGAATGATACTAACGCCTGTGAAATGTCACATAAGTTTATTGTTGGCACGAACTTTCATGAACGACAATACTGTATCCATATGCCTTGGTAAGCCAGATACAATTGTTGCAATGAACTTTCAATGTACCCTGAAATGGAACACCTCGTCGGATGAATGACTATGCCAAAGAAGGGGGTAACACAGAAACAAGATTTACACAACGCTGACATATTGAAATATTGGTCCGGTAATATTGCCAAGATATATTGCAGTCGCTGTCTGTACACATAAATTTATTTCTTCTTGGGTTTCGTGAGTAACAAGACTTCTTCTTGCTCTATATAACCTCTGCTCAGTGTTCAAAACTCAAATACTCGGGTCCAGGGGTCTTCAAGAATTATTAATCTACATCCAGAACCTGCCATCGATTGTGTGAGCAGGTTATTAAAGAATGCCAATACCTCAAAGGGAGTCTACTGTATTTTCGTAGGTTTGATTTCCTTCATATGTCAAGGCTTAACATACACCTGGTTAAAACAAAAACAAAGTATATTGGAATATACCGTTTGGTATAAAAATCAATTGTGACACTGATCGTATTAGCTGAAAAGCGCCATATGCTTTATCACTAGTGAATGCCTGAAGAGTGCCCTTAAATGCACTGCAATAAAAATGCATGCTGTATTTTCAGGTAAATAGTGCGTAATCGGCACAAAAGGTTGTCCAACAAGGCTGCAATATCAATAATCGTCACAAAAAGTTTGTGGGTTGTGGGCTTCAGATGGCGTTCTGCACAGCATTTAATGACGAGTCGTGACAAAATCGTAAATGAATATGTGACCGAGTATGCATCACCTGTTACTTCTTCTTCTTTCAATAGAGTACAGCCCACCATGTGGTGATATGGCCACAAGAAACAGCTGTGGTTCATGCATGCACATCACAGTTTAATTCATGAGACTCTACACATGATAGGACGGGAGCATCGCGTGCATCAAACAAAAATGAAAACAAACAAACAAACAAAACCACACACACACACCAGCATTCAAACTCATGGAGATCATCCCGCTTCAAATTTCATGAAAATAATGGTCACAGAGCAAAATGTTTCAAGCGTTCTTTTCGGACCTCAGCCCATGAATACTCTGGACTCGCCCTACTGGGTTTCAGCTCATGCATAAGTGTCCAAGCCATTATTAAGACCTCTCTTAAAGCTGTGCTTCCAACCCTGTCTATCACATCCCCCCACCCCCACCCCCCCAAAAAAAAAGAGAGAGAGAGAGAGAGATTTCATATAAAATTTTTCAAAGCAGCATTACATAATGAGTAATGAAGAGAGGTCAGTAACTACACAGGTCAGGAGCAGACAAGGAAGTGTAAAACTTTTAAAAAGCGCAACATGACAGCCTACATAATTATCGTCAGTGACCTTTTCACGAATGCTGTGTGGAAAATCATTACCAGTATGCAATTAGGTCTTTGCATGGATAGAAATGCTGGGAGCCTTGTTATGTTAAATACCTAAAACCCATGAAAATTACCTTGTTACAGCATACACGGAAATATCAAACTTGAAATGTAACTTCCTCATCGGGGCACTTAGCCTTGTTACAATCACTTTTGAAAAGGAGGAAAAACCCTGCTGACATAAATGTGTGTTTGCAAACAACGGCCTTTCATCACTTGTACTTTCCACTTTTCTATTCTCTCATTTCAAGTGCTTTTAAAGTTTGTGGCAAAAGGGACGAGATGACACACCACATAATTATCTTCAGTGATCTTTTCATGAATGCTGAGCGAATGATTAACGGTATGCAATAAGGTCTTTGAATGGATAGAAATACTGGGAGCGTTATTATAACGCGGATCTAAAAACCATGAAAATTACCTCATTATATCAGGTTTCTCACTGTATCATTGTACAACTAGAAATGTCGCTTTGGCGACTGTTATGCCTCCGCCATAATGCATGATTTTCCCAATAGGTCTAGATAGTACATGTGGACACTGTGTGATTACATTTTCACAAAATTGGTAAAATATTGGAATGACAAGTTTGTCACAAATGTGTTGAATGTTCACCTTCCTTGACGTAGGTTTAATTGGATGAATAGGAGAGCATGTATCTAGGGATTTAAGGACTTTAACTTGACTTTGACCCATTCATACATATAGGCATTGAGTAATTTTCAAGGTACAGGTGTGGAGAAAAAGTGCAATTTCTGAATTGAATAGTAAATTGTTACCATTTTCATCTGGCCCTTGACCCTAAAATTCATAAGATAATTACTTTCAGGTAGAACATGTATAATATGTACTAAGTTTCAAGGTAACTTGAGCCACTTCCGTGATATGGAGGAAAAAGTTAGTTCAGCACTTTCACTTGATCTTTGACCTTTTGACCTTTGAGGCAAAAAGAGAAAAAAAAAAACTTTCCAGAGAATTTCTATTAGGTTACACACGCAAACACCAAGTGGAAAAAAATAACCCTGCTGGCATTGCATAAATATGAGGGTAATAGTAAAATTTTGAAGTCTTGCACTTGACCTTTGACCCCTGACCTTTGACCCCATGAACCCTACATTCTCTAGATAATCACTTCCAGTCAGTACATGTATATACTATGTTCCATGAAGATACCTTGAACAATTTTCCAAGGTACGGAGAAAAAAAAGAAGTTTTAATATTTTTACTTTACCTTTTGACCTTTGACCTTTGACCTCATGACTCAAACTTTCACAAGAGAAGCTTAATTGGGTAATACATGTATACACTAAGTTTCAAGAAAATCTCTTCAGGCATTCAATAGATATGGTGGAAACAGTGAAATTTTATGTATTTGACCCTGACCTTTTGACCTTTGACCTTTGACCTCATGACCCAAACTTTCACCAGAGAATCTCAATTGGGTAATACATGTATACACTAAGTTTCAAGAAAATATCTTCAGGCATTCACTAGATATGGTGGAAATAGTGAAATTTTATATATTTGACCTTGACCTTTTGACCTTTGACCTTGAGCATGTGCACCCAAAAGTTGATAGGCACAACTTCACCCCCTAATACACATACATGCCAAGTTTCATTAGGATACCTCAACAGGTTTCGATAGTTACCTTGTCCACAAAATTCATTACGGACGGACGGAAGGACGGACGGACGGACGGACGGAAGGACGGACGGACGGACGGACGGACGGACGGACAACCCGAAAACATAATGCCTCCGGCACCACTTCGTGGCGGAGGCATAAAAACAAGAAGATACAGAGTATTGGGATCATCAGCAAAATCACCTTGTTATACGAGGGATTTGTTCTATCAGACCTGTGTATAACAAATTTCCACTGTAAGGCAACTTTTGAAATATTGGATTTGAAAGAGAATGAAATGACCGACTGGAGTTGAATGCCTAAATATGCAAACTGCTTCTGTTCATTCTTGATGATGACTGTCACTACCCAGCGAATGACGTGAAAAGCAAAGATTCACACCACAAGCTATCAACATCACATACATGTGTGTTGAAGGGTATCTTAACCACTGATCTCTATACGTGTATGAAGTATCTGGATAGCTCACTGGCAAATTGCTTTGAAGCCACTGCACCGCCATCTTACCACACACATCGCGCGTACACTTGTGTACGGAACTCACAACATCACATGATCTTGGTGGCAGTCTCTTCTGGAAAATGTGTGTGAATTCTCCATACAAGAGTGTGCTAGGTACTAAACATGGTGGTGGTGCGGCAGCTTCCACTGTCTGTACAGCGTGAATAGGCTAATGGGATATCTACATGTAGATACTCCCTAGATAGAGATTAGAGATCTAAACTGGGTTACAAGTGCAAACTAGCCCAGTATAGCAATGTATGACACATAAGTTATACTCTAAAACACTACTTTTGCCCATGGCGCATTATGCTTTTTGTATGGAAGTGGGTAAATGATACCACATCGGCAAATGTTTTATCACACCATTAAAAGTGAATCTGGTCATGAAAGTGGAGTCAAAGTGAGCAAGAGGCAAAAAGCGAAGCCAATAAAGCAAACAAAACCAAAAGAAAACCCAGAATACTTGAAAAATAATGTTTGAGGGTTCTTGCATGCCTATTTATCAAGAGGTTTCCAGAAGAAGACAGCTTCTAAACAAAACTGTCTGACAGATGAAAAAGAGAGTCACGCATGTGCTCTTTCTATAAATACAATCATTCACAGAAACTGACCACAAATGTACATGTACTTGCAATGTTACAACTGTAAGTCTCACTTTCATTTACTATTGGGTAAGTTTTCAAGGGATTCTATCCAACAAGGTTTCATATATAAATATAATATATTTTCCTTTAGGGCTTTGCCACACAAATCACCAGCATTATTTGCCTTGATCCGAACATGTTAAATTGCAAAGAAGATGATAAGATCACTCCTGCACTGACAAACCTCCCAATAAAATTCACTGCAAATGTGAAATTTCCCAAATTTCTAGAATTCAATTGTAAATGGGAAAATATTTTCCATTTAGCAATCAAATTTCAGCATCATAACACTTCCTTGAGCTTGAGTCTGTTAAACAAAAAACAAAAACAAAACAAAAAACTTGCAAGGGCTTTTTCTCTATAAATGTATGTTTGTTTGGTATAAAAAGAAAACATGTCACTCTATTTTGCCTTCTCAGACTATTATCCTTCCATTAAAGGCAGCCAATATATAGAATCACATTTCATTCATAATGATGTAAGGTGCTAATACAGTATCATAAAAGTACATGGATTTTAATAACAGGTCATGTCAGTATTGAAACTTTATGAAAAATTGAGGAGAGTCAAGAGGTGAACGACAACCATATTAATATTTTACTCATACCAATGAAATCATTATTAATGATATGAGTGAAGGTATTTTGTAGAAGTTAAGATAACAATAATAATAACATTAATAATAACAATGCAGATAAGGTAATAACAATGATAATAATAGTAATAACAACAATACAGACAATAATGAAAATGGAAATAACGATAATAAAAAGCACTATACTATTCAAAAAGGATTGACATAGTGAAAATTCAGGTTAAGTTATGTGCAGAGAGAAATACTTTCAGAGACAATCAAAGGCCACCATCGCAAAGAAACTGATTTTTCACCACCTGTACAACTAGGCCCTGATTCACTAACATGGGAACGATCTTGAGCCAAACACTGAGCATCACCACTACACTCACCACACGCAAACACACAGACTCTCACACTCAAACAGACATGAAGAGTAATTACCTATTCTTTTCCCTTATTTATTTATTTATTTATTTATTTATTTATTTATTTATTTATTTATTATCCTTTTTTTTGGGGGGGGGGGAGGGAATTGAGAGGATTAGTAAATCTAATCCAGATATTAACTAGTAAATCTAATCCAGATATTAACACTGTATGTATGTGCCTAGGCACCTATCTAACATTCCAACCATTTTCATTAGCATTCACTAAGAACGCCAAACTACGTGTAGACCTAGCTGTGAAGTTATCAACTTCAACAAGCCCACTCGAGCGTAGCATTGTGCATTTAGGGTAATCAGAATGCAATTGTTACACAATGGGGATTAGGCAGATTAGCTTAACGTCAATATTGACCAATTCTGTGACGCGCTATGTGTATTTTTGGCATGGGCGCAGCCATAGTGGGTGTATCAGCCGACCCCCCCTCCGCACTCCCCCACCCCTCTCTCCCTACACTAGCACGCGCGCAGAATGAAAAACTGCTTTAGCCAATAGGCGTCTCGTACTGAGTGCGCGAATGCTTGCTTAGTGCGCGAACCTTTGTTACAAGTGCGTGTAAACATGTTGCCCGGGGGTGGGGGAGAGCAGGGGGGGGTCCGCTGATACACCCACTATGGCTGCGCCCTGTGCCGTAAAATGTCTGCTGCCCTCAACGAACCCGAATCGGTCAATAGATTCATTTACAATTTGGTTTCCAGACATTTGTGCCAACTGGCAACGGATACACTCCAGCATGTGTGTAAATCAGCAAACAAAGCATAGAAAGGGTTAAGTTCCTGCAAATGATGTAATGGAGCAGACAGCCTGAATTTCAGTCCCAATCATAACAAAACTTCCCTTGCCCTCCTACCATCCCTGCTGATAAAGAGGACTTTGAGTGATGTAAGATGCACATGTTTCTGTTTCACTGTATGATTGTTTTCCATCATCAATGCCTAAATACAGGAAATGTGCCATATGCAAAACCCATAGAAAACACCATTCCTGTATTAATGAATATCATCCTCTAAAGAAATTTGACAATGAATGGTAATAAAATTTCCCCAAGGCAAAGAGATTTCAATGATAGCTCCCATTCGGGGAATCACAGCACCCAGCATTGCATGCCAGAGTACACACTCTCAGCCACATTCTATGCTTGTCCATTGCAGTTGCCATAGACAGCCAAATCAACTACAAAAGCACACGCAGAGCACAGACCCCTGCCAAGCAGCTCATTTCCCCACTCATACATGCATGCTGGAAAATGCCCAATTTCCCAACGAGAAAGAAGACTTTGTTTACCTCATCAGCTTATTGTATGCAGCATGGTGCCTCAAGCAGAGCACATGCTTTGGTGTGTGTATGCAAACCTCAAGTACACGCAGCTTGAACTCCTAAGTTCATTGACCCTATTTGCCACAAGATGAAAAACCTTTCAAAAACAAAATTACAATCATCTATTTCTTGTGCCATTATAAACTTTTCCTGCAAGTTTCATCCAAATACGTTCACAACTTGTTGAGTTATTTTGCACACAGACAAACCAATGTTGACAAAAACATAACCTCCTTGGCAGAGGTAACTATTGTCCTTATTCTTAGTCAGGGGGGAGCCACAGGAAAAACACCAAACAGTTCTCAATCCAAAAGTTTCAGAAGAATTAGAGTGTGATGCTTAGACTCTTTCTCCGTGTCCCGGAAATGAGGATTCGTTGCCGAGATGGAAAGCAGAGAAGTTAAGAGTCCAGGCTAGCTAAAAGTCAAGGCATTCATTATACCTTTCTGTGCCTATGACTCAAATGTGTACAAATTTCACACACAAACCTATGATGTGGCAAGCAGAGGGTTAAGCGGAAAACCCACTTCAAATTTGCCTGATATCAGCAGCTTAACTTTTCCCCTAAGGCGACCTTCCAGAAGGAGAAAAAAACAAAAAAATAGCAAGGGTTGTCGCTGCCAAGGATTCTGTCAATTCTTATCTGCCACGAACATAGAATTGACTATTCCAGCTGTCAAACACAATGCGAACTCGGTGTACACTGTACTTTGTCCTTAATCTAGTGGAAAATGGATTTGGACCTACACTGGGTTGGTATGGGAAACAATTCGATGGTAATTCATTGGCTGGCTTCAGCAATTCAATCTGTTTTCTGAAGGGGATGACTTCATGAAGTGAGCGACTTGCATTCCCTATTACTTATCATCCAGTTTGAATATCCTGGCATGCCTTCCTGGAGTAAATACACACAGTGCTTTATAACATAAGAATGAAAGGTGACGAGCATCACCATTGCGAATCACACAGAATTCAAAAATTGAAAAATACAAAATAAATAGTTTGTGCACTTTGGAGGAGTGGAGAAAGTAAAAGAAATACTGTTACATTAGAAGGAGCACTAAATATGACTCTGAAACAAACATGTGGGTGAAACCAGTACATTCACCTTCCAAACATTTCCATTTCATTTCCATTTCAATATGAGAGAGAGAGTGTGTGTGAAGAAGAAAAGTTTAAGTATCTTACAAATGTCACATTTCTAACAGCTTCGAAGGAAGGAAAGAATGCTGCTGGAATCCCACAGCCATGTACAGTTCACTCTGCGAAGAGAGTCCATAAAACGGTTGCCGTGGTTACACCGGCTCACAGATGGGTGGGGTCCACTTGAGAGAGTTGACGTCGATCCCCTTCTGACCGTTCCGCTCCTTTTCCCGGGCCAGGTACTCGTCGATGAGGTCCTGTCGCTTGAGGACCAAGTGCTTGCCCTTCCAGTATTTGAGCATGGACATGGACTGCAACGTGCTGACGATGTCGTATGGGTTAATGGCCGTCTCCTGACTGATATCTGGTAGGAAAAGAAAGAAAGGAGGTGTGAGATGAGGTCAAAGGTCACACATGGTCTGGTCAGAAAATTGGGTTAATGGCCGTCTCCTGACTGATATCTGGTAGGAAAAGAAAGAAAGGAGGTGTGAGATGAGGTCAAAGGTCACACATGGTCTGGTCAGAAAATTGGGTTAATGGCTGTCTCCTGACTGATGTCTGGTAGGAAAAGAAAGAAAGGATGGTGTGAGATGAGGTCAAAGGTCACACAGGGTCTGGTCAGAAAACTGGAGTGACAGATGATGATGACATTCAAGTTTCAGTCATTCCAACATTCAGTTGTGTTGGCTAATGAGCCTAAATGATTATGCAGAGGTGATAAACAACCCAGCTCCATCATATTAAAAAAGGTGGTTGACTGAGACAAATTGTTTAGTTGGAATCTGAACTTGCAATTTGATATCAGCTTGTTAGAAAAGAGGGCGAGGATTGTTTTGACAGCCTGTGGTTTATAACAACAGCAGCAGAGTAAGAACTAAGTATTCTCTACTGTAATCTCTTTGTGGTGAATGTAAATTTCAATACACCTGAGATTATTAGCTCAAGCAGGGCTATGTCCATCAGAAAACAAAACACAGCAACACTTCAAGAACAACTTATTGACAATCACAATAATAAAATATGGGATTCAACATTCTGCTTGGGCATGATTCAATCATCTTGTACCGGTTACATTCTACCAACCTACATCTGCACAGGGAGTGCGCTTCAGGAATAAATGCTGTGTACTAGAATCAAAATGATTTTATACTATTGATTACTAAATACTCCAAAGCAACTCATTGTCCTGGCAAATCATGTCAGCCAGTTAAGTTTCTTAGTGTAGCCTTTTGATACATTGCAAGCAAATAACAAATGTTCCATGTTTTAGCTTCAAATAAGACTAAGGGAAGGGATATTTATTCTCACTAGCGTTCTACCGCAGGAGGACGCATGGAACGCTCGAGGACGATTTTACGCGTATATAGGCGCATTTGACATGATGTGCGCGCTGGTGATTTTTTTTCTGTAAGAGAGCAATCGTCCTACCGCGGTAGGACGACTGTCGTCCCTCCGCGTTCTACCGCCGCTGCTTTCAAAGTGAAAATAAGCATGCAACGCGCGCGCGAGCATTTTGGTCACGTCTCATGCTTTGTGCGTGTGTGTAAGAGCCCGGTTTGGTTGTGTTGATCCCAGAACAACAGAAGTGAGAGCTCAACGCAACCAACGAGAGCCAGAAGCTAGCTATCGGTGTACTACGATGCGTATGGCGATTTTTACAGCGTAAAGACTAGAATTACACGGCTTGAAATTGTTTGTGGCCGTATGGATGCCAGTTTAATCACAAATGAGGTGGAAAAATATCGTCGAGCAACCTTCAAGCTGAGACACTATTCTATCGGGATCACTCAAAAAATAAAGTGTAGGCCCTGATTTACATCCAAGGATGAAGTGATTATGATTACTAGTACAGTACCTGAATCCTGATTTAACGACAGTGCGAGTCTTGTGTTGATATAATGAACGAAATCACTGAAAAAATATCTACACGTGACTCATAGTATTCTTTGTCAGGCAATTGAATAGCGAGAGTGGAACGTTTGACATGTTAAAATGCCAATGGGAAAAGTGAGCTTCAAATATCGAAGCTCGTAAAAAAAAAAAAAACCGACAAAACAAAACACAAGTCACGAAAAAGACATCGTGAAGCTGCATTTTGACAACTGTAGTGTTATGATTATTTACATACGGCATGTGCCACGGTCACACACTTTGCTTAGACTCGCCTTTAGACGTAAATTTTGGTGGATGAATTTCACTTCTGGTGAACGAATGTAATATGTCTTTCTTGTAACAAGTTAGTTTGTAGATTTATTTTGTACATTGTTATTACAGCTTGATCGTCACATTGACATTATTTTACCGACTGTCGGGATACTGTTTTACGGAAATTAGTTCTTAATCTGGTATATATAATGGTACATACACCTACAGAATATTTACCACGCCTCGACGGGCAACTCATTCCGTGTGTAAGGACGCCAAAGGTTAATATTATAAAATAAACGATGTGCAATTTCGTTCCTGATCTCCCTATCATTACAGGAGTATTGGCTGCTGCTAAAATATCGTTGCAATCCCAAGAAAACCGCTGGATTTTACGTTAAATTGGTTAGGCTTTTAGGGGAGATTGCCTGTACATACCACTTTGGAAGACAGGAAAGCAAATTCTTCTCAAATCAGTAGTAACCTGAGATATACAGTATTCCCAACAATTCCATTTCAAACAAGCTGTTGTTTTCCCTGCAGGCTAATAACAGCATAAATATGAAGAGAAACGCGTACACTAGTTGAATGATTGAGAACAACTGTAATCAAGTCAGTCTGCAAGAATCTGTGAACAGTCTATGATTGCAGAAGAAGACATTAGTGTACTCGGTATGGGGATGTCCAATGCGAGGTGCGCAATAAAACCACGTGCTGTCATTCAACATGTGCGTGCCTGGGAAGAACGCAACTTTCATGTTCAGCTCCCACGGTGTCATGTAAGATGTTCTTTGAGTGGTGGGAGACCGACGTGCAATCAACACGTTACGACGCGAAATGTACAGTTGTTGTCTAACGTCTTCTCTATTTTTTTTTTTTTTTTTTTTTTTGAGAAGCATAGCGGTGTTTTCAAACACACTATGTTAGGTTGGTTTTCGAGGGGTGGGGGTGGTGGAGGCGGAGGCGTAGTACAAGACTTTGAGCAAGGAGATGCTACATCTTTCAGTTTTTTCTCGGGATGCGCAGAATTGCTGTAATTATAATTATGGGATATTACACGATGAAAGTTGAATTAAAACACGCAAGTTAACGTATGCCCACATACACGCACTGACATAAACACAAAAACACGATATAGTTTTGACGAAATGAAATATACTGGTGATCTGTAATTTTCTTAAAATTCAATGATAAAAAAAATCCTGCCACGTTTCCCTCTCTTCTACATCGCCATTAGGATCAAATTTCATAATCAAATTTGATCATTTCTTTCACTGTTGTAATTGTCAAATACTAGTACATGTAGGCCTATATTGCTCTTTATGATAAACTAACTTACAACTTGGATGGAATTGCCGAATAACCAACCGTTTGAGTGTTTAACCTTTTTTATTTTCGGTTAAATTACGAATGCTATAAAGGGTTAGATGTTCATTACCAGCAAAGAATAAGGGGGAAAAAACATTGACGACAGTAAAATAAAAGCGAAGAGCTGATTGTGCGTATGCAGTCTCTTCGGATAGAAGAAACTTGACCCCCTCCCCCCTCCCCCCCCCCAAAAAAAAAACAAACAAAAAACCAATAACAACAACAAAAAAAAAAACCAAAAAACAAAACAAAACAACACACACACACACACACTTGTGGGCATTTCCACAAAAACAGTTGCCAGACTCCAGGTGCTAGACGAAAGAATGCGCGCACTTCTGGTAATAAACAGCGTATATTACATAGCCTGGAAATATCGATCGAACAACGATCAGCTTGTAATTGGCAAATCTAAGCAACACATCATGATTGTGTATAGCCTTTCTTTTGGCCCATACTAGACAACATCGAACAGTCGATTGTATATACTTGAATACCAGTATTTTTAATGCTCACTGAACAATAAAAGGGATTGATTAATCACTCAATCAAAAATGGAATTACAGAAATATTACTAGTATGAAGGGTCTCGTATGCCGAGACAAATTCACTACGAGAATGTTATGCAGCCGCATGCTTATTGAGAGCTATATGTACCCGATTAGACAGCAAAATCATGACAATTTCATGCCCCTCAAAACTGCGTATCCCTATTCAAAGTTCGAAGGAACTTCACCTGTGAAAAAAAAAAAAAAAAAAAAATATATATATATATATATATATATATACTGTAAATTTCCACTAAATTTTACTTAGATATTTTGGCTAGCAACTTTCGTTCAGGGTTTTTCTTCTTTTTTTTTTCATTCTCATTTTTATTTCTTTGCTCGTAAAAGACTTCTTGATTTCTTCAACTAAGTCATGAGGGGCATTCGATCCATCGAACTTGCAATAACCTCATTCCTTTGAATTGAGTGAAACCACGTGTTTCGTACGGGTGCTGTTCGTTATTCCGAAGGTTCGTTAATCCGAAACACGCAAATTCCCTATACCTAGAGGCTCGTTAATCCGAAAATGAAAAAGGGTTCGTTAATCCGAACATTTGTGGCGTTATTCCGAAGGTTCGTTATTCCGAAGATTCGTTTATCCGAAAATGAAATTCGGAACAACGAACCTTCGGAATAACGAATATTCGGACTAAAGGGCCTTCGGAATAACGAACCTTCGGAATAACGAGCTGTAACCGTTTCGTACTTCGGCACATCCACGCAAAGCGTGGCGTTTAGCGATCATGCATGTGGCAGACTTTCAGATTATAGTTAGGGGAAAAGAAACTGGAATAATATACTTCGGAAATGGTGATGTTTAAAGTCAAAGCTTGAAAACAACGCATGTCTATGTTTTATAGTAAACGATAATTAAAAATACCCAACAAAGTTTTGCATTCGCTCTCACAAAAGCTCGCTTGAGAAGATCAAAGTATCCCCCTCCCCTGAAAGGCAGTTGGAGTTTCCGCACCCCCCCCCCCCCTCCCCCTTCCGAAGCTTTTGGAGATCAGATATTGTGTCCTTGGTATAACATAAAGCAATCAATGAACGCTGAACATAGGAATCTTTATTCTTAGGGCAAAATACGAATTTTGGAGCTGCTGAGTATGTCTCTACTAATTTCTGCTTATGAGCACATAATTCTGTGAGGAATTCAAAGTTGTATTTGATGAAAATTTGTTTTGAATTACGAACCTTCGGAATAACGAACATCATCCCATTTTGACTGGACGGAACTGGCATTTGTATTTACCATTTGGAATTGCAGATCGGTCTGTAAAGAAAGAGTAAAATATGGCCACCACGTACTAATATTTTGCGGAATTCTATATTCGGATTCTTTGTGGAGTTTTCTGACGGTTCATTATTCCACAGGGAAAGGTTCGATAAAGGGATGGTACAGTTTTGTTTGAGATGGGACTAGATTTTTTTTTCTTTTAGATGAGACATCTCTAATGAAATATGAGAGAACACATAATTCTATGAGGAATTCAAAGTTTATTTATGAAAATTGGTTTTTAAATGGCTGAGATATCAGGGAGGTGGAATAAAGCAGTTCAATGAAAGTTAGACCCACTTTGACGATCGTTTGTTTTACACTGTTTTTATATCAGCCATTTCAAAACAGATTTTCCTCAAATGAATGTTCAATTCCTGTTTTTCAATTTTTCAAAAAGGTTGTTTGTGAGTATCTTGCTATGAAAAAAAAATCACCCAATATATTATACCACTCCTTTGATGGAATTAAAATTAACTTATACAGCAGTGAAAAACCTGCGGCGAAGACGGGGGGGGGGGGGGGGGGGTCATCGTTTAATGATGATGAGAAGGGGCTGATATGACAAGGGGAACACGCAGCCCATTATTTCAAAGAGGATGATCAGGATCAGCAGGCCCGTAGCGGGGGTAGGATATATTCTGTAGGTGAAGTATAGGGTGCATGCGTATATATTATACGCCACCCCCCTCCCCCCCCCCCAAAAAAAAAAAAATAATAATAATAAATGAATAAATATAAAATAAAAGTCTGGAAGGTCCACTTTTTCAAAAGATATTCAAGACATATTTATAAGCCTCATCTGTATGCACTACTCCAATGTCCAATGTCTCGTTGGATGACCCCGACACTTGACCACTCGGTACCCCTCACCTTACCTTCGCACACAAGTGTGTAATAATAATGAAGTAACCTATACAAGAAGCAGAAATTATTTTTTTCTTCATCATCACAGTTTCGTGTGAAGGGAGAGGAAGAGGAAAAAATGTAAATAATAATGATAAAATCAATTCCACATATTCAGATTACGATTACATTCCAGTTCGTCGCTTGGTGTATATCGTGTATTCGTGTGTGAATTTACGCCTACCGATTGTAGTTCGTTATTCCGAAGGTCCGTTATTCCGAAGGTTCTTTAGTCCGAAGGTTCGTTAGTCCGAAGGTTCGATAATCCGAAAAAAGTGACTAGGTTTGTTATTCCGAAGGTTCATTAATCCGAAGATGAAATAAGGTTCGTTAATCAGAAAATGAAACAAAGCTCGTTATCCCGAAGGTTCGCTACGGACCCAATTTCATTTTCGGATAAACGAACCTTCAGAACAACGAACCCTATTTCATTTTCGGATTAACGAACCTTCGGAATAACGAACCTTCGTAATACCGCCACAAATGTTCGGATTAACGAACCCTTTTTCATTTTCGGATTCTCTAGGTATTATAGGGAATTTGTGTGTTTCGGATTAACGAACCTTCGGAAAAACGAACAGCACCCACGCCTACCATGTCTGTCAGCTTTAAACGGGTATGTGCGTGATTCTGTATAGGTGCGTGTTTTCATTTAATTTTCATTCCTTGATATCTCCATTTTTGGAGTGATCCCTGAGGTCACTCTAAAACAAGTGAAAATGAACATTTTCACTCAAAATTCACTCAAAATTCACTCTTTTTTGTATTCACTCCTTTGAGAGTGAATATTTTCACACGATTTTTTTCAGAGAGATTCAAAGAAGCAGAACTGATATTTTTTTCTTTCATCACAATAATGTCAGGAGTATTCATCAATTCCACAAATTGAGATTACGATTGTGTTCCAGTTTGTGAATCGTGCATGTGTTCTTGTTGTAACATTGTGTTTACATGCGCCTCAACATAACACCATTTTTTCATTTTTGGTTACAATTCGTTATTCCGAAGGTTCTTTAGTCAGAAATTCGCTGTTCCGAAGATCCGTTATTCCAAAGGTTCGTTCTTCCCAAGGTTCATTAATCCGAAAATGAAATAAGGTTCGTTATTCCGAAGGTTCGTTAATCCGAAAATGAAATAAAAGCTCGCTATTACGAAGGTTTGTTACGGACCCTATTTCATTTTCGGATCAACGGACCTTCGGAATAACGAACCTTAATTCATTTTTGGATTACCGAACCTTCGAAATAACGCCACAAATGTTCGGATTAACGAACCTTCGGAATAACGAACAGTATACCCCTTAATATATATATATATATATATATATATATATATATATATATATATATATATTATGAACTAACGAACCATCAGAAAATCGAACCTTCATTTCGGATTGGCAAACCTTCGGAGAATTTAATGGGCCATAATTATCATTCATCATATTCGGATTCACGAACCTTTGGAATAAAGCACTTTCAGAGCAACACGCTAAAACCACTCTTTTTATTCGGGCATTGGGAGAAAGTTCAGAAAAGAATAATCTTTGAGGTATAAGAAATCAGTTTCATTCTTATTCGACACTATCGATGATTTCTAGGCGTGGTGTTCTTTTTCCGACAGAAGAAGAAGAAGAAGGAGGTTCGTTATGCCGATGGTTCGTTATTGCAAATCCGATACGCGCAGATTCCCAGTGCCGACTATAGAAGTTTGTCGATCTGACAATAATCAACACGATTCGTTTATCCGACTTGTGGCATTATTTCGAAGGTTCGTTTCTCTGGAAATGAAATAAGATTCGTTGATCAGAGAATGAATCACGTCGTACGAAACTTTTTCTGATAAACGAACTTGCAGTATACTATACCGAATCAATTTTCGTTATCAAATGAACGAACCTTCGATCCTTTCTTCCTCTCATTTTTTTTTTTAAATATATTTATTTCTTTTTTTATTATCGAACCTTCTGGTTATTAGGGGTAATCAAGAACAGACAAAATCTTTAAGGCAAGATAAGTTAACTACATGGTTCGACATAGTTTACTTTTTATCGAGGTGCATAACAGTGAGTGATTCCCTACAAGGAGGTATGGAAAACGTGGAGATATAATCGTAACAAATAAGTATATCTTTTGGTTTAGAGTGGTTGATTTCTTTCAGGCACGGTATTCATTATTCCGTTGAAAGGAAATTCTGATGTTTCGTTATTTCGGGTGCATGTACGTCACGATACCGACACCCACGAGTCATATTTACATAATATACAGTCCAGGAGTCATACACCTCACGAGTCATACGTATACAGCCCTGAGTTCGACCAGGGAGGTGAGCCACCTCCCTGGTTCGACATAGTTGATGTCCACTGGCGGGGGAGGGAAAATACCGAATGTTCCATCCGAAGGGTTTGAAATGCTATTGAGGGAGGTTATAAGTCCCGAGACAAAGTCGAGGAACTTACAGCCTCCCGAAATAGTGTTTCAAACCCTGATGGTGGAATGTTTGGTACATGTTCCCGACAACAAAAGTCATCATCTGTTAGATTAGGCCTATGTATGGGTTAGTCAAATTATCACACTTTCGTACGCATTACGATTATCGGTCATCTACTTTAATTTTCACATTGTATACGGAATAGGCAAATTTATCCTATCGATTGCGTGAAAATATGATCGTTCAATCGTTTGGTATCGTTTGTCATTTCTTACGTGAAAATGTTTTCCCATGGGAGAACATTACAAAAATGGCACAGGCTGCCCATGGGCGAACATAACCAATGTGCCTCCATCACGTGACTGTGTTTAGCCAATCAATAACCGGTATTTGAATAACCCATTTAACGTAAGCAAAAAAGGCCTACGAGACCGACACATTAAATCCCGTGTTGTATCCATCGAACTCGTGGGCTGTTTTTATTTATGTCGAACTCGTGAGCCGTTTTTACGGAGTGTCGTACTCGTGAACTTCATTTGCCTAGCGTCGAACTCGTGGGCTCTATGACTCGTGACCTGTATGACTCATGGACCTGTTTTCAGTGTCGAACTCGTGGGCTGTATGAGTCGTGGGTGTCGGTCTCGTGATGACCCAGTTATTTCGAATCTGAAACACGCAAAATCTCCAGATGTTTGTTAAAGAAAATGTAAGGGTTCGTTAATACGAATATTCCCAGGGTTTGTAAATCTGAGAAAAAGTTTGTTAATCTTAAAACGAACTCTCATGTATAGGTCTGCGTGGTACGAAACTTAGGGCCTATTAGTTTCGGGATTGCGGAATCTTCAGAATTACACATTGTGTTTCGCTTTCGAATCAACAAACTTTCAAAATTACTAAACTTTTCTTCTTCTTTTTTTCATATTTGGTAAAGCCAACCTTCGGAAATCCGAAACTTTTTTTCTCTCTTTCATTTTTTTTTCTTTATAAAAAAAACAGAACAAAAAAAAAAAAAAAAAAAAAAAAAATCGGATTGTGAACTGTGAGAAACGAACAGTTACTGTTGTTTTTTCCCCGATCAGTGGTGATAATTCAGGCAAGATATAATTTAGTAGAAAAGAAAATAAGGCACACACAAAAAAAAAACAAGTTATTTGAATCCTGACATCAATTACTGTTTTTTCTTTTTACCGATAAATGAAAGATCATACAGATAAGAAATGAGAGGAAAAAGAAAAAATAGCCTGTGGATAACGAATCGTAATGTTTGACATCCTTGGTCTTCGCCCTCGGTCGTCGACTTGCTTTCCTTACCTGTCCATCCCGGGTCCCCCAGGCCCCAGACTGTAAATAACCTCCAGGAATGCACCAGTGCGCGCGGTTTCCTTTGTTGCATGCTCTCTATTCTACCGCCCCACCCTTCCCCAAGTCTGGCATCTTGCCATCGTGGGATTTTTCATGTTTTCCTTCTTGGTCAAGTTGGTGTTCACAACTTTGTCTACGTGACTGCGTTCTGTTTTGTTTCTCCGAATTCCTCACTGCGTGCTCTACAGACACGTGGTGCACAAACAGTTACTGTATAGCTGTTTACGATGGAAGGGGGGGGGGGGGGTCACCTATACTCACCTGCAAACAGCTTTGAATACGGCGAGCAGAAAACGGCAGTTTCCTCTGGCACTGCGGCTACTTTTACTGCCAAAATATTGGGCTTTGTCACTACGGAATATTATTCACACACAAATTGCAATGGAATATTCAAGTACATTCCAACTCGTACTTCCGATCATAGCGTTCTCTCGAGTGTTCGTGTTTCATCGAAAAGTAAGTGTTAGAAAGTTGTTGAAACCGCGTGGCAGCGCTAGACAGTCGTTAGTTTAGGGCTTCCGTATGCTCGATTTTTATGGGTTTATTGATATTGGAGCTCAGGGAAAATGTGGGGGAAAGGATGACTTCAAAATAATTTGCTTGCCCGATTCAGTCAAGCATTTTTCCTTGTTCCAAAACGCTTGCCCAACTTTACTACTAGTATGAGAAAGTGTGTGATAGATCGAAGTTTACTTCACATGTCATGATCGTACTGTACAAACTCAAAAGAAAAAAAAAATTACTCGCAATTTTCCTGAAAGTGAGATCGAACAAAAAAAAAGATAAAATTGGATAAAAAAATGTCATGATCGTGCTGGAGAGAGCCCAAATAATTTGCTAGATTGTATATTTGTAGACAAATCACACGCAGTTTTGCTGAGCATGATTTCGAAAGAATTTGATGAAACTTTGTCATGATCGTGCTGTGACAGAGCTCAAAGAATTCGTAAAGTGCAAACAAGTCAAACGCAGTTTTGCTGATGTTGAGATCGAAAGAAAGTGTATATGTTTATTAATACGATCGTGAGAACTCAAAAATTGAAACGCACCGTTACTAAACCCCGCGTGAAACACACGAGCCGCCCAAATATGCACTACAACATGATACATGTAACTAGATTTTCAGCGCCAGTGTACGAGTGTATCGTGCATGCATCAAACGTTAGAAAGGTTGTTCCACAGATCCGATCGACGGGGAAAGGATGTGCGTGCACTACTTCAGTATCTGCCCGTAGTTGCGTGCACACGAAGAATGAATTACGCCCGTCCTACCGCGGCAGGACGATCGGCGTCCTACCGCGTTCCTCCGCACGATTTTTTTCCCCTGCCGCTGCGCGAGGAAAAAAACGTTCAGCGCGTATTACGCGTTCGGCAAATCGTCCTACCGCAAATTTGCGGGATCCCGCGGTAGAACGCTAGTGAGAATAAATATCCCTTCCCTAAAGGTTAAATTTTAGTTCATGTATAATAGAATTGCTCTGCAAAAACCCACATTAGCTTGCATTCATCAATGGATGCGCATCGTAAATTCATACAGTCAGAATTTGCAAGATCCATGGGCAAAGTTGAAGTGCCTACATGAATTTCGGGCAGAGGGTTCAAAAGCTATTGCACCACAATGCCTGCAAAACAGCAGACCAACGACATGACAAACAGCGTGTGTGGTGTGTGTACCTTTGATGGAAATCTCCTTTGCGTCCAGCTTGTGGAGATACTTGAGAAGAACCCCTTTCCAGTAGCTCCGGTAGCTGATGAGACCCAGGTCTGATAGGGGCTTCTCTGGGGAGCCGATCTTCTCCTCCCGCTTGGATAGCAGGTAACCTGGAGACAGAGTGGATAAGACACAGAATTTGGGTTTAAGGGACTGTACAGTACAGGTTGAGGTGAGGATTCAGGTTGATAACATTCCTAAGTGAGATAATGAGAAACCTCTTATGAAATATGAAAGAACATGTAATTTTAAGAAGGATTCAATGTTTGTTTGATGAGAATTGGTTTTCAAATGGCCGAGATATCCAAAAAAGTGATAATGATGAAAGGCGACAGGCCACGCCTTTTATTAGGATCTCTTTGTTTCACCTCGTTTTGGGATATCTCAGCCACTTCAAAACCGATTTTCATCAAATAAACTTTTGATACCCCTTAGAATTGCATGCTCTTTAAGTGGTTTATGAATATTTCGCAAAATGATAAAAGCTAAATCCTCAGCTCAACCAGAACTGTACAGCCCCTTTTACAATACAAGGGAATTGTGTTATAAGAAAGACCCGAAGAAGAAAACTGCGATAACAAATCATAATTCTCTCTATATCAGGGTAAAAAAAAAACAGAGCGATATGATAAGAGTTGGGACATAGAAGATCACCTTGTCATACATAAGAGGGTTTTCTTACATCCGACCTCTTTATAACAAGGTTCCACTGACTAGGCACGGTGATATAGACCCAAAGAGGTTTACTCTTTATTTCTTTGTTTCCGAGAAGGGTGCCCCTGTGAGGATGAAGGCACTATTCTGTGTCAAGTTTAGAAATGTACACGTCCTAGAGTGGAACCAAAATACTACACTAACTTGTCTAAAGAATGCTGCAGTTGCTGATATGGATGAAATTACAAAAATGTGACGCTGTGTATGTGAACATACACACACAAAAAAATCTTCCCTCGGCAGAGGAGGGGGACTGTAACATCTTTCACCAGCATACAAGTTGGCTACCCTGAAAATTTCTTGACCTTCGACAATAAAGGTAGTAACATTGCCCATTCATCCATCACAGGTGAATGCTCGCCAGCCAGTCAAGCTGAAGAAGTGACATGGTCGAGAAATGAAACTGTTCTCTCGCGCTCTATACACGAGCAAATGGCCACTCGAACAGATCTAATTGTACATTGTTATCATACTAACTTAATGAATCAAAATCTACATCGACAAACTTTTTTAGGACATTTTTTAAGACCCTTTACCGTCTGTTGGTGTTCTAAAAAATGGTATGTTGGTAGAGACGATGTGAAGAAAACTTACTGAAGTCTATCAGCATCTTGCCATATCCCTGTCTCATGTACTGGGGCAACGTCAGTATACATGACACGTTGTAGTTCAGGAAAGAGTTTTTCTCCTGAGGGTGAGTAAAGAAACATGTATACTTAATTTTGACATATTTTTAATATGCATATTGTTGCTTTCTATCAGCACGTTTTGCACATTTTTTTTTTTTTTTAAATGAATAAATGAAATGAGTACACACAGCAGGCATAAAATCATGAAATACAAAATTGTACAGTAAATACTAAAACAAGGGAAGAAATTATGGAAGGTAGAGATTCCTAAAAGACTATCTAAGTATATTTCCCATACAGTAACATACACTTCACAGCACATGGTATACAATATGATAGGGCATGAGTAGATGAGTATATGATATGATCTACATAAATGTGGCCACATGCCAAAACTTCATATGTGACCCTACATCACAAAACGAACAAAAAGTCACCAGACATGGATTTTTAGTTAAGGGCAAATTCCTTTAGAGCAGATTCTAAGCTTTAAAATGATGTATAACTCAATTCAAATGGACTCCCCTAACCTATCTATTTAAAATACTGGAAAGAAATTACACACTCTGGAAGAGTGTGAACTGAGAAAAGAGGCTGTGAAGTACAGGGTCTATTCAAGCGCTTAATCTTTACCAAGCCGTGCTACCTGTGCGATGAAAGGGACAAAAGACAAGATGCAAACAACCGGAGCCTCAACAATGAAGGGATTATCAGATTAAGCTGAAATTGAGCATGTTCTATTAACACAATATGTCCATGATTAATGCCAACTTTCAAAGCAGTAGTGTTTTCCTCTTTAAATTTATTAGACTTGAAAGTGAAGAGTGTGTAAAGGATTTCAAGAAATAAAATGGGGCCTCTAAGATATACCTGGTCATTCTGCTCTCCCCCCCCCCCAAAAAAAAAAAAAAAAAATGGGTTATAAAAAACTGGTGAAAACACACTTTCCCATTCATGTTATAATTCCATACTAAAGAATAATATTAAAGAAGGATAGCTCTTTCAGAAAATACGAAAAACTCAAGATTGACTCGATTGACCCATTTCACCTTTTTTCAGTCCTCACGTAAAATCAAGGGGTGTGACTTTTTGTTTGTTTTGTGATGCACGGTCACATATACTCACACAACTGTTAGCACACACACAAACACACACATGACCAACACAGGAAAAATGTAAAAACCTACTGAATGAAAAGTTTTTAATGTACAACAATCTTCAAGGAATCTATGACCACCAACACACTTCTGGTTTGGTAGTGAGCTCATGCATGCCACAGTCCACCAATAGAGGGCGCCATTGCTCACCTTGGAGAAGTAACCCAGAATGTGGCAACCCGAAGAGTCATTCTCTGTCATGATGTAGAAGAGGAAGGGCTCGACGTCATAGTACAACGTCTTGTGGTCCAGGAACAGCTTGGCCAGTAAACACAGGTTCTGGCAGTAGATCTACAGGTCAGAAAGGAAGAGAAGGAGCAATAATAGTATCGTAAGTGAAAAGAGGAAAACAGATAGATAGATTATGATAGACCTTTGATTACCACTAACTGTGCTTTGTTTGCCAAGTGACACAGATGTCTGAAAGCTTTCTCTTTAATGTCAATAAATAGAGATTGCTTAATCCCCCTTATCCCCATTGTGGCACCATGGCCTTTCATGTTAGACTGAGGCACATTGCTCAACATAATAGCAGACTTGCTTTGAGTGGTTACTGATTGGTATCGAAAAAGCTGGACAACTTCTAAGTTAAGTGCCTGAGCACATTAAAGGTACTAGCCCACATTTGCAAACCCACGAAAATCAAAACTGCATAAAACAGGTCCAATATGACTTCAAGTACAAGTTATAATAGTAACATACCTCACCTGTTGCTCTTTGTCTATACCATTCGATAAAAGAGAGAAAATCATCGTTTTAAAATCAATTTTCAAACTGGGTCAACCCGACCCAAAATCAAATTACGAGCGCGGGCTAGCTACGTACTAACTGCGACCAGCCCCAACGTGCAGCGTTGGGGCTGTGCCGTTTTCGCATTCAGATCGAGGAGTTGTACAAAACGGGTGCCGTTTCGGCGCTATATATCCTTAATTTTTCAACAAAAACTACCAGGAATACTTACATGGGTCGATTAAACCTAAACGATTAATTTCGGCGACTGTTTGATGCATTTCATTGCTTATGATGCAGAAAATGTTGTCTTATAACGCGAATATCTTCAGCTCACCGATGCTCACTGAAACTCACAATCACTTGCACAGGCGCACAGCATGCGTGCAGTGCAGTGCATTGAGAGCATGCGTAATGCGTACTAATGGATATAGCAGCAAGTCTCTCCACTGTTGCACTAGGGGAGGCCGCTTATTACTCCTAAAAAAAATGTAGAAAATTTTGCAGTTTCTAGATAAATGGGTGAGAAAAACCAAGTCGAAAAGGTAATGTATTAATTGTCACTGTGTTTATGATAGAAATTTAGCCATGCTTTATTTGTGAAGTCGCCATGAATGTGGCAGTGATTTTTGCTCCCGCTCAGCTGCGAGGTAGCCGCCAGGACCGGTCTCCGGGGCTAGCTACTAGTACGTACATGTAACTTACACATGTATCGCATGCAAGTAGTACATACGTGGACCGGAGCTAGCGAGCGTTATACGCATGCATACGGTGCATTTTCATTTATTTTTATGAAAGTAATGGACTAATTGGAACAAAATTTTGCACAGGTGTTACTGCAATCATACCCAAACTCCATACTAACTATGAGACCAATTGCTGCACGTTTACAAATGTGGGCTAGTACCTTTAAGGACAAATTAGGAAAAAGATACATACTGTAAAGTAAGATATTTTTGCGGCATGAAAATTTCGCGAACTGCAACCGATGGCCTTTTTCGCAGCATGCAATTTTCACTGCATATAGTGTAGACAAGAACTTTTGCATGATTTTCAATTTTGCCTATCCTAGCTCTCATGAAATTTGTGAAATTAAAATTTCTGGTTTTACAGTACGTGTATGTACACAGATGTAAAGAAAGTGGTAAATAGATAGATAGATTGAATGATGTATTTCTCGATAGATACATGGACAGAGAGAGGTGAAGAAAGAAAGGGAGAAAGATAGTGCGTTGGAGAATGCACGACAGAGAGACAAATGTTTGCTCTTTGATGATAAATTCGGTTCATAAATTCTTCAAACCAATCAAGTCGTGATAACTAAGGTTGGAACAGCACCTAGTGACGTCTCTGCTAGGGTTCAATATCCCACACCACTGCGCTCACCTTGTTTTTCTTGCCGTCCACCTCAAACACTGAGTTGATGCCCTTGCGGTAGATCTCGTCCCCCGGCGGATGTCTCCATACGCACTTGGCCAGGTGACGTCGCAGGATGGTGGAGCTGCGCATGTACTTGAGACAGAACTCACAGATGTAGAGCTTGGGGAGGCGAGCGTACTCCTCCGGGTAGGGTGATGAGTACCACGTGTTCAGCTCAAAGCGACCAAACTCGAGCTTCTTCACCGAGCCTTCCCCTGGGTTTCCCATACCATTCTTCTCCTGTGGGTGGGTGTGTGTGAGAGTGGGTTGGTGGGGAGGGCAGAGAGGGAAACAAATAAAAATGAGATGTCTGAAGTGACTCAAATTTGGAATGTTTCTAAGGAGAAGAAAATTCATACCTAATGCAGATATCCCCAATTTTTTTGCTGCTAATTGCAATCCTGAGCAAGAAATTATGAGTACAATTCAGAAAAAAGTGAATTGATGAATGACCTACTTTCATCAAAGGATATCGGCCTGCTTTTGATGACATCAGAAGTATCTTGTGCTCTTTGCCAACTAGCCCGTAAAAACACAATGCAATACGAAGAGGTCAAGTGGGGTCAAACTTCTAGCATTCACTTTTGCACTTTCGGTAGTGTGGAGTTACCTTGCGGCAGGCATGGGCAGAGCAAATACACAATAATCACATCTAATTTTTCCCTTTTTATCATGATTATTCGAGTTAAAAACATAGTCATGTCACAATAGATAAACATTTTCAGAGCTTACAACTTGATATTTCTTTTCCCAACACTTAAAAACTGCTCAGAAAATCTAGTATGGTAGTTCGGAGATAGACATACTGTACATGTAATGCTCCTTGTTTTCCAATCAAATAAAGCTAGCACTGTGCACAGGTACAGCACTGTCAACACACACCGTTATGAAAATTAAACAGCGCGGCCGCTGTTTCAGTTTTTACAATTATATGTAATGGTGAGAATTATAAAATGATTGCCAAGGGTTACCATCTCTTCTGATGCCCTCATCTGCGCCTCGCGGAACATGTCCATGTCAAACTGGGAGGTGATGCCGTTGAGGAGAGGCTCGCGGGACTTGTGGAACTCCTCGCGGTGCTGACGGTTCTTCACCTTCTGCTCCTCGCCCAACTCCTTTCGCTGCCGCCGGGCGTCCTGCACCTGGTAGCGCTTTTGCTGTTGGGCACGAGATGAGTTCTGGTGAGTGAGATGGCGAGTGAGCCGGAGGAGGAAGGGGGAAGGTGGGGGGCGTGGCAGCCGGTGGAAAGGGAACAGGTGGTAGGAATGAGGTTGGGAGTTATAAAAGTAAATTGGCAGGCATGGAGCAGACGAAGAAGGGGTTTCACATAGAATGTTTGCGAGTTGAAAGATGTTTGCAAATCATTGACAGAATGTGCATGCAGACGTAGGAAAATGAATATAAGAGGTGATAGATTCAATACATAACATGTTTGATGTATTATTAGGAATGGAAGAACCACACGAAATAAGGAATGTGGTTGTAATTAAAGACAACAGAATAAATATGAAGTAAGGAGGGATAGTCCATGTGAACAGAGAAGGGAGAGATAAGGGAGGTATTTAGCAAGCAACAAAGAATACAATGAAGAGCATATTTCACCAGATTTTTAGGTATCAATATTTGAGGAGGATTAGCAATAGTGTAGAGTGGTTCAAGCAATAGCATGCAGACAAATTGGTTTAGGGAGGGGATGATTTTGGTAAGAGCAGAAAGATGGAAGTAACAATGTTGGGTTGGTGAGTGGAATTGATACGAAGTTGATTGGATATGGTTGATATCATTTATTTGAAAGAGGGCATATGAATGGATGTGATTATGTGAGAATGTAATGTTGATTTTAGGAGGAGGGTAAGGGGATGTTGCAAGGCATGAGTGGTGGAAGAGTAAGTGATGTTTTCAAAGCATCCACAACACAAGTATTGGTTAGGTGAGGAGAGCAAAGATTATGGGTTGCCATGGAGGAAGGGGCGGAGTCAAGTCAGATGTACATCATCATAAAGTACCATCAAGAAATCAATGTTATGATAGCAAAGATTAGTTGGCAGAAGTTCAACAGTCATGGAGAAAGCAATGGAAATTAATGACGCATGACAACCACACACACACACACCCCCCAAAACATAAGGTTCAGTCGGTTATGGTGCACATGAAGCATTTTGTAACAAGTAAACAGCATTAAATGCAAAAAGATGACGAAAGCAGTAAATATTTTGCCATTTGTTAGTCACATGCCAGAGTAATTTAATGTTGAAGATGGAGGAGAAAATGTGAGAGTAAAAGGAAAATTAATATACAGTTAATAATAAGAATAACAAAATCCCTTTAGTAGATTTCAGTCAAAAGCCAGGTCCCTTATCCTGCACATTGAGAAAATATGTTTCTACTTCAGTTTGTTAAAGTAATCGACAAAAGTTCTGCCACGCTTCATATTAAACAGTCTCAGTCCGGGTGGTCTTTTGTTACTGCGTGCTCACAGATATATGAAGGAGTTCAGGGAGCGTTTCACAAAGAATTTAAATTCATCTTAAAAGTTAAAGATCAACTAACAATTATCGCATGATTTGGGTGTCTTCAATGGTATTTTATCTTCCTAATGAAAATGAAAATTTACAAGATTTTTTTCACGCAGCCATATACGCACAAAATAACACAAGTAACAAAGGAAATTGTCAGCAATACAGCAAGTTTCGCAAACGGTATGATCCCGTAAAATGTGGGTCCATTTGCAAAGCTTTCTTCACACAGATCTTAAAGTCAATGCTCACGAATGACCGCTTCAAACTCACCGACTGCCTGAGGGCTTTCTTCTCTTCAGCGTCCGACTCCTTCTTCTGGTTACGCCTCTTCTCCGCCCTCGCTTGACACTCTTCGGCTGTCATGTTGTGGTACAAGGGGCAGCCCCACAACGTCCTATGTTTGCTAAATTTCCCAGTAAAGTGCCCTTTAGATTAAAAAAAAAAAAAAGAAATATATAATTCCAGCTTGTTTCCTTTTCTTTCTTTTTTCAATCATGAACAAGTCTGTAAATAAACCATCAATTGCAAATTTCAAACCCTTGAGTATTTTCCAACTATACAGGCTTTTAGATTAAAAAAAAAAAAAAAAAAGGAGAAAGATATATAAATCATTCAATTCCACTTGGTTTCTTTCTCTTTCATGGTAGTAAGTCTTTTACAAAGACCATCAATTACATTTTTTTTTCATAAAAGTCTCTTCATAGACATCACTTACAACTCAAAACATTTATGTACAATTGTACTTGGCCTTTGCATTAAATAAAAGTGCACAACTCTTTTGTTAAGTTATAACTGAATAGAATATCTACCACAATTAAAATCTCTCTATTTTTACCAACAAAAGTGATATTTCAATAAAAAATAAATATTTGCAGAATTATGTTTCTTTTTTATTTGGTATGAATATCAAAATAAGTCTTTGAACAAGTTACATTTCAAGGAATATTTCAAAGTAATGTGGCCTTTGGATAAAAATACACACAGAACATCATTGAAAATTCTATGCTCTTGTCCTTTTCTTTGTACAACCCCTTCAAAAAGAGAAATTTCTCAAAGTGCTTCTAGGAACGTAATGGGATTTAAATCAAATATTGCACAAGACTGTGATGCAACACAATTTTTCTCAATGTACACACATCTGATGCAAAGTAATGCTTAAAGGACAAGTTCACCTTCATTAGCATAAGGATTGAGAGAATGTAGCAGTATTAGTAGAACACATCATTGAAAGTTTGAGGAAAATAAGACAATCCGTTCAAAAGTTATAAATTTTTGAAGTTTTTGTGCAGTCACCGCTGGATGAGAAGACTACTGCAGTGTATGTCACATGCGTACAACAATATAAGGAAAATATAAAGAGAATTTCACAAAATTTCATCTTTTTGAAAAAAGTACACATTCCCTTGACTCGTTACTGACATATGTTATGGGTAATATTATTCCCATTGCCTTTAGAAAGAGGCAAGTCAAGTGCTCTTTTATTATGCGAAAAAGAGTGAAAATATGTTGAATTTTCTTTACATTTTCTTTATACTGTTGTACTCATATGACATCACGAGCCTTGGTAGTCTCCTCATCCAGCGGTTCCAACACAAAATTTTCAAAAATTCATAACTTTTGCATCAATTGTCCAATTTTCCTCAAACTTTCACTGATGTGTTCTACTAATATTGCTGCATTCTCTTAATCCTTACGTTAATGAAGGTGAACTTGTCCTTTAATTCAAATACTAGTTGCCAGACATCGCACACCAAAAAAAAATTAAAAAAAATCTGTTACCGAATGAGGCTTTGTTTAGCTGACTGCAGCAAGACAGCTGGAGCTTTGTATGTTTTCCTCTGTTATACATACTTGTTGCAGACTATGTTTTGTTTTTGTTTATTTTTTTCAACTAACAGCCGCAAGACATCTGGCATCCACCATTTTCTTCTCATGTATAAAGAGTAACAAAGTTTGATGTCATAGCCATTTGTGGTTCTAAACAACCTCACCTGGCTGGAGTGTTTATGCTCGCACCTTGTTCCATACAAGCTATAACAACAGACTGTGACATCCAAATCACCACTTTGGTACCATATACAATAACCAGGGCTCCACACTAACTTTTATTTTTGGTGGCCCAAAGGCAAAAATCCGACCTTTTTGGGGGGCCCGATCAGGCCACCAAATTCTTCATTCCTGAAATTTTGGTGGCCCGACGTGCGTTTTTGGTGGCCCCGGGCCACCGGGCCGCCATTAGTGTCGAGCCCTGCAATAACCATGCATCTGTTACAGGGTATAGTTCAAGTCAACTGATGGACATAAAGACATTCTCCCCATACCTAAGGAGTCGCAGCCAGGCACGGGACACCTCAGCTCTACGTTGTCCGTCTTGAGCAGCTGCTGCTCAGCGATGATGCGACTCTTCCTCTTCTTGCCCGGGTCCCCGTTGCTCTCCTTGTCGCTGGGGATCTCCCCGTTGGTCAGCTTGCCCTCGTCCTGCGCTGCTCGCTTCCGCTTTTTTGGTCCTGGCCACATTATGTGAGATGTGTGAGGGGAGAAAGTATGGATGAAGGACATCTATGCACATAATATCAACTGAAACACGTAAATGAATAATACTCGCCAATAGAGAATAAAAAATGTAAAATAGCCAAACCTGTCTATAGCCCTCACCCAAGGGAGACAAAAAAGTGGCCATTATAGACAGGTGGCAGCTACAGACAGGTTATTCAACATGTTTTTCTCTCGGAGGGGATTGTTTTTAAGTGTCATATACGGCAGGTGGCCGCTTTAGACAGGTAGTTGCTAAGACAGGTTTGACTGTAAAAGACTTGGTCTTTTCAAGACAGTTTTTTCTTTTTTTTCCCCCTGAGCAGGTGATGAGAGACGTTTGGTGCTTATCAACAGGTGTCTGGATAGGTGAAATCAACAACAACAACAACAAGCATATGTGAAAAAAAAAGTCTACAAGGCTCCATAATGAAACAAAAGAAAAATATGCAAAAGAAATAATGGTGTCCAATATTTCATGCCCTACATCAAGTCTGAAAACATACGTCAGTTCATCACATTTGTGTTTTTACTGTCAACCAAGTGAAAACTGTGGCTAGAATAAGGGGGGGGGGGGCTGGGGACAACAAAGACACCATCATGTGAAAATGAAATAAACCCTCATTTCCAGTGCCAGTTCATGAAATCATTTCAATCAAAACTATGACCCCGTTTACAGTGCAGGGCCGGGCCGAGCAACGGCCGAGCCGCGGTCGAGCCCGGCCTCAATTGCGGTACTCAGCCCCGCAATTTTGTCCGTTTACAGTGCCGGGCTCAGCCCGGGCTTTTAATTAAAACCTTTCAATATTTTGTCGTAGTGGCGCTCTGCTTGTAAACAAACACTATTCTTTGGAGGGCGCCGGTCGCAATTTGGTATAGTCTGGTTTTCAGACCCTTTGCCAACTGGACTCCCCAGCGACGAAGTTGCCGCCCTGCGACAAAGTCGCCGTCTTTGCTGAAGGCAAAAGCCTTTGCAGGACAAAACCACCATTAACTATACTACACCTTGTAGTTTTCGACATTAAGGGCGTTAATATCCTGAATAGCGAAATAGTACTGGCAGAGGGTCTGGAAGCCAGACTAATTTGGTACTGCATGAGGCGTAAATATTCATAACTGAATGACACAAATAAAATAACAACAACAACAACAACAACATTTGGCCCAAGTTGCGTTTACAGTGAGAAAAGGCCGGGCTCCGCCACGGCTCATGAGACTACCTCCAGAGCTTGGCCAAATACCGGCCGATTTTGGTACCGCATTTGGCCTTTTGCGCGTTTACAGTGAAATGAAGGCCGGGCTCGGCCGCGGCCGAGCCCGGCCCTTTCGCTCACTGTAAACAGGGTCTAAGACACAGTAATTCATTGGTTTATGTCAGAATGATCATTCATGTGCTCACCTCCGTTCATGGAAGCTCCCGACTCAGTGTCCGACTGATTGAGCTCGGCCTTGAGGGATCTCTTCTTACCCCGCTGCTTCTTCCCGTTGGCCTCCTCGGTGGCCACTTCGCTGTCTGAGCTGTCTGAAGTCTTGCGGCCGGACTTGCCGGGACTCTTCACAGGAGACTGACCACGCATCCTCATCGACATCACTAGTGACGTAATGCAGAAGTCATATCATGAAAGTTATGTGTTTGTTCAGCTGGTGATACACTCTTATATGTACCACAGCATGTGTGCAAAAAGCTTTTCATTCATATAGCTGCCTTTTTATACTCCTTATATTCAAACTAAATGCTCCTATCACATGGGGATACCTATCTTTAAATCTGAAAACGCAGCATCAAAGGAATACGATGTTGGCAAGGTTGATAGGGGGGACCCAGGAGACTTGAGCCACAAGGAGAGTTGATCCACCCCCTAAATCTCACACTTGCACTTTAGATAAAAAGTTAAAACTCCCTCTGCTGGTAGTGTACAATATAACTTTCTTTCCAGTTAAGTCAGCAAGATCCATGGTAACTCATGGGAGATTTTGTGAAAGGAAAACCAAATATTGCGCTGAAAAGTGGATTTGAGAGTTAGAGGTAAGACCCTTCTTATTATTCATATACTAGCAGTTACTTTGGTCGCAATATAGGCAACGCGTAGCCTCTGCATTGTTGATTATTTCTGATGTTTTTGGTTAAATATGATGCAACTGCTCTAGTGGTAGTTAAGTCACATGCAAAAATGGTCGACCTTTGGAGAGTTGAGCCACTCATCATGAGGAGACATGATCCATGGCTCAACTCTCCTTTTACCATTATCTTATTTATACAAATATTTACTTTTCTTTCAGACAATGCCACAAATACACAAAAGGACATCAAACCGTGGGAGTGATCCATGATTGCTCCAGCGAGGAGCAAAAGCAGTCGAAGAGTTGAACAGTGTTCGAGCTGCCGCTCGAGCATTTGGTGTAGATCGAATGACACTCAAGAGATACATGGATAAACAGAAAAATGACCGTTTTTGTATAGGGTTCTTTATACACTGTAGAACCCTATACAAAAAGGGTCTATAAAGAATCTTAAATATGGGACAAGAAGAGGTTCTAATCAGCACATTTTTTTCTAAGAGTGAAGGGCACCATCATTTGTTGTGTCATTATTGTTAAAGTTGTGTTGGTTCACACTGCAATTATGGTATTCTGCATTTCGTTGAATCTAACAAATCATTTGTTGAGGTCATTTTGTTATTTTGTATTGTTTTGCCAGGTAGATGGAAGAGTCACTGGTTGGCATTATGTTGTTCATAGGACTACATTTTTTGAGCAGATATTGTTAACAATATGATATCATCGTCTGAAATTTGAAAGGATGTGACTGGAAAAGATGTGACTGTATTCAGGCAATTCTGGAAAGTTTTGTGGCCCCCTGTTGTCTTTAGACGTTGAATGAAACCCCATGGAAATTGAAATTCACAACAAAGAGGATGATACATAAATATCAATAGCATAGCCTGAAGCTGACGTGAGCTAAATGAAACAAATTGTCATGTTAATTTCCACGCACTACAATCTTTATCTCCTGTTCAAGGTTGCATATCTGTTTGAGCGAGCTCTGAAAAGCATTGTAAGATCTAAGTAAGGGTTATATCAATTGTGTTTTAATGTTGTTTTAAAATTTTAATGAAGCTGCCAATGGTTTTTCGCTAACTCAATTATTGTCTTCATGAGTAATGTTTTCTCAAAGAAGTTATTGTGTTTTAAAGGGTGACACGACATACTCGTATGCTCCGCCGACAATTATTGCTCTGACATTAATATCTCTCTGAAGACAGAGTGAGCCTCGTGGGTATGATTGAGTTTTTGGGTCAGAGCAGGGTAAGGATTTGGATTAGGGTTAGGGTTAGGGTAGGGGTAAGGGTTTGTGTAAGCTTCAACATTGGCAATTCGTGCCGGAGCATTTGTCGCCGGAGCATATGTCATGGAAGTGTTTTAAAGTTATTGATTGTCGACCCCAGGTAGAAAACTGTAAGTCAGAACATTTCGATGACATCATCAATTTGTTTACAACCTGTAAAGCCTATCTTGAAGTTCTTTCTATCTGAAAAAAAAAAAATCATAGTTCTCTGTTAGAGTCATTGTATTTCAATTTACAAAATAGTGATATTCGATAAGAACAGCACATTAAATGTATTTATGCGGGCCCATCCTCATGAGATATACGACTTTCCCACTCCCTAGAACAGTATGGCACAACTCTCCCATGGGTGGCTCAACTCTCATTGCGGGTATGCTCAACTCTCCTCGTCCTACAGGAGACTTGTGCCATTTCACATCTTTTTTTGAACGGGCTCTTATTCTGAAATGCAATCACCTTCCGTACAATTAACAAAACTGGATTATGACATATGATCTTAACTTCCAACCACAAGAAAGTCTTCAGCCCAAAACACAATTAGGGGAAAATATGACAAATTATGTAAAAAGTGGCTCAACTCTCCTGGGTCTCCCCTATACCGTGTTGTACACATGTTGGCATAAAGTTGTGTCAGATACAGATACAAAGTCAAAAAGAACATAGCAAGATGGGGTATAAGGCTGGATAGAAGCCTAAATCACAAGACAGATTTCACTGTGTATAAATTTTCCCTTTCATTATGCTTAGCAACAGGATTAAAATTTATAACATATCTGTAATTCTTATGCTTCTGTGTATTTTTTCTTTCAGTATTGACAGTACTTCATATTTTTGCAGGATTTTTGAAGGATTAGGCTACACAATGTTTCCCAAGTATAGAATAGAACAGTAAGAAAGAGCGTAAGAAAAAAAAAAAGGAACTGAGCATTTATTTGTTATTAATGAAGTGACCTGATGTCATTTGAATTACAGACTGCACTCTTCACAATGAAGCCTACAATGTAGTTACCTTGATTGGTCGCCCTGGTAACGATCCTAGTTGACTGCCTTGTAATGCGACGATTGCCATGATCCTCGTCTGAAGTGGTCACCTCTTCCACATCCACGGAGGAGTCCGACTCCTCCCACGCATCGGAGGAGTCGCTGTCCTGTTTCTGTAAGATGTTATTGAGACATACAAGAAAACTGTAACTCCAGAATATCTAATACCCCAATGCCACAGAGATCTTCTCTCATCGGTCACTCATCGTCGGTAGCTATGTAAGTTCATTGGCTAAACGTAAAACCTATTGATGCTTTTGCGGGCAGCTTCCCCCCCCCCCCCCCCCCCCGAATAACAGTTAGACCTCTATGCAGATTCTATAAATCACTAGTGGGGGCTACTCTGGGTAAAGAATAGTGAATAAATCTATCAACAAATAAATATCACCACCCCCCCCCCCCAAAAAAAAAGAAGAAAATATAGACCTATAAAAATTAAAATATAAAAACCCTACATGAAATCTTATGTATGGGACCTACTGTATAGTCTACAGTGTACAACTAGGTTTGCTGGATATGTTGAAGGCAAAGGCTGCAACAGTCAAAACAGGCGAAATAGTGTCAATGATAAAGTCATGCTTCACCTCATCCGATGTTAGAAAACATTTTTCTACCATGTTCTTAAGCATGAAAGGATTGGTTTATTTTCTGTTTGTTTAACGTTAGAATTTCTGCTACTTTGGCCTTTGCAAAACGGCCACTATGCCCTAGGGGCCCTACAAAGTTGTACCTACTGCTTTAGTGGAGAGTTCTAACGTTAGGCCCTAAGGTTATACTTACCAGTACTCGTATCATCTATGATCTAGATTCATATTCCTTGTCCTCAGCTACATTAGACGCTCTAGAAGAAGGGTCTACAGCCGCACAAACCCTTCTACTCATGACAATGAAGTCCAGGGCTGGGCCAGGCTACCGAGTTACATAGAAAACTAACCAGTTAGCTGCTTCATTGACATTACAATTCACTTATTCTTTCACAGGTTTCAGCCTGAACAAAAGATTTCTTCGGCATGTCCGGGGTTACACACACCGGGCTTGGAATAAGGTGATTAAGAGGTGGAAACCACCTTGCCTTGAAAAACATGTCAACTTAATGCACGGAAGCTTGCCTTGGGCGCGGAGAGGTGAGTACATCTAATACGGTAACGCTTTAAAATAGAGTAAAATTCTATACTACAGTACAAAATTACAATGTGCAGCGAACTGGCTACGAGTTACGAGTAGATCTAGTAATTTATAGTACCGACTCTACGAACGCTACGTGAATGTGACTTGTACGTGCACAATATACAGTGTAGGTACGCTGATGCGCTAAACTACGATCCGTTCGCTTTATACACACACGACTGAGACCGCGGTCTCCATTAAACCGATCGTTTCTACCTCTGGTTCGATCTCTGACGAGATTATTGCATGAAATTCAAACATTTCCGTATCGTTTGATTAATAATATCCTCACGCAAATATATCATACCTTCCGTCTGACCATGTTTACGAAGCCAAATGCTATCAGAAACCACTGCTCTCTCGCTTGGCGGTCACTTCCCGCTAGTGTCTTCTGCCGCTTTTGCCTGTGTAAATGCAAATGAATGGCACTATACTAGTATTGCATTATCACACGGTACACGGTACGCGGTACACTAGCTCGACTCAGGCGCAGCAGGCTATGCTAACATGCACAGCACTAGCACTGAGTTCATGGGATTGTGGTGGTGGTGGTGCTGAACGAAAATTCTGCGGTGCCAATCTAGCAATTTTTGTACGAAAATTTTCAAAGATTGTAATATCACATAAAAAAAATAAAATCAGAAGTCTTATATTAATATTAAGTACTAAATATTTACTGATTGAAAAAATGACAAAATTCTACAAAATTAGAAATTATATGTAAATACGCCTAACTCTTACCACCAACCCTAAGAGCGCGGAAATAGTTTATTATGTTTTGTTTTTTAATTTCGGAATGATTTATGTGAAAAAAAAAAGAAAATCTTGTTTGATATCCACATGTAATAGTGGTGGTGAATGAATTTTCAGCTGTGACAAAGCAACAGAAACACATTTCTGTATTGGCAGCTCATGAAAAAGGAGGCGAGGGCTGGGGGGGGGGGAGGTGAGACAGAAGGATAATCACTGAACTCTGGGGATAATAATGGTAATAATAATAATAATTAGTGAGACTCTTATAAAGCGCTCATTTCTACCTAAAAAAAAAAGATACTCAAGGCGCTAAATGCACTAAACTTGACTTGAGAAGGGGGGGGGGGGCTGAGACGAGAGCATGGTTTGCTGGGGCGAGGGGGTCGGGGCCGCGCCGGTGGGGCGGGGGGGGGGGGGGGGGTGGGGACACCATGAAAAGGAGAAAGAAAATGTCTGCCCCCATGTACCAACCGTGTGTGAATAGAACCAGAGTCCTTCTGCGAATAGCACGTAATTCTAAGAGATTTTGCAATCTGCAGTCAGCTCAACTTCTTACAAGCAAGAGATTAATCATGACGGATGACAGAGAGAGCTTGGAATATTTGCAGCGGACCAAGAAATCTTCAATTGCCTTTCGACGAATCCCGGGAAAAGATCCCGGCGTAGTGTTTTTACCGGGCTTCATGAGCAACATGACCGGGCAGAAAGCGGTCGCGCTGGAGGCCTACTGCAGACGACGTGGTAACGCCTTCGTGCGGTACGCTATATAATAATAGGCCCTACATGACATTTTGGACTAATTTTCCTCACTGGAATCTCTTCTGATTCAATAGATTAGGACGAAGGGAATGAATAATCATGCAATTCTTTTTGGAAAATACACATAAATTTAATTTACCAGAGGCTAGACCCTATAAACATGAAACATTCTTCTTCTTCCTCTTCTTCTGCTAACGTTAACACGTTAGTGCATCCCATACTCGTCATAGTTGAAGATCAGCGCACTGCAGAGTGGTGTGCATGCCATCATGGCACTTTGACTGTTTGAGAGACTGGGCCCTCTAGGGCCAATCATTATTTAAATAGAGTGAAATACATTGTGCAGTATTAATTATTATATGTACTTGTGTACATGTGAAGTGCTGCTAAAAATCATCAAACATTTTTAGGGAGAGGGTCTGTTTTTAGAATTTATAGAATCAACATCAAAATAGGACCTGAATATTAGGAGGACTCCCTAAAGTAAAATTAAGTAAGAGTAGGCCTAGGCCTATAGACACTAGATTATCTGACAGTGTTAGGTTTATGTTATTTATGAAACAGTGTAAAATCAGGGAAATCAAAGGAACTTTTGTTTTGAAGTTTGACTGATGTCTCTACTAGTGATGAGCTTGCTCAACAATCGATCGATAACGGATTTATCAATGTTAATCAAAACTAACAAATTACAATTCACATATTATTAATTCTGTGATTTTACTGTTTCAGTTTTCCACTGGCACTGCACTTAACTGATGTAACGTCAGACATCTAAACGTTAAATTTACTATCATTAGTAATCAAGTTTTGATGGTGATCTGCTTTTTTTTCCTTCCACGTCTCAGTCATATTGTAAATGACAATTCTATCTCTAGAGGGAGTATAGATCTTGACTGCAAATATTACAGAGACGATAACAGATCTGTAGATCTAGACCTTTACATGCTTTGATTTTTATGTTGATGTTAATGTGTGATGATTCAATTGTTACAAAGGTGCTTGACCCCTGTTATGGTGTGGTGATTGTGCTCATCGCCACATCTATTCAAAGTTCGTTTGGTGATGTAAACTAAAAGTACTTTCTAACGTTAGTGTCTACAACTATGTTTCTAACTGAGTAGGGTCTAGTGATAACATTGTTAACAACTTTTGACTCCATTGTGAAAGTTAGACGTACCTAGTTCACGTACGTGGTGACTGCTGCACTGTGCTCATTCAATACATCTTACTATAGGTTTGACTACCAGGGACTGGGGGAGTCTGTTGGTGATTTGGTGCCGGGGGAGTTGATGTTTGAAGTCTGGAAGTCTGATGCTATGGCAGTACTGGATGAACTCACCGTGGGTCCACAGGTACAACGATTGCAGTGCTCTGTAATGTGTTTCTCATTGTCTTACAAGTAAAATAGTGTTATTTCCCCCTTAGGTCTTATTAAAAATTTGATTTTTTTTTTTGTGTGTGTGTGTGATGGAGTCCTACTGTAGAATTCAAGATGATCATGGAAAGCAGTGGCAGATCCAGGCAGGGATGCACCAGGCGTGCGCCCGCCCCCCCCCCCCCTTTTATTTGTTTTTTTTTTTGTTGTTAAAACAAAAGAAATAAAAAAAAAGAAAAAATGAGGGTGGGATGCGTGCGCCCCCCTTTAATTAGCTCACCTGAGCCGAAGGCTCAAGTGAGCTATTGCGATCGCTCGTCGTCCGGCGTCCGGCGTGCGTCGTCCGTCGTGCGTAAACTTTTTACATTTTCATCTTCTTCTTGAGAACCCCTTGACCAATTTTCACCAAACTTGGCAGGTAGCATCCCTAGGAGGATAAGATCTCAATTTGTTCAAGTGGGCACCGTACCCCACCTGGGGGGCCCCCAGAGGGGCCCAAACCCCTCAAAATTAAGGAATCTTAAAAAATCTTCTTCTCTAGAACCAGAAGTGATAGAGCTAAGTCAATACTAAGAATTAGTACATTGATGACTGTAGTTTTAAGTTGGTTCATGGCGGAATCAGGGGTGCCCCCCTTGGGACCCAGGGGAGGGGATGGGGAGGGGTCCTAATGGGGCCCAAATTGTACATTTTCATCTTTTTCTTGAAAATGTCATTATGAATTTTCACCAAAGTTGGCAAGTAGCATCTCTAGGAGGAAAGAATCTCATTTCCATCAAATGGGCACCATGCCCCACCTGGGGGGCCCCCAGGGGACCTAAATTTTGACCGAAATTGTAAATTGTCATCTTTTTCTTGAAAACCCTATCACAAATTTTCATCAAACTTGACAGGTAGCATCCCTAGGGGGATAGAATCTCAATTCTATCAAATGGGCACCATGCTCCACCTGGGGGCCCAGGGGGTCCCCCCCCCCCCCCCCCCCCCCCCCCCCCCCCCCGCCCCAAGGAATCTTGACAGATTTTCTCTGAAACCAGAAGTGATTGAGCTAACTTGATACAATGAGGCAGTATATTGATGACTGTTGTTTCAAGTTTGTTCATAGGAAAATCAGGGGTGCCCTCCCCCACCCCCTTGGGGCCCAAGGAAGCGATGGGATGGGGGGGGGGGGGGTCCAAGTGCGGGCCTAAATGTTGATTTTCTTGCTGAAAACAACGTAATGGATTTTAACTCAACAAGTAGCATTCCCATGGGGATAAGATTTCAAAGTGTTTGAATGGGCACCATGCTTTCCTTGGGGGCCCCAGGGGGTCCAAACCTCCTAAATTAATGAATATTCAGTAATATTTTCTCTAGTCGTTTTTTCCCCAAGCTGCATAATCCAACATTCTATAAAGTACAGTGTACTTGGTAGGTATTTTTACCAGTGTGATGGAATATGTAAATGGACACCATGCCCCCACTCTCAAAGTTACCCCACCATAACTTTCTAATGTTCTTAGGTAAGAGTCTGCAAGAATGCATGGAAGTTGAACTTGCGATACTCAGGTGAGCGCGTGACCCCTGGGTCTCTTGTTTTATAAAGGTGCCCCCTCTTTACGGAATTCTTGAATCCGCCCCTGGAAAGAGTTTTTGTCTCACACCCCTGCCATAGAGTCTATTGAAGCCTACTGCCATAGAGTCAATTCACTTTCCTCCAGTTTTCAGATTGCTCCCCCCCCCCCCCCATCCAGTTTTATCGTTTGTCATGAATTTCTCAAAACTAGATATATGCAACATACCGATATGCAGAGTTCTATGTATCGTAATCTGAAGGTTTAACCTTGAACATGTGGACTAGCAAACAGAACTCATAGCATTTTACAACTTAGGCTGCACCACACTTTTGGCTCTTTCCCAGAAAGTCAGGGGGAAAAATTATGTTAAAAAAAATTACAGCAAAACCAGCAAATTTTTGACTCTTGAGGGTTTATTCCATTGAGGGTGGGGCAACTACCATTTACCCTGCCGTTGACCCTGTTACACCCCCTCCTCCTCCCCCAAACTTAAAAACATTCTTCGGCCTGGCTTTAGCTGTGCTTTACGGATATTTGAAGACCATGCTCCATGGAAATTTTCAATACGTGCATCATCTATCTTGGAGTTTCAATGAATTTTCACTTTTATATTGCAATAGGAAATTATGTTGCATGTTGAAATGTATAACTATTTTCTCTTTAATGATTACCATTCACATGAAAATATAATATTTCTCATAAGGCATACACTTATGATTAATGTATTATTTCTTAGATTATATATATACAACAACGTCATTTATTAAAGTATCATCTTATATATAATTTGGTTTGTGTGTCTAAAATGCAGAGAAAAAAAAAATCAAAACTAGATTGATTCATGTTCCCCTTGCTATTCAATCATCCAACTCTAGATTCTGGTTGGATCCAGCATGGGCGGGGCCATCATGCTTCTCCTGGCTATGGAGAGACCTGAGAGAATTCATGCTCTCGTTGGCATAGCAACTGCTGTGCAGTTTGACAAGAGGATGTCATACACAGATACAAGGAATAAATCACATGAGGTAATAATCTAAGTGGTACAGCTGTGGTTGAGGTGGGGATTGAGGTTTCCAACATTTTTTGATGATGATTTTTTTGCAACTGATTGACAAATTGCCCTACATCGACGTAAATAAGCACTGAATTGATCAGTGTTTTTTAGTAGTAGTCATGATAAAAAATCATGGGCGTACATACTCGAGCAGGATTCGAACCCATGACCTCCTGATAACCGGACAGGCGTCATCTCCACTAGACCACCGAGCTTTCGCCCGACAGCAAGTGTTGGTTCTAATCCTTATAGCATGCAGCGGGTACTGCTTTGTTATTCAAATTCATGAATTTATTCCGTCGAGATGTTTTCATTGCAACTGATTGACAAATTGCCCTACATCGACGTAAATAAGCACTGAATTGATCAGTGTTTTTTAGTAGTAGTCATGATAAAAAAAATCATGGGCGTACATACTCGAGCAGGATTCGAACCTACGACCTCCTGATAACCAGACAGGCGTCATCTCCACTAGACCACCGAGCTTTTGCCCGACAGCAAGTGTTGGTTCTAATCCTTATAGCATGCAGCGGGTACTGCTTTGTTATTCAAATTCATGAATTTATTCCGTCGAGATGTTTTCATTGCAACTGATTGACAAATTGCCCTACATCGACGTAAATAAGCACTGAATTGATCAGTGTTTTTTAGTAGTAGTCATGATAAAAAATCATGGGCGTACATACTCGAGCAGGATTCGAACCTACGACCTCCTGATAACCGGACAGGCGTCATCTCCACTAGACCACCGAGCTTTCGCCCGACAGCAAGTGTTGGTTCTAATCCTTATAGCATGCAGCGGGTACTGCTTTGTTATTCAAATTCATGAATTTATTCCGTCGAGATGTTTTCATTGCAACTGATTGACAAATTGCCCTACATCGACGTAAATAAGCACTGAATTGATCAGTGTTTTTTAGTAGTAGTCATGATAAAAAATCATGGGCGTACATACTCGAGCAGGATTCGAACCTACGACCTCCTGATAACCGGACAGGCGTCATCTCCACTAGACCACCGAGCTTTCGCCCGACAGCAAGTGTTGGTTCTAATCCTTATAGCATGCAGCGGGTACTGCTTTGTTATTCAAATTCATGAATTTATTCCGTCGAGATGTTTTCATTGCAACTGATTGACAAATTGCCCTACATCGACGTAAATAAGCACTGAATTGATCAGTGTTTTTTAGTAGTAGTCATGATAAAAAATCATGGGCGTACATACTCGAGCAGGATTCGAACCTACGACCTCCTGATAACCGGACAGGCGTCATCTCCACTAGACCACCGAGCTTTCGCCCGACAGCAAGTGTTGGTTCTAATCCTTATAGCATGCAGCGGGTACTGCTTTGTTATTCAAATTCATGAATTTATTCCGTCGAGATGTTTTCATTGCAACTGATTGACAAATTGCCCTACATCGACGTAAATAAGCACTGAATTGATCAGTGTTTTTCAGTAGTAGTCATGATAAAAAATCATGGGCGTACATACTCGAGCAGGATTCGAACCTACGACCTCCTGATAACCGGACAGGCGTCATCTCCACTAGACCACCGAGCTTTCGCCCGACAGCAAGTGTTGGTTCTAATCCTTATAGCATGCAGCGGGTACTGCTTTGTTATTCAAATTCATGAATTTATTCCGTCGAGATGTTTTCATTGCAACTGATTGACAAATTGCCCTACATCGACGTAAATAAGCACTGAATTGATCAGTGTTTTTTAGTAGTAGTCATGATAAAAAATCATGGGCGTACATACTCGAGCAGGATTCGAACCTACGACCTCCTGATAACCGGACAGGCGTCATCTCCACTAGACCACCGAGCTTTCGCCCGACAGCAAGTGTTGGTTCTAATCCTTATAGCATGCAGCGGGTACTGCTTTGTTATTCAAATTCATGAATTTATTCCGTCGAGATGTTTTCATTGCAACTGATTGACAAATTGCCCTACATCGACGTAAATAAGCACTGAATTGATCAGTGTTTTTTAGTAGTAGTCATGATAAAAAATCATGGGCGTACATACTCGAGCAGGATTCGAACCTACGACCTCCTGATAACCGGACAGGCGTCATCTCCACTAGACCACCGAGCTTTCGCCCGACAGCAAGTGTTGGTTCTAATCCTTATAGCATGCAGCCGGTACTGCTTTGTTATTCAAATTCATGAATTTATTCCGTCGAGATGTTTTCATTGCAACTGATTGACAAATTGCCCTACATCGACGTAAATAAGCACTGAATCAGGAGGTCGTAGGTTCGAATCCTGCTCGAGTATGTACGCCCATGATTTTTTATCATGACTACTACTAAAAAACACTGATCAATTCAGTGCTTATTTACGTCGATGTAGGGCAATTTGTCAATCAGTTGCAATGAAAACATCTCGACGGAATAAATTCATGAATTTGAATAACAAAGCAGTACCCGCTGCATGCTATAAGGATTAGAACCAACACTTGCTGTCGGGCGAAAGCTCGGTGGTCTAGTGGAGATGACGCCTGTCCGGTTATCAGGAGGTCGTAGGTTCGAATCCTGCTCGAGTATGTACGCCCATGATTTTTTATCATGACTACTACTAAAAAACACTGATCAATTCAGTGCTTATTTACGTCGATGTAGGGCAATTTGTCAATCAGTTGCAATGAAAACATCTCGACGGAATAAATTCATGAATTTGAATAACAAAGCAGTACCCGCTGCATGCTATAAGGATTAGAACCAACACTTGCTGTCGGGCGAAAGCTCGGTGGTCTAGTGGAGATGACGCCTGTCCGGTTATCAGGAGGTCGTAGGTTCGAATCCTGCTCGAGTATGTACGCCCATGATTTTTTATCATGACTACTACTAAAAAACACTGATCAATTCAGTGCTTATTTACGTCGATGTAGGGCAATTTGTCAATCAGTTGCAATGAAAACATCTCGACGGAATAAATTCATGAATTTGAATAACAAAGCAGTACCCGCTGCATGCTATAAGGATTAGAACCAACACTTGCTGTCGGGCGAAAGCTCGGTGGTCTAGTGGAGATGACGCCTGTCCGGTTATCAGGAGGTCGTAGGTTCGAATCCTGCTCGAGTATGTACGCCCATGATTTTTTATCATGACTACTACTAAAAAACACTGATCAATTCAGTGCTTATTTACGTCGATGTAGGGCAATTTGTCAATCAGTTGCAATGAAAACATCTCGACGGAATAAATTCATGAATTTGAATAACAAAGCAGTACCCGCTGCATGCTATAAGGATTAGAACCAACACTTGCTGTCGGGCGAAAGCTCGGTGGTCTAGTGGAGATGACGCCTGTCCGGTTATCAGGAGGTCGTAGGTTCGAATCCTGCTCGAGTATGTACGCCCATGATTTTTTATCATGACTACTACTAAAAAACACTGATCAATTCAGTGCTTATTTACGTCGATGTAGGGCAATTTGTCAATCAGTTGCAATGAAAACATCTCGACGGAATAAATTCATGAATTTGAATAACAAAGCAGTACCCGCTGCATGCTATAAGGATTAGAACCAACACTTGCTGTCGGGCGAAAGCTCGGTGGTCTAGTGGAGATGACGCCTGTCCGGTTATCAGGAGGTCGTAGGTTCGAATCCTGCTCGAGTATGTACGCCCATGATTTTTTATCATGACTACTACTAAAAAACACTGATCAATTCAGTGCTTATTTACGTCGATGTAGGGCAATTTGTCAATCAGTTGCAATGAAAACATCTCGACGGAATAAATTCATGAATTTGAATAACAAAGCAGTACCCGCTGCATGCTATAAGGATTAGAACCAACACTTGCTGTCGGGCGAAAGCTCGGTGGTCTAGTGGAGATGACGCCTGTCCGGTTATCAGGAGGTCGTAGGTTCGAATCCTGCTCGAGTATGTACGCCCATGATTTTTTATCATGACTACTACTAAAAAACACTGATCAATTCAGTGCTTATTTACGTCGATGTAGGGCAATTTGTCAATCAGTTGCAATGAAAACATCTCGACGGAATAAATTCATGAATTTGAATAACAAAGCAGTACCCGCTGCATGCTATAAGGATTAGAACCAACACTTGCTGTCGGGCGAAAGCTCGGTGGTCTAGTGGAGATGACGCCTGTCCGGTTATCAGGAGGTCGTAGGTTCGAATCCTGCTCGAGTATGTACGCCCATGATTTTTTATCATGACTACTACTAAAAAACACTGATCAATTCAGTGCTTATTTACGTCGATGTAGGGCAATTTGTCAATCAGTTGCAATGAAAACATCTCGACGGAATAAATTCATGAATTTGAATAACAAAGCAGTACCCGCTGCATGCTATAAGGATTAGAACCAACACTTGCTGTCGGGCGAAAGCTCGGTGGTCTAGTGGAGATGACGCCTGTCCGGTTATCAGGAGGTCGTAGGTTCGAATCCTGCTCGAGTATGTACGCCCATGATTTTTTATCATGACTACTACTAAAAAACACTGATCAATTCAGTGCTTATTTACGTCGATGTAGGGCAATTTGTCAATCAGTTGCAATGAAAACATCTCAACGGAATAAATTCATGAATTTGAATAACAAAGCAGTACCCGCTGCATGCTATAAGGATTAGAACCAACACTTGCTGTCGGGCGAAAGCTCGGTGGTCTAGTGGAGATGACGCCTGTCCGGTTATCAGGAGGTCGTAGGTTCGAATCCTGCTCGAGTATGTACGCCCATGATTTTTTATCATGACTACTACTAAAAAACACTGATCAATTCAGTGCTTATTTACGTCGATGTAGGGCAATTTGTCAATCAGTTGCAATGAAAACATCTCGACGGAATAAATTCATGAATTTGAATAACAAAGCAGTACCCGCTGCATGCTATAAGGATTAGAACCAACACTTGCTGTCGGGCGAAAGCTCGGTGGTCTAGTGGAGATGACGCCTGTCCGGTTATCAGGAGGTCGTAGGTTCGAATCCTGCTCGAGTATGTACGCCCATGATTTTTTATCATGACTACTACTAAAAAACACTGATCAATTCAGTGCTTATTTACGTCGATGTAGGGCAATTTGTCAATCAGTTGCAATGAAAACATCTCGACGGAATAAATTCATGAATTTGAATAACAAAGCAGTACCCGCTGCATGCTATAAGGATTAGAACCAACACTTGCTGTCGGGCGAAAGCTCGGTGGTCTAGTGGAGATGACGCCTGTCCGGTTATCAGGAGGTCGTAGGTTCGAATCCTGCTCGAGTATGTACGCCCATGATTTTTTATCATGACTACTACTAAAAAACACTGATCAATTCAGTGCCTATTTACGTCGATGTACAGGGCAATTTGTCAATCAGTTGCAATGAAAACATCTCGACGGAATAAATTCATGAATTTGAATAACAAAGCAGTACCCGCTGCATGCTATAAGGATTAGAACCAACACTTGCTGTCGGGCGAAAGCTCGGTGGTCTAGTGGAGATGACGCCTGTCCGGTTATCAGGAGGTCGTAGGTTCGAATCCTGCTCGAGTATGTACGCCCATGATTTTTTATCATGACTACTACTAAAAAACACTGATCAATTCAGTGCTTATTTACGTCGATGTAGGGCAATTTGTCAATCAGTTGCAATGAAAACATCTCGACGGAATAAATTCATGAATTTGAATAACAAAGCAGTACCCGCTGCATGCTATAAGGATTAGAACCAACACTTGCTGTCGGGCGAAAGCTCGGTGGTCTAGTGGAGATGACGCCTGTCCGGTTATCAGGAGGTCGTAGGTTCGAATCCTGCTCGAGTATGTACGCCCATGATTTTTTATCATGACTACTACTAAAAAAACACTGATCAATTCAGTGCTTATTTACGTCGATGTAGGGCAATTTGTCAATCAGTTGCAATGAAAACATCTCGACGGAATAAATTCATGAATTTGAATAACAAAGCAGTACCCGCTGCATGCTATAAGGATTAGAACCAACACTTGCTGTCGGGCGAAAGCTCGGTGGTCTAGTGGAGATGACGCCTGTCCGGTTATCAGGAGGTCGTAGGTTCGAATCCTGCTCGAGTATGTACGCCCATGATTTTTTATCATGACTACTACTAAAAAACACTGATCAATTCAGTGCTTATTTACGTCGATGTAGGGCAATTTGTCAATCAGTTGCAATGAAAACATCTCGACGGAATAAATTCATGAATTTGAATAACAAAGCAGTACCCGCTGCATGCTATAAGGATAAGAACCAACACTTGCTGTCGGGCGAAAGCTCGGTGGTCTAGTGGAGATGACGCCTGTCCGGTTATCAGGAGGTCGTAGGTTCGAATCCTGCTCGAGTATGTACGCCCATGATTTTTTATCATGACTACTACTAAAAAACACTGATCAATTCAGTGCTTATTTACGTCGATGTAGGGCAATTTGTCAATCAGTTGCAATGAAAACATCTCAACGGAATAAATTCATGAATTTGAATAACAAAGCAGTACCCGCTGCATGCTATAAGGATTAGAACCAACACTTGCTGTCGGGCGAAAGCTCGGTGGTCTAGTGGAGATGACGCCTGTCCGGTTATCAGGAGGTCGTAGGTTCGAATCCTGCTCGAGTATGTACGCCCATGATTTTTTATCATGACTACTACTAAAAAACACTGATCAATTCAGTGCTTATTTACGTCGATGTAGGGCAATTTGTCAATCAGTTGCAATGAAAACATCTCGACGGAATAAATTCATGAATTTGAATAACAAAGCAGTACCCGCTGCATGCTATAAGGATTAGAACCAACACTTGCTGTCGGGCGAAAGCTCGGTGGTCTAGTGGAGATGACGCCTGTCCGGTTATCAGGAGGTCGTAGGTTCGAATCCTGCTCGAGTATGTACGCCCATGATTTTTTATCATGACTACTACTAAAAAACACTGATCAATTCAGTGCTTATTTACGTCGATGTAGGGCAATTTGTCAATCAGTTGCAATGAAAACATCTCGACGGAATAAATTCATGAATTTGAATAACAAAGCAGTACCCGCTGCATGCTATAAGGATTAGAACCAACACTTGCTGTCGGGCGAAAGCTCGGTGGTCTAGTGGAGATGACGCCTGTCCGGTTATCAGGAGGTCGTAGGTTCGAATCCTGCTCGAGTATGTACGCCCATGATTTTTTATCATGACTACTACTAAAAAAACACTGATCAATTCAGTGCTTATTTACGTCGATGTAGGGCAATTTGTCAATCAGTTGCAATGAAAACATCTCGACGGAATAAATTCATGAATTTGAATAACAAAGCAGTACCCGCTGCATGCTATAAGGATTAGAACCAACACTTGCTGTCGGGCGAAAGCTCGGTGGTCTAGTGGAGATGACGCCTGTCCGGTTATCAGGAGGTCGTAGGTTCGAATCCTGCTCGAGTATGTACGCCCATGATTTTTTATCATGACTACTACTAAAAAACACTGATCAATTCAGTGCTTATTTACGTCGATGTAGGGCAATTTGTCAATCAGTTGCAATGAAAACATCTCGACGGAATAAATTCATGAATTTGAATAACAAAGCAGTACCCGCTGCATGCTATAAGGATAAGAACCAACACTTGCTGTCGGGCGAAAGCTCGGTGGTCTAGTGGAGATGACGCCTGTCCGGTTATCAGGAGGTCGTAGGTTCGAATCCTGCTCGAGTATGTACGCCCATGATTTTTTATCATGACTACTACTAAAAAACACTGATCAATTCAGTGCTTATTTACGTCGATGTAGGGCAATTTGTCAATCAGTTGCAATGAAAACATCTCGACGGAATAAATTCATGAATTTGAATAACAAAGCAGTACCCGCTGCATGCTATAAGGATTAGAACCAACACTTGCTGTCGGGCGAAAGCTCGGTGGTCTAGTGGAGATGACGCCTGTCCGGTTATCAGGAGGTCGTAGGTTCGAATCCTGCTCGAGTATGTACGCCCATGATTTTTTATCATGACTACTACTAAAAAACACTGATCAATTCAGTGCTTATTTACGTCGATGTAGGGCAATTTGTCAATCAGTTGCAATGAAAACATCTCGACGGAATAAATTCATGAATTTGAATAACAAAGCAGTACCCGCTGCATGCTATAAGGATTAGAACCAACACTTGCTGTCGGGCGAAAGCTCGGTGGTCTAGTGGAGATGACGCCTGTCCGGTTATCAGGAGGTCGTAGGTTCGAATCCTGCTCGAGTATGTACGCCCATGATTTTTCATCATGACTACTACTAAAAAAACACTGATCAATTCAGTGCTTATTTACGTCGATGTAGGGCAATTTGTCAATCAGTTGCAATGAAAACATCTCGACGGAATAAATTCATGAATTTGAATAACAAAGCAGTACCCGCTGCATGCTATAAGGATTAGAACCAACACTTGCTGTCGGGCGAAAGCTCGGTGGTCTAGTGGAGATGACGCCTGTCCGGTTATCAGGAGGTCGTAGGTTCGAATCTTGCTCGAGTATGTACGCCCATGATTTTTCATCATGACTACTACTAAAAAAACACTGATCAATTCAGTGCTTATTTACGTCGATGTAGGGCAATTTGTCAATCAGTTGCAATGAAAACATCTCGACGGAATAAATTCATGAATTTGAATAACAAAGCAGTACCCGCTGCATGCTATAAGGATTAGAACCAACACTTGCTGTCGGGCGAAAGCTCGGTGGTCTAGTGGAGATGACGCCTGTCCGGTTATCAGGAGGTCGTAGGTTCGAATCTTGCTCGAGTATGTACGCCCATGATTTTTTATCATGACTACTACTAAAAAACACTGATCAATTCAGTGCTTATTTACGTCGATGTAGGGCAATTTGTCAATCAGTTGCAATGAAAACATCTCGACGGAATAAATTCATGAATTTGAATAACAAAGCAGTACCCGCTGCATGCTATAAGGATTAGAACCAACACTTGCTGTCGGGCGAAAGCTCGGTGGTCTAGTGGAGATGACGCCTGTCCGGTTATCAGGAGGTCGTAGGTTCGAATCCTGCTCGAGTATGTACGCCCATGATTTTTTATCATGACTACTACTAAAAAACACTGATCAATTCAGTGCTTATTTACGTCGATGTAGGGCAATTTGTCAATCAGTTGCAATGAAAACATCTCAACGGAATAAATTCATGAATTTGAATAACAAAGCAGTACCCGCTGCATGCTATAAGGATTAGAACCAACACTTGCTGTCGGGCGAAAGCTCGGTGGTCTAGTGGAGATGACGCCTGTCCGGTTATCAGGAGGTCGTAGGTTCGAATCCTGCTCGAGTATGTACGCCCATGATTTTTTATCATGACTACTACTAAAAAACACTGATCAATTCAGTGCTTATTTACGTCGATGTAGGGCAATTTGTCAATCAGTTGCAATGAAAACATCTCGACGGAATAAATTCATGAATTTGAATAACAAAGCAGTACCCGCTGCATGCTATAAGGATTAGAACCAACACTTGCTGTCGGGCGAAAGCTCGGTGGTCTAGTGGAGATGACGCCTGTCCGGTTATCAGGAGGTCGTAGGTTCGAATCCTGCTCGAGTATGTACGCCCATGATTTTTTATCATGACTACTACTAAAAAACACTGATCAATTCAGTGCTTATTTACGTCGATGTAGGGCAATTTGTCAATCAGTTGCAATGAAAACATCTCGACGGAATAAATTCATGAATTTGAATAACAAAGCAGTACCCGCTGCATGCTATAAGGATTAGAACCAACACTTGCTGTCGGGCGAAAGCTCGGTGGTCTAGTGGAGATGACGCCTGTCCGGTTATCAGGAGGTCGTAGGTTCGAATCCTGCTCGAGTATGTACGCCCATGATTTTTTATCATGACTACTACTAAAAAACACTGATCAATTCAGTGCTTATTTACGTCGATGTAGGGCAATTTGTCAATCAGTTGCAATGAAAACATCTCGACGGAATAAATTCATGAATTTGAATAACAAAGCAGTACCCGCTGCATGCTATAAGGATTAGAACCAACACTTGCTGTCGGGCGAAAGCTCGGTGGTCTAGTGGAGATGACGCCTGTCCGGTTATCAGGAGGTCGTAGGTTCGAATCCTGCTCGAGTATGTACGCCCATGATTTTTTATCATGACTACTACTAAAAAACACTGATCAATTCAGTGCTTATTTACGTCGATGTAGGGCAATTTGTCAATCAGTTGCAATGAAAACATCTCGACGGAATAAATTCATGAATTTGAATAACAAAGCAGTACCCGCTGCATGCTATAAGGATTAGAACCAACACTTGCTGTCGGGCGAAAGCTCGGTGGTCTAGTGGAGATGACGCCTGTCCGGTTATCAGGAGGTCGTAGGTTCGAATCCTGCTCGAGTATGTACGCCCATGATTTTTTATCATGACTACTACTAAAAAACACTGATCAATTCAGTGCTTATTTACGTCGATGTAGGGCAATTTGTCAATCAGTTGCAATGAAAACATCTCGACGGAATAAATTCATGAATTTGAATAACAAAGCAGTACCCGCTGCATGCTATAAGGATTAGAACCAACACTTGCTGTCGGGCGAAAGCTCGGTGGTCTAGTGGAGATGACGCCTGTCCGGTTATCAGGAGGTCGTAGGTTCGAATCCTGCTCGAGTATGTACGCCCATGATTTTTTATCATGACTACTACTAAAAAACACTGATCAATTCAGTGCTTATTTACGTCGATGTAGGGCAATTTGTCAATCAGTTGCAATGAAAACATCTCGACGGAATAAATTCATGAATTTGAATAACAAAGCAGTACCCGCTGCATGCTATAAGGATTAGAACCAACACTTGCTGTCGGGCGAAAGCTCGGTGGTCTAGTGGAGATGACGCCTGTCCGGTTATCAGGAGGTCGTAGGTTCGAATCCTGCTCGAGTATGTACGCCCATGATTTTTTATCATGACTACTACTAAAAAACACTGATCAATTCAGTGCTTATTTACGTCGATGTAGGGCAATTTGTCAATCAGTTGCAATGAAAACATCTCGACGGAATAAATTCATGAATTTGAATAACAAAGCAGTACCCGCTGCATGCTATAAGGATTAGAACCAACACTTGCTGTCGGGCAAAAGCTCGGTGGTCTAGTGGAGATGACGCCTGTCCGGTTATCAGGAGGTCGTAGGTTCGAATCCTGCTCGAGTATGTACGCCCATGATTTTTTATCATGGCTACTACTAAAAAACACTGATCAATTCAGTGCTTATTTACGTCGATGTAGGGCAATTTGTCAATCAGTTGCAATGAAAACATCTCGACGGAATAAATTCATGAATTTGGATGATTTTTTTGTTGTTGAGATAATGAGAAACTTATGGAATATGAAAGAGCATGATACAAATGTAATTCCAAGAAGAATTCAAAGTTTATTTGATGAAAATGGGATTTTAAATACTGGGTCTTGGTGACTGCTGAAAAGAGATCCCATAATTTTACATCATGCAATAATGTTACACTTTTACTGATTATGTCAGATTAATGGAAAGTGCATAACAGATTGTGTTAAATTGCTGTGATAGAAATCATGCTATGCCTTCCAAGTTGAGCATAACTGTTTACCTGTACTTTCCGCACTGCAAGAGGTGTGTACAGAAGTACAAGTGCATCACACAGAAAGCAGTTATACTGCCCTCTACTGTTCACTAGCAATCAGTGCTATAGCCATCCTGTACTTGATCAAGAGTGCATGATGGACATGCTGTGAATATAAGCTCTACTTCAGAGGGTAGCATGAGGGAGCCTCAAAGCAACATAAACAGAACAAAAACAAAACTTTGCAATGATTTACAAATTACAGAGAAAGATATTATTCAGAGGCGTGAAGGCTCAGTTGTGAGTCAATTTGCAGATCAGCAGTTGCGATCTTAACCCGTTGAGGACGGTTTGATTTTGCTACAACGCGCATTTCCCATAGACACCTGCCCGTCCTCAACGGGTTAACCCTAACTTACCTGGGGGGGGGGGGGGGGGGGGCATTATGCCCCCCCCCCCCTCGACGAATTCCGCGACCATTCCGGCGCGCAAAATTTTTTGACTGCGCCGCTCGCTGACTTTTTACTTTCAAGTCTCGCGCAACTTTTGAGACCAAATTTGTTGCACCCGGGCATACTGTTCCGAAGCCACACCCCTTCAAAAAATTTTCGTCAACCCCAAAATTGCTCAAAAACGTGATTTTGTGTACAAGTCAATACAAATTGTGTTTTTTCAATTAATTCATATAAAGATTCATATTTTTTATTTTAATGGCTGAAATCAATTTATTTTAGTATAATTATGCTTCAAAAAATGTGTATGACAAATTCTGCTGAGAAAAACAACAAAAACAAAAGTTCGAAAAAACAACGAAATACATAAAAAATTGATAAAACAATAAAAAACATAAGAAATTAATTTTGATACTGAATTTCTTTTTATACACAAATGTTTGGAATGTCACTAGGAATATTTACACCAAAAATCAGCATTCCATAAGCTTTTATAAGCGACAGACGAAAATTTGTTTTTTTGCATATATTTGCATAATTAATTAATTTAAAATAGAAAATGCAATTTTTTTGAAAATTTAACTTAACAGTCTTGTATATTATATCCGGCTTTATGTTCACGCAAAATTTTGCGGCGATCGCGCGATCAACGGCCGAGATCTGTCTCAGGAATTCAAGCTCGCTAAATAGCCCAGGTAAGTTAGGGTTAAATTTAATTTATAGATGGAGACAAATTGAAACTCACACCTGATTTACAAATAAGGTGACTGTCAGGCTAAGGAAGACTTATCTTTACACCTTTTATGTTTAACACATGCCAAGGAAATATCTTTGATAGGGCTTTGATTTCTCTGAAGAGAAAACCAAGAAATAGTGGCATTTGCAGAATTTATTTATTCATATGCTATATATACATTAGCAAAACAGTCCTTGTACAGTGGTATCTTATACGGTTATAATTATGTACAATTTGTATGAAAATGAATGAATGACAGAACCCTCCTACAGTGTATAACAAGATGATTTTGCAGGTCCCAAGTCTTTATAGATATTGCTTTGTTTTTTATACCCTGATATACTGGAAAAAGTTGATGCGTGATAATCATCACAAAAGCTGTATAATGTTGAGAAAGATTTTTTTTTTTTTTTTTTTTTTTTTTTGGGGGGGGGGGAGGAGTTGCAGACGTATCTGAATTCAGTAGTTGTTAACCGTTTCTGTACGGGAACCTGGTGGCCTGTGTATTAAGTCTACAGGCATATCAAAATTCAGTATGGAATGGGTTAAGATTTACAATTGTAAATTGATTTTATAATTTGCCCTACTTCCATACACAAAAAATGTTTTCGCAAAATATTGGAAGTGTCAAAACTGTTGAGGTTACGTAGCCAAGGTCGTTTTTACACACAATTTTCTTCCTTTTAAGATCTGTGACTTTATGCGGGTTACTTGATGACACACCACATATAACAAGATATGAATTGACATGGTTCTTACGTCTTTGATACACTGTATCACTCTAGAGATTCCCCTATATTTGCCATTTCTTGTCCAGCCACACAGCCCTATCCACAATGAATCGTCCTCCAGCTATGTCACCCCCCAAGACTTCCTGGACAAGCAGTACCAGCGCTACCTCCTACAGGACTCCGTGCCCATCAGGCAGCCGGTCAGGCTCATTCACGGGATGCGGGACGACGTCGTCCACTACCAGACCTCCGTTGACCTGGCCACGAGGCTGGAGAGCGGCAACGTGGACGTCGTCCTGAGGAAGGAGGGCGGTCATCGCATGTCGGAAGCGGTCGACATCAAACTCATCGTCGACACCGTGGAGGAACTCCTGAACTTATGACGTGCCATGTCAGTCCATTTGGATGACTGTGGTCATTTGGTTCTTGTGCAATGTGAATGACCAAGTGAAACTTGTAAGGCCATGTGAGTGCAAGAAGGGAATAATTCCATATACATGAGAAAGCAGCAGTAGGACAGCAGCCGATGTGAATGGTGAGCAGTGAGTGATTTGTATAGTATCCATGGTAACGAAGATTGAGCTTTTAACTTTTTGCAAGATACAAAGAATCCACTTATGAAATGTTACAGACCATACCACTCTAAGAGGAATTACAAGTTTATTTGATTGAAATTGGTTTTGAAATGACTGAGATATCCAAAAACAAAGTAAAACAAAGAGATCCTAATAAAAGGTGGGTCCCAACTTTTATTGGTGTCACTTGTTTTTAAAAACCAATTTTCTTGAAATAAACATTGAATTCTTGGAATTACATGCTCTTGCATATTTCATAAGAGGTTTCTCATGATCTCACACAAAATGTTAGAAACCTCAAGCTGGGCGTGAACCATAACTACACATATACCATCCCTATTAAAGTATACTCTGTAGAATGAATAGGTAGATGACAGAAGATGTTATCATTGACCAACCAGCATTGCACAAGTGCCCCATGCTGAACACCTCTTTACCTTGTGGCTGTTCATTCCTGCCTTGATGGATCAGGATTCTGTCAAGCTACTTGGTGATTAACAGTCTCAAGCTTTACTGTAAGTGAAATTCAAACTGTTAAGGTTGGTGTGTAGTGTATACCATGTAGCATGTCAATGGAGTGATGGCAGAAGAACAATGTTCAGTCATGAGATTATAGCCAAGTGTTTGTGGTATGTTTCCTCTGCATTGTTTTGAAGGATGAACACTTATTTTCTCAAACAACTTGTTGAAGATTACATTGGGAAATTTTCACACTATTGAAGGGATGGTATAGTTTTTGGTTGAGATGGGGCTTCAGGAATGTAACTTTTTATTTTATGGTAAGAAAATGAGAAACCACCTATGAAATATGAAAGAGAATACAATTCTTAATAAAAGAATTCAAAGTTTATTTGATGAATATTGGTTTTGAAATGCCTGAGATACCCCAAAACAAAGTGGTCCTAATAAAAGTTGGCCCCAACCCTTATGTACAAAAAGTGGAATTAAAAAAAAAAATGAAAACATGAATATATGAATATATATGTGTGATGCAGGGATCCAACATCAGCTGGAAGTCATTTTGAGAGTACCTGGTTAGGTGGCAACCCCTCCCCCCCCCCCAAAAAAAAAAAACAAAACAAAACAAAACAAAACAAAAAACAACAACAACAACAAAACACCAAAAACAGTTGATCTAAATTTTAGATTTATACAAGGAAGTTACTAACTTTCGATAAAAACCAAGAGAAATTTCAGGAGTGGTGACCTGCTAATTTTTATTTGCCGGAATACTAAAAACAGGATCAAGTCAAGTCATTTCAAGAAGGATATGATTTTGACATGCTAAATGCCATGCATGTTCAAAATAAATGGGAATGGAGGTGGGGGTGGGGGACACCAGAGGACTGCATACATTTGTAAGAGGGGTAATTCTCTGTCACCTTTCAATTCAAGGTGTATTTATTTTGGTCCATACAGTAAGATCATCTTTATGTACTTCTTATTTTAGGGGTTTTTCTTCTTTATTTTTTAATGCTTGAAAAGCATGGTGAACTGTATGTTACAAGTTAACAACTCTTTTTTAATGCCTTATTTGAAAAGTTATCAAGCCAATTACACGGTATAAGTCTATATATTTCATGAATTATTAAAGACTTTTTGTGTGGTTGAATTTCCAAGCTAGAACCACATTGATATAATGAGAAAGAACTGTTATCACTTTTTAAGAGAAAAAAAAAAAATAGTGCTTTCCCATCATAGAGTTGATCTTTGCATGGTTGTTACAAGAGGCAATACTTTCGCGAGTTGTTTATTTTGGGAATATCTGTTGATTTATGAAATTTACAAAATACAGTACTGCATAATGCAGTACATGTATCCAGTAGCTTGTAAAGTTATGTGAACTACAGTGTACATGTATTGATTAATTTTTGTGATAAATTATTAATCTTCTTTGATATACATGCAATTATATAATAACAGTGCATTTATATTGTGCCCTCTGTCTAGTATGTACAACTATTCTGAGGTGCATTGTAAAGCAGAAGGAGCTATGTATTGTTACATGATTTTGCAAAATAGCAATTATCTTTTAAAAGGATGACAATATACCATCTTGTTTCTATACAGTCAACTATTCTATACCTGACTTTATTGGCATGCTGTACATTTTTTACATTAATGTTGAGGTATGATTTAATTTGTGTGAATTGTGTACTGTACTTCTAAATCATGTGGTCATATTTGTGTGCATGAATGCAAGAAAAAAAAAAAAAGAAGTCCTACTTACTAGTACAAATTGTATTATGAAACATGTACGCAGTCCCACACATTCAAATTGATGTGTTTCACACTGCATTTGGCATATGACATGTTTTTGAAATACAATGTTGTATATTTGATAATGGCTTATCGTGTTGAATGGAGGACAAGTTGGTTTGTTTGTAGAGTGAATCTGCTCTAAGAAGCAGGTTTCAAGGACCATCAGTCTGAGAATTTTCCTACCCAGCTCCCCTTACCCACTTTCCATCCCAATTTTCTGACTGTCTGTCTCTATCTCTTTTCTTCTGCATGTGTTAGATATTTTCCTTCTCTCTCTTCCCCCATCCTTTTCCATTCCTCCTCCTCCAATCAGAGCTCGACACTATTTATTTATTTATTTAATTACTTATTTTGTCTGGTGTCCTGTTTGGGCCACTTAAATTTCTAAATAGATCTGCAATTTTGGTGGTCTGAAAAGATAGTGGCCTGAAACTATTAAAAGCAAAAACAACAGTCCATTATGAATCTTAGTTGCCTGATTGGGCCACCAAGAGATAAATTTGGTCACCCGACACCATTTTATAGTGGCTCTGGGCCACTGGGCCAATGGGCCACCAGGCCACCACTACCTGCTGCTCCTTCCCTTTCTCATCCCCTCTCTTCCCTCATCCACTTCCCTTTCCCTCCTCTGTCTTCCCCTGTATTTTCTTGCTCCTACTCCCCTTCCACTTCTACCACTTCCTCTTCCTACCCCCTACCACACCCTCTCCATCTCGCCCCTCTCCACCCAATCCACTCCACACTGCCCCCCTGTCCTTGGTCAGTCTTCCATTCTACTTTACCTTTGTACAGGCTACTATATGTATGGCAATCTTTATGCTAAAATGATGCCCCAACATGTACACCACTATATGGGGACAGTACTGAATGAAATCTCTGAAATGCTGTTGCAAACAACTTTTATGTTTTTCAAAATGGTGCAATCGTCTTATTATGTTAACAATGTTTTCTGTTTGTACTTTGGACAGGCTGTGTGTGCTGTCTTTTTTTTTTTTTTTTTTTTTTTGATTGAAATATGCTTTTGTAATATGTGTTTTTAATGTCATGTGAACTCTCCATGTATAGCCTTTAGGCAATGCAGTCTTGGCTTTGCTGTCCCCTGTGTGTCTGAATCGAGACTATTTGCGATACGCAAAATGCCACATGTGGAGGAGTTGAAGGCCTGCTGACGCAGCTCATGGCGTAGATAACTCATGCAAAAACCATCTTAAGTGACGCACTTAATCTACTTTCAAGGCAGCGACAAAGAATTTATGAAGAAGTGAATCTGCACTGATCACTCCTATTATGCAAAGTAACAATGCAACTGACTCCGTAATTAGGTCATAATGACCATGACTGGACGGGCAAGGATAAATGGCTCATGATTAAAGAAGATGATACACATTCAAGTGGACATGCACTGAGTATAACAAGATCCTTGCGACCAAGACAATTTCTTCTTTTTATCAGATATTCTGTTATATCAGTAGGTGATAAACAATAAAAAGCAAAAAAAAAAAAATAGATTCATTCTGACTGGAGCAATTAGTTTGTTATATCAGGTAATTTGTTATACATGTACTGTATGCTAGTATCATAATATCTTTTAGCTAATATAGTTTCCACTATATTGGATGCTGATTCTGGAATCCCCCCCCCCCCCCCTCCTAGCTCTCAGCCATTCATTACCCATCATAATTTGCAAGAATGTGTTGTTAGATTTTTTTTTTTTTTATTAAAGATCATCAGCGTTTAATTTTGATTAATCACTTATACAAATAAAGCCCAAGATCTTATTTTAGTCTCTTAAACACTTCTTAAAAGCAATGAAAGTCTTTTTTTTTCTTTTATTTGTTTTAACATATTCAGCAATGTTATTCATCTTTTCTTGCAATGATTTCTTAGCAGGTCAAATGTGTTTTGAAATACATGTAAAGGAGAAAGAGTTTTTACTAGACTCTTTAACATCGGTATTAAGTGTGTGAAGTGTAAACTGTATAAGTTGATCCAGTTGGTCTAGTACCTGTTGCTCACAGGAACAGTGTATGATGCTGTCAATGGAAGTCTGTAAAGAGCTTTCCAGTAAAATATTATACATCATGTATGACGTGAATGCCTATTGTGTTTTTATTACGTGTCGACGGAGAAATTAACTTTGTGAGGGGAAAATATGTAAGGGTCAAGGAGTTTTACAAAACACATACACACACACACACACACACACACACACACACACACACACTCAAATGATCGTTGAATTACCCAGGTATACTAAGTATGCAACATGACAGTGCTGCTGGTAGAGGTCAACATGAAATACAGTACAGTATATTCATTTGAATGTTGAAAGGAAATAATGTGCACTTATGGCGCAGTGTGATGTTTGCAAAGCCAGAGCCATCCCACCTTTTATTAGGACTACTTTGTTTTATATTTACTTTGTTTTTGGATATCTTGGCAATTTTAAAACCGATGTTCATCAAATAAACTTTTAATTCCTCGTAAAATTATTTTTTTTTAATTCATTGTATTCCATACAAATGGTTTCTCTTTTCTCGCAAAAATTAAATCTGAATCCCCACCTCGACCAAAACTATTGATACGATCCCATTAAAGCAGTGGCGGATCCAGGGAGGACCGCAACCGGCGCACGCCCCCCTTTATTTTTTGTTGAAACAAAAGATATAAAAAGAAAAAAATGGGGGAGGGTTGCGTGCGCCCCCCCCCCTTTAATTTTGTAAACGCGCCCCCTCTTTACGGAATTCCTGGATCCGCCCCTGTTAAAGTGTAATGCAGGCATGGACCAGGGGCCGCGGAACGTTTTTCAGTGGGGGGGGGGGGGGGGGGGGTGGTCAAGGTCAAGCCCACTGATTCCCACTGATCAGTTAGGCCTACTAGCCATCCCCTTTAAACTTAAGTCCTCGACTATAAATTATACTAGAAGAATACTTGATGTCAAAGTTTCTTTTCAGCGACGAGTATTAAAGCTCTACCAACAGCTGGTGTATTACAACTGCCATCACTATTCACAACTTAGTTGCATACAGAATCAATGGGACTGTGGAATTGTGGTTTCGAGGGGGTTAATTCCTTATTTTGTTACTACATTGTGAGTACATGTACTTGATCTGGACAATGAGGAGTTTGGTATCTTAATCACATGGCCCAACATAGTGAAGTTGTGTTGTCTTGGACGCTGTCTGATCCTCTCTAGATTTTAGACAAAGCGGCTGGGAAGAAGAGACTAGGCTACTCTGGGATGAGTCAATGAAAGAGATATGCAACCCCCCGGATGGTCGGGCGGAATTCTCCCTGCATGGTGGTCGCCATGAGTGGACGTGCGGCACAATCCCCTCACGAAATCGTGGACACACCGCAGAGACACACACCAAGAACAACATCAATGGACACACCCACCACCCAAACCCACGCCCGGCAACCACACACCACAACCACGGTTACGAACAACATCAACATAATCAGCAGAACATGTAATCATACATTCATCATTTACATGCATTATACATACATGAGCCTCACAGTACTTTTTGTCGTCCGCCAGCTGTTTATTTTCAGATATTTAATATGATATTTGATATTCTAACAAAGGCCGCCAAAAACTGAAATTCCCATATAGGTCCTATTTTCATATTCGCAAAAAGAAATGGTTTCTAAGATGTGAAGTTACCCTTTGATGTATTTTAATCCACTAGGATATAGGAATCTGGCTGCCATCTTAGATATCTCAAAACCGTCAAGGATACAAAAGTTGCATCATTCAGATTTGGATTCAGTACCCTCTGAATAGCGCCAAAAAATGCCAAGTTAATAATGATTATGAAGGAATTTCGGATATTGGTTCTGATCATGAAACTATCAAAACATTAAGGACGAAAGAGCTGCATCATCCATACTTGGATTCAGTACCCTCCAAAAGAGATTAAAAATGGAATTGTTTTTAATTTTCCCCTTTTATGAAGAAATGCAGACGAGCTAGATTGGAAAGATAGTTATTACTGTATTTCAGTAATTCATGTGTAGGTGCAGGTGCATATTCTTATACCAGCATTTAGTGTGTAGATACCAGATGACTGGCTTAAAGAAATTCATAACTACCCAGGTACATATTTCACAGAAGATGAATTGGATCGAGAACTGAACTGGGGGAAGCTGAAATAATATTTAAAATTTATAATTTGACGTAAATTAGCCCATCTGCATAGATGTATGACCTTCACGGGGGAAAAAGAGAAAAGATGTTATCTTGGTAATTTGGGGCAATGCTGAGATGATAGGAGACCTAGTTTGGTATTTTTAGGTCATGATGGAAACCCAAGGCGAAGGAAACAAAGCAGTATGACGTCAAATCAAGTAGATTCGAGTCATCACTGCAAAAGTTATTGTTGCCTTTGGATATTTCGCGAATAATATCTTTCACCTTACCCCAAGCCAATATCGAGGTGATCGACACAATTACATTTGTCGACTCTTTAACTCGGAATGTGGAGGTCATTGTTCAAATGATTTTGTTGCTTTTTTGTTCTTTTTTTTCTTCATGGACATACTAACCGTGCCATTGATAAACTATCATTTCCTCACAAGGAACATCTCCCCATTTTGTTGCCTATATTTTCTTTATTCTATTGAGTGGTCTGTCTTTTCAGTGTCGTTTTGGTGTGTTAATTTTGCACTCGAAAAAATTAAATTCTCTTCTCCGTGTGTGATTTTTTTTTATGTCATAAGCTAAGTTTTTATTTCATTTTAGCTTGTTTTACCTCGTGTATTCATTCAATCAGTCACAAACACTTGAAAATGTCGTTTTCAGAGCAGGCTAGGCTGCGTGGCTATAAACATAATTTGCCAATGAAGGGCACAGCAGGTTATTTTTTTTTTTTCGATGAGGACATCAAGATTATTCGTGAAGAGAGCATTGGTGTTTGTAGGCTGTTGTGATCACCTTTCTGCAATATATACATTGCTTTATTATCATGTTTTTATATACAAACACTGTATATGAATAGAGTATAGACATTCTGTATCTTTCATTCTGTTAAATTTGTAGCGAGTATTTTACAGTGGACTCCCGTTACATAACGAAGTTTTCGGGACCGGCAGTTTTCTTTCGTTAAATCGAAATTTCGTTATAACAGAACAAATTAACCATAAAGATTATATTCAATGTTACGGCCTGAATCTTTAATGTCGTTGTCACTGGAATTGCGTTAAAATCGTGTTCGTTTTAACAGGAGTGCAGTGTTTTGTGTATGTCAAGTGATTTTTTTTTTCAAGGAGCAGGTGAATAATCCTCCCTTTTCAATTTTTTTTTTTTTTTTTTAGATTTATAATGTAGACCAACAACGGGACAACAATAAGCAAAACTCTGACTCTTTCTTCCCGCACCATCACATTCAAGCGACAAAGAAATATTTGGCATCTGAACCAGGAAATAAAGACAAACAAACAATGTTCTGTCGTTGATGTTTCCTTTCTCATTCAGAACTTGCGGCGGATACTCCACATTTTACACTTATATACCTTCATAAAATATATATATTCTACAATTTGTGTCATTATCGGTATGCACAGCAAGTCGTAGTGAGTGTATACACCCGTGTATCAAGCTCGTTCATATGAAAATAGTACAAGTATACAACGTATATAGAATAATTTGCAAACGCCATACACAGATACCTATTTCAACTAATACTGAATACTGTTTACAACTAAATCCTCAGCCAGTGGAGTTATATCTCACGGCTGATCATGTCCGGTATATAACGTATGAGACCAACGCAATCAACAAAAGACAAAACTCGTGCACTTTGCACCCTTTTTTATTAGTGTGAAAATATCTTAGCTCCGTATATCAGCAACCTACATGTTCAATGGACATTTTGTCATTTGAAAACATTACAAGTGATTACGGAAACGTGCCATCTTAGTTTGGACATTCCTAGTGACCCATAGTAGATATCAAACTTGGAAAAGACATGAAATTTAGGAAAATCTCTCTTTTAGTTTCCCTTCACACTCGTGTATAATTTATATTAGGAGGTGATAAAACACGTTAATATAGTTTAAAAAAAAATTAACGTAGGGGATGCTACTCTACATTGTGATGCACTTTTTAATTTACTATAGCTATTCATTTTTCTTTTCCGGATGTCATAATAACTGAACCATCATAACTTCAACTCTTGCACACAAATGACTCTCTCTACTTTCATAATAATGATTGCTGATGATCATGAACGCAGGTCGTAACAGTTTTACGCTATTATTACGCTATCGTTGTCTCATAAAATATCATCTTATTGTTAATGCTTCTAAAGAATCGCACAATGATGATGTTATACAGAGGTAAGTGCAAAACCATCACAATATACCCCGAATACATGTATGCATTATGGCAATGAGTTCTCTCATGGCTATAATTCAGAACACTACGGGCAATTCGTCATTAATTGCAATAAATGCATACATGTGATCATCTAGATTTGACGTTCCTACAAAATGTTCTAGACCGATTAAAATTACAAACACTACTTCTACTACTAGTAGTGATCATATTTGCCAATAACATCAAAACAACAATGAAACAGCCATTTGCGTACAATTATTGACAACAAAACAATCATTGACAACTGTTAACATCATGCTTATCGCAATGCTTATGACTATCACTTAATTCACGGGCAATAAGGTTTAGTGAAACATTATCAGATATAAAAATCTTGATATAAGCTCGAAATATTGTGCTTGTTTGTCAAAATTATTCAGTAGAGAGAATCAGATGTGCACAGACAGCGACGTATCGCTGTCTTACTCTGTCTTTAAAGTAAATTCCTATACGAATAGCTTCGCACTGATACGTCTTCGTATAGGTTAGAGATCGTAAAATGCTATGAATCTAATGAATACTAACAGCGTTTTGATGTCACCGTTAGATAAGATTTATCAAACAGGTGAGCATGTTTTGCAGATGACGACATGTCGCATTTAAAGGGATCGTACAGTTTTGGTTGAGACCTAATTTCAGTTTTCTAATATTTTTTGGAAGATACATTTTTTTGCAAGATACCAAGAAAACACAATGATATAGTACAAAGCATTCCATTTTAACAGGAATTCAAAGTTTATTCGATGAAAATCCGGTTTGGAATGACTGAAACATCAAAAAACAAAGTAAAACAAAGCGATCGTACTAAAATGTGGGTCCCACACTTAATTAGAATCACTCTTTTTTGGATATCTCAGCCATTTTAAAACCAATTTTTATCAAATTAACGTTGAATTCCTTATAGAATCACATGCTCTTTCATATTTCATAAGAGGTTTCTCATTATCTCACAAAAAAAAAAAATGTTAGAAACCTGATATTAGGTCTCAACCAAAACTATATGGTCCCTGTAAGCACAACAAAGAAGAAGACAGGGGAGAAGAAGAAGAAGAAAGAGGAGAAGTGAGAAGAAGAGAAGAAGGAGAGGCAAAAGAAAGAACACGGAGGAGGAAGAGAAGAAGAAGAAGAACGCATGCTGCACACTGCGCGTGTCTGCTAGATTTCTGCTCAATTTCCCACTGACATGTTTGTATACTACTGAAGTGTATTTCTCTATTTAAAATCCTTTCTCTTCTCTTTCTAGATAGGTGAATTTTTAAATGCGTGAAATATCACAGGTATGGAGATTCCACATTGTTTAGACATCATTTTCGAACCCGATATGCAACCTAATTCTAGATATTGGTGGCGGCAATGCGATTGATTTGGGCATAATACAAGGGGAAAATATTTCCATGTAATTATGTTAAAAATAATACCTTTTGAATGATATCGGTCACTACATAAAAAGGTACATTTTTAAAGTTATGGTCAAAAGAAGCAAAATTTTTCATATGATTCTCTTTATTTTTCTTGATCATTAATCGTAAATATCTCCATTTGGCAAATATGCATCGGTTTTTGCAAACAAACTCTTCATATATATATATATATATATATATATATATATATATATATATGTGTGTGTGTGGAGGTATCTATACCTCACGCTAAGTTGCATTACCCTGTTTGTTTGTTTGTTTGATTGTTTGTGTTTTGATCGGTTACATCAACCAACGGGAAAGTCCTCACCGATTTTGGAAAAAAAAACAACAACTTAAACTGCTGTACGATTTTGAATGAATACATGTATTAACTGTTGCTCAGTGTTTCTTTGCTGATAAATGCAATGTTACATAAAATCAATGAAGTTTAAATATTCTTTACATTTGCTTCTTTTAACTTCCATGAAAAAAAAAATCCTTTTTCAAAAGGAGTAAAGGTTTGGCGGCACCATTTAAATGAGACTGCATTAAACATGAGGCCACAAACTAATTGCAGTTAAAAAAAAAGTCAAGAAGTTGACAGTTGAGAATTTATGCAGTCGATTTACATCTGACCTGTAGAAAAACAACATATATGTATCATAAATTGTCTTCATCTTTTCTTATGTGAAGGTTGGAAAGGAACGCGGGCCGCTCCATGCATTCTGAAAAAAGTGGGTCACAATAACCGTATTGTCAGCGTGCTGAAATCTTACGTGCTTACGATGCGTTTTTTTGCAAAATTATCATTAGTATTCTACACACGTCACTTTAGACGCCTACGTTCTGTCAGATATCCATGATTTAAATTCATTTTCCGTTTAGAATATAAGGAACATAGATATACATGATACGCTTTGGTTATCACCAATAATCCACCGGTTCGCTCTTGCAGATACTATAATTCCATAGATTTGTTTTGTAGATACTATAATTCCATAGATTTGTTTCGTAGGCCGATACCTGTGTATCGGTGGATGAAAGACGCTTTAAAAGCTTTCAGCGAATGTCACCGTATGTGTGCCCATAAATTAAAGACGTATACATCCATTCATATTACTACCTTGTGGCGGCAGCGTTGGTTGTTCAGCTGTCGCACTGTGGTATTCATCTTACGAATCTCTTGGCGTTGTAGTGGCGGCAATCTTGGATGATTACTCAATGCGTGTTGCTTCAAGAATAGTAACTTATTAACATATCAAATCACGTCACGGGTCCTTGCTGATAATCCCGTTTCGCTGCTGTAACTATCTTAGTTGACTGTTGACGAAACTATGCCTGTGCTGAAGGCAGTTTGGATGATTGCAACAACATTGCGACAACGTCGGTTGAATGTTCCACTATGTTAGGACACTTGAGGACACTTGCCATGGGTGGAGTCAACGAGCCTGTTGGGAAGTGGTAGCAATACCCTGGATTAGGTCTATTTTCTTTATGTTGTCACCGTTGTCTACTTTGATAAGACTACACTAGATATTTTGTTGTTGTGGTTTCTAATCATGTTTGGTACCCCGCTGCGTTGTGAACAGATTAATACGCAGTGGCTGATGATTGTTCTTTTATTAGTCTTTTTATTTGTTACATGATAACGTATTATTATGACATCCTATAGTACAAATAATACTGGGGGTGAATAACCCTTTTGGGATGTGGTATTGAAGGGGGTAACCTGGTGCGCCCCTGACGGCGAAATGTGGACAGTGCTAACCGGACAAGCCCCCAAGTGGACTAACAAACCACTCGCAGTGCTTCTGAGTGAAGTGCTGTCAGTGCAGTAATGCTGCTGGCTAAAAGGCCACTCCACGGACGGCCATCATCGCCGAGCTGCCCCGATAGCATCCTCGCAGTCGCCCCTCGAAGTCGCAGAGACAGATAAGACTGGGTGAAGCGAAGCACATTCTAGTTCTCTCTGTATGAAGTGGATTAATGGCAAAACGCAGTTAATGTTAGGATCCTACCAACTATCTCTAGGCGATATTATGATTTGATTTATTAGCTTCCAAACTATATCTAGTAAGTTAACATCAATTTGGATTGTTTACCCTTCGTTGTAATAATCTTGACGCTCTTGAGGGAGTAGTTCCATCACAGTGATGAACTCTCTATTATGTACAATGTAACTCTTTCTTCTAGAGAGGCAAATCACAACGTTTAATTTGAACCGTTGAATACACGTTCTCTCAAGGGTTAACTCAGTTATTTCAGAAGACATTGCAGTCTTGATCACCGTATCATTTTGCAAGTTATCCCATTTTCACAAGTGGGTCGAAGGGATCGAACACTGGCGATAAGACATTCTGATCCAAAAGTCTAATTATATTTTTGCAAAACTTGATTATTTTTTAAAATTTTGATTCATGTGGATATTCACTCAATGTTCCATGCATGATACTCCAGATATGAATGACTGCAGTAATACATAATACGTTACGATTAATTTATACTTTACAAAAATGAAAATGACGTCAATGTCTTTCTGCATCGCCCAAATAAAATTCTTTATCAATCCTCTCTGTGCCAATGAACCGATTGGGCACAAATTTCACACACAAATACGGACAGAAAATTAATGTGGTACGCAGAGGGTTAAAGGGGAAGGCTAGTAACCGATCAATGGGAATCAGTGAGAATGCTGAGGGATGATTGTTCCAATCCTTGTGGGATTCATTTAAGAGTACATTATATATCTACTGTTGTGTGAAAATTATTTGCTTCAGAACGGTCTCATATTCAAGTAATGCGCAGATTAATGCCCCGTCACTGACCAGGGACGCTTACCTGGAAAAATTAAACTGCACATTACTTGAATATGAGACCATTCTGAAGCAAATAGTTTTCACACAAGAATAGATATATAATGTACTCTTAAATGAATCCCACAAGGATTGGAACAATCATCCCTCAGCAGTCCCACTGATTCCCACTGATCAGTTACTAGCCATCCCCTTTAAATATGAAAGCGACGGAAGGAGGGGCCAAGTTTACTTTGGATGCCTTTAATGCCACGATAGAGTATAATGTATTCAAATTTTCAAATTTCAAATTTCAAATGAATTTATTAGGAAGTTTCTGCATGGAGTTGGACATCACAATATGAAATACAGTCATTTCTTTTTGTTTACAAGACAATAGAGCATACAGTGTGTACATCCGAATATTAAACTGAAATATATATGTGTACAGATTAAAGAAAATAATAAGATAGCACATCTATTGGGAGCCAATAGGGATATAGTGAATCAAATGATCTAACTGAATGATGGCACATGTATTGGGAGTGTAAATGCAGAAGACTTTCGTCAAATAAGCATATAGCTTGAAGATACGACAGCCTAGAAAGAGAAAAAAAAATGGGCAAAATATACATCTTGTATACTTATCGAAAAGAAAAGAAAAAGCAAGATCACGTATGTATGTGTGTTATGTTTGTATCTGTGTTGTCGTGTGAGTGGGATGTGACAAATTGGGGACCGTCCAAGATGATCTTGTTGTGATTTAGGGGTAATGAGTTATTTGTGCCCATGAATATAAAGATGAGGTAGAAGCATTTCAGCAACAGTACATGGATTAGTAACCACCCACGTGCAAACTGATCGTAATCCTGGTCGACCTTTGTTTTCACAATCTCTCCCTCGATAATGTGCATGTTAAAGAAATTATCTGTGTTCAGCGCCAGAAAATCCACGAAGTCTGTGAAGATTTAGAATCTATTTTCTTCGATGTCTGTGTCTTTTAAAGCCGATCAATCCACCAGATAAAAACCTACAGAAAAAAAGTTCTCCCCTCTCCATTTATTTATTCATCTGTCTATTTATTTATTCATTTATTTATTGATAGGAACAGACGTAATAAAATCACTCCCAAAGTTTTTTGAAGCAGACGTAGGTACTGTTATAAGTAAAGATTAGACATGCATGATACGATTATTGATGACAGCGGAATTCAAATTCATCTATTTTTTTTTTTGTCCCAAATGAAATTATCTCCAATAATCTAACTTTTTCCCCCTCTTAACAAAATACTTCACACTGAATTCTACAGAAATTCATTGTGTACATCAGTTCGGGAAATTTCAATGAAATTTCATTTAAAATGGCAGATTAGGGATATAATATGTAATTGGTTCCCCGTTCTAAATAGATCAGCTAGGGGATTTGATTTGTTTGGTCAGACAACGAGTATCCCGAATACATAATTAGAACAATGTAAATTGGAATAACTTTGAACAATCTGGTCATGACGGACGTCAACGATGACGACACCGGACAGTGATGATTTAACGAGGATGATTATGATTTTAATGATGACGGGAGAAACGAAGACTACAGCTAGAAGACAATGGTTGTCCTGGTTTGGGCTTAATGGTATAAATGATTCTGCCGATTATGCTGAAGATGATGATGATGATGGCGTTTAAAATGTAAATGAGGCAGATAATAATCGTACCCTGTAGAATTGTGTAGACTAAATTCTATGAAATTCGTGACTTGTTTCACATGACCATAATGAAGAAATGTATGTTTATAAGCAAGAAAACATGCATGAGACGGGGCGGGGGCTTTAAGAGGTAACCATGGTGATGGGTCCGTGATATGAGTGATGATGATGATGATAATGATGACGTCATTGATGATAATGATGCGTGGTAATAAATAAATCGATAGTGATTGTTTGGATGATATTCGTTATTTCGAAGATTCTTAAATCTGCAAAATGAAATAAGGTTCATTAATCCGAGAAAAAAAAAATAAGGTTCGCTGTTCTGAAAGTTCGTTAATACGAAAACGGAATAGGGTTCCTTATCCCGAAAATGAAAAGATAAAGCGTACAACAACGAACTTTTAGTATTGCGAACCTATCGTTCAGTTTTCGGATTAATTATTTCAGTTTTTGTTTGTTTGTTTGTTTGTTTATTTGTTTATTTGTTTGTTTTTTGATTAACGAACCTTCGGAATAGCGAACCTAATAGCAAACTTAATTTCATTTTCAGATTATTACACCTTGGGAATAATGAACATTGGTGATAACGAACTTTTGTTCATTCCGCCAAATTTTCTATGATCATTATTTTTTTAGATATAATACATGTACATGTATTTGGAAACTTTTCCAGACCTTTCGCTGTTTTCACCGTACCTTTCTTGGCGGGATTTCTGGCGATTCGCACAATGTCGCCCCCTTCAGGCAGTTCTTTGACCAACGGTGCGTCCTGGACGGCTGGTGTCGGCAGGGCGCCGACTTGGCGATTGTAAGGCAAGAGTAGAAAGAAGGCGGCAACGAAATACACGAGTAGAGGCAGAACACGAGACATCATGTCCGATAACAAAAGGCTGCATGGAAGACAGAGAAATGACGTCAAGCCAAGCAACTTAAAGGTAAACTCGGCCCCTTTAACCCAAATTCACGAAGGCGGTTTAAACCTAAACCATAGTTTATGCAAATTTCTTCTACTTAAATACGATTGGCAGAATGATTGCGTACGCCAATACGGGAGTTGATACGCGCAATGTCAAAGTTATGCATATTTTAATTTCACGTTTTTTTTTGTTTTTCTCTTGTTTTTTTTTTTTTAGTCCATGGTCTAGATTTAAACCATGATCTGAATCTAAGCCACCTTCTTACATTTGAGCATTTTATGTTCAAATTGACATTATAATAAAAAAAAAAACATTCCCGTAACAAATCAAAGGGAAACATTGAAAGTAGTGTACAGAAGAAAAAAAAAATGTAAAGAAACTTGTGGTGTCTCAAATTTCGTCAAATACTACGAGGTTATGACGTGATGATGGCTACCCAAGACAGCATTATACGGGTTTGAACATATCCTCTTTTTTTTTTTTTTTTGGTTCAATGAATAGATGTCTACAACAACTTTCGTTTGAGAAATCTTCATTGATAGATCATTACAGCTGGGTCTGCTACAGTGCAGATTATTTCAAAAGGCCTAATTTTTTTGCATCTATAAAAACGAGAAGTAAGCTATTACCGTTTATGATTCTTATTGGTGCACTTGTCTGGTCCGATTTTAAGGCAATTTTCAACACTCGTTTCTTTCAATTTACTCCATCGGGAATATACTTGTGGAATTTCGTTAGAAATCTATTCTGTCGAAATTATGGAGTGCAGTGTCTACACACTCCGATGAATAATACAAACAAACAAACAAACAAACAAACAAAATCCAGTCGTATCCATAATCACAGACTAGTATCCTTTATCAAGCGGCTCCCACAACAAACACAACGCAACCAATCTGCCTAGTGTGAATAAGGAGAAAGAGAAAAAAAGTAGTTGAAAAAAGCGTTGACATAATATACATGATAAGCAGTCACGTATACCAGACCAGTAATCATACGAGGAAGAAGACGGTGTGAATGCAGGAGATAGCGTTACCCTTTGAGGCAAGATGAACAGTATACTAAGAAGGGAGAGTGTACTGTATACAGATAGAATGTTTGTGTGCTTATGATTGGAGTGAGTGGGAGATAGATAGAGAAAGGGTGAAAAGGAGATGTAGGACAAAGAAAGGGAACTAGGTGACAGGAAAAAAAAAAATGATCCTGAGCCCAAAGAATATACGAAGTGCAATCGTGTAATTACATTTTTTGTGTACATCAGTAGTAATAATAATAATAATAATAATAATAATAATAATAATGACAACAATGATTGTAATAATAATAATAATAATAATAATAATAATAATAATAATAATAACAATAACAATAATAATATTTCGGAGACAGATATTATCACCATCACAAACAAGTTTAAATCCAAGAGAGAGAAATAAAGGATACCAGACTTTTAACTTTTTCTCGAGCATACTTCACGCAGCCGAATAAACAACATACTAGACCAGACTGTGAATGTAAAATACAAAACTTTTAAATTATTCTTTTCGAAAAGCAGTTTCTGCGTTCAAAGAAAACATCAGAAAAGAGTGTGATTTAACTGCTGCCATAAATGAACGCTTGGAGATAATATTATTATACAGACGTTATTTCAGGTCAAAACCGCATACGAGATTCTCATATTGCATAAAATCGAAATGTCTTTCCGCAGATATTTTGCATCTTATACAATATTCGACGTTTGGAATTTAATGAAAATAAATTAAAGGATCAATATCAACACGTTTATCTTATTTGAAATGTAACAGTGATATTCCTATGGATAATTCATTTCCGAGGTATATTTAGAAGTATACAACAGAGGAACTAAGCATTCAAACAGATTGGCTGATGGATAATATCTACGGAGAAAGAAAGAGAAAGAGAGAGAGAGAGAGAGAGGGAGAAGGCGGGGGGGGGGGGGGGGTTGAGTACGATTTAATAGGAAGCGCAGATCCGTCCATTTTTTTTTTTTTTCAAACATGATTAGTTTGTAGTCTATATTCCGCCTACACAGCAAAGTATGTATTACATGTACATGAAACTTCAGGTTTGCGGATCGATTGTAGAAATAGATATAAATTTGTGATAGAGATGATTTGTTCTATGATATGTAAGCATATCTATAATGACGTTATATGTAATAATCCACATGATTATCTAAGGACATATTATTACATGTTATGCCACTGTTTGTACCAGCTTGCTTTAATTCAGTCATGTTAATCTTCATTCTTTCAAGTTTGTGTGAGTTTTGAATTGTTATAAAAATTGCTAGATTGTATACGCGTAGTTATGCTTCATACTATTATTCAGCATGGTTTGGTCATCATGACAAAAGCTCATGGTCATTATATATATATATATATATATATATATACACCCGTTTTATTACCCGCGAAGACAAGGATATAAAGGTGTGTTTTTTTGTGTGTGTGCGTAAAAGTATATACAAAAGCAATGCATGATCCGACAATGACAAACTAATATTCTATACAGGCGCTCAAGTATTTGACAATATTTTCAAGTTTCAAGTATGAGTTTTCAAATCGAGAATGATTGAAAGAGCTCTATAGCCTTGTTAACAAAGAAAGCTCCCCCCCCCAAAAAAAAAACAAAAAAAAACAAAAAAAAACAAAAAAAACAAAAAAAACAAAAAAAAACACAAACAAAACAAAAACAAAACACACACAAAAAAAAATCACATATGAACTTTGGGAAACCTTCTTGTCTGTAAAAGCAAAGAGTTTAGGTAATAATAAAAGTCATCAACACTATTCAGTGTATTACGTATGTTAGGACAAAGAATACGAACTCATCAAATGAAGAAGATCATAAAAATATGTATAAATCTAAAATGAATCTTTGTTATGTTCAGAGCAAAACAGAACAAAACTCTTCTTTGCGCATAATAGCTGGAAGTTTTTGTTTTTTCTGCACGTCACCTTGTTGTAAAACATCGAGGAATACTTGAATATATTCATAAAAAATAAAATATATGCTTAAAATTATGTTTTCCGTAGATCTAGGAAAGGTTAACCACTATTGTATCATCTCATTAAACAGCTAGATGCAATCCATATCGCAAACAATTCTTAGTCGATTTTAACAAGGAAGAACAAAGGGCTATTCGAAACATTATAATTGCAATTGCAAATGAAATGGGTAAGTACAGACCGCGGTTTCTCAATAAATTCATTGTGCAAGCTGCACGTGCCTTGATTGGTTTTAAAATGGCTGAGATATCCAAAGCAGAGCCATCTAAATAAAATGTGGGACTAAACTTTTATTGTGATCTCTTTGCTTTACTTTGTTTTTGGATATCTCAGCCATTCCAGACCCGCTTTTCATCAAATAAACTTGGAATTCCTCTTAGAATGGTATGCTCTGTGCTATTTCAAGAGTGCTTTTTTGGTATTTCGCAAAAAGTTGAAAGCCCAATCCTCATCTCCACCGATATTATATCATCCTTTTCATAATCATAATCATTGCTATACCATCCCTTTAACCACTTCTGGAGCTGAGTGTAGGAGGAGACCATGCCAAAGATTGTGTTCTTTTACATAATGACCTAGTTTAGCGGAGAAGGGAAAGGGCTTATACTTTGACAACTTCGCCCCTGATCTTTCGGGGTGATTAACTCCGATAACGCTGAAAATCTCCCGAAATCAAATTATTGATTCAATGCAAAGGCGCGGCTCTCCACAAGCAGCAAATTTAGAAATTTCTTCTATCGGCGTCTTTATAGCGTTGGCGACCGAAATAAACCGGGGAATATGTATACAATAAACTGTTCTGTGTCAGTGCGCTTTGAAACACTCGTATTAAGCGCTGTGTAAGTATCATCTGTTTATTTATTCATTTTCAAAAGAAACTCAAGACCCCCTTTATTTGAAGAACAACATCGATGATTCCATGATATTGACTATTAACTGAAGTATTAATTTTTGTTTCTTTTTTGTTAATTGTTATGTTCTTTGAATCATTTTAGTCATAAACGCTGTATGATTTTTTTAATCATTACCATTATTATCATCTATCTGTCTATCTGTCTATCTATCTATCTATCTATCTATCTTTCTATTTATTCACTATTATCATTGAATAAACGAAGGGCATAATATGATAAGACTTTCTACATACCAGTTTAGTATCCAATAGCATAAACTTAGATTAAGAACTAATTCCTGTCATTTTCTATGGACTCTGTAGAGCATCGTATAAATACGCATGATAGATATATTTGTTTTTTTCCAGCCACGTCGCCCGCCAAGTGATCATGAAATTCGGTGAGAAACCGTAAAATCTCGCTTTTCCACTGCTATAATGTGAAAATAATTTCTGAAACTTGTTAAAGTGTTGTTATTCAATTCATTTTGTGCATATGCATTTTGTATCATACTTTAAAGGGACTGTACAGTTCTGGTTAAGGTGAGGATTAAGCTTTTAACGTTTTGTGAGATATTCAGAAACCACTCTATGAGATGTCAAGGAGCATGCGATTCTATAAGGGGTATCAAAAGTTTATTTGATGAAAATTTCAAAACAAATTTCCATCAAATGAACGTTGAATCCTTCTTAAAATTACATGCTCTTTCATATTTCATAAGAGGTATCTCATTATCTCACTTAGGAATGTTAGAAACCTGAATCCCCACCTCAACCAGTACTGTACAGTCCCTTTAAAATGCACTTATACTTTTGTGCATTTTCTTTAAACAATAAGATGTGTAAAATGGTCTAAGTTCTGTATTTCTTGTGTTTGACCCTTTTTGTTGGATGGAGATGAACTATCAACTGAATCCAACTGAATGAAATTGATAGTGTCAATGTAGATGACAATCTTATTTTATGGGGTTATTTGATTTGTCTTATTCATTATCAGTTCATGATATATTAGATACACAATTCCTTAACACCTTTTAAATACCCAACACGTAACAGTGTATACGGAAACGATCATTTCTGCCTATAGGCGGGGGCGGAGTGACGTCACTTCCGCATAGCGACGAACTCGCTGCCCTTAGTGCGATGAAAACAATAGCCGTCAAACGAGCGTGCAACAGAGCATGCAATGCCGTCATACAATACGCGAATTGCAATATATGGGACCGTTCATTAGCACACATAAACGGAGTTTACGTGGATCTACAGTGGAGCTGTCAGTTCACGCTTTGTTACTACTGTCGCGTTTAATGCTGTTCATTTCACTTTTATTTACCGCTGAATCTAGTTCATTGTTTCAGTTAAAATATGCTTTCATAGATTATAACTTAGATATCTTTCGATTACTGTGATAAACTTTCACGGGAAGCAAAGGAGAGATACGAGACTAAACTGTCCTCCATCGGCCTTGCACTTTGTCCTTACCGTGTACCTAACTATACACAGCCTAGTCGCCGCTGTACTTACGTATTCGCGTAGCGTACTAGTATTAACAGCATCTGGTCGGGCTACCGTGTATCCGCAGACTCGTGGATCAATGACCCTACGTCGTGGCCAGACATTCAGTTCGTCGATGTGTACATGTACCTAACGAGTACACCTGGTTAGTAGTCGGTTATCATTTGCTTCCAGTAATTTGAATTCAGAGCATATCGTCCTTGACTTCACTGGACTCCAGTGGGATCCGTCTTCATTCTCCCGGCTGATAGCAGCTAACCACCGGTTCTTTCTTTCTGGACTGCGATCACGTTTTGGAAGTTCAAAGAAAGATCATTTTTTGTCCAACATTAGACTATGATTATGGCAGCCAAACACAACACAACTTCGAGGCATTGTGAGGATGTGAAGCAAATGATGAAATGATGTACGAATCTGCCGTAAAAATGTCAGAAAGCTGTGCAAAAATAACCGATAATAGCACACTAGCGTATAGCGTTCATTCAGTGCAGTGCATTATGCATTTTATGTACCGTGCGTGCGATGCATTGCTGAGCGCTAGCTGCACTAAGGTACGGTCGCTACGCATTTGTTTTCATCGGCCGGGTCGGTTACTAGGGCTCCATGTTGAAAATGCCCGGATGTCCGCCCCCGCCTATATTGCAAGACGACTCGGAATACCACAACGGACATATCAGCATGCCCGAATGCACTTTTAAAGCAGAATACTAAAGGAAACGCATATTTTGTTGGATTACTCCCCCATTTCAAGCTTAGAGCATGACAAACACAGCAGCCTTTAATTCATTCATTTAGAAAATTGCGTTTTGGAGATCGGCTGCTCAGAAAAATTGTATCCTGAATCATGTTCAATCGGAAGATCCGTGGTTATTTTGGGGGCGTGTCCATGACGTCATGGGGTGAATTGCAAACCCGGAAGCATCACACAACAGCCTGAGCTTACCTATGTATGCTCTTGATAAGAGCGAGATGTTGAGGCTCGTACCCCGAAATCCCAAGACATTTTTTATCAGAATGTCACAAAAAATGAAATAAAATTGTTTTCTACTTCAAGTCTCCTGTGAGATCATACATTTCCTCGTTTAAATAGAGTCTGTTACGTGTTATTAAAGCCACGAATACAGAAGTTGTCAGGCCTAGTGCCTGCAGTGGGTGCTTCGTAGTCGATCAGTCACATGCATGCGCCCATCACCGGCCGCGTATGTCGCAGTGCAGTAGCCTTCGTGTATCAAAGAGCGGAGAAGCCTGGGCTTCGTGCCTCTTTGGTGGTATGTAGCCTACAATCAGCAGCTCCTTGGTACTACTACAGCTGTGTACGCCATATATTTGGCGAGCCTTTTTTTTTTTTCGCGAATCGGGACTTGCCAATTATTTCGCGAGTCCTTAAATTCGTGGTTGTGGAGTACACTATGGAAGGGGGAAATATATACGGAAAGAGAGTTAATATTTTCTCGTGTTTTTAAATTCGCAAAAAGCACCAGGTTCGCGAAATTGGCGAAAATAAAAAAACCTCGCGAAACATTCGGCGTATATAGTGTGGATCGCTAATACTGGTTAGATACTACGCAATGCGCGGCTAAGTCGAAGTCTTTAGGCCGGCCGGCCGGCCTATCTGGTGATGAAATAAACGATACAGAGCACTGCGGTTTTCATTGATAATGATAAAACTTTGATGGACTCGGTGAAGTAATGAATGGATCGTGCAGTGAATTTGTGAGGGTTCCTAGCTAGATAGAATGCTGATGAGCTGTGACCTGGAGTACGGAGTGAGTGTGATGTGATAAGATATGATACTACGTAGCCCGACCAGACACTGCGCTACTTACAGCGACTGGGCTGTGTATAGTTAGATACTAAGGTAGGCCTACCAGCATATCATGATCTACTGTAGTACAGAGTGTTGTTACGGGCCGAAATCGCCAAAAATGCGACACAAAAATGTAGAAATGCTAAGAAATTCACCTTAATTCACCTCCGAATTAGAAGATGTCGATATATCACAAGATTTTATCGCGAAAATTGTTCGAAATGCTCATGTTAGACATTCTAACGTTACTGCACAGTACACCCAATACCAAATTTGTGCCTCCCTTTGCCGATTTTCTCTTTAGTTTGCTCGGTAGAATTAATGGGTAGGACCCTAGCCTAAAGTTGCTGTGGTATGTCCTGAAAGACGTCGATTATACCATGACGAAAATCGTCCTGAATTATAATGCGATGTTTACATAGCGCTACAGTAAAAAGATAACTTTTCGTAGAAGGGTTTATTTGCAGTCTAACTTGTTAGTATTCCTAAAATCAGAGTGAACGATTAGGCCTAGGGTCCTATATCTATTTTTTTTTTATTTCGTGCGCCCGTGGTAGCTGTATAGTGTTTAGGTATAGGCGCCTATACTGTATTTTTTAAACCGACCGCCCGTTTTCTCATTGAAAAGCACGTAAATCCAGTGAATGGGCAAATAGACCGGTGTTAACAATAATTACGTGTATTTACTACCTTAAATGAGGATATTCTTCAATTCTTTTTCCTCGCGTTTCCTCAAGTTTATATTTACATGTATCTATCCCTCTATTTTTTCTTGATTTGTATTCATGTGCGAATGTTCCAGCGTATTGCGCCCCGGCCCATGCGATAGTATTTTTGATTCTATACGCGAGAAAGCCATTGAGGGAGGAGGATGGTCGATCTTCGATGAGTAGGGCCCGAGTATAGTAACAAAGGTCAGTGTACAATCTGCGAGTCTAGAGGTCTACTGTAGATCTAGTCTAGACTTACTATCAAAGATCGTAAACCGACCTTTGGTACTATACAATTCCGGAATCCACTCTTCTTAACGTTACATACGGCCGAGCAGTGCGAAGTTGAGATTGCGTGAAGGATAACTAGGACCTAGGCTATACACAGCACAGTCGCTGCAAAGCTGCGTCTGGTCGGGCTAGGCCCTACGTAATGATATAATGAAAGAAAGACCTAGGCCTACTGTACTTAGATGACACTGAAACCTGAGTCAAGAGCGATATTACGAAGTTAATGTGTCTCACATTTACATCAAAGCTCATCACACAGCCGAAATTTTGACATGGACTTCTATTTTCTAAACGTAGGGCCTAGCTAAAATCTTATATTAGATGGCTTAGACAGTTTCTGGTATGTGATTGGTCGAGAGCTCGTCACATGATACTGTTTGCGAGGATCGCAAATGTTATATTTTCCCAGCTCGTTATATTTCACCAACTGGTCAAATGAATATATTTTTTCCATGTGTGTCGCCCTCTTACGGTTGAAATAAGAACAATTACACCAATATAAGGGTGTGGGACCACGTCGGTAACTGGGACGAGCAAACGATTACTATCGATAACTGCAGTGTGGATCGATATAATCTGTTCCCACCCCCCCCCCCCTCCTCCCCAACGATGTACGTGAGAGAGCAGACGGCATGCACGGCGCGACGCGGAGTAGCGTCATGACAATGTCATGCGCTAGGCTAGCGGCTTGCCTGGGCCCTGTTTCATAAAGCTGTTTGTTGGGGAAGCTAAACATTACAGTGTAACGCGTACTACTACGTATATAGGTATCGCCGTACCGATGTACCGTTTACTACATGCACGTATATATCACTCGGCCCGCGAAGTTTGGATTCACACTTCCAAATGGAACCCTGTTTTGTCTATAAACGACGACGAGCTCGATAAGAATTTGGAAGATAAGGATTCTAACTCCACTAGACATGTCCTAAAACAAGCGAGTTAATAGTCTATGAGACATTTTGTTCAGTCAGTTCAGTTCTTAGAAAGAGGGCAATTCATTTATCTTTATTGACGTAGAAAACCCTCTAGTCTAGAAGGTCTAGTCTAGATCTAACTGTTAGGCCTAACGTTACATCGAACAAGTGGAGGACTACGACACCGAGCAGACTGGTTTGCAAATCACTGTGTTTCTATGTAAATGTTCATCTCTGCAACAGAGGAAAAAGAAGACTGATTTTGAAATTGCTGCAGATTCCTGATAACAGAAGGTATGCCCTAGGCCTAACGTTGTTACAACTTACGTCTAACGCGTATACCGGTCCTGGCACAAGACAAACTGACTAAAAAAGAAAAAAGAAAAAAAAGATGCACTGGGCATGGGGAGCCAATTTGATTCTAGATCTAAATTAGGCCTGACATTTAACAAACATTAACGTTGTTAGAATCTAACTGTTAGGCTATCTGTACTAGGCCTACAAAACAAATGTCAAATGATAAAAATTGCCCAGTAGGGCCTAGGCCATATCGTTAGGCCTAACGTTAAGAGTAAAGTTAGAATTGTTTTGTGAGTAGACCCTAGAACGTCTGCTGATATCTTTTGGACCTGAGCCTAACTTAACTATAAAGCGTCGTTACTGGACTTGTTGAGCCTAAACGTCAGTAGACCTACCTAGGGCCTACTGTCGTTAGAGGACATGAGCCTAACTACACAGCCCAGTCGCCGCTGTACAATTCTATACAAAATCGCGACAGCGTGCACACAGCGTCTGGTCGGGCTACCATGAGCGTATTAAACGGTTAGGCTATGCGTCGTCGGTGTAGGCTCTTCTGTAAAGCATAATCAAGGGCAAGGCCATCTAATATAACAGATATCGACTGGTAGTGGTAGGGGTGGAATGTAACAATCTTTGGAACGCCCGAGAGTTATATTTTCCCTCGTGATCATATTTTCCCTCAGCGCTGCGCGCTTCGGGAAAATATAATCCCTTGGGAAAATATAACTCCCTGGCGGTCCAAAGAATGTTATATTCCACCCCGTACCAGTCAATATCTGTATAATAGCCTAGACCCAAGTTAGTACAGCGACCAGCCCGATTTAATATTGTTAGGCCTAGGCCTACTGCTGCTCTGAAGTAGGAGTTCAAGTCAGCACTAAGCTCGGTTCATTTTCAGTTCAGAATAAAAATAACTCTCACCAATCTAAATTTTGAAGTCTATCTGGCATTGGTCCTGCGTCGCCAGCATTGTCCCCTGGCCTACCGTGTGGCAAGGGCTCCTACTGCCAATCTCCAGGAAGTCCGTCCGCTTCAATCGGACCGCCCTGGGCCTTCCCCCCTAGCTCGCCCGCAGCGTCTCCCTCCTGCGCCCCGCTGTGCGGCTCGTCATCAACAAGAAATCTCTCCGACTTCACATTATGTCCAGGGTCATCATCACTAGTTTCATCATCGCTATCATCACTAGTCTAGTGTATATCACTCAGTTCATCATCGCTTCCACATTCAAATTCCACCAACAAATCATCCTGATCATCACTGACCTTAACGTACGATGTCATTATCGAAAAACAAACTTTCAAAACTTTCTTTTTCCTATATGCAAATACCGGGTATCTACAACAACTTGTATGCGCATGCATTATGCGCGCGGGGGCCTGCGGCGCTCGAGACCTTGCGCGATTCCTTTCACCCCATGACGTCATCGGCAAAGCCTCGAAGTTTACGCTGTGACCTAGATTTCAGGGGGGTGACAGGTGTAAATCTTCAATATCCTCTAACTCCACTTCAAAAAGGCCATTTTAAACGATGTAAACGACAAACTGTTCTATGTGTCCCACTCTTTGACTTCATATATAATATAATATCTTCAGTATTCCCCTTTAAGGCTTGCTTAAATTGTCGATTCCCCAGGCTCCCGTGTTTTCCCCTCAGAGTTGAGAAGGAATAACATTATTCTAAAGTCTGTCATATCATCTTTGAAACCAGCACTAGTTCGATTACTATTCAACCATTTGACACATCATTAATCATTACCTACTTCAGTAACTGAGACGTTTATCACCAGGAAAGAATAATAAACTACTTCAAACATAATAATATACAAAGTAATAAGTGGCTCACATTTTATCATAAGAAGTGGGTATGGTCTATGTGTGTCGCGTGATCGACGATGAGGAAGATAAATACGATTATGAAGTGCTGGTTTTGATAATATAGACACAGCTCTGTATTTGCTATTGTTTTTATTGCTGTTGTTGACTTAAACCTGTGTTATCTGTATAGCTCACTCCTGAAGATGCAGGACTCTGGGATGTAATAGTGCTTGCTCACAACACCCACACAATTTCCAAAGTATACGCACACACAATGATAATTATGACTGATTGTTATCTTTATTTTCGAGGGCATTTGGCAGTGTGTGATGATTCGCCATCGAATATCGTTCTGTGCTGGTCGTCCGGCAGTACAAGACACTAAAAACAAAAAAACAAAAAACAAAAAAAAAAATCAAACAACAACAACAGCAACCCTAAATTAAGTTATAGTTCTTTTAAATCTCGCCATACGCTAAACGTCTACGATGTTTTCGATTTATAAACTTTTTATGAAAACGGTATCATATTTGAAGAAAAGAGATTATTTGAATTTCTACTTTTGATAAGCTCAATTAACTGCTCTACTTTCCCTTGCTATTGATCTGATTTTTATATGTTCTCTTTGTATTAATTGGGTCTTGTGTCTAAATCTCTAAATTTATATGGTTTCGTAGGGAGATTGATGTCGTACCCTTTAAGTTAATGAGATTTGACGATAATTACTATTGAAATGAGTTCATTTGATAACCAATGAAAGATATCTGGTCAGTTCTGGACCATAAAATCGAAGTAGAATAAGTTGTATTTTTTTTTTTCTGATCGTATTCCGGCATTTCAAAGTCACAATTTTTAGATTTCAAGATAGACATTGAAGCCAAAAATGCTCTTTGATCGTGATTTGAAACCTATGGGCAATATGAAGATTTTATCAAATTCTAAATGGAACAAGAGACTCGTCCAATTGATTGAGTTAATCCTTTTCCAACCTTTTCTCTATCCATCTTGATAAATGCAATAATGAAATGTGAAACAGATCAATTATCTCACAAATACTAAGAAATATTCGAATAACACGACACCGTATATTCTTTGCAGATGTAAACGAATACAAATGGTACCAGGAAAAAAAAAAATCGAAAGCAATCTGTAGCATGAACAGTGATGTGTAACTGGAATATGGCATCAAACTAGTATTTATAATTTTGAATGAAGCACTTAATTTTGGTTTGACGAAGCGGTTTTAGCAAGAACATCGCCTAGTTTCATACTTCTTTATACGGTTTCGTGGTGTGTGGTGAGTTGATGGTTGAGTAGATAATATTTCAGTATTTGAAAGCTTGTAAGCCAACACAAGCTAACAGAGAGAGATTTCATAAACCTAATTTAGGTTCTTTTATTACTCTCGTTACCGAAGTTCAAGCCTTGATATAAAAATTTAACGGAAAAGAATGAGTTCTCTATCTCTTGAAATTCACTTTCCCCACCCCCGCTTTAGAAAGCCGAATCATTATGACCAGTGCTTTCACATGGACAGAATGAAGTGAATTATGATTCATTATCGACTTTACTATTGAATTATGATATGTGGCCTCAAGGGTAGCAATGGTAGCTTGTACGCATGCAGGCAAGTTGTAATACCAGCAATTTGCTCGCGTCTGACTTGAACATGGATGAAAGGGAAAAACATACGAGTAGTGTACTCTTTCTCTCTCTCTCTCTTTCTCTCTCTCTCTTTCTCCATCTCCTGCTGTGGAAGAAATTAATAGCAAGTTTTGTTTCACCCTCAGCAAACACCATTATGATAATAGGTTATCTATTGATGTTAGCATAATGCTAGGAAGATGTATATTTTTAATAATGGTATTGTATTATCAGCAATGATTAAAAGTTATGATATTTCTTACGTTGAGAGGGAAACTATAATGGAAATATTTGGTTTTTGGCTTTGGTTTGGTTTATTTCTGCATTTTCTTTTTCTAAATACAATAACAAATGAAAACAAAGTGATTTATAGTATGCAAAAACGGAGAGTAAAACATACAAATGAAAATAAGAATTGTCAATTTTATTATAACATCAGTCTGTAATAACATAAATATATCAAGCAACATGTTAAGCCATAATTATGTAAAGAAAGGAGAATTCAGTACTGGAGGCGTCATCATAAGCAGAGCTTGACGTGGGGAAATCCTTACACGAAAAATATTACAACACAATGAACCTACACATAAAACTCTTAATCTGAGTCTATGTTCAAGAACTTACTGGATCACATTTTTTTTTTTTTTTGGTGTGTGTGTGTGTGTGTGTGTGTGTGTGCGTGTGTGTGTACCAATTGATCTGAGAGACACCGTGGCTTTCGGTTGTAAAACGTAAAACAATGTAAAGGGCAGACTTAAGTCTGACAAAAATGTCGAACTGCAACTTTCCGTGACGAAGTAATGAAATACCAATCACTAAACAGCAGCTAAAATGCGATGTCTTAATAGAATACTTCCACTGACATCGTCAGTCGTCGATTACACATTTTTTTTTTTTTTGAAGGGAGAGCACAGGGAATAATTCCAGATGTTTTGCGGTACAAGTGGACACGGAGCACCTCTTTCAAACAAACACAGGCGCGATACAGGTTTTGCCGTCCAAACAAAGCTATCCTCTGGTACGATTTTATAAATACTCTGAAAATATACAATATGTTGGATTTTTACGTATTTCATAAAAAAAAGCTTCGCAAATCACTGAATGAATTAAACTAAGCATCCAACAAACACAAAACAGAGGAAAACCAGATACACAAAAAGCACATACAAACCAAAAACAAAAGAGGTTGAAAACCAAAGTGATGATGTGCTTCCACTGATGATGTAGAAATTAGAATTTCGAAAGATGAGTGCATGATTAAAATCATATCCCTTTCCGAATAAGACTTAGTTTGTAAAAGTATATCTTGGTATAGACTAAGAGGCATATACTTATTAATCGCATCCTGCGACTATAGCAAGAGTTCCCATCTCACTTACCTCTCAGAACTGACCTGGAATACCCTCTCACGGAGCAGAGGAGGAGAATGGAGAATCACACATTTAAAAAGACCAAACAATCCTACAGGTAGGTCACCGTGTGTCGCTCGCTGGAGCTGCTGCTTCACTCTTCTAGAAGAGACCGGAGCGGAGGAACTATTATATCCCTCCTCTCGCGCGTCAGAAACTTGGTTACCATGGCAACTTTGATGTGCATCAAATAGCTATCTCCTCCCACCCTCTTCGTCTTGCTTGCTTTTTTGTTTAATCTGTTTTTGTTGTTGTTTGCGCGGAATTCAAAGGAGGGATATTGCTTCCAAGATTTGATTTATGTTGAGTTTCTCGATCTTCTTTGGTAAGACATTGTCTACCGAGATACATCCCGTGATCTTGCAGTGTGTGGATTATTTTATCGATATTTCGTTTCCTGTTTTCAATATTGTGAGAGTATGTTAACTCCATTGAGATTTACGAAGAGTGGCTCTTGTCTCTGGTCCTAGAATGCCAGACATAATAATACCATTATAATTTTGCAGTGGTTCAAATTGTGCAGCCATTGATCCTCAAATATATCATGCAACTGTCATGTACACGTATGCACATTAAAATATTAGAAAATCAAACGCGTGTCAGTGTTTGCGTTGCATGTGTATTGTGTTCGTGTATGTGTGCGTGTGCGTGTGTGTGTGTGTGTGTGTATGTGTGTGAAAGAGAGAGAGAGAGAGAGAGAGAGAGAGAGAGAGTTGGATGTGATACAGCGATGCATCAAGTTGAAGAATGAGACGAAAATTGCTTTCAGTGGAATGTTAGATTTCATTATCCAACCAATCGCTCATTTGTTGTGACTGTTAGGAGAAGATTTTGATCCACATGCTTACTCGTATCATGCATTATTCACACCTTGATTTCTTCATATCTTTATATGATCTCTCCGACTAATTCCTCTATTAAGGGCACCTGTCTCTACTCAACGTCTAATTTTTAATGTTTTTTTAACCATAGACAGTTGAAAACAAGTTTGGAGATCGAGAAAAGACAGTTACAAACAAAAATCTTTGTATTAAGATTCATTATAACACATGCATACATAAAAGAAAATAAACGTAGATGTTATGATTCGCTGATTGTTATAATTGCGCTTGATTTTAAACCCTTTGTATGTTATCAATTTAAAATGTTTGTTTTGATATTGCCATCATTATTTTTTTTATTTAAATCAGGTCTCAAATAAGATATTGTATTTATGTAACTATAGTGTTTAAAGGGATGGTATAGTTTTGTTTGGGATGGGGATTCAGGTTTTTACTTATGTTAGATAATTAGAATTCACGTATATATAATATCAAAGAGCTTACAATCCTAGAAGGAAGAAAATGTGTTTCAGAAGAATCGGTTTTGAAACGACGGAAATATCTCAAAACAAATTTCAAAAAACTTGACAAAGTGGTCGTAATAAAAAGGTAGTTCCAACATCTTATTAAGGTCTCTTGGTTTTCAGATATCTCGGCCGTTTCAAGCCCATATGCATCAACAAGACAGTAAACTTTTAATTCCTCCTAGAAGAGTATGCTTCATATAAGTGGTTATTAATTATCTTGCAAAATGTTAAATCCTTTAAATACCCATCTCAAGCAAAACTATGTTATCCCTTTAAATGAAAACAGAGTTCTGCGGAGGACCGAAAGTAAATTTGTTATTGATTTGCATGGTTGTATCCCTTCATTTTATTTTGAACATAAACAACTTTGATGAATCCCTATTTCATGTTATATGCTTTCTGTTTCGCTGATCAAAAACAGAATGATTATACCCCCTCCAACTTATTCTTATATCGTTATTTTCTTGACACTTGTGTATTTTCACCTCAGACCTCCTATAAATCAGGTAGGCTTGTTTCATTGTGTTTAGTCTTTGTCAAGGAAAAGCGTAAAAAATACATCACCAAAATTACACTCATTAAAAAGGGCTTTCCGGCACAAACACAACGCTCAACGAGTAGTAATTACAGGGCAAAGAAGACGGTGAACAGGAATAGACTAACGGAGAAACGGATAAATCCTCGTGTCTTACTGTCATGAATGGTTTCATTATAGTCTACTTACATCCAGTGTTGCTACATAGTACTCAGAATACAAAACAACAGATAATTAGCCATTAAGACCATTGTAATCGTATACTATATATAGCTTACTCTGTGTGTGTGTGTGTGTGTGTGTCTTTCTATCTCTCATGCAACCACACACACACAATCACACACACACGGTATATACATATCTATATATATATATATATATATATATATATATATATATATATATATATATATATTTATAATATTATATATATATGATAAAGAGAGAGAGAGAGGGGGGGAGAGGGAGAGAGAGAGAGAGTGTGTGTGTGTGTTATTATTGCAGCCTATGCATGAGATACATGCATAGATAGCATAAGATCCTATTCAAAGTTTTAAAATTCATAATGATGAAAAATATAATAATAATCTTAACGATTCTTACAAACTCGATTTACGGAAGTTAATAATTTATATTACTGTAAGAGGTACCGTAAGAGGGCGTTCATGAAAACACAAATTACTACACTTTTTTTTTTTCTACGGAGTATATTGCCAGTATTCATACTAAAAAGGGACAAATCACAGGGGGTAACTTTATCTCCTTTGTGTGTTTTCAGTGCCGATTTGCATAGACAACTCCCATAACGTTATATACTGTACATTGTAAGAATATTTTGCACGGAAAGGATTAATAATGACCTAGTAAATACAAAAGATCAGGCAATCTTCCAGTAATTCTTTTCCGTCTTATTTTCCTTCAACATTTGTTCAAGACAGCCTGAGGGAGCTAGATAACAGAGTTACTTGATTTCTCGGTTCGTATGACAGTATGAAGGATGTGTACGTAGTCAATGCTGCTAGTCCTTTATTTTTCTTGTTTTTAAAGAAAGCTTGGTTACAAGAAGCGTATTTTTCTTGTTTTTAAAGAAAGCTTGTTTACAAGAAGCGTATTTTTCGTGTTCTGTTTCCGGTCTGACCAATGGTTAATTGCGTTCCCACTTTTCGTTAATTTGTATACGCATGCGTGATGGTGACCGTAAGAGAAGAATTTTCGCTGTGCGGTGCGTGCTGAAAACAATGGTCTGCAGACACACGTGGAAGCGGCAAACGAGGTTGAGAAATTGGGGGAGACGGATATCAGATTTCACTTGTAATTGGCGATGGATGGTATTCAGGTAGTAGGAAGAAGATGAAAGGCGTGTCTGGTTGAGTAAACCCTCAAAAATGTCTAATTCAATTTTAACACACGGCATGCAGCAACTTACAGTCATTTGTCTGCAGAGTCGCATACAGTCTTGTTAGTTGTAGGTGGGTGTGGTCAGATGCTGAGAGAGAGAGAGAGAGAGAGAGAGAGAGACTGATGGATGAAACCTACTCTTGTCTCTCTCCAACTAAGATGCAGGAAGAAAAGCGCCATATATGCATGCATATTGTATATACACACATATATTATATGTTTCTATCTCTGTGTATAACACCAGGTCCTGGTGTATGTTCTATCTATCTATCATGTATCTTTGAATCTGAATTTGAATTCATTGCCACTTCTTGGGGTGGAACACCCTGATCAGCAGAGCTGGTTTCCACAGGGGTCCACATACATACATAAATAATGGTAAAATACGAAAAATACATACATCTTGAGTAAAAGCAAATATCATACACAACAATCCATACAGAACGATACTAAACACATAAAACAAGCTTAGATTCAAAAGTTAGATACATGTAACACAGCTGTAACAACTAATTTTGGCAGTTATACCTTAAAATGAATAAAATAAATAGTTGCTTACATTACAACCCCTAAGATAAATAAAAATATATGATATGCTGCACATGATTACATAATTAATATAGATTTAAAAGTACACCAAAGAACAATTTAAGTAGGCTTAAAAGTCACGCAAGGAGTATACAACTGAAAACAAACTTTCAAAAAGCAAAATATTAAATTAATGCAAATAAAATTATATAAAACAAAATGATAACAACAAATTTCAGTTTAACAACAGAGCAGTCATACAATACAAATACAATGAATTAACCCGATAGTTATGAAGCAATAGAACATCTTCAGTCAGTTTATTTACATATCGCTTGAATGTTTCCAATGACATGGACGGAGTTACCGATCATTCACTCTTGCTCCACAGTTTAGTGCCTCTATTATGTGAACCTACGCTTACAATAATTGGTTTTGGGTCTAGGAAACTTCAGCTGAGAATGTCCAGAACGTGTATTGTAACTAGTGTCACGAGGAATAAAGAGTTCACTGATGCACGGGGGACCAATCTGCCTCACAGCTCTAAAGAGAGAGTGAGCTAATAAAAGTTAAGACCTGCGAACGTTTAAACAATCAAGATGTAAAGTGTCATACAAGTGGTTCGAAGGAAACATAGAGTCAACCTGCAAGACAATTCTTAGAGAACGGTTTTGGAGAGCCTGCAATTTATCACAGTTACGCTTTCTTGGTGTATTCCTGTATTCCCCCAGACTACATTACAGTATTCAACTTTACTCTACTTTTTTTTTCTACATATCTATTATGTCTATTATGATGTTCCTTTATGTGTGTATGTAAGTTTCAATAGTATCATTTTATCAATATTTTGTCTACAATTAAGTGGGAGAGTTGTCAGGCAGTGATGATATAATATATGATGTCATAAAATGATCTCGTATTACAATTTTCGTGAAAACCTGTGTAATAATTCATGTCTTTCTTATCCTATGCTGGACTTCGGTGAACTCATCTGCAATTTGGAATTGCAATCGTTTGCGGTGGTTTCAGTATTGAATATTAAATAGAATTTTATGCTACTGCGTTGACTGAAAGGGAAGAATGATCGTTGTTTTGTAACCCGGGAATTGTATGTACAAACTTTGATGCATATCTCTTGGATGAGTGGCAATAATCACGAGGGTTGAAAATATTTACGATGGAAAATACATGTAATTCATTAGGTTTTATTATAGTATCAGCAATTCCACGTTGAATTGTATTACTATAATTATGCTTGTAAGAAGGGAAATGTATGGCTGTTACTTATAATAGAAAGAATGATACCTTGTTTTACTTTATTGCAAGAAATTATGGAAAGCTGCTAGCGTTTCAGAGAAAAGGGGTACCCATTTTAATATTACGTCATGATGCTCTGAGTCCTGACAGCGTTCATTGCCTGCGTTTCAAAGTGCTTTGCTGGAAACAGTCAGAGGGATTGTGTATTTCAATGAATATACATGATGTTTAATTATTCGTGTGGTATAAAATAATAAATGTCCAAGCTGAGGAGGAAAATATGACCTATACAATCGTCTATCATTCAGTTCATCTGCTATATTACTCTGTTACTCTACACTAAAGGTAGCCATTGTGGATGTGGTTGTGGAGTGGCATTCTAATTAATATGTGTCACTAATTCGTCAGACCTCGGCTGACGCAAAAACATGAAGGACAGAGAGAGGCGATAAAATGTCGTGCTTTCAGCATGAAGAGACGTAACACCGGCCTAATGGGAATTGGTATCCCTGATTCTGACAATGCAATACTGACATACCTTTCACGACAACCATTTAATGATATCAAAAGCGACGTGAAATAATTGTAATACAGCAAAATACAATACAATACAATGTAATACAATACAATGCAATGCAATACAATACAATACAATACAATACAATACAATACAATGCAATACAATACAATACAATACAAAACAATACAATGCAATACAATACAATACAATACAATACAATACAATACAATGCAATACAATACAATACAATACAATACAAAACAATACAATGCAATACAATACAATACAATACAATACAATACAATGCAATACAATACAATACAATACAATACAATACAATGCAATACAATACAATACAATACAATACAATACAATACAATACAATACAATACAATACAATGCAATACAATACAATACAATACAATACAATGTAATGCAATGCAATACAATACAATACAATACAATACAATACAATACAGTACAATACAATGCAGTACAATACAAATACAATGCAATACAATACAATACAATACAGTACAATACAATGCAGCACAATACAAATACAATGCAATACGATACAATACAATATGATAAAAGTAATAATTTCTACTAAAGCCACTATAGGTATATCATCGATTTTAACATTTAAAAGACACAGGTCACGGGCAGAATAACACTCATAATGAGCTGGAAAACCTATACACTAATTTTGTTTTTAGATGTTATGCGCCACATTTCTTCACTTTCGAAACCGTATAGGTATGGCTTCAAACTTCACATTTCGACGTTTACCAGTTGAAAAAAACAGAGAACAGATGTCACGTATGCATGTAATGACTAAATTTCATAATTTACCACCGGTCTATACAGTTTGTGGATAGCTTACGAAATTATACAACACTTTCAGTGACTTTGCGAAGGAATTACCATCCCTTTCTGTAGTTGATCGGGCAAGCCTCGAGGGCAGTTAGGGATAAAAAACACCAACTCATCCCGTATGAGAGATAAAGCACGATAACAAGCACCGATGGCACGGCCAAGCTTAGTAACAGGTTTGATGCAGAAGTTTAATGTGTCCGTTTCACCCACGGAGAATTTCGTCCATGGCGCCATCTTGTCTTCATTCCTTGCCCAGGGCATTGCCTGTCACTGGCTATGAGCTTATCAATCATTTCTGACCTTTTCCTTCGGGGATAGTAAAAATATATCTTTGACACCACTGCAGAGCGACTCTTTTTTTTTTTCTTTAACTCCCTTTGTGAAGAGGAAATCCACCCAAAAATAAGTACATTCCAAAAGAAAGAGAAACAAAGAATCGTTACAGAACGTTCCAAACATGAAAAGAAAAGAAGAAATATTTAATATAACATTTTGAAATTTACTACTTCTTTGACCAGTTCTTATTATGATATTCAAATGAACGACTTAATGATGCCATGCCCTCACAGTTTTTCTTATTATGTTACATATCTTTATGAGGAAAAATTATTTCTAACTAACAGGTACAGGCATTATTCTCATACCAAAATATACCAGAGGTAACATCATTTTCTTTTGTTCTTTTTTTTTTATTTGGGTTCTTTTAAGTCAAGATTTTATATCAATTATACAGCTAAAACATGATATTTTTGTCTTTTTTTGCATGTGAAATGAATAAAGATTGTGAGAGCATAATTTTATTATCATCAACTTGCTGATTTGCATATTCATAACGACTATTCAAGAAGTGCTTTCCGAAAAAAAAAAAAAAAAACCCACCAGAATGTCATAACTTCCTTACTTCTCATCTGATTTCGATAATTTCTGAACTGATCTGCAAAGACTTTTTTTTTTCTCTTTCTTATTAAAAAAATGATAAAAGTTTTGAGTGGATTTTATTCTTTAAGTCCATCCCTAACCGTTCTCGGAAGCCATTCTTTAAATCCTCAGCAAAACATGTTGTATATGGCTTCGGGTTTGCATTTTTTAAAGTGATACACATTTGCATTGACGTAACGACATTGGCACTTTTTTGTTACTCTCATTATCCGCAATTAAGGGCACAACTTCGCCCCTGTGTCTGTATAGGGAGTCTAATGTGCATAACACACTGCCAAACTTAGATTATATACTAAGTTGTCTTCTTAGTAGCTAACAACAAGAAAGTGTAAAATGGCTGATCTTCTTCTTCAATATCCTCAGAACACTGCCATGCCAATCTAACATCGTTTCAAGTTTTATACTTTACACATCACCTTCAGAAAAATATGTAATAGTAAAAATAAACCTTTTTTTTTTTTTTTGGTACAAGAAGTATGTTATACAGTACGTAGCTTGTACTACCAGACAAATATATGTGTATCAGTTAACATGCAAATCATGCTACTGAACATGAGTTTTAGTAAAATATCATCCCCGTGCCATCTCGGATAGTAAATTGTAAAGTTCTCTTTTGAAGTTCTAAAAGAAACATTATTGTGTGAAATTCTCTTTGAATTGCAATGGGCGGATGTGATTTTGTACGGTTATAATTTTACGGCATTAGGCACAAGTACCTGTCTTGGTGGGAAGAAAAGGTTTGAAGTGTTGAAGTTGGACGACACGAGGTTTCGACTGATGCAGCTGGTCAGGGAAGAAGAAGTGAAGAGTTTGTTTGCAAAAACCGATAAGTCCATATTTGCCAAATGGAGATATTTGCGATTAAAGGTCAAGAAAAATAAAGAGAATAATAAGAAAATTTTTGCTTATTTTGACCATAACTTCAAAAATATACCTTTATATGTAGTGACCAATAAATCATTTAAAAGGTATTATTTTGTACTTTATGACAGAGACCGTATTTCAAAATCTTCAAAAATGGACTTATCGGTTTTTGCAAACAAACTCTTCAAGTATTTTACGGGGACAGCTGATGTTTAATGAGACGGGAATATGACGAGACAAGGCTTAGCTTTAGAGCGATTAGATAGCTAGTCGTGAAGACCGGACGACCGATGTGTTTGAGTTAGATGGATTGTGAGTGATGACGTAGGTCCTACTAGTATACATACTGAGTGACAAGTAGGTACCTACGTGAACCAAGTGGCTGTAAGGTTTGCGCGGTAAGCATGGTATAAACAGTAAAAGCATGGAGCTACCGTCTTTTTGGTAGCTCGATGGTAAAAGTGTATTCACAGTGCTGAATTTGTAAGGTTTCAGAGGGATTTGATGTTAAACGCAAAAGATTTGAAGTGATGATGGTTACCATTTATTTAGAACGCAGTCCAAGGATTCAAGTTTGCATTGTTTGTCTCGAAACCAGCCTTAACTGCGTACACCAAGTATATTATCCACCAGCACGGACGAGTTCGCCAGGATCGACCGTACTTGGGTGTAGCAAAATGCATGTCTTGAGATGAAGGGACCCCATTAGGTCCGATGGTCATAATAATTATCTTTTATAGATAAGCATTTCAGTACCTTGTTCTTTGTTACAAAATATCGGATGCCTGATGCCTGCCTGTCGTAAGAAATTGAGGTGTTATGTATAATTTGAATCCATTTTGCGTGGTTTGGAACAATATTCACCTTCCGCATTTTCTTGATACTTAGTGCATTTCATTAGTGTCTAGAGTGTCTAGATGGAAACTCATCAAAATGACAGATGTGAAAACGTGAATAATCGTTGTCTGCCATGTACGCAGCGCCCCCACGTGCCCACTGGTGAGTAAGTTGGCATCATGTCTCTCGCGGTTTCTTTATTCGTTGATCTGTTTCAGCTTATTATGTGTCGTGGTCCATGACATAATTTGACCCTTCCTGGCCCTGCGGTCTCACCGTGACCTTTGACACAGCCACTAACATTTTCCGTCTTTGTACATAGCTTGTCTCCCGGATTTAATAACAGTGGGTTTCACAAAGACATTTTGTTGTAAATAAGTCTCCTTTTTTTTTTTTCTAAATTGATGTTCATAATTTTTCATAGGCTTACAATAGGTAAAATGTAAAATTAATCTTATTATACAACCAGTATTGTGCAATATAGTGCAAACTTATGTGACTTATGGCCCACTTTGTTCTGCAACGAATTCTGTTTTCTTTCTAGCATATTTCATTTTGTTAATGATATAAACTTACTTGAACTATAGCATTTTCCCGAAGCACATTGAAAAGCAGTATGTATGATAAAGCACGCAGATGGGGTCAAACTAGATGACACATTGGTATTTTGGCTACGAAATGAGGTTCTCGACATTGTGCCTCAAGTGGAGAGCGAAAACATTTTTTTTTTCTCTCAACCAAGGACTTTGGCGTACATCTCGAAACATGACGATTTTATGAATGTATATATATCCATGATAAATTAAGTCGCCATTTCTCCGGTTTTCATTCACTCATCTTTTAATTACACTCCAGTAGAAACAAAAATCCAGGCTTTACCACTGCAAACTTGTTGACAGTAAACTGTTAACTTTACTGCAACAGAGGTTCGGACAACATGCTAGCTTTCCAATAATGGACACTGTTTTTCACAGCCACAGTCTGAGGGAGGCCTATACTCATAACTACAGATAGTCACTTGTAATCTTGCGTTGAAGTCTGAAAGGCATAAACCAGTATAAACGGCATCTGTCTTTTTCCATCTGTTGCGTTTGCAGTTTTCTCATTTATTCTTTTTTCCCTTCAGATAAACGATAATGTAAACCCAGCAGCCACTCCCTCCTTCTCTCTCTCCTAGCCGCATTTTAAAGGGGAAGGCTAGTAACTGATCAGTGGGAATCAGTGGAAATGCTGGGAGATGATTGTTTCAATCCTTATGGGATTCATTCAAGAGTTCATTGTATATCTATTGTTGTGTGAAAATGATTTGCTTCAGAATGGTCTCATATTCAAGTAATGTGCAGTTTAATGCTTCCAGGTTAGCGTCCCTGGTCAGTGACGGAGCATTAATCTGCACATTACTTGAATATGAGACTGTTCTGAAGCAAATCATTTTCACACAACAATAGATATACAATGAACTCTTGAATGAATCCCATAAGGATTGAAACAATCATCTCCCAGCATTTCCACTGATTCCCACTGATCAGTTACTAGCCTTCCCCTTTAAGAATGCAAAAATAAATAAATGAATAAACAATAATGGTATACCTTTGATTTTCTCCATGCCCCTTTCTCTTCAATAATTTTGAAAAATGTTCACTCGCTATCTTGGGTACCTCCCCCCAGAACACTGTGACGGGCTAATCATTAAAAAGTCCAATGGTCGTGTTTGCTTTTAGAAATAAGAAGGTAAATTATATCTTCGCATAAGATTTAATCAAATAAGCTAACAAAAGAACAAACACACCTCATACACATGCACTACAAAAAATGAATGAATAGCGGACGTCTGTCGGCTAGTCAACTGCTAGTCGGCGCGTAGTCTGATGTCGGTCGTGTCTCCTATTATGCTCAGCTATTCTGCCTTAATTCACGCGTTTAACAGTCTGTTGATTCAAGAGAAATTTACCAAAAATTAGCATTCATTTCATGCAAAACTTTAACGAGTAAACACCAATGAAGTTTGAAGAAAATCGGACCGCCTGCTAAGAAGTTAGCTATTTTTTTTTTTCTTCTAGTTTTGGTAAAGACAATCATCATGGGTGAGTTGGAAGACTACAAGAAATCGGAACGCCATAGTCAAGTAGGGCAATTAATATATGAAGGAAACATAAGTTGTTCTTTTGGTTTTATTTTATTTATTTATTTTATATCATTTATTTATTTATTTCTTCTTTTTTTTGGGGGGGGGGGGGGAGGGGGGGGGGTTAGTAACGCAACATTTGACTTATCTCTTTCAAAAGGGAATTTGGCCCTAATGACATTGTGTACTCGTGTACTTTGCATTTTAATCAATGGGATCGTTATCATCTCTTTATTCAGCAATTTATAATGACGGCACACGGATTCATTCATAAACTTAGAAAATTCATTAACTTGTGAACCGATCGTCCAATTTTTTCAAGCCTTAAATTAATGTAACTATCCTACCTCTTCTACATTCTCTTATTTTAGTATATTCGAGGAAATTTTCTTTACTCTGTTAGCACTCTAACCAAGGACTGATAGTCAGCGCAAATACTTTATGAGATAATGATATTGATAATAATAATGATACCTCTGAGATATTTCCGAATGAAACCAAGATTACGCAATTATTGCAATCACAGATTGTGATACCTACGCAACATGATATTTGAAAGACATGGCACTATGTGTGCGATCTGTGAAAATGATTAAAATTCATGAGCTGATGCAAAGCATTAACGTCATAATAAATCATTTTCACTGAATAATTTATCAAGGAATGGTTCATTTGGTCATGCTCAACTATGGAGTTGGTGAATCCGCGCATCGGAGGAATGTGTGATGACTAAAGCCACGGCTAATTGGTGGTTAAAAAAAGAATCGGTGATTCAAAGGCGTAAGTCCAAAAAAATCTCTCCAAACATTCTCTCGTTAATATTTGTTGGACTTGTCTTGCGTGACGACCCTCTGTTCTCTTCTAGTCACCTGTCTGTTGAAATTACCGGTCATGGTTCGTTAAGGTTCATTGTTCCGAAGGTTCGTTAATTCGATAATGTCATAAGGTTCGTTAATCCGACAATGAAAAAAAAAGGGGGGGGGGGGGTTCGATAATCCGACAATGAAACGAAAAGTTCGCTATTCTGATGAAGGTTCGTCAATACACCTTTTTTTTTTTTTCATTTTCGGACAAACATATCTTCGGAAAGAGAAAAATTATATCATTCAGGGGTGAACGAACCTTCGGGTTATTAAACTAACCTTATTTCAATTTCGGATTAAAGAAATTTTTGGACAACGATTGTCATTTTGTTTCCTAAAAGCGAACCTTTGGATTCATAGACCTTCTTACTAAGTTTGGGTTGTTCAAGCATCTTTCATTTCCCGGATTTACGAATATTTAGTTATAGGGAATTTGTGTGTTTCAGAATGCATAATCTTCGGAAAAACGAATCTTTTTATCATTTTTGGATTAACAAACCTTCGGAACAACAAATGTCATCCGATATCACCCGTACCAAAGGACCTTTGACAAAGGGTACGTGGGTAGTTTATCTTTCCATCTCACACTTTAAACTTGACTTTGGATGCGTTAGTCGATCGTTGCCCCGTAATCGTTCTCCCAAATGTCGAATATTTCTTTGAATTTATCACCTGGCACGTTTGGATTGATATCACTCTCCTTCAGTGCTGAACACCTTTAGAGGATGGCTAGTAAGTGATCAGTGGGAATCAGTGGGAATGCTGGGGGATGATTGTTCCAATCCTTGTGGGATTCATTTAAGAGTACATTATAAATCTATTGTTGTGTGAAAATTGTTTCCTTCAGAATGGTCTCATATTCAAGAAATGTGCAATTTAATGTTTCCAGGTTAGCATGCCTGTACAGTGACGGGGTATTAAACTGCACGTTACTTGAATATATAAGAGTACATCTATTGTTGTGTGAAAATAATTTTCACACAACAATAGATGTACTTTTAAATGAATCCCACAAGAATTGGAACAATCATCCCCCAGCATTCCCACTGATTCCCACTGATCAGTTACTAGCCATCCCCTTTAAGCTCTTTGTCGATAGATTACATAGTTAAACTTTTTATTGTCATACGATGATAAGATATCTGGCTGCAAATCGTCAAGAGGACGCGGTCGTGTGGGTGAACACTTTGAATGGCGGGGAAAGAAAAGAGTATGGAAGCAGCAACGAATATGACCCACCGAAGTCCAAAGTCACCTAACGTCGAAAAGCCCAAATTATAAAGAAAAAGTATTGTGTGTATGTGTGTGTGTGTGAGGGTGTGAGTGTGTGCAAGTGTGCGGTGTGTGTGGATATAAATATAAAAATATATATATATATCATAGAACTAGGGGTGAACTTAGATGAGAAATAATGGCTATGCGCAAGTCAGAGATCCCTGTCATAAATTCAAAACGTTGAAAATGAAGCATCTTCAAAACATCAAAACAAATTGTCCGAGGAAAGTCAATGATTGGAGCTGTATTGACCAATCAGCTGCTATCTGGGGACGTCACAAATGTCATAATTCGACTGCATGCCTAAAAAGTTGGCAACTTGCCAACGGAGGTCTCTCCGGGTAAAGTCGAGTCGTGTATACATGTCTACTGTAAAGCTACTTACGACTCACGGAGAGAAAATCTAAAAAAAAAAAAAATATGTGTTCATAGCCAAGACATCATATTCACAAATCATTTTCTTTGTTCTGGAGATCCAGCTATTGACAAATGCTTTAGGCCAAAAATTTCAAAAATTCCCATGTTATAAAAACGAAAGGTTAACTGGATAGAGAGCTCGGCATACATACCAAGCATTTTTACGAAATAGTGCTTGGAAATTTGCTTTTATAACTTCATCTGGCTTTAACATTTGTTCTTTCCATCTTATATAACACTATGAATGGTCAGACTTGAATTAAAATAAGGAAGTTGCACCACTAATTTGGCATGCATTTTCTCTTTGCAACTGATACGATAAAATCTAGAATAATTATGATATGCTCGTACCAAAAAGAAAAGCAGCGTAACATTGCATGTCTACGTTGTCTGAAGTGGGTAGATCTTCAGATAGGACGCAAGAAGTTTCGTTGAAATATATTTCTGTTCTTTATATCCATGCAAATAAGATGTCTTAACAGTCTCCAATTGACCCGTAAATAAAATCTTCCATGAATTTCCTGTTTCATGAAACCTGTACGCTGTCTTTATCAGTCTTAATTGATTGGTTTTACAGAGATAGGTGGAACTGTAGACGTTTAAATACTAGCTCAGAATACCAACAGGTGTAGGAAAAGGGAATGGAAGTATACAAGATAGATATCACCCATGCATCTTTACAAAACATTTGCAAGTTGCCACGTGACAATTACATTGCCCAAATCTGTCTGGAGGGATGCACTATTCTATTACGTACATAGACCACTGATAGTCTTTCTGACATATGTCTATATAAATCATCAAGTAAGTGCTATTATACCAGGACTTTCACCATGCAAACAAGGGTTGTTAAAGACCATTGGCTATTGAGGTAGGCCCCTTCAAATAGTACCTTTAACACGACTAAACCCATTGGCGGGGTCCAAGCGTGGGTGCTCCGGGCGCCCCTCTTTTATTTATTTGTTATTATTTTAACAAAAGAAATAAAAAGGAAAATGGGCAGGGCACGTGCGCCCCCTTACTTTTCTAAAGGCACCCCTCTTTACGGAATTCCTGGATCCGCCCCTGAAACTCCCTCAACATTTATCTGCAAAGCTATGGCGTGAGTTTCCTCGAGGGAGCCTGTAGACCAAAAAAATGTCTAGGAATCTTTTCGTGTGTGTACATAGTATACCTTTAACAATAGGAAGTGATCCTTGATACAAGCAGAGCTCCAATGCGACATGAAACATATTAAGTCCAAAGTCCTCAACCGCCATATTTATACATGTTGGCCCCAGCCCCCCCCCCCCCCCCTCCCCCCCCCCCCCCCCCGAAGTGACGGGGGTGGATGGGACAATGTGTGACAACAAGGGCTTGCAAGGTATAGTAACATAGTCTTGTTTGAACGTCTTCAATTCATGCCAGGTGCAAACATCGGCGCTTTCATCCAAACAAACTCAAGTAAATACAGATGCCCCCCCTTTTTTTCAGCACATTCTGTGAAGACCATGAACATTCGTATTATCCCCAAGTTGGAACTACACTGAACGCCAACTCATACTACAACTAAAAAGAAAAAAAAAACACACACAGACACACACACAAAACAAACACTCGGAGACGGCAGACCTCCACCACGCATCTCATGCATCAGGGGAAAATAAAAACTCCTTCAAACAATGCATATAAGAAAAAAAAAATTGGATCCCGACGGTGATCTGGATCAATACCAAACCTGTTTCTGTTGTCATCATTAACTCTACCTGACAGTAATTCATATTAATACGCTCACAACTTATTGCATATTTTGCAAACAAACAGGCAATCAAATCAACAATCCAACAAGCACGGAACCGCCGTGGGGATGTGATGTACAAACGAATACCCACCGGAAAATTATGTGACAGTGGAGCTACAACTCCATGATGCGACGCTATACGCTTAGGCAAATATGAACACTATTAAAGAGAAACATCAAGTCTCGGCATATTGTTATTTTCTTATATGCATTTATCTGCTTTGTGAAATGCAGTCTGCTAATAACATTCGTGCTGGGGTATCAGAACTTTTCACCTCAATATCTATATTCTTTGAGCCTTCAACTCTTCCGTTGGGAACCATGGTGTACAAGAATTCATTGAGTGTAAGTGTGAATCAATTGTTATTTTGTAATCAACCTTTTAACCGTGAGACAACATAACGAAACAAATGGCCAAGAGTCTGCTTCATATAGATGAAAGGGAACTACATTGTAACGTCTTAGCAGTGATAATGCCCAAATAGATTAACGATTTTGCTCAAAATCTGACATTGTACGAGGAGAAAATATTCTAAATAAATCCAGTCTATAAACACATTCATGATTCAGATTATGATAATGTCTTAACCTTTTTTTAATAGAGAAAATTATTCGTGATCGCGTCTCAAGTTCACCATTTCATATTACAACTCAGCCTACTCAGACAAAATGATAAAAAAAAAAATGATTGTTCAACTACCTACTCCTCTCTCTCAACGGCATTTAAATGTCAAAGGCGCTGTTCGTATTTGTTTTTCCCCCGCCTTGCATTTCTCCTTAACCTTTGACCTCTTCCTCTCTGACTCTACCTTTCTTTTGTGCGTGCATGTGCGTTTAAGAAAGATCACCTTGTTATCTTCTAAATTGTTTTCCTGCTTTCTTCTTAATGAGCGTGCTTGTGTCATTTACAGTTCGACTCATGAATGAATTAGCCATATAACTCACTACCTGAGCGTGACATTCTACTATAAATCCATTACGTGACATGGAACTCAAATGACTTTACTGCGTTATAGTGGTGGTACATTGTACTTCATGATATCCACAACATGCGAAAGTTTATGTGCAATTATGCACTGGTGTATATAGACAAGAGTTACGTATAAAATCATAGCAATTCATTGCACACCAAACATATACAGTTGAAAACAAAATAAACGAAACAAAACTGATAATTCTTGACCATTGACGATTGAAAAAGTGGAAAAAACACCGAACAAACACATTTACTGATGAAATGGCGGTGATTTGGCTCAGCCAGTGGCGCGTCTGCCGCTAGATCAAAAATATATGAATAAATGAATGAATGAATGAATGAAGATATAAATAAATAAATGAATAAATGAATAAATAGATAAATAAATAAATAAATAAATAGATGAAGAAATAAATGAATAAATTAATTAATAAAAAATAAATGAATAAATAAGTAAATAAATAAATATATAAATAAATAAAGAAAAGGACATGGATTCGATTCACGAGTACGGTCCTGAACAACACTGTGTGTCTTTTCTCACAGGGTTTCATCTGGTAGTAATGTTCTGTTTCACATTTAAAGGGGATGGCTAGTAACTGATCAGTGGGAATCAGTGGGAATGCTGGGGGATGATTGTTCCAATCCTTTTGGGATTCATTTAAGAGTACATTATGTATCTATTGTTGTGTGAAAATTATTTGCTTCAGAATCGTCTCATATTCAAGTAATGTGCAGTTTAATGTTTCCAGGTTAGCATGCCTGTACAGTGACGGGGCATTAAACTGCACATTACTTGAATATGAGACCGTTCTGAAGCAAATAATTTTCACACAACAGTAGATATAACATGTACTCTTAAATGAATTCCACAAGGATTGGAACAATCATCCCCCAGCATTCCCACTGATTCCCACTGATCAGTTACTAGCCATCCTCTCTAACGTTCTGATTTACACGTGACTGTGCATTGGTGATTCACAATGTGTTCACACTGTTTAAACAGTGTGAAGAGATTTCACACTGTGTTCATAATGTGTTCACACTGTGTTTCACATTGTGTTTCACACTGTGTGACACTGTGTTCTTTCCAGCAGGACAGTTTGATTGTAAAATATTGCCCCCAAAACACAGCGAAAGCATCGTAGATATTAGGTTGTCTGCAGGCTCATTAATCGGAACACACTTTCTGAAAGACATCGGACATCGCACACACTTAGAGCTTACACCATATAAATATTTCGCGATAAAGCCTAAAATATAAGGAGATATCACAATTTGTCTCAATAAATCATAACTGTAGACTGTTTATGCTAGAAACATCATAAATATTGTTCACATTTTGTTTATTTAACAATACTTTCATTTCATTTCATTTCATTTTATTGTTCCTTAACATTGATAGTACTAATTTGCATTGGTTGTTTCTACCCCTAACTCACATTTAAGAAATATTTTAAGCACTAATACTGGCTTTTTGTTTCATCTGCAAATAGTGAATAATGCCTTCAAAGAAAGACGTATAGGCGATGTACACAAGTATGCACACCCTCCTCACTGTGAAAAGCTGCCCTCTCTTGGTAGCTAAAGGTCCAATCAATCTGGGTCAAAGAACTCTTACTTTTAAGATGTCAGGCTAAATGATGTGAAAGTTTGCCGAACTTTCGAGAACTTTCAGTGGATTTATAGCTTTGTTGTTGTTGTTGTTGTTGTTGTTTTTTTTTTTTTTTACTATATCTTTGCAGAGGTTGTTTGTGAAAGATTGGAGTTGGCTGGAAATTAAAAAAAAAAAATGAGGTGCTGGAGTGTTATCGAATATCACTATAACGGGAGGCAGCTCATTAGTGGTACAGTATCAATTTCTATGTATTAATGATGAAGCCTTGAACTCATCATTTTGAATGGATGGAGACGTATGGCAAGGATATCAAATCTGTATCCGTATCAGAAGAATATTGGGTTATGAGTGATGGTACTCAAAAAAATAAAGGTACAATGTTCAGATGGAAGCCCGGGGGGGGGGGGGGGGGGTAAAGAACTTTAGACATATGGCACATGATGCTTTAAAGGACCTGGTCCCGTTTACCTTTGGAAGCAGTGATTTCAAAAATATTCAAGATACCACTTTTTGATGCATAATAAAGTGTACGTCAGTTGTATCATAAAATATCCTACCATATAAAATAATTGCAATAAAGCCTAAAATATAAGGACATATCGCTATTTTTCTCGTTAAACCATAACTGTAGATGGTTTAGTCTGAAACACTTTTATTATAACTATTGTTCACATTTTATATACATGTATTCAACAATACTTAACATTATACTGGTTCAATTTTTTACATTGGTTGTTTCTATCCCTAACTCACATTTTAGAACTATTTTGGAGCAATAATGCTGGGTTTTTTATTCATCTGCAAATGGTGAATTATGCCTTTATTGATATTTGGGCTTTGGTAATTCCGGGGTAGTCACGATAGCAATCTGACGACGGACGCGCTGGCTATTTGAACTGAATCGCGGAGTTTGAAGTGACAAATCCATCAAAAATTCAGAGAGATTATTAGGTGTGCGTTGTTTTATGCCTTAAAACAGTAGTCTGAAATGTATAAATATCACCTATTTGTCTTTTAATTGATGGTATAGGGGACTGGAATGGAATGAGATTAAAGTCTCTTCGGGATCACTCACCAGAAAGCAACAAATTATATTGTTTCGATAGCGCTCCCAGCTCACTCAATATAACAGGAGAACCAATTATGTTTTCTCGATCTATCGATAGTACTCACTAGTTCACTCACAAAAGGAAACAGATTATGGTGCCTCGATATCGCTAACTGGCTCACTCAATAGAGGGGAACAAATTACGTTATCTCGATAGTATAGCACACTCAATGGCCGGGAACAAATTATGTTGTCTCTATTGTACAAACGAGATGACAATAAAACATAAATGGTTGATAGCCTGTTGCTAGGATACGTGAAGACAAAATTATTCAATAATATCATTCCCCATTTTTCCAGGAGGAGGTAGGATAGCCTTCCATTGTGCGCATGTTTGTGAAATTCCTAGTCTGATACTTTGTTCATATATGCAGTGGTGGATCCAGAGGGGGGCGCACCAGGCGCGCGCCCCCTCTTTATTTTTGGTTAAAACAAAAGAAATAAAAAGAAAAATGGGGGCCCTTTAATTTTGCAAAGGCGCCTCCCCTTTACGGAATTCCTGGATCCGCCCCTGTATCTGTATGCTATTAGTGGCACTATAAGTTCCACATTTTCCATAAAATATAAAGAGTCGCTAGTTGCGTCGTCGTCTTGTCCTGTGCTTCTGTCTGCCACACAACTTGACATGAATGTATAATTTCTATTCACGATCTCATCACTCGGTGAATGCATCTTTTGAAAAATGACCCCATTGTTGTACCCAGTGAATGGCGCTACAGAGTTGCTTCGTACTTGACGTAAGTAGGCCCTATATAAGATATAACCAACGGAAAGTCAAGCCAAAGCTCATGTTTGCCCATCCCCTCGTATAAACAGTTGTGTATTGTTGCTGTACGCATTGTTCGTGATATAGTCATGTACACGAAAGGTACAGACGAATTCAATGTATGTCTCGATGAACGGTCTGGCAGAAATATTTTCTCTCATTCCCGCCCATTCGTGTTAGTCACTCTGTCGTCTGTCTCACGGACAAATTTTCTTTTTCCTAGCATTGGCATCTCTAGCGCCCCCTCCCCCAATCCATATGATAATACAAACAGATACAAGATGAATCAAACCACACGACCTCTTTTTCGCACTGTATCCTTGATTAAAATCAAGGCTGGATGTGAGCGTAGGAGAATAATCATAGTACATAGTTCTGGTACAATTGACAGTTGAGTGCAAGTGCGCATGCAACTCTATTATTATGAAGTTGATGGGGGGGGGGGGAATAATAGAGGTATTTACTATACGAAGGTAAGACATTACTCAGACTAACAGGGGATTTCCTGTATTCTGATTTTGTTGACGTTCTTTGTTCTAATGGAAATACTTTACGGAGGAATGTCACCCGCTGTGTTGGCTAATAAAGCTTGGCGCGATTAAAGTTTCTTTTGAATCATCGAACAGACATAACGAAAGTATATAACACAATAAATAACTTTCCCATTGCTAGCCTGTTGTTACACAAACTTTTTTTTTCACACTTTCATTCGTCCAAGAGATCATGAACAGTCACCAAAAAAAATATGAAGGGTATAAATTATAAAAAGTCATTCGGTCGAATGATTTCATACGATTTATTCTCTGAAGAAAAGATCACATCCCGATCTTGAAGGGACTTATGGTAACGTGATCATTGTGTTAAAGAACATTGCTGCTGTTTCGTAAAGTTATGATGACATTACTAAATTCAATTTTGGTGATCAGTTTGTTAGTTGGATTAAGGTTTTGTATGCAAAAAGGAAAAGTTATGTAATTAATTATGGAAACTTAACTGAGTGTATTAATATGCAAAGAGGTACTTTCCAAGGATGCCCAATATCCCCTTATTTATTTTTGCTAGTAATTGAATGTATGGCACATGCCATTAGACAAAACCCTAACATTAAAGGAATCCCTGTCGAAAATATTGACTTAAAAATTTCCCTTTTGGCTGATGACTCCACTTGTTTTATTGATGGCTCGAAAACTTCATTCCAATCCTTATTTGATATTATTGAATTTTTTTTCTGAGAGTTCTGGTTGCAAGTTAAATATTGGTAAATCGGAAGCTATATGGATTGGATCAAAAGTGGGCTCGTCTTCTCACCCGTTTATCGAATATGGTCTGAAATGGAATAAATATACTTTTAAAACACTAGGTATTCACTTTTCATTAAATATATGTCACTTGTATAATCTCAATTATAAAGTAAAGCTTAAATCAACTGAAACTATACTAAACTGTTGGCGAGTTAGAAATGTATCACTTTTGGGAAAGATCTGTGTGATAAAGACCCTATTGCTACCACAACTCCTTTATTTGTTCTCAGTGTTGTGTATTAAAATTCCTAAAAGTTTTTTTAAGCAATTGAATTCACTGTTGTTTAAATTTATTTGGAACAATGGTAGTGATAGGGTCAAAAGACAACTTATGTGTAATGATTTCTCTAATGGTGGTTTACGCATGATTGATCCCTATATTTTTTCTATCGCACAAAAGATGTTATGGGTGAAATTGTTATTGGAAATAATAATCAGAGTTTATGGAAGGTTATAGAAATCTCTCTCTTGTATAAGTTTTGTCCTAAGAAAAATATGTTATGGCATGCTCATGCTCCTCAATGTGTTCTTGACAGATTATCTTCATCACAATTAGCTGAATCGCTTCAAACGTGGTATATATTTAGAGAAAATGTTGTTAAATTAAAATGGAATGTCCCCTTTACATCAATTGGTGATTGCCAGACTATCTGGTATAACAAGAATATTAGCTCTAAATCTAAGAAGTATTATTTTTATCAGGACTGGCTAGATAAGGGAATAGTATTTATTTCTGATTTATTGAATCCTCCTCTTCCTGGTAATAAGTTGTTTGAAGAATTTATAATAGAATTTGAAATTAGCCCTTGAGGTAGGAGGAAATATAATTTTTTGATGAAGAATATCCCAGAAAGTTGGTTAGTCTTACCTGTACAAGTATCAGGATTAACTCCTGATATGATATTTGATGAAATTAAAACAAAACTTCTTTCTACAAAAAAATTCCAAAATATGCTTATGAAGTAATTCGAGAAATTCATGTCCCAGAAAAACAAATTAAATATTGGGGGAACTTCAGTGATTTGGATGGAAATAATTGGGAGAAAATCCATGTTAATAATTTAAAATCTACTATAATTACACGTGTACGCTCATTTTATTTTAAATTATTTCATAGAGCTATAGCTTTGAACGATTTTTTGTATAAGATAAAGAGGAAGGACTCTCCAGATTGTGTTTTTTGTAGCTCTGTCCCAGAAACTTATATTCATTTGTTTGTGGAATGCCCTGTGGTTAAACCTATATGGGATCGGATTATAAATTTTATTAGTAAGAAGAGAAATCAAGTTATGAACCCAACAGTTTTTGAAAAAATGTTTGGTTATGAAAATGATAAATTTGTCACATTTCTGTTTCTTTTACTTAAATATTATATCTATGTTTGTAAATTTCAAAGTAAAAATCCATCTTTTGAAGGATACAAAACACATGTCGTTAGTACTAAAGATGTAGAATATGCTATTGCAAAAAAGAATAACAAATTACCTTTTCATTTTAAGAAATGGAGGTTTAAATTATAAATATTTCATTATGTAATATACATGTAGTTACTGTTTAATTTATGACTGAATTCAAAATGACTGCCAACAAGTAGCTTAAGTGGATATATTTTGTATTGCTGCTTAAAAATGTTAAAACAGTGTTTCTCTGGGGTGGGGGTGGGGGCTATTTTTTGTTGTTGTTTTTTCTTGTTTGTTGTTATGTTTGGTTTGTTTAATCGTTCCGAATTGTTTGTGAATGCTGTAATCCACTTAATTCAATAAAACACATAAAAAAAGTTATGATGACATTCAAGATTTCCCAACTTTTGCCCCCCCCCCCCCCGCGCTTGTCACATGTACTGATTCATAATACCCTCAACATCCCATACGTTGTGAAATGAAGCTCTAGATACGTGCCAAGTACTTTATGATGATATTACTTTTCTCCTATTGTCTTTAGATAACTTGGATCCGCCTTTAAAAAACCTTCAAAACCTTCAAAGCCTTGTAAGTGGGTCTGTCAATCATTGCTGAAGTGCTAATATGACAAAAGATGACACTTTCCCCAAACTGATTATACCTTCTATTTTCCACGTTACTAATAATATTAGTATTTCCCCAAGAAAATACACCGCAGTTACAGCATGCAAATTATGTTTGGTATGATATAGGGGGAGGTGTCATAATTATTGTCTTTTGTAAATCATATTAATACTTTATCAGTGATTAACAGGATGTCACTGGCATAATCTTGGAAGGATTTTTTGTTTTTTTGCGGGAGTATCCAAATAATTTGCGGAAAGATATAAAAAATCATTATGAAATATCTGACACATATTCAGGCATACTCCAGGGCATATAAGTCAGTATGATCAGGGTGTTATAATTATGTCAATACAAGTTAACGTGAACGTGCATATCACAGTTCCTTTAACTCTGCAGCTGTTACTGAACTTTGCACAACTGAAGATTTCGGCTCGCCTATTCTCACCCCGTGAAGATTTCTTGAAGTGTATCCAACTGATCTGAGGAAAGATAGCAGAAAATCATTATTAAATCTATGACACATATTCAGACATACTTTAAGCCACGTAAGTTATGATCAGGGTGTTACAAATCAATACTATATGTTGTGCATTGCACAGTTCCTTTCCGTATCTGTAACAGCTGTTACTGAACTTTGCACCACTGACGCGTCCTGTTCTTTCCCAGGGAAGACTTGGAGAGCAAACATTAATACTTCAACAGTTGTGACCCTTGTTGAATCGAAAGAAAAATAGGAAAGAAAGGGACCAATGTTAAAAGAGGTAAATAGAAATTTATCACCAATTAAGCAGCAGAAGCGTCGGTGAGTCATGCAGTGAAGGTTCCTATGGGCGATATGATTGGACTTGGAGTAATGTGCAGTTTAATGGTTCCAGGCTAGCATGCCTGTACAGTGACGGGGCATTAAACTGCACATTACTTGAATATGAGACCGTTCTGAAGCAAATACCTTTCACACAACAATAGATATATAATGTACATGTACTCTTTTAATGAATCCCACAAGAATTGGAACAATCATCCCCCAGCATTCCCACTGATTCCCACTGATCGATTACTAGCCATTCCCTTTAAAGGTGACACACGAACAACTGAAAGGGGGGGGGGGCTTGAAGGTTTCTCTCTTTTTACATGTTCCTTATCATGACGTCAGAATGACAGGATGGCAAGGTGTGACGACTGGACAGGTGGTTCTGTCCTTGATCTCTTTAAAGATGAACTCATCGTATGTTACACATCAACTGCGGGATACAAGTTATGAAGTATGCCTCATACAATAAAACCCGGCTGAGCAGCCTGGCGAAAGACATAATTTGTATTTGTATCTGGAACATTGTGTTTGTATCTTTTTATATTGCATAAGCGTTTATTCATTGAAGCAAGAAGATGAAAAAAAATATTAAGCTAGTCCGTACAAGTTACATGCAAAAGGTTTACAAAGTGAATACAAAAGTATTAAGACATCATGAAGAAGAACATTACTCTGCAAATTCAGCAAGGTAGAAGTAAATTTCTATTACCCCTGCCCATCCCCCCAAAAGAACACACCCACACCCCCCCCCCACACACACACACGCAAATACAGTCAAGCCTGCCTTAGCGGCCACCTGTCTATAGCGGTCACTGAAAAATCCCCCCGAGAGAAAAGCTCTGTCAAAGACCCTGTGTATAGCGGCCACCTGTCTAACGCGGCCAGCAGCCACAAATAATTTCGTTTCCCGCGGTAGATTATAACCTGTCTATAGCGGCCAAAAACCCAATGGAGCCGTAGCCTAGCCGATGATTCAGCATGTTTTTTTTTTTTTTTTCTGCTTTTGAAGCCGTTCGAGCAACGTTCAGTGATCGCCACCGCTGCATTCATCGATCATTCAGTCATAATAATGCACTAGTGTTGAGCTTTCTTCACGACAGTACAAATACTACTGTGCAACAATTTCATATACACCGGCATGGTTTAATGCATGAAACACACGGTGTGTGCATTCGTACACAAATACATGTACATGTAAGGATACAACGATGATACATGTACATGTAGGCAATGCACACAAAGTCTATAGCGGCCACCTGTCTATAACGGCCAGTTTTTTCCGTCTCCCTTGGGTGGCCGCTATAGACAGGTTTGACTGTATTCCTCGAAAGAACATGTACAGTGGCCTTCAATTAACGATGGGGGGGGGGGGTAGAATCACATTTTTTTTTTTTTTTGCTCTGTCTAGAATAGATATCTTCCTACTGAAACTATTGAAACTGTCTAGAATAGATTGAAATGTTAGTGGACAAAAGCTCTGAATGATGAAGATAACATACTCTGGAATGATAAATGTGGAAATACGGAACTCCAGGGCTTACGAAGCATGGGGGTAATACCTTACCCCTCCTGCGACACTTTATACCATTCGCCGTGTTCGTATGTCTAAATCAATAATGTATGCATTGCAGCTCTTGTTTCGCTCTCCCTCCCCCCCCCCCTCCTTCTCTCTATCTCTTTCTTTCCCCCAATTTCCTGTCGATGTTGGATTTAGTCTATCTTTATTAGAAATTATTTACATGTTTGAGTTGTTGAGGAGCCGCATGTGATCATGCAAATATGGAAATTATGTTATCAATTTTCATATCATGGTCACTAATAAGTTTTAAAGTTATAATTACTATACCTAAATATGATATACATAATAATTATTGATATAATTTACTCACAAGATCGTCGTATTCTAGAAAGCGAAAGAGAAAGAGAAAGGGGGATGGGGTTGAGAGAGGAGGGAGAGAGAGAGAGAGAGTACATATAATTCCGCAGACAATAAAACATTGCTTCACTAAAACGCCGGAGCCTTTATACTCTTGTACTCATACACGTTTAGTCTTGCGTGATCCGTACGGTGTGTTCGCTATTTGAAAACCGGGTATCGATTTGAGTATAGAATATCATTTCTCCATTGGACTATTCAAAAAAAAGCCTCTCCCACATCATGATTCACATTTTATCTGGAGCAAACACCAGAGGCAGACAAGATGATAAAATGTATGCTCAACAAAGCTAGATAATGTGACAAGGTGTTATAATTGAACTTCCAAATTAGGCTATCACTCATTTTCATTTGAAGTCCATGGACTTTGGTACATTGGTCCGCGTACCCAGCCCGCCATTGACTCACACAACCAGCACACGTCTGCTCCGCACGTCGCAAAAGAAAAGCGGGCTCCTCTTCCTTTTTGCCGAGTGTCGACGGTGGAAGAAAAAGGAGTGGCCCGACCATGGGGCGGATTATTGCAAAATGGACCTTAATTTCCCTCTTTTGCCTCGGGATATTAAGTCGTAAGTAAAGAATTCCTATTCGCTATTTATAAATGCGTAATTTTTCCAATCATCATAATGGTTGTTTTACTGTTGAAAATGTCATTTTGGATAGATGCACAGGTGATATAAATGGGCAGTTGTTTCGATTTTGCCTTATTAGCATCCGTGTCTCATGGCGACGAATGTTTCGTGACGTGTTATTCCACAGTCAGGCTGGATTATGATCGCATTACTGTATCACGCCACTGACGTTAAACAGAGGTAGTAGTGTTGTGTATGACTCATGAAGACCAGCACTGGAAATCAAGCTTTTTAACTGCTTTATGACTGCAACTAACATTAGTACTATTAAGGCTATAAATCTCTTTAACTGCTACTAGAATGATATGAAATTCGTGAAGCATTTGCAACTACCTGTCCAACACTACGTCTGCTACAACTCCGCGATTACCCTGAATCTAATATCAACTACCACTATCACAACCACAACCACTATCACTACCACTATAACTACTACTCTTCCTCCTCCTCTTCCTCTTCCTACTTGTAGTACCACTGCTATTACTACTACTTACTATTTTTATTTCTACTGCTACTATTACTACTACTACTGCTACTACTACTACTACTACTACTACTACTATTTATACTAATGTTTGAATTACCACACCACATTTTTATCAGAAAAATGAAATGGTAAATCCCACATTTTCAGTGTTAGATTTAACATTTACAAGAGGTTCAAGTGTCAAAATGTGACAAAATTTGAAATGTTGAACTTAACATTTTCCTTCTAAATTCAGTGTTAAACAGTTACAAAAGGTTCGAGGTGGGGCAAAATCTGAAAATGTAACAGTTCATGTTTTGTTTTTGTTTTTGTTTTTGCTTTTTGTTTTTAAGAATGTAGTATCATAGTACAGGTAGTCATGACACGATATTTGCTCCTGCGACAGTTGCTCCAGTCTTATTTTTTTTCCCCAAGGATGTAGGGTTAGGGTAAGGGTTGTGAAAGGGCTTTACGTTTATAGTTCGATATGAAGATCAGGATTGGGTGGTTATGATAATGCGTTGAATTTATGTTTGGTTTAGCGTGCAGATATTTCATGGGAGAAATTGTCGCAGGAGAAAATGTCATGGAACCAGTAGTACAAATAGTAGTAGTAGTAGTAGTAGTAGTAGTAGTAGTAGTAGCAGTAGTAGTAGTAGTACTAGTAGTAGAAATAAAAATAGTAAGTAGTAGTAGTAGTAGCAGTAGTAGTAGCGTAGTAGTAATAGCAGTGGTACTACAAGTATGAAGAGGAAGAGGAGGAGGAAGAGTAGTAGTTATAGTGGTAGTGGTAGTGGTTGTGGTTGTGATAGTGGTAGTTGATAGTAGATTCAGGGTAATCGCGGAGTTGTCCTATCAGTCTTCCCACGTCTGTCAAAATATTTTTTCTTTCTCGCCACTTTCGATGACGCTGTTTGGTTTAGGGTATTTTGCATAAGCTAATAATGTTTCAAGATTCCAAAGGGATTTGTGTTTTTCCTAAATTATGCCAGTTTCAACCAATTTCATGAAGGAGACGTGCACATCTCTACACACAGCTCCATGCAGGAAGACTAATATTGTCTTAATAACAGAAAAATATCACAACATGAAACCTATTTAAAATTAATTTAGATTCGCATCTATGTAACGGCGCTCTCTCCTTCCCTCGCTATCTCTCTCCCTCTCTCCCTTTCTCTCCTTCTCTTTGTACTTCTCTGTCTATCTTTCTATGTCTTTCTTTTTCCTCTCACTCCCTATTATATAGATTAAGTGTCTCTCCATTGTATCTATCTCTGAATTCATCTATCTGCATGGTCTGTTATTCTACTGTATTGCATCTAACTATGTCTCTCTACAATAATTTCGTCCATCTTTCCAACTACATTTCTTTATATTCAATCTTTTCTGTATCAATATATAATTATATATATATATATATATATATATATATATATATATATGTATATATATATAATCTATTTATTTATTTTTTCTATCTCTAAATAGAACTTAGTATCTATCTATCTATCTATCTATCTATCTATCTATCTATCTATCTATCTATCAATGTCATAATATCTAGGGAAGTGTCGATGGCAGCGTTAGCAAAGCGACACGTGCCTTAATTGAAAACCTTGGAATTGGGTGTCGTCTGACACACGACAGTGGTCAAAGGCACTGGCATATTATTTGTTTGATTAATATTTTCTTCAAGACGTTAATGACGGCCACTTTCGGCTGCCTATCAAGCAAACTCTTCAAAGGTAAACAATACCTGGTATGGGTACTCTTCTAGAGGTAGTCACATTCCGGTTAGATCAGTTATAAATCTTATATTCATCACGGTAATGTCCTTAAGCACCATTAAATCAAATTAATGCTTCTTTTCTACTTTAGTTACTGGTTCTCTTTAGATTTGACTCGGGACGAAACAAATCAATTAGCGGTTACCGTTTCGGTGAGAAATGACATTGTGTACTGTTTTCGATACCCCCTTCCCCCATTGTCTTCTATCAAAGCTAGCGTGTGAATAACATGCTATGACGTCACTGACTGCCTTTCGATCCCCAACCCATCCAACTCAGCTTTGAATAAGAGCCCTTTTTATTATCCATGCACATTAAGTCTATTACTTCTATTGTACGAATCTGACCCTGTCATGGTGCCTGTAGCTCCTCGTGTTTCAACGACTTATGATTCATCAGCTACTTCTTATTGTCATGTAAGAATTTTTGCTCATTGATAATGCTAATAATATTCATGTAAAAACGCTGAAAAGAAAAAAAAAAGAAGGAGCTTCAAACATAGAGACAGTTCCCTTTCCTTTGGAAAGGCATACTCCTCATTTATTATCCCTTCTGTTGGTTGCACGCATGGTCATCCCTATCTCCTAGAACAAAAAAAAAAAAATCATCAATTTGACCATCTTGTTTGATTGACTACCATATAAAATGTTGATGGCTGTAATCGGTTTTTTTTTTTTTTACATGTGTACAGGTAACTTGTATGTTTGCTTATAGTTTCAATTCTAATAATAACTATCACGACTACATAGCACTAACAATGACAATGATAATAATGATGTAAACATCAAAAAGGCGACTCAGAGAGTGAGGAAAACCACACCATTGAGTATTAAATTCCGAATGTGCCTATGATTTCACATCAACATCTCCATGATGTCCGATACGTCTTTATAGCAGTAAAGTGTTCCAATGGTAAAATGATGGAGTATGGTTGTTGTTGTTAAAATGATAAATTAATAAAAAGCATAATATCATTCGCTGAGAATCATAAGAGATATTGGCCTAGATACCAACAGAGCAATGGATTTTTCATGAAATAAAAGTTTATTGAATCACAAATAGCTAGATTTGTGTAAGCATCGTTCAAAATATGAGTAAATGTCATTCTTGTGGTTTTAATTTGTACTATTTTACTGAAAATCAAAATAACATAAGATTGACACCATAATGTAGAGGATATCGAGCTCTCCATTTTGATACCAATAACTCAATACCCCCCCTCCCCCCCAAAAAAAAAAATAATAACAGTAAATACGATACAGCCCTTTTTGCTCTCAGCCAACTATATTGCCTTAATAAACATAATCAAGTACTAGTACATGTATATAAATTCAAAGTGAATAAAATAAGTATATGCGAAATTTCTTAAATTCATACCTTTCGATAGATGAATACGTTAACAGAACAGATCAGATTTTCCTAAGGACAATGAAGTTCTTCTGTCTGCTTAGACAATGTATATAACCTCCACATATGAAATTAGTTTTCAGAATGCATTTTAAATAGTTAAAATAATGAAATGAATTAAGTAATTGAATTGGCATAGATTGAAAGTGTTTCCAGCGTTATCCCTTAGCTCTGAAATATCAAAGCAATTAGTCATCAGTGGTAATAATGATATCAGGAGAGCCTGACACGGGTGCAAAGGATTATTTTCTTGTTGTTTTAAGTTTTCCTTTCATTTTTGTCACCACTTCTGTCCTCTTAAGAAAGGTGCATTCATTGAATCATTGTAATTGTGTAATAATTTTGTTGAATATCATTTTTCTTTATTATTCATGCACGTATACCATGGTAGTCTTGTTAAACTATTCAATTACTTAATTCATTTCATTACTTTAACTATTTGAAATGCATTCTGAAAACCTAATTTCATATGTGGAGGTTATATACATTGTCTACGCAGACAGAAGAACTTCATTGTCCTCAAGAAAATCTGATCTGTTCTGTTAACGTATTCATCTATCGAAAGTTATGAATTTATGAAATTTCGCATATATTTATTTATTCACTTTGAATTTATATACATGTACTAGTACTTGATTATGTTTATTAAGGCAATATAGTTGGCTGAGAGCAAAAAGGGCTGTATCGTATTTATCATTATTATTATTTTTTTTTTTTGGGGGGGGTTATTGAGTTATTGGTATCAAAATGGGGAGCTCGATATCCTCTACATTATGGTGTCAATCTTATGTTTTAATTTTCAGTAAAATAGTACAAATTAAAACCACAAGAATGACATTTACCCATATTTTGAACGATGCTTACACAAATCTAGTTATTTGTGATTGAATAAACTTTTATTTAATGAAAAATCCATTGTTTTGTTGGTATCTATGCCAGTATCTCTTATGGTTCACAGCGAATGATATTATGCTTTTCATTAATTTATCATTTCAATAACAATAACAACTACAACAACCAGACTCCATCATTTTACCATTGGAACATTTTACTGTTATAAAGACGTATCGAAGATCATGGAAATGTTGATGTGAAATCATAGGCACATTCGGAATACTCAATGGTGTGGTTTTCCTAACTCTCTGAGTAACACTAACATTAAACTATTCAGTTGTCGCCTTTTTGATGTTTACATCATCATTATTATTGTCATTGTTAGTGCTATATAGTCGTGATAGTTATGATTAGAATTGAAACTATAAGCAAACATACAATTTACCTGTACACATGTAAAAAAAAAAACCGATTACAACCATCAACATTTTACATGGTAGTCAATCAAACAAGATGGTCAAATTGATGATTTTTTTTTTCTGTTCTAGGAGATAGGGATGACCATGCGTGCAACCAACAGAAGGGATAATAAATGAGGAGTATGCCTTTCCAAAGGAAAGCGAACTCTCTCTATGTTTGAAGCTCCTTTTTTTTTCTTTGAGCGTTTTACATGAATATTATTAGCAATTTCACTGGGCAAAATCTCCTCAATCCATGTATTTATTTGTGTGTCATATCGACTGATGGGAAAAATTGCACACTTTATCTTTCTCTCCTGTAATGTAGATATATTATTACATGACAATAAGAAGTACCTGATGAATCATAAGTCGTTGAAACACGAGGAGCTACAGGCACCATGACAGGGTCAGATTCGTACAATAGAAGTAATAGACTTAATGTGCATGGATAATAAAAAGGGCTCTTATTTAAAGCTGTGATAAATTAAGGGGTTGAGTTGGATGGGTTGGGGATCGAAAGGCAGTCAGTGACGTCATAGCATGTTATTCACACGCTAGCTTTGATAGAAGACAATGGGGGAAGGGGGGTATCGAAAACAGTACACAATGTCATTTCTCACCGAAACGGTAACCGCTAATTGATTGGTTTCGTCCAGTGTCAAATCTAAAGAGAACCAGTAGCTAAAGTAGCCAAAGCATTAATTTGATTTAATGGTGCTTAAGGACATTATAAAGACATGATGAATATAAAATTTATAACTGATCTAACCGGAATGTGACACTACCTCTAGAAGAGTACCCATATCAGGTATTGTTTACCTTTGTAGAGTTTGCTTGATAGACAGCCGAAAGTGGCCGTCATTAACGTCTTGCAGAAAATATTAATCAAACAAATGATATGACAGTGCCTTTGACCACTGTTGTATGTCAGGCGACACCCAATTCCAAGGTTTTCAATTAAGGCACGTGTCGCTTTGCTGATGATGCCATCGACACTTCCCTAGATATACGACATAGATAGATAGATAGATAGATAAATAGATAGATAGATAGTGATAGATAGATAGATAGATAGATAGATAGACAGATAGATAGATAGATAGATAGAGAGTGATAGATAGATAGATAGATAGATAGATAAACAGATAGATAGATAGATAAATAGATAGATAGTGATAGATAGATAAACAGCTGGATAGATAGATAGATAGATAGATAGTGATAGATAGATAGATAGATAGATAGATAGATAGACAGATAGATAGATAGATAGATAGACAGATAAATAGATAGATAGTGATAGATAGATAGATAGACAGATAGATATATAGATAGATAGATAGTGATAGATAGATAGATTGATAGATAGATAGATAGATTGATAGATAGATAGATAGATAGATAGATAGAATGATAGATAGATAGGTAGATAGATAGATAGATAGAGATAGATAGATGGATAGATAGATAGATAAGTGATATTGAGAGATAGAAATATAGATATACTAGTAGACAAAAAATAGATATAGAAGGAAATATAGATAAAGATAGAAATATAGATATAGATAGAAATAATAGATATAGAAAGAAATATAGATAAAGATATGGAATATAAAGAAATATAGATGGAAAGATTAAGACGAAATTGATGTAGAGAGGCAAAGTTAGATGTAATAGAATAACAGACCATGTAGTTAGATGAATTCAGAGATAGACACAATGGAGAGACACTTAATCTATATAATAGGGAGTGAGGGGAAAAAGAAAGACATAGAAAGATAGACAGAGAAGTACAAAGAGAAGGAGAGAAAGGGAGAGCGGGAGAGAGATAGCGAGGGAAGGAGAGAGCGCCGTCACATAGATGCGAATCTAAATTAATTTTAAATAGGTTTCATTTTGTGATATTTTTCTGTTATTAAGACAATATTAGTCTTCCTGCATGGAGCTGTGTGTAGAGATGTGCACGTCTCCTTCATGAAATTGGGTGAAACTGGCATAATTTAGGAAAAAAAAAACACAAATCCCTTTGGAATCTTGAAACATTATTAGCTTATGCAAAATACCCTAAACCAAACAGCGTCATCGAAAGTGGCGAGAAAGAAAAAAAAATTGACAGACGTGGGAAGATTGATAGGGCAAGAAGGAGACAACTGACACGGAATAACTGGAGGTAGACCCCATTCCGTCGGTAAAGAGACTCATGTAACCTCCAGGCCGGATGAACTAATTGCTATTTTAAATAAGCGCTTGATTTCACCATATACATGAGCAACAGTTGAGCGAGCCCTGGGCTACTTAAGCCACTTGATTTTTTCCTTACATTTTTCCGGTGTTTGTTGTCATTTTGTTTTTCACCTCCACAGGAAAAAAAAAAAACAGATGGATTTGACACTTCGGCTTTTCTGGTAACATACTTGCCAATATACAAAATGTTCAGCAATATGATTCCCATACTAGAGAGGGAGAAAGAGATGGGGGGGGGGGGCAACGTGAAGAAAAAAATACAATAATGTGAAATGCAAGTTTGATGCGACCTCCTAACACACACACACATTTACACACAATATATCATCAACATTGAAATCATGAATTACTTTACATAATTATGATCATAAATAATTATAAAGTTTGATTCCTGCTATAGTGAATATCAAAACTGTCTGTAGCAAAGGAAAATTATTACTGAAGAAATACATCTAAATCTCTTCCCAATATTTTATGGAAAGGTAATCATTGTATGTGATGACAATGATGAGAATGATGATGATTATATGATAATGACAATGATAATAATGATAGCAACAGTATAGTTTATAATACATATAAAATGATAATGATTGTCATAAGGACATAATATCCAGGGTTGTCTATTCAGTGTTAGCACTACTATTTCATTGTGACATCCAACTGTTTTGTTTTATTTCCACCCATTTTTCATGATATACACATATGAGTGCATCAATAAGGGTATCGTAATTAACTAATATACATTTTAGTTTAAATCTAAAATTTGTTTATTGTCAGTTAGAAAATCAATTTGGATTCATATTTCATAGAGACTCAAAATATTAATATATTGCAAATGTGTCTGTCATCTTTTCTCTTGATAATCATATAAACGTTGAATTTCTGTTAATTTCTGCAAAATAACACCTTTCTCATCTGTAATGAAAAATTCAAAATTGTTCTTTTAATGATTAAAGGAGATGGAGTCATCTGCATAGAAAACTAATCTCCAGGTATACGGATATCTGCTATTTTTGTAAATAAATAATATGCTGATTACGTTTTGGGGAAAAGGAATGCTTTCACCATTCATGACATAAACTGCGAAGTCCATGTATTCATGGACTGTGAGAACACCGGCTCGGGTCTAGGGCAATTAACCCCTGGACAATTCCCCAAGACCTTTCCCCCTGACCCTAATCCTAATCCTAATTCTGATCCTAATCCTAATCCTAAGCCAAACACTAACCCTAAACCTTACCCTATAGAACCCTGATCTTTACTGTAACCTTATCAATAATCTTTGTTTAGCTGGGGGGGGGGGGGGGTAATTGTCCTCGCGGGCTAATTGCCGTTGAACGCACAAGTGGTATCATGTAACGGAAACTAAAAGGCGGAACTTCCTCTGAATCATTTACGAAAATTGCGAAATCTGGGGGAAAACCGCCGATGTCGTTTTTGAGGGTAGTCATACACGTACAGGTTAATTGGTAGTGTGGGAATACATATGTTAAGGTGAAACGGTGTTATTCAATCTCAATTGTAGAATTATATTATATATATATTTATATGTATACAAAGAGAGAGAGAGAGAGGATGAGTGATCGGAAAACGGAATAACTCCATTCCTATCGAGATAATTGTGTGCTGTTAAAGCTGCGAAAAACAAAGAGAATAATGATTTGTTCTGTTTTTTTTTTAAACTACCTTAAAGGTGGTTGCGATCAAATATATATATATATATATACATATAAATTATATATATGAAGGGTTTCTTTGCAAAAACAGATAAGTCCATTTTTGAAGATTTTGAAGTACGATTTCTGTCATAATGCACAAAATAATACCTTTTAAATGATACATTGGTCACTACATATAAAAGTATATTTTTGAAGTTACGGTCAAAAGAAGCAAAAATTTTCTTCTCTTTATTTTTCTTGACCTTTAATCGCAAATATCTCCATTTGGCAAATATGGACTTATCGGTTTTTGCAAACAAACTCTTCATATATATATATATATATATATATATATATATATATATATATACATCGCCAGGACCCAAGAACCAAGCAGGTTCATTGTGTCCTCTTGAATTAAAGAGTCTTGTCTAACATATACCATTATCCCTGTCACGCAAACAGGTGGAGAGTAATGTATATCAGGGTAAGAGTTTTGTGCGTGTTAGATGAATGCGTTCATGGCTTTTGATAGTGAACAATACTATTATCGATAACGATAACGATGAGACTAGGAGTAGTACTAGTAGTAATGAGAATAACAGTAATGATGGCTTTTTTATTAATAGAAAAGTATACCACCTATAATGATAGTTATGATAACAGTTATTCTCAACGACAATAATAGTGGTTATGAAACTGGGAATGGAGGGGACAATATAGGACCATGAGGAAGAAATTATTTGCTGTCATATCCAGAAGACACGCATGCACAAAAATACACCCACCCACACACACAAACACACATTACCAATAATTACATTCTTGTGATTTATATGTGACTTAATTTCATTTATACTGCGATTAATGACAAGTGACAGCAGTTTCCCCACAGCAAAATAAGATACAACTACCATTATGAAATAATTTGTTGAAGTTCGCTCCCTGTTAAATGCGCTTAAATATGAGGCGCTTCCTCCCTAGACATTGATAGAAGTTAGTTTAGGAACCTAAGGGGGGAGATTGCATCGCCTGTGTCGACACACGATGCCGAGTAGTGTTAGGGATGAGATGAGAAATTGATCCTCCTGCTCTTTTGTTAGTCTCGCCGTGCAATTCCCTAATGCGTATAAAGGGAGAGTCACTCTACCCATGTGACAGAGTAATCTAAACGAGAAAACTGTGAACGTTATTGAATATTATCTGTGTATTTGTGTGTATGTGTGTGTATGTGTGTGTGTGTGTGTGTGCGTGTGTTTGTGTGTGTGTGGGGGGGGGAGGGATAGTGGGAGTGTGTGTGGGAGGAGTGTTGATTCCAGTGATGTGAACACGCTAATCAAATCATGATACCTTCCCATCTTACAAGCTTACTGAGATGCACATACCATATTTCAAAAGTTTGCGCTCTTCAATTGTGAGTGTTGACATGGATGTAAGAATGACTCTGAGGATCGAGATGTCACACTTTTGGCGGAACTTGATTACCAACGTATGTAGACACACATTTAATGTTAATCAAAGAGTTCATGCGTGCGTATGTGTTTATGTGTGTGTTTTTTGTGTGTGTTTCTGTCTGTCTGTGTGTGTATTGTGAATTAAACCCCCCCCCCCCCCCAAATTAACATTTCTCCAAGACCTGTTCAAAAACTTACTAGGGCAAATCGTAGTGGTGCGTTAAACGCAGTCAAGATATGATTTAAGTCCCAAGCTTAACTTACTATGATTGCAGTCTGAACATGATTTAGGAGTGGGAGTTTATCTTAACCTTTTCTACACTGCCACCATGATGACTGCAAAACATGCGAACATGCTTCACGACATTGAAACCTGTTGAGCCCAGAAAACGAAAGTCGTTATTTTGTTACACAATTAGGATTACCATAAATGAGCCACTCTCGAACCACACTATAATCGATCATGTCGGAAATCACTGTCGAGACTATAAACATTACCGTACCATTTTGGTATCGTTTGCCAGATTTATAGATCAGATGCGAAAGAGTTTGTTTTTCCATTGGAGAACATAAAAGAAAATCAACAAACAGTGTGTAACTGAATTTTATTTGACTATTGTCGATTATAACATTCATTTTCATGTGATTCATGTCTTGCCATGGATAAACACAATCATATAATGAGGATTTCTTCTACATTCACTGACCATGTTATATTTGATTCAACAGTTCTTACATTGTGTGAAATACATAGATTTTCTTTTTAATTCTGCTTCTATGAACGATGTTTGCTAAGAACACACTTATTTACACTGGCCCAACTTACTGGAATTCCCTGAATAATGATATAAAAAATGCCCCCTGTATATATATATATTCATTTAAAAGAAGATTAAAATTTTCTTTATTGCAATTTTATGATCCCACGGAATTGAATTAGCCTGTTGGCTTATTTCAATTCCTTTTCCAAGAACTTGGCTTACAAGTGATATACTGTCACGTATTTTCTCGTCTCTCTTGTCCTGAGACACCTACAGAGTAGGTTTGATTTCATTTATATTATTTCTGCATCTATTTCTCTATACTTTTCTATGTAATCGTATCCTTTTTACGCATCCCATCATTTTTTTTTCAATGAATTCTGTCGAGGATCACTGGATCTGTTTTGTCTTTCTATCCGTTGTATTGTTTTCCTGATGTATTAGTCTTGTCTCGTTCTGTCTTGTCTATGAGTCCCCCTTTATTAGTTTCGTCGTCCCAGTTTCGTTTTATGTTTACTCGCCTGAGTATGTATGTCTGTTTGATACTCTATCTTCCTAGTGGGCTTCCAGACTATTTTCTTTTTTTACTTTATTCCCAGTCTTTCTTCCCCTTTTTGCATCAATTCAATTTCTATAGACATTCTGTACTTGAGGGACCCACATTCTACAAGCATTGTCTTTTTAGTGGGTCCCTCCATTTTTCGATGTCTTACGTATTATATGAAGGGTTTGTTCGCAAAAACCGATAAGTCCATATTTGCCAAATGGATATATTTGCGATTAAAGGTCAAGAAAAATAAAGAGAATAATAAGAAAATTTTTGCTTCTTTTGACCATAACTTCAAAAATGTACCTTTATATGTAGTGACCAATATATCATTCAAAAGGTATTGTTTTGTACTTTATGACAGAGACCGTACTTCAAAATCTTCAAAAATGGACTTATTGGTTTTTGCAAACAAACTCTTCATATCGTCTTTATCACTTCAGTCAATTTTCTTTACAACGCATTTCTTATTCCAAGGTTCCTCAATTATATTTTTCTCAATTTACTTTGTTTTGACTATGCAACCTTATTCTCTGTTACCAAAGAAAGTGGAATGTTTATGTTCTTTTCGAAAAATTAAATAAAGCAGGAATTGAATTGAATTGAATTGAATATGAAAACTACTTAATTTGTAAAGTTTTCATAGGTAATATAACAGTATTTGTTTTGTAACTTATATCATTCCATTAGAAATGATTTATTGAAAGTAGCATTAATAGTTATCTGAAAGGGTTTCGACTGTTTCGTTAAAACATTTTAGTTTGATATAATTACTAAAGAATTTACAAACCATTTTGTAGACATGCCTTATAATATTTCAGTGTTTGTTTTGTAACTAATATCGGTCTATCAATAATATTTCATTGGTAGGAAAAATACATAGTTTTAGAAAGTTTTTAAGCAGTTTCGTTACATTTTAACAAAACCTGTTTTCTAAGTTGTACACCCCAGGAACATGAAAACAATGCAGATCAATGTCAATCGAATATAAAGAACTGTTGTTTGAGTTCAACTTGGCTGTGTTTTTTCATAGTTTACAATTTAAAAGCCAACTTTCATTTCTGTAAGTTTGTCCATCGCAGGACTTGTCAAATTCGTTTTCTATCATTCTGTAACAAAAGATTGTGTATTCAGTTGATTTGAAATCATTAACTTTGCTGCTTAAAATTATTCTTGAAAATCATATTCCTCGATGACTTGTCTCCTGAATGCATCAAATTGATTGCATGTAAATCAAACCAAATTTTCATACTTTTGGACCAACATTTTACCCGGTCACTTTCTTTCTGAGACATCAAATCGTAATTTTTGACAATAATACAGTGTTTAAATTTCATAAAGCTTGCATTGTTTCATTATTTGAAGAAAGTCATACAGTGATCTTTGTATTCATTATAACACATTGTATAATGTACATGTTGTCCGTGCAAGAAAGATTGACTTTGCAGCACAGCTGCAGTTGATTTCCAATGGAGTCCTTGATGTACATTAATATTATAAATGAAAATAGTTCAACATTGTGTCAGTAGATAAAGCATATATACTGCAAAGATAATATTATTTCATACTTTCATACTACACAATCTTTTTAGTCTAATCCAGCATAAACCATTCTTTCATGGCATTGAGGCATTATAACTTCGTTTTTTGAAAACAATAATTTCTATTTCATGCTTTATTGCCCTTTTGGAAATGTTTACATTTCCATTCGGTTCATTCTGAAGGTAGTAATGCTCTCATTTTTTTCTTTTTCTGAATGCTTTCATAGGAATAACGGAAGGGAAAGTTTTATGGGTCGGCGAAACCGGAGAAGTAGAGTGTAGAGTGAACGGTACTCTCATTACCGCTGGATTCTCTCAGGGTACCGACCAGCTGGTACAATGGAGTCCCGAGCAGGGCGTTACGAGACCAGGCGGCGAGCGGTACGACATGATGGTAGAGGGTACTCTTTACACCATGATAATCGATGACGTGGTCCTCTCGGATGCCGATACCTACACCTGCTTCTGGTCCCACACTTCCGGATCGTTTCAAGTCGACAGCACCGACGTAAAAGTTTTCGGTAAACTGTATTTAATCTGTCAAGCTAAATTCATTTGAAGAACACCAAACAAAAAATTCTCTTTGGGAAACCTAGCTCTGCATTTTTGCAGACAACCGAAATTGCATGATCTACCCGGAAATTCAAATCGTTGCTTTAATAAACCTTAAAGGGCGTGTACAGTTCTGGTTGAGGTGAGGATTTAGATTTAATTTGCGAGATATTCAGAAACCACTCTATGAGATGTCAAAGAGCATGCAATTCTAGGGGTATCAAAAGTTTACTTGATGAAAATCGGATTTGAAATGGCTGAGATATCCCAAAACAAGGTGAAACAAAGAGATCATAATAAACGATGTGGCCTGCAAGTTTTCGGATATCTCACCCATTTTATAGCCAATTGTCATCAAATAAATGTTGAATCCTTCTTTCATACTTCATAAAAGGTTTCTCATTATCTCACTTATAAAATGTTCAAAACACGAATTCCCACCTAAATCAGTACTGTACAGTCCCTTTAATCACCGTTTGTGAAACGGTGATTGCAACCTTTGTAACGAAGCTGTGGCATAAAGCAAACTCACGCAGACTTTATTTGACAGAGCAATCATTGTCCCAACACTAACAACTGTGAGTTACATTCATTACAAGTTATTCAATTGCCTTATATGATTAGTGATTAATTGTAGTCATTGTATCTTATCACAGACGCCCCCAACGAGCCATTTCCGACAGTGTCGCAGTGCCCCCCTATGCAACCTCCGAGCCAGGGATTGGATCATGGAGTCAATTACTGCATGATCAATCTCGTCAACAAAACCGACACGCTGAACCTCACGTGTAGCGCCAGTGGCTTCTACCCCAACGCCACCCTTGCTTGGATGGTCGCGGGAAGTGAGCGGGCCCCCGTTGCCGAGTCATGGACATTGAACAGCGACGGCACGGCTAACGTCGAAGTCACTATTGAGGCGGAAGTGAGCAGCAACCCCTACATGTGCATCATCTCTGGTCTGCCTATCAAGGGAGAATCAAAGTCATTCAAAGTCATGGTCCAGGTGCCTGAAGTCAAATCGACGACGATTTCGCCAACGACCGCGGAAGACAAAGATCCTGGAGGCGGTGGCGGTAGTAGCAGCGTAGGTAGGTTCATAGGGCATTAATCCGTAATAGTTGTGGAATATGTGTAAGGCATAGTCATGTATGAATATGAACTTGCAACCATTGTTTGTCATATGTTTGAGTTTCTTCACTTTGTCTCCCTCTACAAATGGCAACTACTGATCTATAAATTAATAAACATGTCGTAAAAAAGGAACCAGTGGGACTCGAAACTGTCATCTACTGCTTTCCGGGCAGCGACACTACCATCAGGCTGTCCCTGGTTGCAGGCAGTGACACGATGAACATGGAACAAATACCCAAGCTCCGAGATTCCGACATTGTTATGTTAAGTAGTCCAAGGCGGACAAGGCATAAAATAAATAAAAGAAAGCTATTATTCAGAGGGGTGAAGGCTCAGGTTTGAGTTTCTTCAGTTTGTCTCCCTCTACAAATGAAAATTTGTTAAGATCGTAACTACTGATCTATGGATTAATAGTAACACGTTCATCGGCAGTGTCCCTGCCCGGAAAGCAGTAGATGACAGGTTCGAGTCCCACTGGTTCCTTTTTTCCGACATGTTTGTAAATTCATAGATCAGTAGTTGCGATCTTAACAAATTTTCATTTGTAGAGGGTGGCAAACTGAAGAAACTCAAACCTGAGCCTTCACCCCTCTGAATAATAGCTTTCTTTTAATTATTGTTTGTCTTGTTGGTATCGCAAAGCTCTCGAGAGATCAACACACCTGCTGGAAAGAACACAGTATGAACACAGAGTGAACACACTCTGGGGGTATTGGACACTGTGCCCTTTCAGTTACAGGGACGTCAGAGAGAACAGAAAGTCATGGATGCTTAAATGTTTCGTCATCTCTTTGACATGTTTGAAATTAAAAATCATTACATCTGTCAGAATCAGTCAAAAAAAAAAAGACACAAAACAACAACAATAATGTTGTAAGAAGTAAGCATTCACAGTATTCCATAGTGTGTGTACCCCAAGCACCAGAAACACGTCGATATTTGGTAGCTATGTCTAAATGTAATCATTTAAATAGTTACGTTTCTTCCCTGTCTTCAGACAATTCAATTTGTCTTTATGATTATCTCTCCATCTTTCTCGGTATGTCTTCCTTTCTATCTATCTTTATCTCCCTCTCTATCTCTTCCATTCTGAATCTCATTCTTTCCAGGACTCTGGGTCGGTATCGCTCTCGCCGTCGTCGTCGCTATCGTTGTCATCATCGTTGTTATGTACAAGTTGTGGCCAAGAATTAGTGAGTCCTTTAGCCCTCAACAGGGTGCCTTCTAATCACGTGATATGCTAGCTGGTAACTCGAATTGCTGGGTTCTTTAGCGTAATTACACTGGCTACTCTCTAAGATAACTTTTTCACCTGCATGCGCTTCAATTTTGCTTACTGTCAGCCGCTTCAGATAATCTCTTGTAAAGCTTGTCAAAGACATTCCGCAGACTTCCTGCGAGCATAGATTATTTCATATTGAGCTAGCTGTCTGTGCTCGTAGTTTAAATCCACAAGCTATCTCTATAGACAATGCTAAAGGTCTGCACTCTATGTTTCATGAAATACGTATCTTAAAGGCACTATTTACATTCCATGGAATACACCATCTTAGTCAGTTCCTCTCATTATATTAAAAGTTTTCGTTTAAATGTACGACTCAACAGGGATGGCAACATCCAAATATTATGTCAATACATTCTATAGGTTGCATTTCTTCTGCTTTCATTGAATCTTGGAATGTGTTTTATCAATCTATTGCATGCATGTTCGATTCATTCTTAGAAAATGTATCTCGTCTTCATTAAACTGTTAACATTTTAGATGGTAAGGACTTTCCTAAAGCTATACAACAGCAAGACCACCACCGAAAAAAAAAAAACAACTTCTATATCAGACATGAGTTCAAGTAGGCCTACATGGGAATTAACACTTCTTGTATCCCCTTTCCATTCCCCAGTGGAATACTAATTTCAATATGGGTCAAACAGTTTGTCTCACGGTACCGTGGTCTGAAGTCTTTCCTATACCAATATTTCCATTCACACTACTGTGACATTAGACACTACAGATGGAGACTTCAAAATTTTCATCCATACAAAATAATGGTATATTGTATAATGTCAATGGACAAAGCTATAAATCACCAAAATACAAGTTGAACCCTAAAAAAAGTAGAATAGTTAGTAAATGCAATGCTATGATAGGGAGTCTTATACCTGCGACGCCGACGTTAAAAGGGAAGAAAAACACAACAAAACAAAACAAGACAAACCAAGATAATCCTGTTCTGCGCATCGATCTCACTTCGTCTTAGTTTTCACGATCTCGGTCACCGGTCACCGTTGTAGGTCATTATAACGTCAGCTCAAATTCACAACTCAGAGCTGCTTGATGCTATTATTACTAAAAGCATAATTATGGGGGCGCTTTTTACTTTGTATGGGCTGCATCTTTCAATATAAGATACATTGTACATGTACTTAACATTATGACGCTGGCAGAGAGGAGAACGGTCACAGCAACTGTCGTTCTATTCCGCGTCGCAGATTTAAAACTTACTATAAAAAAGGTGGTCGATACCAGCAGAAGAGGAATGTGAATTAAGAAGGAACCAAGAAGAAAATAATTCTTTGTCTAAAAATGCTTTCATGATTAATGATAGAAAACAAATCTAGCCGTGAGAATACAGATTATTCAGTTTCAGCTGACATTTTTGATAAACAACAAAAAGGAGAAAAAGATATAAGAATCATGCTTATGTCACTCTATAAATCATACCTTTGAAAGTTCAGGTTGAAGACAGAGAATAATGAAGGTGTCAATCGAATCTAATCAGATATTTTCTCAATATCTCGGGTCCAAAAAGGATATAGGTCACGAAATAGACACCTACGAGTCATTAAGCTCACGAGTCATACAGACCACGACTCACACAGCCCACGAGTTAGACAATAAGTGTACGACGCCCAAGAGCTTGACATCATGTAGGTCTAATATAGGCCCACGAGCTTCTTACAAGTCCACGCACTAAACTGGACACCTAGCAAATAAGACCCACGAGTTAGACCTCAGGCAAGAAAGGTCCAGGAGCTTGACATTACATTGTGGGCTCAATATACGTCGTACAGAGCTCATGGACCCTTTTTTGCTAAGCGTTGAGCTCGTCGGCCTTATTAGCGTATAAGGTAGTGTGTAGATCGTGGGCCTTATTTGCCAAGTGTCCAATATCTTGCTGGCTCGTATTACTTTGTTTCTTTCTCGTGGGCTGTATGACAAGTAGGTGTCCAGCTTGGGTGCTTTTCGTTATTCCGAAGGTTCGCTATTCCGAAGGTTCGTTGTTCCGAAGGGTCATTAATCCGAAACACGCGAATTCCCTATACCTAGAGGTTCGTTAATCCGAAAATGAAAAAGGGTTCGTTAATCCGATACTTTGTGGCGTTATTTCGAAGGTTCGTTATTCCGAAGATCGGTTAATCCGAAAATGAAATTCGGAACAATGAACCTTCGTAATAACGAATATTAGGAATAAAGAGCCTTCGGAATAACGAACCTTCGGAATAACGAGCTGTAACCTCTAGCTCGTGGCCTGTATGACTTGTGGGCTGTGTGGCTTGTAGGTGTCCAGCCCGTGAAATGACCACTGGATTATCTCGCCTCCTCTGTGACTACAAGTTTTCATGTTTGATAGCTCTACTTTCTACCACCGCCTTCTAACTTTAACATCATTGTCATGTATACATTAACATTCCATTGTCTGTCTCATAGTTTTGTGGCGTGTACTTTCATGCATTTAGTCATGGTTATTGTCTTTGGATTGTATTGCCTGTATTATACATCTCTTGCCATGAATACAGCTTCTGAATGTGTTCTTTTTTGGGTATTGCACTAACATTATATAGATGTCCATTCTTCTTTAAATAATCGTTTTCAAGCATCAATAAAATCATAGCTATCGTCTATCTCTTTCATTGCTCGTGCTATCGTGTCATATTCCAAAGTCTTCTCTATGTATTCTTTGTGTTCTATGAAGTACTGTTTGTCTGCGATCACCTGCTATGTTTGACAAGATTTCATCAGCCCTATCTATTTCATCTTTCTCTCCTGCAGTCTAAAGTCTTGCCTGATATGTAGGCCCTACATAATTTTAACCTAACTCAAGACCTTGCAACACACGGTTTTTGTCAAAAGTAGTTACGGTGAAAATTCAAAACAAACCAAACCAAAACAACACTTCTTACCATTCATAACTACACATCCCCCTAAAGAAAAGAACAAACCAAAAACAACAACAAAAACCAAACTTATGCATCAGTCACAGTAATGATCATACAGCTCTGATTACCCTCTGAAACTGTGCAAACTGCGCATGCCCATGGAAACTTTGTACCTTTGCGTGTTTTTCCCCTCACACTGTCGCTGCATTGATTCATAGCTTAATCAGCTGGTTGACTGCCGCTCTTTTTCTAACGGATCTAGAACCACTATCATGTTCTGCTCAAAATTCATGTTCTTCTCAGCTAGTGGCATTCAACGTTGTTCTTTTTGTGCATATCTGTAGATTAAAATAACGACTTTTTGCTGCAGTTGTCACTTCTTACAACGTTAAAAATGATACAAATGAATAATTGAATACGGGGAACTTGGTAACTGTGGTAACCAACACTGCAGTATGAAATTCTAAATCTGGCAGCCTGTCCCTGAGTAAATGTTGAAAAAGATGACTCCTGGTGCCAATATATAGTACGTCAGATATGACATACAGATATATAGTGCTTTGAAATTGCTGGCATAGAAAAGGAAGTAGGAAGATCGCGTCGCTACTCTTAAAAAAGAGAGTGTTTTAATTCTGCTTCTCTTCCGTCAACACGTTACATACAAAGCTGCAAAAATTATCGCTATTATTGATAAGCATCGTTATTCTTTATGTATGAGTTTTGATTTTCATATCTGATACATGAATATTTATGTTGTATTTTATCCGCACGGACCTGCGGAAGAACAGTCTCCGTGCTGAAGTATGTGCCGGGCTCGAATAAATGAATGAAATGAAATGAAATGAAAATGGAGTAGGTTAGACAAGTACACGTATAAGACTCAGAGGTGACATTATACATGAGTTGGACTTGCGTCTTGCCCCTGACTCGTCTACCAATATAACACGTGGGTCATTGAAGACTCATCAAGCTGCTTGCCTTCATCTTCAGGTATGATCCTAATTCTGTCATTTTTTTTTTCATTTTTATCTGCACCTTTGATGATTTTCCTCCTGTACATTGATTTTGAAGGATCCCTTTTCTGCAGCAGAAGATTTATCTTCTACAGAATGAATTGAAGTCACCCAATAGAAAACAAGAATATTTCTTGAAAGCAATCATAAATATGGAGGGAGGGTAAATTTATCTTGTCTTTTTTTCACGAGCAGCTAGAATAATATTTTTTTAAAGGATATATGGGGAACTATAAAACTGCACGGAGGAATCTTCTCTCAAAAGGTTTTTTTTTTTTTTTTTTTTAAACGAGAAATAAGGTGGCATCAATATTTTACAATTTAACGAATAAAAATCGTGGTCTTCAGTCGTTATTGCAGTATACATAGTTCTCGAAAATGGAATCTTCATCCCTTCTGTGCATCGTGTTTTCTGTGAAATCCGTAAATTGACAACAAAAAAAAAATACTTTCAAAAGCTGCATTGCTGCCGTTTGGTATTTCTCAGAGTTGAAGATTGAAAGCCTCTCGAATAAAAGGGTTCTATGCGGCTTTACAGCTCCCTTACTTGCTCATTTATAACCGAAACGAAAGTGACTGCAAAATCCTCTAAAAATAAGTGACTTAAGTCCTCCGGTGACGGTAATTTACTTATTTGTCCATTTGAAAGTCTTATCAGAAATATCTAACATGTTCTTTCATTGCATCATTCAAATGGAGCAAATTAATACGTACCATTAGATCCCCTAACAGCCGCAGAGTAAAGACTGTAACGTACGACAGTCAGCCGTGTTACTTCACTGACGCACGATATCCTGTAGCGCCAGCTATAGTTGAGAGGCTGTAAGTCTAACACTAACTGCAGTATTAACTTTTCCTATCGAATGGCCCATTTGTGTGTGTATCATTTCTGTTTTTTCCCTTTTATTGTTACTTCCGTCAGCATCTCTCTCTACATGATATCATCACCTGCACATTTTTTATTATCTGTTCACCTGCTACCTCATGTTGTATACTCGCTTCTTCTATAATTCGCGACCGTCAAAGTAAATTTATAAGATTTCATTAAATCCTTCTCCGTATAATTCTAACCATATCGTGCCCTTTTTAATGTCTTCCCTCTTACCGGTAGCCGGTACACCACGACCCGCGAAGTACAAAAAGACGGAGGTTCGTGACTCCGAACTAGGGAAGAGCACGAAGTCGAAGAAAACTAAAGGTATGTATGGAAGGCGATGACACAAACACGGCAAGAATTTCCGAATATAGACAAGACTCGGCAACAACACAAAATCCTTAAAAAAAAAAAGAAAAAAAATACTCATTGTGTTTCGTGTTTGGAATGCAGTTCAAGCAACTTGTTTTACTCAGATTTTTCACACGTGTCACGAATTCACCCCGAAATCTAATGTCTACTTGTAAGATAGGGTGCCTTTTGCATAACTGTCACTAGTCTTATGAGACACACGTATTATATTATATATTTGAAAGTTTTGGCATGGTGAAATGAGTTACTTATTATGGTATCTTTATTCAACAAAACATTGATTGCAGCCAGAGGCTGAATTGCAAATGATTTCACAAAAATGAAAAATATACATACACAGTATTACATAAGTATTAAAAAAATGTAAAATCACAAAACATGAGCAATTCAAAAGGAAAAAAAAAGAAGAGAGAGAACCCCCAGGCACTGCATATATCAAAAAAAATAATGAAAGTTTGAATTGACCTTGACCTTTTGACCCTAAAGTTTCCGAGACAATGAATGTAATGAATTACACGAGAAGATCATGCTAACAGTAAAACGGTCTTTGTGTATGGCTTTGAAGAATATCATTCTATCAAAGAAAAGTGGCCGTTGAACCAGAGAAGAGATACAACATCTGAATTTGAAATGTCTTAGAATAATAAATGATTTTCTGCTTTTTGTTTTTCAAATGAAATAATTTTGAATTGAATTTGCACATGCTTAAGTAACAGATTTCACATAATTATATCCAGTAAAATTTCTTTAAAAAAAATCTAACACTTTCTTTAATTCTAATCAGTATAAGTTAGGCTGATATCTAACAAATGCACTCTATTTTGTATTAGGGCTTGCATACGAGCACTGTATCTCTTGATGATGAGCGTCCAAGTTGGAGTCAATAATTACGTCCAAATCAAACGAGTTTGATGTCACCTGGAATCCTTTCACTCTGGGGCTGATAAAAGGCAGTTACACACCAAAAGAAGTAGTAGCCACGGGGCTTCTCTTTCTCCCCCCCCCCCCCCCACAAAAAACAAAACAAAAACAAAAACAAAACAAAACTGCATTACACTTACACCTGGTGGGTTCTTCCAGGAGGATGGCCTGAAGACCCAAGTCGTTTAATTGGCTCTTTTCAGACCCGGGCTGCCCAAATGGTGCACCCTCGCCTCTCCACTGTTTGTTTGATTTTGAAAAATGTAATATTGATATTTGTGCCAGAAAGCCGAATAGATGATAATAGTAATAATAGTTATAATAGTAATAGACAATAACATGAAAGTCCAAGAAGTACCAAACTGCAGTTTGGTATTGGGGTTTAGGGCTGGAAACGTCTTTCCTCTAGACGAGATAGCCACCATCTTGTCCAGTGGAACCATTTGTCAGCAAGGGACATAAACGTAAAAGTATGTAGTTTTGCAAGCAGGATCCAAAAAGATTGGAAAATTGAAGAATGGGATAAAGTTACCGTCAGCTACATATCGGCCATTCAATTGCTACCAACCCCGATGGTTAAACACAGTGGACCAGGATATTGAGAGTTAGAAGGCCTCTCTTTGTTTTCTTCTTACCATGAAATGGCCTTCTCCAACACTTTCTGGGTTTTTGTCTTAACTCGTCCAGCTTGTAGAAGTCTGTTTCCATTCTGTGTGATTATAGCAGACGGCATTTGATGGTGACTAGCAGTCCTTCTGTAAATCATTCGATGTCATTCGGCAATTTTTGACACATCACTGACAAGATGGCAATCATCTCGACTGGTCGAGAGATATGATTCCTACCCCTATACCATGCTGTGATTTGGTACTGGGTTTTCCTGTTTCTTCTTTGTGAAGTGCAATGCAGTTTTGCAATCTACGTCGTAAAACAAAAGGGGCAAATATAACTATCTTGGAGGTATTCTTAGTCAAATGTTTTAACTCTTTTGTTGTCTAACTACGGTATTTCTTGGGAAAAATGAAATAATGTAAAACGTGAGATGGAATTGCCCCCTCAAATTTAGATTAAAAGAAGTGTATGTCTCATATTTTCTTCTAATGGCTGTACGCGTGTGTGTGTTGCTGATCATCAACTTGTGTCCCGTCTTTGTTTCTTAAGACAAAAAGTCCGACTCGGATGACGACGGCGACGAGTTCTTAGAAGCCACTGAGATGCTGAAGAAAGAGTCGCAGGATGATGACGCTCCCGTGAAAGGTTGGAACAAAATAATGATAGTTAAGAATGCTTCCTTGTGATTACAAATGAAAATTGTATTCCTGAAAATAAAGTTCCTAGATAAAGAATTGAGAGTACTGCAGTCAGTAGAACAAGTTCAACAGTCAATGCCAATATTTTGTACACATTTTACTGGAAATCACTTTTACTAGGACCTTTTTAATTACACCTTATACAATATGTAATAATATATATATATATATATGAAGAGTTTGTTTGCAAAAACCGATAAGTCCATATTTGCCAAATGGAGATGTTTGCAAAAACCGATAAGTCCATATTTGCCAAATGGAGATGTTTGCAATTAACGGTCGAGAAAAATAAAGAGAATAATCAGAAAAAAATTTGCTTCTTTTGACCATAACTTCAAAAATGTACCTTTATATGTAGTGACCAATATATTATTTAAAAGGTATTATTTTGTACTTTATGACAGAGACCGTACTTCAAAATCTTCAAAAATGGACTTATCGGTTTTTGCGAACAAACTCTTCATATGTAGAGAATACAGTAATTATGCACTAAGTTCGTTTAAGCATTGATATCAAGTCCATTATGTTTTAGGACATTGAAACTATGAGAGTGCAATTGACAGGCAGGACTTGAGTGCAAATATCCAACAGATTGAGGAGTGTATAAAGTTCGATTAGTCGGAGATATTGAACCGATCGATGATAACTCACCAACGTTGTCATGTCCTCATGATAAAAAGAAGCAGAAAAAACTAGAAATGTCGCTTTGGCGACTGGTATGCCTCCGCCATAATGCATGATTTTCCCAATAGGTCTAGATAGTACATGTGGACACTGTGTGATTACATTTTCACAAAATTGGCAAAATATTGGAATGACAAGTTTGTCACAAATGTGTTGAATGTTCACCTTCCTTGACGTAGGTTTAATTGGATGAATAGGAGAGCATGTATCTAGGGATTTAAGGACTTTAACTTGACTTTGATCCATTCATACATTTAGGCACTGAGTAATTTTCAAGGTACAGGTGTGGAGAAAAAGTGCAATTTCTGGATTGAATAGTAAATTGTTACCATTTTCATCTGGCCCTTGACCCTAAAATTCATAAGATAATTACTTTCAGGTAGAACATGCATAATATGTACTAAGTTTCAAGGTAACTTGAGCCACTTCCGAGATATGGAGGAAAAAGTTAGTTCAGCACTTTCACTTGATCTTTGACCTTTTGACCTTTGAGGCAAAAAGAGAAAAAAAAAACTTTCCAGAGAATTTCTATTAGGTTACACACGCATACACCAAGTGTAAAAAAATAACCCTGCTGGCATTGCATAAATATGAGGGTAATAGTAAAATTCTGAAGTCTTGCACTTGACCTTTGACCCCTGACCTTTGACCCCATGAACCCTACATTCTCTAGATAATCACTTCCAGTCAGTACATGTATATACTATGTTCCATGAAGATACCTTGAACAAATTTCCAAGGTACGGAGAAAAAAAAAGAAGTTTTAATATTTTTACTTGACCTTTTGACCTTTGACCTCATGACCCAAACTTTCACCAGAGAATCTTAATTGGGTAATACATGTATACACTAAGTTTCAAGAAAATCTCTTCAGGCATTCAATAGATATGGTGGAAATAGTGAAATTCTATGTATTTGACCCTGACCTTTTGACCTTTGACCTTTGACCTCATGACCCAAACTTTCACCAGAGAATCTTAATTGGGTAAAACATGTATACACTAAGTTTCAAGAAAATATCTTCAGGCATTCAATAGATATGGTGGAAATAGTGAAATCTTATGTATTTGACCTTGACCTTTTGACCTTTGACCTTGAGCACGTGCACTCAAAAGTTGATAGGCACAACTTCACCCCCCAATACACATACATGCCAAGTTTCATTAGGATACCTCTACAGGTATTGATAGTTACCTTGTCCACAAAATTCATTACGGACGGACGGAAGGACGGACGGACGGACAGACGGACGGAAGGACGGACGGACGGACGGAAGGACGGACGGACGGACGGACGGACAACCCGAAAACATAATGCCTCCGGCACCACTTCGTGGCGGAGGCATAAAAATCTAGCAAAGGTCCTCATCCTTAAAGCCTAGAGTGCACTACTGTCTATTCGAGACATTACCCCTTGTAGCTCGTTCAGTACTCACGGATGTTCACCGCCTTTAAGAAACTTCGTTAAACGAAGAATCTTATTCTCTTTAACACTTACGAAGGAGGAGACACAACGGCTGACACCGGCCACGAGTCGAGCGGACACGCCGCTGACCATTCCAGTGACCATACAAGTGGCCACACTACTGGAGGAGGTCACTCCACGTCGGATCATTCTACTGGACATTCTGGTGGTGATTCAGGGGGCCACTCCACCAGCCATTCTGGCGGCGGTCATTCTGGAGGCGACCATAGTCATTCAAGTGGCGGTGGTGGTGGCGGTCATTCAAGTGGCGGTGGTGGTGGCGGCCATTCGGGTGGCGGTGGTGGTGGTGGCCATTCGGGTGGCGGCCATTCTTCAAGCGATCATGGTCACAGCTCCTCTAGCGGCGGCGGCGGTGGTGGTGGCGGCTACTCTGGAGGCGATAGCGGTGGGGGAGGTGGTGGCGGTGGTGGTGGCGGCGGCGGTGGTGGCGGTTCGGATGATTAGGAATTCGATGGGATACATAAAGCGTCAATATCTTGAGCGCCACGTTTTAATAGATTTTTATCGGACGGGTGGGAAGCATGGATCTCTATAGGAAGTATCTGGATGCATCGTTGGTCAAACTCTTTGAAGCCACCCGCCGCCATCTTACCACGTACACCCAGTCTTTACCAGCTACGCACATCGCCCGTATAATTGTGTACCGAGCTCACGACATTAATGATTTCGGTAATAGTTTCTGCTAAAATATTGCGTGAGGGTCTCCATTGGACGTGATAACATGACGGCTTTACTTCTTTGAGCAGCGAGCCGATGTGATATCCAGATATTTCAAATATAGATCAGTGGTGAAATCAGTGGTAGGAAACAACGAAGCACCTGCTACCCAAGCATTCGCTTGCTTTTCCAGGTTAAGGTATTTTAGATATCTCAGTAACCACTGAAACACTGGATACTAATGCAATCTAAGTATATTTGATAATTACCTAATGATTTAGTGATTCATGATATTGTTACACGATAGATGAATCAATGAAAACTCACTTGTAGCCATTGTTTTTTGAGACCTGATGTTTGGTGTTAAAAGGTAAAAGTGAATGAACATACAAAAATAAAGCCCAGTTAATTAACAGCATCAGAGAAAAACAGTTCTCACTCTGTAGCTGTAGTTTTTTTGATTGATATTGCCTGAATATAGAAATTGTGCTCTTGTCTCTTATTTGTATTTTTTTTATTGTTTATTGTGTGTGTGTGGGGGGGGGGGGGGGGGCATCATCCGCCTAGCGTAAATAGAGGAATTTTTATGCCATGTACTTCTTTTTTTTTTTTGCATACCTTGGTAAGCAAACAGCTTCCTGAAAACCAAAAATCTAGGATTGGACTTTCAACTGGACATCCCAAGTGGAGTCGAAGTGGATGTATGCAAATAAATGCAATACCTCCATCCCAGGAAAATAAAAATATCCATCATTTTAGGTATTGCTGTAATTATTCATACCATCAGATGAAATCCATTTGCATTATATTATAAATTAGCAATAGCATGTTAGAGCTGTGTCAAAAGTATCATTGTTTCGTGAATTAGTATAGTTCAAGTAGTGAGAGAAAAAGTAGTTATGACAGGAAAATATATGATGAATGTGTGGACAGATTTACTTGTCTTTGAAATAAAGAGAATGACATGGAAATAATGTCATGATGATGAACCATTACAAGATTAGTAGTCATTTTACAGGTTATTTTGCACTTGTAAGAACACGTGCATTATTGATCGTTTGATATTGCGGCCCATTTAGTTGAGTGAATTATGTAGATACTGTATAACTTGAATCTACCGAATTTGTCTTTCAGATTATCTGAACTTAATTGTTTCACATGTGTCAACTGGCATCAACCATTTTGGTGTGTTGTGCTTGTATGCCAACAGTATTTATTGCGTCCATGACCAATGCCTTGATCACATTTCTAGAAATTAGTATAAAATGTTTCTGATCTTCTACCTACGATTTTAAGTGATATATAGGATAGAAATTATATAAAATGTAGATTACCTACATCTAGGATAGATAGGCCTTTCCTCCACTTTCCTAGAATTCATGTCGAAGGAAGGCAAATGTTTTTTTTTTTCTTTTTGAAGTTTTCTTTTGAGCGTTACGACTTTTAACTTCTACCTTTTTATGTTTTGTATCTTTCGTGGTTTGAATCTCGCTGGGTTTGCTCTGTTAGCAAGAACACATTCCCTCTAAAAACCAGTAGTCTACGAGCACAATGAGAAATTGTTCACCAAGTTGAAAAGTAAGGAGTTATTACCATAACGAAGACCGAATATTGAAAAAGACAACAACAACACATACACACACAAAAAAAAGAAAAAAAGAAGCAAAACCAGAAAAAAAAAAAAAGGTTGTAGAGAATTACAGAAATTGAGATTTCATAACACGTAGTGTTTAAGATTTTTTTTTTTATTCTTTATAACATTCCTGAAATCTGTAAAACATTTGTCCTTTTGCAGCTGATAATCCTATATAACTTAGTATAGACACCAACTATAAAACATTTAAGTTCAATACATCAGTCTGCAAACACTAAAAAGAAAAGAATAGAACAAGAGCAAAGAATATTCCCAAATTCAATTCATTCTTTAAGTTTGGGTTTAAATGGACTTTTCTTAAGTCGATCTTATCAAACGTGTGGGTTGCCAATAAAGTTTTACTACCAAAACTACTTATCCTCTGTCGTATATTAGTGATGCGTGATGATAATGTGCCTGAGTGTGTGTGTGTGTGTGTGTGTGTGTGTGTGTGTGATAGTGAGATAGGGAAGAAGAGAGATAGATGACAGGTGAAATAGAGAAAGAGAATATGAGGAAGAGAAAGAGAGAGAGAGGGGGAATATAATGATATAATATACAGCCATCAAAAGTGCTCTCAATGTCATCAGGGAGGGGAGACGATGTCATTCATTCATTCATTCATTTTCCCATATTCAACAAAACACGTAAACTATGCAACTTTTTTTTCAAACATAAGATTCAAGTGCATAAATTATATATCGACATTACAAACATGATAAGTGAACGTTTTTGATATACCATTGATAACGTATAAAGAAAAAAAAAACACAAAGAGCAATCTGAATTACTGAAAATTCTGGAGATGGGGAGGAATGCTAAAAAAAGGAATGTCTAACGAGCGTAGAGAATGTTTCTCTTGTTATCTGATTTTGTTGTAGGAAATTAGAAAAGAGCAAACAAAATAAAAAACACATACATAAGAACAAGATCAAAACACAATATACACTTCAAATGCACAATTCGCCCTCGTGTCGTTCTATTTCACCTCGGTCTTTGGCCTCGCTGAAATAAAACTGCACTTGGGCTGACTGTGCATTTGTCGTGTATTTTAATCCAGTATAGTGCATTGAAAATCACGCACTATTTGTATTATATAACTCATTTTAAAAGACAACTTTGCTCGACTTTATGGAAATCAGTATGTGCCAATATGGTGAGAAAGAATGACAAAAATACTAAAATACATGATAAAAATACTAAAAATACTAAGATGGGGAAAGTAAGAGTGATGTAAAGAAAATGTAGTGGAGATTGGAAGAGACAGAAAACAGGGGCGTGCGAGAAAAGACAGAAACAAAATAGAAAAGTATACAAGATGCACAGCATAGAGTGCGTTAGTGGAGGCGTAGCACACTCGAGGGTATTTACAATTGTGAAACATGCACTACATTGTAAATACCCGAGAGTGAGCTGCATCTCCACTAACGCCACGAAATAATCCTGGGGTGGTATTCTGAACACCGTTTTATCTCTGTTGTAACTTCTGTTGTAACTTGTGTTGTAAGTCTGTGAGTTACAACACCGCTAAAACAGTTGTAAATTGGTATTCTGAAAACTGTTTTAACGGTGTTGTAAGTCATGATAACCACGCCCATCGCAATAATCATATCCAATAGGAAATATTGTTAGAAGTAGCATCTCAGACATTTCAACCAATAAGATTACTCCCTTGGGCAAAACGCGCCTTGCTTAACTATGCGCGTTTCAACAAGCGCTCATTCTCTGGCGTGCGCACAAATAGGACAATGGCATGCGCAGGTAAAGAGAGCCAGAGATAAAATAAAGTTACAACAGAAGCTTGATCATTATGCCTTCTTACCGGTTTTGACATATAGTTGGTGCGGTAGGGGATTCGCAAAGCTATCTCAGATTGAGTCTTTTTGTTTTAAATTTTGTTTAAAAAATAAGATATCTGGCGTTCATAAGAGGAACCCAAATTTCATGGTTTGTGGGGAACTTGACGCTTCTAATTAAGTTAAGCCCTTGCAATGCCATGTTATTATCATTATTATTATTGTTGTTGTTGTTGTTGTTGTTGTCACTATCTTCACAAGATATCTCTTGGAGATCAATATCACGTCAAGTTCCATCATGGAACCTTAGACTTCTAATACTTTTCTCAGGATTCGCACCATCCCCAGCAATAAATATTTTTGAAACACCCAAAGGTACTGATAATGAATTCTTATTGGTGAAGATAGTGAAATCATATAAAAAGATGTTTAATATTTTGAAAGATATTTTTGAAATGAATAGTGCTTAGAACAAACTGCCGACGGTGCCGGTAGCCTTTCTGTTCATGTGTTTGTGTTTTTATCTATGTGCATAATTATGCGACGCGTATGTACTTGCAATGTTACTGTTACCGAATTTTGTATTGTGGAATGAGTTTACAATTTGTCAAACTGCTATATCTTTTGCCTTTCTGTACATACATTGTTTTTATTTTTTGTATATCTTTTTTTATTTTGAACTCGCATACCACAATACTGAGTTAATGAATTATCTCACTATCTAACATAAGTTAAAGCGAAAGTTACAACGGAGTTAAAACACCTTCCACCCTGTTTTATCTCAGAAGCATAAATTTGCACGGGGCATGACTTACAACAGAGGATAAAACAGTTTTCAGAATACCGTGTAATCTAATGGGTGTTCAGGTTTGCGCCCACTGTTACGCGCGTGCGCATACCCTAAGACAATGGTATGCGCAGGCAAAAAGTGCGCAAGATAAAACACAAGTTACAACACACACAACAGAAGTTACAACAGAGATAAAACGGTGTTCAGAATACCGATTTGTTACAACAGACTTACAACAGAGATAAAACAGTCTCAGAATACCACCCCAGGGGTGGTATTCTGAGACCGTTTTATCTCTGTTGTAAGTCTGTTGTAACAAATCGGTATTCTGAACACCGTTTTATCTCTGTTGTAATTTCTGTTGTAACTTCTGTTGTAACTTGTGTTTTATCTTGCGCACTCTTTGCCTGCGCATACCATTGTCTTAGGGCATGCGCACGCGCGTAACAGTGGGCGCAAACCTGAACACCCATTAGATTACACGGTATTCTGAAAACCGTTTTATCTTCTGTTGTAAGTCATGCCCCGTGCAAATTTATGCTTCTGAGATAAAACAGGGTGGATGGTGTTTTAATTCCGTTGTAACTTTCATTTTAACTTATGGTAGATAGTGAGATAATTCATTAACTCATTATTGTGGTATGCGAGTTCAAAATAAAAAAGATTCAAAAAAAAATAAAAACAATGTATGTGCAGAAGGGCAAAAGATATAGCAGTTTGACAAAATGTAAACTCATTCCACAATGCAAAATTTGGTAGCAGTAACATATTGCAAGTACATACGCGTAGTATAATTATGCACATAGATAAAACACAAACAGAAAGGTTACCGGCACCGTCGGCAGTTTGTTTTAAGCACTATTCATTTCAAACATATCTTTCACTATCTTCACCAATAAGAATTCATTATCAGTAACTTTGGGTGTTTCGAAAATATTTATTGCTGGGGATGGCGCGAATCTTGAGAAAAGTATTAGAAGTCTAAGGTTCCATGATGGAACTTAACGTGATATTGATCTGCAAGAGATATCTTGTGAAGATAGTGACAACAACAACAACAGTAATAACAATAACAATGATAATAATAAAATAACAATAATAATAACATGGCATTGCAAGGGCTCAACTTAATCAAGAAGCGTCTAGCTCCCCATAAACCATGAAATTTGCGTTCTTCTAATGAACGTCAGGTATCTTATTTTTTAAACAAAATTTCAAATAAAAAGACTCAATCTGAGATAGCTTTCCGAATCCCCTACCGCACCAACTATCCGTCAAAACCGGTAAGAAGGTATAATGATCAAGCTTCTGTTGTAACTTTATTTCATCTCTGGCTCTCTTTACCTGCGCATGCCATTGCCCTATTTGTGCGCACGCCAGAGAATGAGCGCTTGTTAAAACGCGCAGAGTTAAGCACGGCGCATTTACCCAAGGGAGCAATCTTATTGGTTGAAATGTCTTAGATGCTACTTCTAACAATATTTCTTATTGGATATGATTATTGCGATGGGTGTGGTTATCATGACTTACAACACCGTTAAAACAGTTTTCAGAATACCGATTTACAACTGTTTTAGCGGTGTTGTAACTCACATGTTCAGAATACCACCCCTGTGCATCATTTGTTTTATAAAATGGGTCAAAAACTAACAGCATTTTCACGTACCTTTGTGGGTCAATAGACCAGGGGTGGTATTCTGAGACCGTTTTATCTCTGTTGTAAGTCTGTTGTAGCAAATCGGTATTCTGAACACCGTTTTATCTCTGTTGTAACTTGTGTTGTAACTTCTGTTGTAACTTGTGTTTTATCTTGCGCTCTCTTTGCCTGCGCATACCATTGTCTTAGGGTGTGCGCACGAGCGTACAAGTGTGCGCAAACCTGAACACCCATTAGATTACACGGTATTCTGAAAACTGTTTTATCTTCTGTTGTAAGTCATGCTCCGTGTAAATCTATGCTTCTGAGATAAAACAGGGTGGAAGGTGTTTTAACTCTGTTGTAACTTTCGTTTTAACTTATGCTAGATAGTGAGATAATTCATGAACTCAACATTGCGGTACGCGAGTTCAAAAAAAAAAAGATATACAACAAATAAAAACAATGTATGTACAGAAAGGCAAAAGATAAAGCAGTTTGACAAAATGTAAACTCATTCCACAATAAAAAATTTGGTAACAGTAACATTGCAAGTACATTCGCGTAGCATAATATGCACATACAATAGATAAAAGCACAAACAAATGAACAAAAAGGTTACCGGCACCGTCGGCAGTTTGTTTCAAGCACGAAAACACAAACTCAAAAATACAAAACTTCCTATTATATATACCATGCCAAAACCCTTCTTTTAGAAAGTTTCCTCTGAATTATACTTAATTGATACTGGATATAAAAAATGTAAAAGTCATTTAACATTATTTATGGTACCATTTATGGTCATTCATCTTTCAAAATATTAAACCCTTTTTTTTTTTCTTTTTACGTGATCTCACTATCTTCACCAATAAGAATTCATTTTCAGTATTTTTGGGTGTTTCAAAAATATTTCGTAAGTGCTTGTTCTACGAGAAATTTGAAAAAGCTGACATCGGATATTAAATTTTTCACAATATATTAAGAAGTTAATTAATCTTCTGAATGCTGTGAGTGCCCTTAATAAACAATTAATAGTTATAGCGTGATGATTTCCTATATCCCTCACAATCCTGTGCCAAAATAATGATAATGATAATATTAGTAATAATAATAACAATAATAATAATAATAATAACAAGGCATTACAAGGGCCTATGAAGCGCATAGTTCCCCATAAACCATGAAATTCGGATTCCTCTCACGAACGCCAAATATCTTATTATTCTTTAAACAAAATTTCAAGTAAAAAGACTCAATCTGAGATAGCTTTTCGAATCCCCGTACCGCACCAACTATACGTCAAAACTGGAAAGAAGGCATAATGATCTGGGGTGGTATTCTGAGACTGTTTTATCTCTGTTGTAAGTCTGTTGTAACAAATCGGTATTCTGAACACCGTTTTATCTCTGTTGTAACTTGTGTTGTAACTTGTGTTGTATGTGTTTTATCTTGCGTACTCTTTGCCTGCGCATACCATTGTCTTAGGGTATGCGCACGCGCGTAACAGTGGGGGCAAACCTGGACACCCATTAGATTACACGGTATTCTGAAAACTGTTTTATCTTCTGTTGTAACTCTCACCACGTGCAAATTTATGCTGCTGAGATAAAACAGGGTGGAAGGTGTTTTAACTCCGTTGTATCGTTCGCTTAAACTTATGTTAGATAGTGAGATAATTCATTAAGTCAATATTGTGGTATGCGAGTTCAAAATAAGATGGATATACAAAAAATAAAAACAATGTATGTACAGAAAGGCAAAAGATATAGCAGTCTGACAAAATGTAAACTCATTCCACAATACAAAATTTGGTAACAGTAACATTGCAAGTACATACGCGTAGCATACTGTAATTATGCACATAGATAAAAACACAAACACATGAACAGAAAGGTTACCGGCACCGTCAGCAGTTTGTTTTAAGCACTATTCTTTTCAAAAATATCTTTCAAAATATTAAACATTTTTTTAATATGATTTCACTATCTTCACCAATAAGAATTCATTATCAGTACCTTTGGGTGTTTCAAAAATATTTATTGCTGGGGATGGCGCGAATCCTGAGAAAAGTATTAGAAGTCTAAGGTTCCATGATGGAATTTGACGTGATATTGATCTCCAAGAGATATCTTGTGAAGATAGTGACAACAACAACAACAACAATAATACCAATACTTCTACTACTACTACTACTAATAATAATAATAACATAGCATCGCAAGGGCTTAACTTAATTAAGAAGCGTCTAGTCCCCCCATAAACCATAAAATTTGGGTTCCTCTTATAAACGCAAGATATCTTCTTATTTTTTAACACAATTTCAAATAAAAAGACTCAATCTGAGATAGCTTTGCGAATCCCTTCCCGCACCAACTATACGGCAAAACCAGTAAGAAGACATAATGATCAAGCTTCTGTTGTAACTTTACTTATCTCTGGCTCTCTTTACCTGCGCATGCCATTGTCCTATTTGTGCGCACGCCAGATAAAGAGCGCTTGTTAAAACGCGCGGAGTTAAGCAAGGCGCAGTTGCCCAAGGGAGCAATCTTATTGGTTGAAATGTCTTAGATACTACTTGTAACAATATTTCCTATTGGATATGATTATTGCGATGGGCGTGGTTATCATGACTTACAACACCGTTAAAACAGTTTTCAGAATACCGATTTACAACTGTTTTAGCGGTGTTGTAACTCACAGACTTACAACACAAGTTACAACACAAGTTACAACAGAGATAAAACGGTGTTCAGAATACCACCCCTGGTTTCTGTTGTAATTTTATTTTATCTCTGGCTCTCTTTACCTGCGCATGCCATTGTCCTAATTGTGCGCACGCCAGAGAATGAGCGCTTGTTAAAACGCGCAGAGTTAAGCAAGGCGCATTTGCCCAAGGGAGAAATCTTATTGGTTAAACGTCTTAGATGCTACTTCTAACAAAAATTCCTATTGGATATTATTATTTGGGTGGGTGTGGCTTTCAGGACTTACAACACCGTTAAAACGGTTCTCAGAATACCGATTTACGACTGTTTTAGCGGTGTTGTAACTCACAGACTTACAACAGAAGTTACAACAGAAGTTACAACAGAGATAAAACGGTGTTCAGAATACCACCCCAGTCAGCTACATGCAAAGAGGTTCTATATGTAATAGAGTAAGCGCTCACCATTCAGTGCGTACAAATGAAAACGGGGCCAATTGAACAGTGGCGCGCGCGCACGAAAGAGGTCGACTACCGAAGCCCGAACCTGAAGTGCCTATAGTAATACACGTAAAGTACAGCTTCGAAGATGGGGTTGGGTTGGAAAAATCATTCTAATTTTAAGGAAAATCATTATTTGTCCATATGCCTCCTGATTTTATAAGTGAGATACATTCTCAACATAGTATACGTGTTTTGATGAAAAAAGGACTTGCTCTAATGTGTCAAATATGTGCCTTAACATGAAGCCAAAATTGCCAAACAGGCATTCATGCATTCATACTACATATAAAGACTGCAGAAAGGTACAGTGTATACTCTTTGGTGTGGGAGTACTGAGTTCATTATTATACGTCACTTAGAAACATCAGACACACATAAAACACACACTCCCACACGCATACAGCACACACTCCCACACACACACCCACACCCACAACAAACACACACACACTCACAACAAACACACACATACGCACACACACGTACACACCAAACCACATTTTTTTTCAAATTCCAATACACATACACACACACACACAACACACAGTGTGTTTTTTTTTTGTGTGTGTGTAGGAATTTGAAAAAAAAAGTGGTTTACTGTGTACATGTGTGTGCGTATGTGTGTGGGTGGGTGTGGGAATGTGTGTTGTATGTGTGTGGGAGTGTGTGTTGTATGTGTGTCTGATGTTTCTAAGTGACATATATTATGTGAAATCAGTACTCCCATACCACAGAGCATACACTGTACCTTTCTGCAATCTTTATTATGTAGTATGAATGCATAGATGCCTGTTTGGCAATTTTGGCTTCATGTCAAGGCACAAATTTGACACATTAGAGCAAGTCCTTTTTTCATCAAAACACGTATACTGTGTTGAGAATAATCTCTCTTATAAGATCCGGAGGCATATGGACAAATATTGATTTTCCTTAAAATTAGAATGATTTTTCCAACCCAACCTCATCTTCGAAACTGTACTTTACGTGTATTACTATAGGCACTTCCGGGTTCAGTCTTCTGGTAGTCGACCTCTTTGCTAATGGCGGCGGGTCGTTCAATTGGCCCCGCTTCTGTATGCGAGCGCGCGCTCTATTACATATATAGAACCTCTTTGGCTACATGTAGCACTCGATCGCTCGAGAGAGTCGAGTCAAGCACGTCGCACTCGGAAATCCCGCACATGTAAGTACTGTACGTATTGGTACTGTATACGTACGCCACATAATATGTTATGCACACAAGAAAGGCCGGCCCGAACTAGAAGTTGTTTACAGGTATTGACAGCGCGTATAGTAGCGCGCGACGCACTTGTAACAACTGATTGAGAGCGCACTGGTACTGCAGTGCAATGGTACTAAAAGTAATCAAAGCCCACGTGACTCATTTCAGCGCTTCCTATTGGCTACGTTCTTGAACCCATTTTATAAAAGATATTAATACATAGAAGAGAGGAAAAGAACAGAAAAGGTATATGAGGAAATAATTCAATTAAAGTTGATCGAATTGAAAAGGAATGTCCTTGTCTACTTGAACGAACCTGTGTTGAGCTCACAACCTTTATTAAATTAGCCACAAATAGTTTCAAGGATCAACTTATTCCATACGGGAATCTGGTGGCCTGTGTGTTATATCTCTAGGAATTTCCGAATTCAGTATGGCATAGGTTAAGATATCGCACCGTAACAATATTGCAGTGTTTCATCATTGCACGCTTTACGCTCCGATAGATCTAGCAATCCTATCTGATTGGTACTGTCGAGGGTTCGATGAATAATGGATGTATTATGACAAACCTGACACTTGGTAGGATGCATGTTCCCACTGTGAAAACCATATGCGTGTTTCCATACGATATTGTTACGTTCAGATTTAAAGGGATGATATAGTATTGGTTGAAGTGAGAATTTGACTTTTAACTTTTTGCAAGATATCTGGAAACCACTTAATGATAATTATGTTAAAAAGCTGAGCCTATGCTAAGAGGAATTCAAAGTTTGATTAAGAACAGTTTTGAAATGGCTGAGCTATCCCCCTCCCCCCCCCCCAAAAAAAAAAAAAAAATATAACAGAGCGATCCTGATAAAAAGTGGGTCCCACCTTGTGTTAGGATTGTTTTGTTTTCGATATCTCAGCCATTTTAAAACCAATTTTTATCAAATAAACTGTGCATTCCTCTTAGTACTATGCTCTTTAATTTTTCGTACGATGTTTCTCATTATGTCAAAAAATCATCATAGGAAAAAAAAAAAACACAAACACTTTGGAAACCTCAAACCCCATCTCAACCGAAACTGTACCATCCCTTTAACTTCGAGGATAAGCTCGTAGTTACATTTGTAGCTATGGGGCGCCAAGTGTCGCATGGTTTTAGTTGACGAAATAACAATTTCCTCACGAAACGGCAATTTTGTCAACGAAATAACAATTTTGGCACGAAATTGCCATTTCGTGACGAAAGAGACTATGCGAGACGTCAGCTCCATACATAACTACGAGTTAATCCTCGATGTTAGCTTATGTTAAGGATTACGATCTGAACGTAACTATAGAGTGGAAACGTGAAACGTGGGCTAAGTTCAAGGGAGAGTGCAATCAAATATCTTTTGTTAATCACATCAGTAACGTAGCAGTGATTGACATACGGTGACATTGACATAATCTTGGTTTGGAGGAATCTTTGTGGGCGTATCCAAACAATCTGGATAAAATGTTGTGCAGAAAAAAAAAAGAATAAAAACTCTGCACATGATAATAATTGAGATATCATTTTGGCCACAGGGGTGATGAAATGCGGTATCGTATAATTCAATACAAGTCAACATGCGTGACTGGATTGCCTTTACCCTTTAAAAGGGAATTTCCACGCGACACATAGCGTATATACACCAAATGCCCACTATTGGCGACATAATATCCACTGAAAGCGGTTGAAAACTCGGACAATCTAATGACGACAAATTGTAAAATGACATCTTTGGTCTCATTGACGTCATATCCTGCCTGGATTTGAACTGTTTATTCATTCTGTGTATACAGCGGTATAATAACGTCAAATAACGTAAGGACTGTACAACTGTACAAAGGTGATTTTATGATTAAAAAAAGTAAAAGCATCTTTCTAGGACATAGGTTCATCACATGGGCTCAGTAGAGAATAATACTGCCTAAAGATTTAAGTACATGTAGCAGGTTGAAAGGATATGGCCTTCCAATGAAGCAAAAAAGAATGTCTGTATTTCTGCTCAGGTATGAAAGCTGATTAATACCTGATTGCATATATATATATATATATATATATATATATATATATATATATATATATATGTATATATATATATATATATATATATATATATATATGATATAAAATCGAGTGAAAATATTCACTCTTAAAGGAGTGAATACAAAAGAGAGTGAATCTAGAGTGATATTGGAGTGAATTTTGAGTGGAAATGAACATTTTCACTCAAAATTCACTCTTTTTTGTATCCACTCCTTTAAGAGTTAATAATTTATTATTTTCACTCGACTTTTTTAGAGAGTATGTATATATGTATATACACCATATATATATATATATATATATATATATATATATATATATATATATATAAATATATATATATATATATATATATATATATATATATATATATATATATACATTCGGAGAGTGCAAACAAACACAGATCGGGTATTATCTGATGATACTTCCCCTATATGTAAAAACCTTCCCTCGTCCTGAGAATGGATAATTCCAATGTTTATTCTCTTTCGCAGAACTTTGAAGAAGTAAAGATTTTTTTTCAAAGGGCTGATACAGTTCTGGTTGCGATTGGGAATCAGCTTATAACTTTTTCTTTCTTTCTTTTTTTGCTAGATAACTAGAAATCACTAATGAAACATATAAAAAACATATAATTCTAAGAAGAATCATTTTTTTTGAATGAAATTGATTTTGAAATGGCAGAGATATCTAAAAACAAAGTAAAAGAAAGCGATCCTGATTAAACGGTGTCGTGGAGGTGTCGTGGCTGGTGTCGTGGCTGAGTGGATAAGAGCGCTCGTCTGTGAACGACATGAGCGTGGTATGGTTCGTGGGTTCGAGCCCATGCCAAGCCCGACACGTTTGCCCTTCAGCAAGGCACTTTATCCACATTGCTGCTCTCCACCCAGGAGTATAAATGGGTACCCGGTAGGATGAGAAAGCTTATGTTGGTTGATCAGCATGTGCGCGCCTGTAAAATGGCTGCGACTGGCTGGAATGCTCCCCAGGGAGTGGAGAATGAGCACTGTTAGTGCTGGTTGGAAATAATGTATCCAGTGACCGGGGTAATAATAGTCTGTAAAGCGCATTGAAACCCTGAAGTGTGTGAAATGCGCTATATAAAAACCAGCTATTATTATTATTATTATTATTAAACGTGGGTTGCATCTCTATTTGGATCGCTTTGTTTTGGATATCTCAGCCATTTCAAAACCCAAGTTTATCAAATAAACTTTGGGTTCCTCTTGGAATTACATATTTTTCCTATTTCAGAAGAGGTAAGTTATTATCAAAAAAAAAAAAATCATCATCAAAAAACGTTGGAAACTTGAATCCCCATCTCGACCGAAACTGTATCATCCACTTGATATTCAATTCGTGTTTATTTCATTCACATCAGATATCCAAAATTGAGTATGACAAAGTGATCCTAATAAAAATTGTTATTGCTAAAAAAAAATGTAATTGAATGGACATGGAACGCTGCAGTTTTGGAAAAAAAATGAGATTCGTGTCCGTGATTTTGAGATTCGTGAAAATCACACTAAATAAGCAAAATAACTGCACTTTGCATTTTATCTAATGTATGCATAATGCTTCCCTTCAGTCTAACAATATCAACAAAGCGACTTAAATTTCCAGTAAGCATCAGAGCCCCACCCAGACCACACCCCTGCGTACTTTACTGGTAGAGGATTCGGGTCTGTCCAGTCGAAGAAAGGAGCAGCGTCGCCATGGCGACCAACTCGGAGACGCCCACCGTTGTACGAGACCCAGAACTGGTCGTATGTTGGTATCGTTGCTAGTCTGGACTGAGTTGCATGCGATGTACCAACCGTTACACATCCACCACCAGCCGCACCGGTAACGGTATCGCATTCTCGCTGGACATTTAAAAACATGTTGTTTCCTGCTCCGAAACCTGCATGCGGAAAGAGAAATCACGTGTATTAAAGTACATCATATTTAATGATTCAGTAAAATAAATTGCAACTTTTATTCTCTCCCGTTTGTTTTCTCACATTGTCTGTGCACAAGCATTTGTGTTTTCAAAAATAAGTATGGATATTAAATGAGGAAGAGTTTGAATGCAAAGCAAGCATATCCAGGCTAAACTAATTTGAGAAATGAAATTAAAGCGTAATAAAAAAAAAAGAAAATGAAATACATGTATAGGCCTATGTGATGATTTTAGTACTACATGTATCACCAGAAATTTTTATTAAAATTTCTGTCACGAATGCAGTTTCACTAAACAGTTAAATATTACTTTTCTTTCGAAAATTGTTTTTTTTTTTGTCATCAAATATTGCACACGTGTACTTTATGCGTGTGTGTGTCGTAGTATCACAATGTATCTTTACGAAGGGTAGATCACCCTATATTCTTTCACCCGATCCTGAATTTAGGTAATCATACAATTATGTAATAAAATATTAAAGTGAGAACTATATAAGGCATGAACGCCTTGTTCCAGTAACATGCCTTGCCTATTCGAGTTTCGACTGTGAAATCTGATTTTGGATTTTTATTATTATTGCCTATTTACACAGTTAACAAAACTTAATCATGAATAAACGATGTAACAGGTACAAAAATAACCGATTGAACACAACTGAGCAAAATTCAAGTTAGAACAAATATCATCAAAAAAAAAGTGGTAATGGCAAAGACAGCATTATGGTGACCACAGAAATAAGAATATGAGGCTGAAAAAAATAAATATTGGTAGTTAAAAAGAAAAAAAATACAATAACATGTTACTAGATGGTGCTCTATCATTTTAACGTGATGATATCAATTCAAAGGGCTGGTATAATATTGGTTGAGGTAAGGATTCACCTTCTATTTTGGGGAAATGCCCAGAAGCCACTTTATGGAATGTTAAAGGGAATACAATTCTCAGAGGAATTTATATTACAACAATCGGTTTTGAAATGGCAGAGATATCAAAAAACAAAGTAAAATAAAGCGAACCTAACAAAAGGTGGGTACATTTTTTTTTAAGGATCGCTTTGTTTTGGATATCTCATCCATTTCAAAACCAATTTTCATGAAATGAAATTGGATTCCTCTTGGAACTACATATTTTTCTTACTTCGTAAGACATACCTCATTATCTAAAAAAAAAAAAAAAAAAAAAAAAAAAAAAAAAAAAAAAACATTAATAAAACGTTGGAAACCTGAATCCCCATCTGGACCGAAACTGTATCATCCCGTTGATATCGAAGAGAGGGGCAATTTTGTTTTTATTTTGTAATCCAACAGTTAGGCACGATCACCAACTTTAGATTACATCCCTTTCTCTTCATTTACTACAATCAAAGCTTCATAATAATGTTATGTTATACATTCCTCCTTGGAGTTTCTTGTCTTCAGCCGACAGACGTACAGTGTATTTTACGTTACTTTCGTCATATATTATAGCAACAACCTCACAATAAACAAATTGTCATTACATAAGTGCGTATCATTTTTCGATTCCAACTAGACAAGAATTGAACAATATTGCGATTTTAAGAGCAAGAATCGAATCAGAGCTCAGATAAAACAAACATTAACCTGTGTATCTCTCATGCATTGAATTCAGAGCATCTTCTTACTCAGGGACTTTTTTTTTTGATAAAGTAATTGGGAAAATAAAACTTCTCACATAAGCAGGTCATGAAAAACATAAAATTAAAGAAATGGTTTTATCGTTCAATTAAATTTATCTTGGTTGACAGCTGGATTATTGATCCTGGAAATTTCGATGTGTTCTCTAAAAAAAAAAAATAAAATAAAGGAAAGCAAAAGAAGGGGCGGAAAATTTACCTAATCTGTACATGTATATCTCAGCCGCGTTGACACCAGATAGGGCAAGGTGGGCATCGTGGTCAGCGCTGACCTCAAACTCCAAGAGCGATGTGCTTCCGGTCAGGTCAAGTTGGATTCCGGGGAATAAGTAATCTCTAAAAGTAGATCCTCCATCCAGCGTATGAATTACCGGGCACCGTAATTCTAGCAGGTCAGAGTGAAAAGTGATTACTCTTTTCAATACAGTCCCGAAACCCCAAACATTTATTTGACCGTGCAGACAGATAAAGTCAACGCATCCAAGCATTGAACGTACTGTATCATGAAATACCGATTGAAATAATACATTGTCAAACACAAAGAAAATTCCCACACCTTTCTCTCTATATATTCAACAGTGCGTTTAGAAACATCCGTATTAAAGAGAACCCAAACCCAAAGAGCAATGTGGATTGAGTGAAAGCAGCAATATTAGTAGAACACATCAGTTAAAGTTTGAGGAAAATCGGACAATCGATGCAAAAGTTATGAATTTTTAAGGTTTTGGTGTTGGAACTGCTAGATGATGAGACTACTAGAGGTTATGACGTATAAATGGACAATATAAAGAAAATATAAAGGGAATGTCACACAAAAAAATATCATGTTTTCAGCATAATGAATGAGCGCTTGACAGACCGCTTTTAGAAAGCAGGGGGAATAACTGCTACCCTTAACATATGTCAGTTTCAAGTTGAAGGAATGTGTAATTTTCATGAAAAATTTGTTTTTGTGGAATTCCCTTTCTTTTTTTATATTGTTGTCCACTCATACGTCATAACCTCTATTAGTCCCCTCATCCAGCGATTTCAACACTAAAACTTTAAAAAATCATAACTTTTGCATTGATTGTCTCAAACTTTCACTGATGTATTCTACTAATAGTTGCTGCTTCCACTCAATCCATACACATTGATCTTTGGGTTTGGGTTCCCTTTAAGCGCCTTATAAACGTATTGTATAATCTTCTGTCCTCTTCGATGTCCTCTCTGTTGTTTTTGTATTGTAATGTTATTGTGTTGTCTTCCTTGTGTCCCATATCGCGTCCTTTGTCAATGTGTTCATCTATTGTTGTTGATTGTTGTACGCATTTTTTTTTTTAAAGTCAGAAGTATACTTAACGGGTTTAGGTCTGTTGGTTTCATATCCTGATGATAGAGCCAAATCGAGTAATTACATTAGAGTTGAAAGATGTGCATCACGGTTTTCCCAAGGGTGCGTGATTAAATCCAAATGGTTTTCATTAAAGGAGTGCTCTCAGTGGTGCGAACATCTGATTCAAACATGACTTCTCACTTGATATTTGGAAAAAAAAAAACTACAACAAATTCTACATTAAACCCTGAAGCGTGACGATACCTCAAATCAAACTAATGCATGGAAGAGGAATTTCGGGAGAGATAGCGTCCTTCGAGTAGAGCGGCCTCTAAAGGGGTGATAGTGTTGGGCCGACACCGATTGGGGCTGTTTCATTCTTTCCATGGCGTGAGCGCTGTCTTATACCATGAACACTTGCAGGCTTTACGTGAATAACATCGTATACAATGTGTTTACAGAATGGTACCGATTTAGTAATTAGTACACCTCAATCCATTAACAGAGATAATGGGAAACGTACCGCACTGCGGTCCATAGTAGTCAGCGGAGCACGAACAATTGTAGCCCGTATCAGTCTCTGCACATGATCCGAAGTTCTGACATGGCATTGAGAGGCAGGCTGTATGACCCACCAAAGCCCACAAACAGGGTAACAAGGATGTATGACAATGATAAAAGAACATCCAGTAACCAAACTCCCCTATAGTCTGCAATCAATATAGTTTCATTACAACTTTTTATGAAAGGACAACGACAATGAAGAGTTTCATACAAAGAAAGAAATAATGGGACTGTAAGAAAGAAACACACACACAAAAAAGGAAATTTTGGCCTATCATGGTATAATACAAAATTGAACAAAGAGGTTCAGCATTAAAAGATAAAAAGGTTCAGCATAAAAAAAGAAGAAATATATACATACATACATACACATAAACGTATTATGCATTTCATATGTTTCATGTTTAATTGCAGACAGCCAGACAATAGGTCAGATAATACGAAAGGATATAACAATCAGCTAAAGTAGACTCATTTCTATTTTCAAGACCAGTCAAGGCTATATATAAGGAACAAAAAGTTATTGAAACGAACATTGTTTTCTGAACGTGTTCCCAAACTGGATATCCATTTTGGACAGTTATTGATTGTTTATTGCTGTATTGGGCAATCATAGATTGGAAAATTATCATGGAAGCCTTCTTATGCACAATAATCTCCATATTCAAATCAATGAATTCTTTTGTGGGGTTGTTTTTATTGCAATTGATTAACAAATTGTTCTACACCAACATGAATAACCATCAATTATCAAGTGTTTTAGCAGCATGGTCATGATAACAAAAAAAAAAAAAAAAAAAAAAAAAATCAGTATACGTACTCGGCCTGGATTCAAAGCAACGATCTCCTCATTACAAGACAGGTGTAAAGTTGTACCTCCTAGCTTCTAATCCTCTTGGCATATTTACATCGATGGGATAAATATAAGTTCCCATAAAAACATATTGACGCAATAATTCATTAATTTGAATAAATACGCAGTACAGGCAGCATGCCACTATGGATTAGAACTAGAACTGGCTTATCGACCGGAAGGTCTGTGCTCTGTGAGTACGACGCCTGACCGGTACTCAGGAGATCATACAGTTTAGGGAATCTGGTTATTGCAAACTTTCTTTAAGCATGAACATGCAAAAGGGTGGACGAAAGTGGAACTTACCTGGAACGGCGCAGATATACCTTTTCTTCCCTATTAACAATGGATGATTCATTATCATAGCCATCTCTTCATCCCGCATCAACTTGGAAACCATGGCAACCGTCTCCCCGCTGGGTAGCGTATGAGTAAATGTTCCACAACTGAATTTGTCGGCGTGGCACATTTCCCCGCAAGCCAAGCTCAAGGAGACTTGTAAATGAGAACAATGATGATAGTACTTTATTCAAACAATAGGAAACCGTCAATTTTACCCTGGTTTGCAGCCACACTACGCAAAGCTATAACAAATAAGTTAAATGAATTAGTTGTACTTCTGCCTCCATTCAAAGCTTATAATACTACTTCAATGTACTACTTTTACTACTACTACTACTACTACTACTACTACTAATGCTACTAATATTACTGCTTCTATTACTACTACATCTACTACTACTACATTGTATCATAAATCATACTGCTACTATACTACTGCTACTGGTACTACTACTACTACTACTACTACTACTACTACTACTACTACTATTACTACTATATACATGTACTTCCACTACTACTACTACTACTGCTATTACTGTTATTATTACTACTACTTTTGTACTACTACTACTACTACTACTACTACTACTACTACTACTACTACTACTACTACTACTATTTCAAGACCTAACCATAATAATGATGATGGTAACAGCAAAGGTAATAGTCCCTCTACCTCATTCTCACTCCTTTTCCAAAGGGCAGTCATCAATTTCCTTACTCCCACATGTACTACTTTTCTCATTTTTATCATATGGGATAATTTCCATCAATTTGTCTTTTCTATCTACCAAATCGAAAGAGTTGAAGCTCAGAAACTTCGGATTTCATATGGCAAATCGTCAGTCCTGTACGTTCAATTTGTCTCCAGTTGTGATATCCGTCTTAAATGTATATGCTGGTAATTTCACTGATCTCTGACTTAAAAAGAAATGAGGTTTCACACGGTCTCACTTGATGGCGATGTAACATTTACAACATTCTTCACTTTATCCTTAGATGTGGTGCTATCCGTAATTCATAACAATGCAATTGTTATTAAACAGTCTTTTGGTGGATGATCTCTAAACTACTATCACTTTCCCTGAACGTCCAGTATGCTGGGTTATTGCACCACACGAAAACACAGCTACGTCAAGAAATGAGTGTATAATCAAATAAAGACCAAAAATAAAGATTAAAATATGGTAAATTGGAAAACAGGATTACAGCTCGTGACAAAATGATTAGTACCGAAGAAGAAATGGATATTATTATACTTAATGTAATTGAAGTTTTGGTTTGATGCTGAATAATTTGTATGCTTTCCTTACAAGAGCTATATACATGTAGAAGTGCCTTATCATTACACCCTTGTCCTCCAGAATCTTTAATGCTCAAAGTTCGAAAGTTGTTTTGTGAGTTCATGAGAGCTGATGAATATATTATATCTGCTAGAATAAGACCAGGGCATATAGGGTGCTTTCGAGCGCTCTCCTAAAGCGAACTGTAGCGTACCGTACCCGCGCCAGAGGAGCGCTCGAACGCTCCTAAAGTGTACCGTACCGTTCTGTACCGAGCCAAAAGTGGACCACTTGCCTATGTGCTCCAAAAGTGAACCAAAAGTTCGCTGTAAAGCATGCGCGTATCATGCGCATATACGTCACAGTACAAATACAATACAATACAATACAATACAATCAGATCATTTATATAGCGCCCTTACACAGTCAATGACTGGTTTCACAGCACTTTACAACAACATTCAGTTACAGATTGGCATCAAAAAGGAAAGTCTTAAGATTCTTCTTGAAGACATCAAGGGATGGGGAAATGCGGACGAACCGAGGTAAACCATTCCACAATCGCGGTGCAGCCGTCACAAAAGCATTGTCCCCCGCTCTACTGATTGTTTTGGGTACATGGAGTAAGGTGTGCTATCTGCACTTGAACAAAGACATCGTTCTCTTTGTTCGGGACAGGTGCAAGTACTTAAAGCGCCAGGTGGATGACATTCTTGCTACAAAATGTGTGACCTTTTCTAAAAATAACTCGTGAAGTACGCTTTCTCAACAGAGCGTTCGAACGCTCCAAAACTGGCATGGTACGGTACGGTACGCTGTAGTTCAGTTCTAGGTTCGCTTTGGAGCGCTCGAACGCACCCATAGATATAAAAGATAAATGAGATGCTCTTACCCAAACCAATGATAACAGGTGCTAGCAGAATGATAGCTAGTGCTTTTCTCTCCATTTCGTCTGAAAATAGCGTATTGTTAGCTCGTCAATAGAAATCAAAGTGTATTAGGCCGATTCTCAGAAAGCAGACTGGAATTCTCCGATTGTTGGTCTTTTTCTTTCAAAACAGATGCCGGAGCTTTCTGTCGAACATCCAATCTCGCGTCAGCCTAGACGTGGAATGGTGCAACGACAACCTTCAGAGCATTAATTATGCAGTCAAAGGCGAACAGGGACCTCGGTGTTCCGCCTGCCACTACGTTGCCAAGCGGTTAATTTCTTTCATAAGAGGATATTATTACTTTTTATTACCTCCGCGAGGGAAGTTGTATGCTTTTGCTCACTTTTGTTTGTCTGTCTGCCTGTCTGTTTACGAAATAAATCAAAAACTTTGGGACGGATTTGAATGATATTTTCAGGAAAATTTAACATTGATTCAGAACAGAGATGATTAAACTTTGGCTGTGATCCGGATCCCCGTTTTGATCTATAGGGATTTTTGAATGATTCTTCACCTTTAGGACAATCTATGGCTATTTTCAGGTCATATGTGGCTCTTTGAGCAGGCGTTTGTTTGTTTGTCTGTTTATGTGCATGTTAGATATCAGGATTACATTACTGTAATGATGAATGGATTGAATGATACTTTCAGGATAAATGTATGTCATTGTTTGGTGGTGGATGATTAAACTCAATGACTGAATCCGGGATTTTTGTTTTGATTTTTTTTTTGGAACAATTTCTTTATTTATTTCATTTTATTATTTTCTTTTCCCTGCTGAAGGCATTGATGATTGCTTGCCTACTGTCTCAAGATGACTTTGGCCGAGTTGTAACTTCCAAGTGATTGCAGTTATTCACGTTCTTACCACTGAAAAGCTATGACATTCTGGCTGTTGGATATAGTAACTATTAGTCCATGGACCAGGCCAGATATTGGTACCACCTGAGGTGGCAAAACCTTTTTTGTGTCATTTTGTTTGTCGGGCATAGATATGCTTATCAAGCTGCACTGCAGCTATGATAGCATTTCCAAATGAGTAGCTTAGTCATAATAAATGAATTTTTAACCAATTTGGTCTCGTTTTTATATTCCTATACTTCTGAATTGAAACTAACCGCATACAAAGAAGAGCACTGTCTTATGTATGTCCACAGGTGTTCTGTTGTAAACGCGGTGCGCTTAGGCACAAGAGAAAAACTATGTTAGAGAGATATCTTCGTCGCGACGATATGAGACAAAAGATCGTCGCCAATCGTCCCCGACGATCTAAATTTTTGGCCTAATGTGCTCATTACTGCGCTCTTTTTCGCTCATTAAAAAAGTCAACAATAGATGGTCCCGACGAGTCGGAACGAAGACGTCTCTTTTCGTCGCGGTTAATCAATTAAGGAGATCTTTTGTTGATCGGCGAGGCGTTTCAATGATTGTTCAAACGTCGCACATCGTCCCCGACGATTGCGTATTCAACTTGACTCACTGTTTTGTGAAGGGATTTGGTGATGGCTTCGCGTCGCACATCGTCCCGACGATTGACCATTGAATTTAAATCACCGTTCCGTGGCGAGTTTGTCAATCCATAATTGTTCAAACGTCGCACTTATCGTCCCGACGATTGTCCATTCAACTTGAATCACTGGTCACATATTCGTTTGGTAATTGCTAAAGCGTCGCACATCGTCCCTAGGCTTGCCCATTAAACCTAAATCACCGTTTGGTATGAGTTTCAAACGTCGCAAATCGTCCCGACGATTGCTCATTCAACTTAAATCGCCGCTCGATACTGAGGTTTTTATTTTTTTCTAACGTCGCGAGTGGTCCCGACGATTGCCCATTGAACCTGAATTGTCGTTCAATGATGCCACCGGGGTAATTCATCTTCTATGAAGGCTTGCTCTTATGTTTGCCATACTTGTCTGTAAACAATACAAAAACATCGTAATGAGATCCGATGGCTATCAGACTCCTGAAATTCTAGAATTAATCATGAAAAAAAGTGACGAACATACATTATCATATCTTTCCGCAAGTCCAGGGCTTGAAAGCAAATATCAGGCATTTATTCTATCATCGTACAATGCGGAGTTGAATATCATTGTTATTCATTTCCGACGGTCAAAGCAAATATCCGACATTAATATCATAGTATCTTTCGGAGCTGAATGTTATTGCTATTTACTTTCGAACGTAAAAGCAAATATCCGGCATTTATTTTATCATCATACGGAGTTGTAAATTATTAGCTGTCATTTCTGAACGTCAAAGCAAACATGCGATATTTATTTCATCATCGTTCATCATCGTACGGAGTCGAATATTATTGTTATCCATTTCCGGACGCAAAATCAAATGTCTGACATTAATTTTAGCACAGCACGGAGCTGAATCTTACCGTTATTTAAACCCAAAAGTATAAGAAAACATCCGACATTTATTTTAGTATCATACGGAGTCGAATATAACCGTTATTCATTTCCAAAATTAAAAGCAAACATCCGACATTTAGCGTCTTACAGAGTCGACTGTTTCCGCTGTCCATTTTCAATAGTAAAGGCAACCATCCGACTTTTTTTGGTGGCCCCGGTCCTTCGGGCCACCGTTAATAGTGTCGAGCCCTGGTGTATACCTCACTAACCTCAGCTTATTGGGGGAAACTTTTAGTGCCATACAAGGGGAGATGCTTTCATCTGTTCTGGAGAGCTTCCGATTGAAAATCTTTGTTTGGTATTTTCATTTCTGTACGCCATAATCATTTGTTGTTTTCAAACATTTTCATGATGTCGGTATTTCAATATTACAATATTTCATTAATGTATTCCATTTTCACTCCTTGACCAAAGTCAGTAAGTCCGCAACAAGATGTAATCGCTACATTTCGCGCAATGTGCCGAAGTGCGAAACACGTGGTGTCAAGTTCAGTGAAACGTGCCATCCTTGTGTGCGTGTTGTTTGGTTTCGTACTTTGGTTTCGGCAAAGACAATAAACGGAGAAGCCACTCTGTTTAGTATTTTTCGTTTACGGTAAACGGTTTACATTCGATACAAATAAAATGATAGTCACGTCTTTTACTGTATGATGATCGCCAAGTCAGAAAGAAGTATCTAGAGGAACTTCTTGGTTGATATGTCGGTGATGTTCATTTTAATTTTCACACGCAGTGGTACGCAGATTTTAATGAGTGTGAGATCGAAAGAAGTTTCAAATTTATGTTGCTATGATATGTAGGCCTACTGTTGGGTAGGTATAGTTCTTACACTGTAAACTTCAGCTTGTTGCAGCGGCATCTAGGAAAGCGATATTTTCCTCTGCATTCGAGACCTTTTTATATTATTTTTTGACACGTGATTCGATTGTTAGCATGAAGCGACGAATAACCCCTTTGTTTTGTTTTAGTGGTAACATTAAAGGTCCAGTTTACCTTTGGGAGCAGTGATTTCAAAAATGTTCAAGATATCACATTTGATGCATATGTGTAGGTCTGCTGTATCATAAAACATCCTACCATATGAAATATTTGCAATGAAACCTAAAATATAAGGAGATATCAGGGTTTTTCTTCATAAACCGTAACTGTATACGGTTTAGTCTGGAAACATCTTTGTTATAGCTATTGTTCACAGTTTGTGTATTAAACAACACTTAACATCGATTATACGGATTCAAATTTTGACAATGGTCGTTTCTATCCCTAACTCACATTTTAGAACTATTTTAAAGCACTAATGCTGGGTTTTTGTTTCATCTGCAAATGGTAAATTATGCCTTTAATGTGTAATACACCTATACTGTTCAACGTGTTTTTTTATTGTAAAGATAAGGCGACATTTTAATAGAATTATGCCGTTCGGTCGGTGTTCCCAGGTGATTTACAAACTGACAGTAGATAGATAGATAGAGAGAGAGAGAGGAAATACAAAAAAAAACAAAAAAAAAAAAACCGTCGCCTGCTGTACAAAGCAAACGAATTGCAAAGTATATCAAGCAGGAAGGTGGATTCCTGGGACATGTAATAATATTCAGTATGTCATGCCAGTAATACAAACACGTTACTGCAAAAGAAAATGATACAATGTAGAACACGGCAAGCGAGCAGGCTGGAATCAAGCCTCGTGATGGTGATGATAATTACTGATGCTGGTGTAAAAGACGGCTTGCTGAGCAAACCTCTTCTTTCCCATCCGGCCCATGAATGATGAAAAAAAATACATACACCTCGATCACAAGAAGAACCAGGTGTTAGCAACCTTCGTAAAGTTAAATCTAAATGTTCATTACCAACAAATGGGAAACGAAAATATTGTGTATGCAGTCTCTGGTCTTATTCTTACGAGAAATTTGACACCCCACCCCCTCTCCCTTCGTGGAAATTGCCACAAAACCAGGTGCCAAATCCCAGGTGCCAGACGAAAGAATGCGCGCACTGGAATAAACAGCGTGTATAGATAGCCTGGAAATATCGACCAAGGAACTAGCTCGTTAGTTGAGTTGAAGGAATCAACGCGAAGATCATGATTATATATTAAAGCAACACATCATGCTTCTATAGCCTTTCTTTGGACCCATAGTAGAAATAACGAACAGTGGTGAAATATGATTACTGAACTGTAGAAAGGGATTGATTAATCACTTGATTAAAAACTAAATCACAGAAATATATGAAAGATCTTGTCTGCCGAGACAAATTCACTGCAAGTTTGTGATGCAGCCATTACCCAGTTAGACAGCAAAATCCTGACAATTTCACGTTCATGAAAACTGAACGGGTATTAATCTTTAAAAGTTTGAAGGAACTTCAGTTTACGAACTGTACAGTTATTTAGCTAGCAACATTCGTTCGTTTTTTGTTTTTGCTTTGCTTTGTTTGTTTGCTATTTTTTTTTCTCGTAAAAGGTATAATAATCGTCAAATCAACAAGTGATCAGCAACAGTAAGAATACTGCTGTCAGCTGTGTCAGCTTAAGTCAACACAGCAAGAACAGCTTACTCGGATATACAGTTCAATAGAACGCGGCAGTTTCCTTTTTAATGGACTTCTACTATCTACCTACTTTCGGGAGATTAAAATTGCCACGCACTCAACATTTAACGTTATAAAAGGACCTCTGTCATCTTTATCCCCATCCCGACAATACAAAGCATCGCCTAAGCAACCACATCCATGTGTACTGATGTTTTTTCGTCCCGTCTCTTTTGGGAATATCGGAGCAGTAGACTATAAAGTCTTTATAGATCCGAGCATGCATCGTAAGAGGGCTTGCTCCAGTCGATTTGAGCTACATCATTAGTCGTCTTTAAGATGACAAAAGCCTTTCAAACACAAAGTTCAAAATTGATACGCCCCTCTAGCGTGAAGTAACTATTATTCTCATATTCTAGAGACGCATGGTGTCCACCAAGTACAAGAAAAGAAGAGTTTTGCTCTTGCATAAAAATGGCCACATGGTGCAAATATTCAAAGCATAAGACACTCATTCACATTGTAAACTTGCCCCAAAATTTGATAGAATGTATGTAATTAAAAGTAAAACAATTTTGATATGTTTAATGAAACAAACCATTGTCGAGAATATCTAAGCACCATAAATTATGATACTCTGTTTCATAGCTAGAATGACCCACGCCGTTTTAATACATATTAATAGATATATTGAAAGTTAACGCTAACGACGAAAATCGCAAAATTATGGTAATCAAAGATTACAATCATGTAAATCCTTGTTTCTTTAAGCGATGTACAATAATCAATGGCAGTGTATCGTATAAAAACTCATACATTAGTCAGCTTTCATTACATACTACATTCCGCTGCTATCGAAAAGAAACTGTTAGTATTGACATCCGTCAATGACAATGTAAAGTGACACATTAATTATAAGTTATGAGTTCAGTATATAGTATTTACATATAGAACAAATCAATTGAAATTTATTCTCAAAGGTAGTCGTTCATGACGGATAGATAAACTTGTGTGTGAAGGGACCCTACATAGGAGCAGATGCTTGTAGGATTAGGTTCCCTGAAAGAACATCAACACAGCACTCACACACACACACACTGCACGCACGCAAGTACACCTGGACAAGCGTGCGTGCACTCTCACACGCGGAACAAGGAGAAGAGAATGAGAAAGAGGAAGAGGATAAATCACCAACTTAAGACCGTCATAGAGACAGCTATATAAACGATTGTACCTGCAGCTGCAAGAGGACAGAATAATGAAAGAAAATAGTAAAATAAAGCCATGTTTAGACCTGCTCTACAATCATGCTGAATAATCTATATCAATATCCATCATTTCAAATCATCAGCTAAATCAAGTTATTTCGTATTATCACCAGAATACTGCGAAAAACGTTTATATTTTGAAACTTATGTTTGAATGTACGCCACCAGCAGTTCGTCGTAATTTGCAATCTAAAGAATTCCATAATTTGGGGCCACTGTAAATAAAAGTATTATGTAATAATCGTAACCTGATTTTCGGTATAAGAAACATATCACTCTGTCGTGTGGGATATCTATGTAATTCTTATTTTTCTTAATCATTATGATAACATTAACATTCTTAATCATTATGATAACATTAACAATAAAAATGATAGTAAATGTAAAAAGGTCTTCTCTATTAAACATGTAGACTCTTCGGTGCTGTCAGTGCTATAGCAATCAGCAGGGGTGGATCCAGGAATTCTGTAAAGGGGGGGGGGGCGTGACTTATATTTCTGGTGTCACTTCCGGGTTTCATTTCATTGCTTTTCTTTTTATTTCTTTTGTTTTTTACGAAAAATAAAGGGGACGTGACCCGGTTGCGCCCCCTCCGGATCCGCCACTGATCAGAGTGCCTGACATTATTGCCCTATCGTTGCCATAGGACGAAATAGGACGTAATCGCTGTGCGGGAATCGAATTCGGGTCTTGGTGCCACAGTGCCCCCATCACCCCCCCCCCCCCACCCCATCAGAAATAAAACACCAAAACAAAAATATGTGAATTGGCATAAAACCGTTCATATGGTTCATCCCTGCAATAGTGAAGATTTGCAATTCTTGATATTTTAAAAGTATCCTGTCAAAAAGAGTATTCTTGGTTGAGTGTCGTCAACACAAAGAATAGCTTTCTCGGAGATACAGTTCAATAGAATGCGGCAGTCGCTTTTTAAATGGATTTACTGTCTAGCTACTTTCAGGAGATTAAGATAGCCACGCGCTCAACACTTCACGTTACAAAAGACTAGGACCTCCATCATCTTTATCCCCATCCCGACAATAAAAAGCGTCGCCGAGGCAACCACATCCTGTGTACCACTGATGTCTTTTTCGTCCCGTCTCTTTTTACTGGGAATGTAGTAGCATCAGACCATTAAGCCTTTATAGATCCGAGCATGCATCATAAGATTGCTTGCTCCAGTCGATTTGAGCAACATCATTAACCGTCTTTAAGAAGACAATAGCCTTTCAAACACAAAGTTCAAAATTGATGCGCCCCTCTAACCTGAAGTAACCATTATTCTAATAATTCTATTGACACTACGATGTCCACCAAGTACACGAAAAGGGAAGTTTGGCTCTTGCATAATTGGCAAATGGTGAAATTAAAAGCATAAGATACTCAATCGTATTTGAAAACTTGCCCCGACAGTTGGGGGCATGCACGTAACTGACAGTAAAAAAAAAAAGTAATAAGTTGAAGGGAACAAACCCTAGTCGAGATAAATTATCCAAAAGAGATTATCATGCACGATTTAACGTCTAAAATGGCAGACGCCCTTTTGATACATAATAGAGTATTGAAAGTTAACGTTAAAGACGGAAATCGCAGAATTATGATAATCAAAGAGTACATGTTAGTCCTTTTTCTTAAACGTGTTGCAATAACAGTGTATCATATTAGACTCGGTAACTATGTATCAACCATAAGTTGACTTTCAATACGTTCATTGCATACTATTCCGCTGCTATCAAAAAGAAAACTAAAAAAAAAGAAACATGTAAAAATTACAGCCTCAGTATTCCAGTTTCGTGTAATCAATGTGCTACAACATGTTCTACATGACTTGTTAATGAACTGCCCGCATTTTTTTTTTCGATAGGCAGAGAAGCCTATTCACGGTGTTAAGCATGAAAAAGTATTGGCTGAGATGAGGATTCAGCTTTTAGTCTTTCTCGAGATACTTTGAAAGTGTTAATGAAACGTTATAGATCACACATTTCTGAGTTTACTTGATGAAGATCTAGACAGAAATGGCTGGGGTATCCAAAATCAAAGTCAAAAAAGCGATCCTTGTAAAAGGGGGTACATTCTTTTATAGAAATTGCTTTTCGATATCTTAGCCATTTTAAATCAGACTTCTCCTAAATCATATTAATAACAATGAAATGATAATAGTAATAATAATATGATAATATGCAGTAATTGCAAAAACGAATTCTCTGTATTTAGAGAAGCCTCTTTGGTGCTGTCAGGGCCGCAGATTAGAGGGCCTGATATTATTGCCCTAGCTTTGCTAAAGGACATAAAGGACCTAATCACTTGGCGAGATTCGAACCCGAGTCCTTCGACTTCGAGTCGTAATTCTTATCCATGGTACCACAGGGCCCTTGCCCCCGACACCCCCCCCCCCCACAAAACAAATTTGTGTGAAATGAGAAATACGACTGATTCGCAGCCTGAAAATTTCACGACCGGAGCCGACAATTTTCTCCGCGGCATGAAAACTTTGCTTTTTGCCGCGAAATAGGCAAGGACTTCCACGTGCATGCTAATCTCTTGGTTCTCGGGAAATTCGCGACATTATCATGCACGCGAACATTTCTCGTTTTAGAGTAAGAACCTCTGTTCGTTTGTTGCAACTTACGCGGTAAAACGATTCAAAACCAAGCGAAGTTTAAACCTCGTCTTCCAATACACATCACTCTTCGGATGGTCAGTGACATTAACAACTTAAGGACTAACTGTCTTAAAATTTGATCGACATTGTTGGATTTATACATCTTACGAAGAAAACGTGAAGCATAATCGCCAAATTAGTTTCAAGTATAAGGCAGTAAATAATTGTCAAACTTATTCATCTACGGATTGTTAGTATCGTATTCGAAATTCCGTCACACTCCCAAGGGTTCATTTTGAATATTCTATTACATGTAATCGTCAAATCATCAAGTGATCAGAAAGTTTGAATACCGCTGTCAGCTGTGCCAGCCTGTATTCAACACAGCAAGAATAGCTTTCTCGGATATACTTCACGTTACAAAAGGACCTCCATCATCTTTATCCCCATCCCGACAATAGAAAGCATCGCCTAGGCAACCACATCCTGTTTACCACTGATGTCTTTTTCGTCCCGTCTCTTTTTACTGGGAATGTAGTAGCATCAGACCATTAAGCCTTTATAGATCCGAGCATGCATCATAAGATTGCTTGCTCCAGTCGATTTGAGCAACATCATTAACCGTCTTTAAGAAGACAATAGCCTTTCAAACACAAAGTTCAAAATTGATGCGCCCCTCTAACCTGAAGTAACTATTATTCTCATAATTCTATTTACACTTCGATGTCCACCTGTCCAAGTACAAGAAAAGGGAAGTTCGGCTCTTGCATAAAATGGGCATATGGTGTAATTGAACGCATAAGATACTCAATCGTATTTGGAAACTTGCCCCGACAGTTGAAAGAATGCACGTATCTGAAAGTAAAAAAAAAAATAATAATACAAAGTGAATGTTGAATGAAACAAACAATAGTCGATACAAACTATCCAAAGGAGATTATCATGCACGATTTCATGTCTAAAATTGCCGATGCCGTTTTAATACATAATAGAATATTGAAAGTTAACGTTAAAGACGGAAATCGCAAAATTATGATAATCAAAGAGTACATGTAAGTCCTTATTTCTCGAACGTGTTGTAATAATCAATAAAACAGTGTTTCATATTAGACTCGGTAACTAGCATATCAACCATAAGTTGGTTTTCATCGCATACTATTCCGCTGCTATCAAAAAGAAACTAATCCGAACATCTAATAAGGATATCCTCAGTATTCCAGTTTCGTCAAACAATGTGCTACAACATGTTCTACATGTTAACAAACTGCCCGTATTTTTTTCCATGGGCAGAGAAGCATATTGACGGTGTTAAAGCATGAAATAGTTTTGATTGAGTTGAGAATTCAGCCCATAGCCTTCTTCGTGATACTTTGAAAGTGTTAATGAAATATTCAAGGGAATGGCTACTAACTGATAAGTGGGAATCCGTAGGAATGCAGGGGGATGATTGTTTCAATCATTGGTGGATTCATTTGAGAGTACATTACATATCTATTGCTGTGTAAAAACTATTTGCTTCAGAATGAAATCATATTCAATGTTTCCAGGTTTAATCATGTCTATACAGTGTCGTATCGATCGTTAACGGCACGTTATAGATCGCCCGACAAATCCTACTTCTCTTTAAATCATAATAACATTAAAAGTAATAATGATAATAATTGTAAAACGGTCTTCTCTATTTAGACCAGACTCTTCGGTGCTGCCAGTTCCCAAGCTATAAGAGTGTCTGACATTATTACCCTGGCGTTGTTACTGGACGCGATAGGACGTAATCGCTAGGCGGGAATCGAACTCGAGTCCTACGTCTGGTAGTTATGATTCTTATCCATGGTGCCACAGAGCTCCCCCCCCCCCACCCTCCCCCCCCCCCCCCCACCCCCAAACAAAAAAAAAAAAGCCAAAACAAATTCTTAATATTTTCACAGTATCCTGTCAAAGAGAGTATTCTTGATTGCGTTTCATATCTGTTTTCCTTATATAGCTCCTGGAAAAACAAGTCTTAATTGATATTGGTGCATTTCGTATCGAAGCGTCTCCCCCTGTCTTATGAATAATGTCAGGAATAGTCTGATAGTCAATTGAAATACCGTCAAATTGTGATAAGACTCAAACACGATAATGCATTTAAATATGGATTCATCAATCTTTCACCCGATAGGTCATGGGCGATTACTGATTTTTATAGATATTAGGGCACTGCGAAATACGGCAGATTCGCAGCCTGAAAATTTCACGCACGGAGCCGACAATTTTCTCCGCGGCATGAAAATGTTCTCATTGCTGCTGGTATGAAATGCATTATTATCATAGTGTAGGCAAGAACTTCCACTAGCATGCTAATCTTTTGGTTCTCTGGAAATTCGAGACATCATCATGCACGCGAACATTTCTCATTTTACAGTAAAAATCTCTGTTCGTATGTTGCAACTTACGCGGTAAAACAATTCAAAACCAAGCAAGAGTTTAAACCTCGTCTTCCAATACACATCACTCTTCGGATGGTCAGTGACATCAACAACTTAAGGACTAACTGTCTTATAATTTGATGGACATTGTTGGATTTATACATCTTACGAAGAAAACGTGAAGCATAATCGCCAAATTAGGTTCAAGTGTAAGGCAGTAAATAATTGTCAAACTTAAGTTAACATTGAAAAAATCATCTACGGACGGGAGGAGAATTGTTAGTATTGTATTCGAAATTCCGTCAAACTCCCAAGGGTTCATTTAAAATATTCTATTACATGTAATCGTCAAATCATCAAGTGATCAGCAAAAGTTTGAATACCGCTGTCAGCTGTGCCAGCCTGTATTCAACACAGCGAGAATAGCTTTCTCGGATATACACTTCAATAGAACGCGGTATAGTTTCTTTTTGAATGGACTTCTACTATCTAGCTACTTTCAGGAGATTAAGATAGCCACGCGCTCAACATTTCACGTTACAAAAGGACCTCCATCATCTTTATCCCCATCCCAACAATAGAAAGCGTCGCCGAGGCAACCACATCCTGTGTACCACTGATGTCTTTTTCGTCCCGCCTCTTTTTACTGGGAATGTAGTAGCATCAGACCATTAAGCCTTTATAGATCCGAGCATGCATCATAAGATTGCTTGCTCCAGTCGATTTGAGCAACATCATTAACCGTCTTTAAGAAGACAATAGCCTTTCAAACACAAAGTTCAAAATTGATACGCCCCTCTAACCTGACGTAACTATTATTCTCATATTCTATTGACACTACGATGTCCACCAATTACAAGAAAAGGGAAGTTTGTCTCTTGCATGGGCACGTGGTGCAATTAAAAGCATAAGATATTCAATCGTATTTGGAAACTTGCCCCGACAGTTGGGAGAATGCACGTATCTGAAAGTAAAAAAGTAATAAGTAGAATGAAACAAACCCTAGTCGAGATATACTATCAAAAAGAGATAATCATGCACGATTTAATGTCTAAAATGGCAGACGCCCTTTTCATGTATAATAGAATATTGAAAGTTAACGTTAAAGACGGAAATAGCAAAATTATGATAATCAAAGAGTACATGTAAGTCCGTAATTATCGAACGTGTTGTCATAATCAATAAAACAGTATATCATATTAGACTCGGTAACTAGCATATCAACCATAAGTTGGTTTTCATTGCATACTATTCCGCTGCTATCAAAAAGAAACTAATCCAAACATGTAATAAGGATATCCTCAGTATTCCAGTTTCGTCTAATCAAACATGTTCTACATGTTAACAAACTGCACGCATTTTTTTTTTTCTGATGGGCAGAAAAGCATATTTACGGTGTTAAAACATGAAATCGTTTTGATTGAGTTGAGAATTCAGTCCATAGCCTTCTTCGTGATGCTTTGAAAGTGTTAATGAAATATTCAAGGGAATGGCTACTAACTGATAAGTGGGAATCCGTAGGAATGCAGGGGGATGATTGTTTCAATCATTGGTGGATTCATTTGAGAGTACATTACATATCTATTGCTGTGTAAAAACTATTTGCTTCAGAATGAACTCGTATTCAAGCAAAGTGCAGTTCAATGTTTCCAGGTTTAATCATGCCTTTACAGTGTCGTATCGATCGTTAACGGCCCGTTATAGATCGCCCCGACAAATCCTACTTCTCTTTAAATCATAATAATAACAATAAAAGTAATAATGATAACAATTGTAAAACGTTCTTTTCTATTTAGACCAGAATCTTCGGTGCTGCCAGTTCCCAAGCTATAAGAGTGTCTGACATTATTACCCTGGCGTTGTTACTGGACGCGATAGGACGTAATCGCTAGGCGGGAATCGAACTCGAGTCCTACGTCTGGGAGTTTTGATTCTTATCCATGGTGCCACAGCGCCCCCCCCCCCCCCAATCAAAAAAAAAAGCAAAAGCAAAAACACAAGAACCAAAACAAATTCTTAATATTTTCACAGTATCCTGTCAAAGAGAGTATTCTTGATTGCGTTTCATATCTGTTTTCCTTATATAGCTCCTGGAAAAACAAGTCTTAATTGATATTGGTGCATTTCGTATCGAAGCGTCTCCCCCTGTCTTATGAATAATGTCAGGAATAGTCTGATAGTCAATTGAAATACCGTCAAATTGTGATAAGACTCAAACACGATAATGCATTTAAATATGGATTCATCAATCTTTCACCCGATAGGTCATGGGCGATTACTGATTTTTATAGATATTAGGGCACTGCGAAATACGGCAGATTCGCAGCCTGAAAATTTCACGCACGGAGCCGACAATTTTCTCCGCGGCATGAAAATGTTCTCATTGCTGCTGGTATGAAATGCATTATTATCATAGTGTAGGCAAGAACTTCCACTAGCATGCTAATCTTTTGGTTCTCTGGAAATTCGAGACATCATCATGCACGCGAACATTTCTCATTTTACAGTAAAAATCTCTGTTCGTATGTTGCAACTTACGCGGTAAAACAATTCAAAACCAAGCAAGAGTTTAAACCTCGTCTTCCAATACACATCACTCTTCGGATGGTCAGTGACATCAACAACTTAAGGACTAACTGTCTTATAATTTGATGGACATTGTTGGATTTATACATCTTACGAAGAAAACGTGAAGCATAATCGCCAAATTAGGTTCAAGTGTAAGGCAGTAAATAATTGTCAAACTTAAGTTAACATTGAAAAAATCATCTACGGACGGGAGGAGAATTGTTAGTATTGTATTCGAAATTCCGTCAAACTCCCAAGGGTTCATTTAAAATATTCTATTACATGTAATCGTCAAATCATCAAGTGATCAGCAAAAGTTTGAATACCGCTGTCAGCTGTGCCAGCCTGTATTCAACACAGCGAGAATAGCTTTCTCGGATATACACTTCAATAGAACGCGGTATAGTTTCTTTTTGAATGGACTTCTACTATCTAGCTACTTTCAGGAGATTAAGATAGCCACGCGCTCAACATTTCACGTTACAAAAGGACCTCCATCATCTTTATCCCCATCCCAACAATAGAAAGCGTCGCCGAGGCAACCACATCCTATGTACCACTGATGTCTTTTTCGTCCCGCCTCTTTTTACTGGGAATGTAGTAGCATCAGACCATTAAGCCTTTATAGATCCGAGCATGCATCATAAGATTGCTTGCTCCAGTCGATTTGAGCAACATCATTAACCGTCTTTAAGAAGACAATAGCCTTTCAAACACAAAGTTCAAAATTGATACGCCCCTCTAACCTGACGTAACTATTATTCTCATATTCTATTGACACTGCGATGTCCACCAATTACAAGAAAAGGGAAGTTTGTCTCTTGCATAAGATGGGCACGTGGCGCAATTAAAAGCATAAGATATTCAATCATATTTGGAAACTTGCCCCGACAGTTGGGAGAATGCACGTATCTGAAAGATATACTATCCAAAAGAGATAATCATGCACGATTTAATGTCTAAAATGGCAGACGCCCTTTTCATGTATAATAGAATATTGAATGTTAACGTTAAAGACGGAAATCGCAAAATTATGATAATCAAAGAGTACATGTAAGTCCGTAATTATCGAACGTGTTGTCATAATCAATAAAACAGTATATCATATTAGACTCGGTAACTAGCATATCAACCATAAGTTGGTTTTCATTGCATACTATTCCGCTGCTATCAAAAAGAAACTAATCCAAACATGTAATAAGGATATCCTCAGTATTCCAGTTTCGTCTAATCAAACATGTTCTACATGTTAACAAACTGCACGCATTTTTTTTTCTGATGGGCAGAAAAGCATATTTACGGTGTTAAAACATGAAATCGTTTTGATTGAGTTGAGAATTCAGTCCATAGCCTTCTTCGTGATACTTTGAAAGTGTTAATGAAATATTCAAGGGAATGGCTACTAACTGATAAGTGGGAATCCGTAGGAATGCAGGGGGATGATTGTTTCAATCGTTAGTGGATTCATTTGAGAGTACATTACATATCTATTGTTGTGTAAAAACTATTTGCTTCAGAATGAACTCGTATTCAGGCAAAGTGCAGTTCAATGTTTCCAGGTTTAATCATGCCTGTACAGTGTCGTATCGATCGTTAACGGCACGTTATAGATCGCCCCGACAAATCCTACTTCTCTTTAAATCATAATAATAACATTAAAAGTAATAATGATAATAATTGTAAAACGGTCTTCTCTATTTAGACCAGACTCTTCGGTGCTGCCAGTCCTCAAGCTATAAGGGTGTCTGACATTATTGCCCTAGTGTTGTTACTGGACGTAATAGGACGTAATCACTGGGCGGGAATCGAACTCGAGTCCTATAACGTCTGGTAGTTATGATTCTTATCCATGGTGCCACAGAGCTCCCCCCCCCCACCCTCCCCCCCCCCACCCCCAAACAAAAAAAAAGCCAAAACAAATTCTTAATATTTTCACAGTATCCTGTCAAAGAGAGTATTCTTGATTGCGTTTCATATCTGTTTTCCTTATATAGCTCCTGGAAAAAAACGAGTCCAATATTGGTGCATTTCGAATCGAAGCGTCTCCCCCTGTCTTATGAATAAATCTATTCTGGTAGCCCGCTGAAAGGACAAAGAAACAACCTTCAAAACGCAGACCCTCCCAAGGGGACCTGCGCCCAACGGTCAAACAAAGAAGAGATTACGTCAGAGCGCCGCCTTTGTATTCTGTCTCGCCTACAAATCACTTCTATCCTCTACCGCTCTCGTATAGTCAGCACGCTCTATTCAAATCGGCAACATCAGTGGTAGAGTTCATTAATGAGACACCGAGCGAGCGTCCCTTCTCCATGGTATAAATTTGGGAGCAATCAGCGCATCATCATCACTATTTCGTTCACTGTTCGACAGCAAGTTACTTCAATCAATGGATCAGCAAATCACCGTGAGATGGCTCCATGCAGGTTGGCGTGGTATGGAGGAAGTCATAGACAGAAGACAAATCAACGAAGAAGGCAGGCTCGAGGCTGGGATGGTGGTAGATGTCACGCTTGACGGCGGGCACTACAAGGCGAAGATCGTCGACAGAGCTCCGCCTGAAGAGATTTCGACGGAAACTCCAGCTGCACGCAGCCGGCGAGAGAGAAGAGAAAGAAGAGAGAAGAAAGAAGCCGTCACTTCATTGGGTCCTTCGAGCAGCGTCGAAGATCGACCTAGCGACCTGAGCGATGAGCCTAGCGACCTGGGCGATGAGCTTAGCGACCTGTGCGATGAGCTTAGCGACGTCGAGAGTCCACCAAGCGATGTTCAACTCAGCGACCTGGGGGATGAGCTCAGCGACTTAGGGGGCCCACCAAGCGATGAGCATGTCAGCGACCTGGGGGAGCAGGCGAGCGTTGTGGAGACAGATCGGCCAGCTGACCTCAGCAGGCTGCCCGTTGATCAGCTGGTGCGCAGTGTGCATATGCTCATTGAGCAAAACAGGGCGATGCAGCTGGAAATCCAGGAATTGAGGGCAGCAGTTGAGGGAAAGACGTCGAAGAAGAGTCAGCCAACTGCCAAGGCCTTCGACGCTGACAACGTGCTGATCGGCGGCAAGGATGCTGCTCATCTCGTCTCCACGTCTGCCTACCTTGATGCATTTCATCGGTCACAGGGAGCAAAAGACTTCGTCCTTCGACTGCTTGGTGTGGTATACTCAGCTCAAGAGTTGGCGAAGTCGAACTTCTTCGGCGGATTGGTGGTATACAACGGGGCACGAGTGATGAAAGAATCGCTCTACACCAAACTGGCATTCCGCGCCATCCTCATCCAGGCAGACTTTGACTTCCCCGGCTGCTTCGGCTCTCAGATGTTCCAGAATGACCTTCGCAACGCCATCAATGCCAAGTGTCGCAGAGCTCTCTTCAGTCTGAAGAAGTAGGCAATAGACTTGCCGACAAACGGCTCTTTTCAGAGCCACCACAAAGCCAAGAAAGAATACCGATGCGTTAAATTGAGAAATCACAATAACATCAAATCACAAGTATCACACATACATTGAAATACTACCACCATCTAACCTTTCTTGTTCTTTTTCTCGCCATCCTCTTCTTACTGTTTCAGCTCCCGTATCTTTTTTCTTTCTACCTGTCTCACAAAATGTCTCTTTCTTTTTTTTATCTATATCAATGGTAGCGATCTTAAACGCTTCCCCTTCAAATTGAATTAAATGAAATTGATTAAGTTAACTAAATTTTTAGAGGTTTTTCTTTCGTTGGGAGTTATCTCGGAAAACCCATGTTACTTATTTATAGATCATACTACCTCTAGAAACTTCTGTGCTCTTGATAAGTTTATGAGATATTTTTTCCTGGTCACATTTTGCATAATCTGTATTCTGCCTTGATTACTCGATATCTTAATAATAGTATTGTTATTATTCGGGAATGCAACTTGAAATCTTTTTATCGTTCCGTATTCAAAACATATATATATATATATATATATATATATATATATATATATATATATATATATATTTATTTATTTATTCATTCATTTATATATGTATATATATATATATATATATATATATATATATATATATATATAACATTACTTCTATCCACTTATAACGTCGGCATATTTATGTATACATTTCCGCCATTAAGTTAATGGATGTTTGTACTTGTATGTTCGGGTAAAATGTAATGGTTATCCTTCCAGCTTAAGTGACGAGTTCCACCTTCAACGTACTTGGACAAAATTTCGTCTAAAACACGATAATATACACAGACCCTAGCGATACTGGAATAACCTCTCTTCAAAATAACTCTCTGCTCGTCTTTACATTCCTTTAAACGTAGATCATAAGAGTCTTTATTGAGTTCATATCGTGCAGACATTGAATTCATTTACGTGCAGAAGCCCGCTGTATTGCGCTAAGCCGAGTGAGGGCGCACACCTAGTGATTGCGACAAATACACGATTCGGGCGTCGCAATCACTGGGTATGCGCTCTCATTCGGCTTGCTGCAATTCGGAGAATTACAGACGAAATTAAAACGGCTAGAAACTACGCTACACCGACTCCAGCTTATCGAAGAAAAAGTCTGCGTGCGCTAAGACTACTACACGCCCACTGGGGCTGACGCCTGTAGCAGTGCTAATGGTACGTGTAGTAGTCTTGGCACGCGCAGGCTTCTTTTTTTACGTTTGTTCCAACAAATAATGATGAAAAACGGCCTGTGAAAATTCCACTGATACCACAATTTGGAACCACATACTACATGTGGATGTAATGGAGGTCCCATCTACCACCCTGGCTTGTCAATCCTTTTCTGCGGGGTGGGTTGAACGAACTCCTTGATTACGCCACTTACAGGAATAAGCGCCTTGACTACTGAATTTGTAATTAGCAAATCAACTCTCTTTTTCTTCCCCTTCTCTCCCTCCTTCTCTCTCATTCCTTCATTCTGCCACATGGTTGATATCTGTTTTTAAAGCTTTCTAGCGTTGGGTAAAAACTTCGGTCCAATTGGGTGTTTTGGTCCGGACACACTAAGAGTTTTTATTTATTACTATGCATACTAAAGACACATACCGCCACCAAGAAAGGAGAAACAACCAAGTAAGTCGATTAGTGATAGATTTCGATCCTTACGGGAATGAAGATATAATTTTAATCATATTACAAAGAAATGTATTATGCAATATTTGCATTTATTCAAGTAGTGTTAATTGAAGATACGCTGCACATTTCCTGTGGTTTCCCCCCCCTTTTTTTTTTTGGGGGGGGGGTTAGCTCTTAATGTTGGATGCTCAGTTCTGACTTCGCCAGCTAAATATGATCTATCTCAAAACAATTCCAAAACATGTATTATATATCATATACAAGCGTCGCCCACATCAGCTCACCGAACCCCGCAACAAAAGACAGCTAACAATTGTCGTGCCCCGCTGTAGCAGTGAAAAGCGCCCCTCCCTCCCTCCTCCTCCCCCCCCCCCAAGTTGCGTGCCCGCCCCTCCCGCGTTGGACTCCTCTCGTAGTTAACTGCCTCCCTTCACAGCACAGTATTTTGAAAGTACGTAACACACACATTTGAATATTTACAGAAGGCACATTCAAAGTTATGTAGAGGTCAGCAGATTTTATCTTGAAAAAAAAATGCAACTGATTACAGTCTAAGTTTAAGTGATAAAGCAGATTGCGATAGAGGGTCGCAATGCCAAGGCCACGGTAAAATGTTAAATCGTTTGTGGAGCGATGAATGAACGACGCTTCGAGAGGACACAAAAAAGGTGAAAAATACTACAGATGACTGATGAAAATAATGAAAATTGTCTAAAGTGTACTACCGGTATTTTGTACTTTGTTAATGAAATTGTAGAAAGTTGATGTATTTGAAAAAATGGCATACAGACAATATATAAATCAAATCAAATGAGCACGCAGCTCTGGGGGCGCTTTTCACTGCTACACCACAAAGCACATCCGCCGAAGCTGTTCTCTTCCAAGTCCGCATTCATGCTACATGTAAATCAGCAACACACCGCGCACCGCACTTAGCTTCTAAAGCTGTGATCGTCGGGACCTCAACCACTGAACCTTATCATCTCACGTCATCGAATCCTGTCGAAGATGGATAGACTGCCCGCAGATGTTCAAGAATTTGCCAAGGATCTACCCACCGCAGACATCAGCTGGGCTACGAAGGGACCAAAGAGGAAGAGACCTCAGCACATCGTACCTAGGCCAACGGTGAAACGTTCTCGCCCTGGTCGACCTGCTGCCCACGAAGAATTCCCGGAGTTCGTGCCTACTGCTACGAAGTTCATCGAGAGCAACGGGTTCAAGGCACATCGACGTCGACGTGAGGAGGGTGGATCGTGCGGATCAAGTCTGCCGCAGATAAGAGACCACCTACTGGCCACTGTCCCAGGACTTCGCGACAAGTATCCCAAGCTGGATCCCCAGACCGTCGCCAGGAAGATGATGCCCCCAAACAGAGGCGTGCGAGCTGCAGCGTCTTACAAGTCTCTCATCCAGGCACGAGTTCCTCCCAAAGACAACGGACGACGCAAGCACAACGACAACAGTCATTTCTACGCTGCTCGTGTTCGTTACTGCTTGGAGATGGCCGCGAAGTTGGGCAGTCGGGCGCTGGTGTATTTCGCCGACAACAAAAACAAAATTCGTGTTGGCGATGATACACTAGCAGTGGATCGTCGAATAACCATCCGGAGATTCTTTCCCATCAACGACAGTCCATCATATCTGGACCATGATTTTCCCATTCCAGGCTATTCATTAACTCCCGCTGGGTACCTGGAACTCCTTCCTACCTCCATACCAGCTTTCACCGTCGACCCCCTGGGCCGCAGTCACTACGTCACCCCTGGTAAAGGACGCGCAACCGTCGTGTTGCGCAGCCCACACTCGCCGAACAATGTGGCCTCTCATCTAAACGACTTGGTCCATCACCTCCGGATCCCCGCCCGTGTCGCTGAGGGACGACGCCTGCTGGTGTTACTCGTAGACGGCGGTCCGGACTTCAATCCAAGCCACGGCGTGAACGAACTGCACTACGGGCGGTTCTTCAGAGATATGAATCTGGACTGCTTCATTGTCACCAGCTACTGCCCCGGGGAGTCAGCGCTGAATCCAGTAGAACACTTGTGGGCGCCTTGCACCCAGGCGCTGACCAGCGTGTACTTGCCAGCAACACTCCCTGGCGAAGACATCCCACCTAGCCGCCAGAGAATTCCTGCAGAGGAACGGAAGAGGAAAGAAGACCTTGTCTTTGACGCAGCGATGGAGGCGGTGAAGGAAGTTCATTGGAGAAACGTTCGCTTCGCCGGCTGCAAGATCTCCGTAGAAGTGGAGCCCAGCGGAGCCCAGCCTCATCCTTATGGCCATGACTTCGATCACATCAAAGAAGTAGTCGGGTCATCTGCGCGCCGCCTCCACAACAGTGACATCATCGACGACTACAGTTTTGTCTCCGGCCACATAGACAAGCGCATCGGGACGACGATATTCACCAAGTGCACGCGCAGCTCTTGTCTACACTGCTCAACGAATCCCCCTCTTCTGGCTGCTGCTGACATGGACATTCTCCGAATGTTTCCATCCCCTCTACCGTCTCCCGCTCATCCATCCCACTTCATGACGTTCCTGGAGGCGGTATCGGCACCGAGATGCAGGCCATGTGAGCACCTGCCCCAGTTTGCCGCCTAGGGTCTCGGACGCTGTCCTGTCGTCGGATGCAGATACGTGTTCACGAGTAGAAAGGACGTCGATGATCACAGACGGAAAGTCCATCAACGCTGAATCCATACTGCAGTGAAATTGCAACTCCAACGGCTCTTTTCAGAGCCACCACAAATCCAAGAAAGAATAACTATATGTAATAAAGACACACTCCAACATGCCTTAACATACATAAACATACTTGTTTTGATATCAAACTACAGCAACAATGGCAAAAAATGTACATATTGTATGTTAACACCATTAAATCAATATCTTTGGTTGAGTAGAATATTCCCCTTTGACAGCTGTTTTTACAGGACGACACATATAACAAATATATAACAACATATAAAATATAGGGCTTACACAATAGATTTATATAATATTATATAAAGTCAAGCGCGATGTCCAAGACAGCTAAATGTTTGTAATTGGATGGTCTGAGATATATATAAGAGTATGAGTATGAAGACAAAGGCCACCATCAGTTGAAGTAAAGGCCGCAGCAGAATAAAAACGTAAACACGATGTTAAAATACAACGATTTGAATCAATGGTGTGGAAAAGAATATAAACTTAATATCAATGCATTTTTGAGCAACAACAATGAGAAAAATTGATGGAGTTTCACAAAAAGAATACAATAATGTCGACCAATTGAAATCACGTTTGCAACGATTGGTAACGTTCAATTTCTATCGACTGCGGTAAAGCCTCCTTTCATATCGCCGTGACTACCATTTGCACAAAAGTCGGAAAGTCAGTCTGTTATTCACAATATTTTTCTTTTGGTGCTAGTTTCTGGTTGCGGAAAGAGGGCGAGAAAAAAAAAACCGCCTTTACAGTAAAGTTAAACGGCGAACGCAGATGACATTCTATGGTATGTTGACAACATGAAATCAAATCTTTTGTCTTTGTTTTGTTTCTTTTTTAAGAATAACAAACAATAAGAACAGTAAACACGGATCGACAAAAGCGGGATGGACAGCTAAAACAAGTTCTTCAGTCGAATTCCCGTTTGAAAGCTGGATGGAATCTCTCCTCTCGCTCTAAAAATTTACAGGACGACATAAATTTTAACAATTATATTGCAACCGTGACGAAGGCCGACGACCAGTTGAAGTAAATGCCGCAACAAAGTAAAAAGGTAAATCCGGTATTAAAATACACAGATTTGATTCAATGATGTGTTAAAGAACACAGAAATCAATGTATTCTATGCAGCTACATAAATGACAGAAGTTAACGGAGTTTAACAAAGAAAGACAACCAACTGAAATAATCAATGGTAGTCTAGTTCCCGTTTGGAAGTCGGACAAAATCTCTCCACCTGAAGCGTAACAATTATATCGATAACAGTCAAGTTTCCTTACAATTCTTCGCACTCGGCCCGAAACCAAGACATCATCTCCTGAAACATAATACAAGTGAAAACATTCGCATAATTATCTGTTTGCGCTAGTTTCTGTGCGGCGCAATGTGGGTGGAAAAAAAAATCCGCCTTTACAGAAAAGTTAAAAGGCGAATGCAGCTGGCATTTTTATGGTATGTTGACAACATGAAATCGATACCCCTTTTCTAGCATAACAAACCATGAGAACAGTCAGCAAGGATTGACAGCTAAAACAAGTTCTGCGGTCGAATTCCCGTTTGAACGTTGGACAGAATCTCTCCGCCCGCTCTAAAATTTTACAAGACGACATAAATGAACAGTCTGTAACAATTAATACAACCACGCGAAGGCCGACGACCAATTGAAGTAAATGCCGCAACATAATAAATAGGTAAACACGTTGTTAAATATTCAATGTTGTGTCAAGTAACAAAAAAAAAAAATCAATGTATTCTACAGCAAAAAATATGACAGAAGTTGTCGGAGTTTGACAACGAACGGCGACTATGAAATAAGTTTTGCAACGATGGTCAAGTTTTCGTTTGTACACCGGACAAAATCTCTCCGCCGTGTTTGCTACGCGTAAAGACAAGATAATGCAAATTCAATGTCTACCGACTGCGGTCAAGGCTCCTTTCACATCGCCATAACTTATAGAATTTGCACAAAAGACGGAAAGTCGGCCTGTTATTCACAATTATCTATAGCAGCGAGAATACATTTTTTTTTTCTCGTGAAAACACAAAACTTCCCATCCATTATCGTACTCGGCATTGCGAATCACATCACCCAGCGGATTAGCTGTAGCCACGCGTTTTGGACGTTGCTCGACGATGGAACAGAGACTGAATTTCGGTGGTACAGTAATGGTAATTCGTCGGGACGATATGCGACGTTTTAGATCACACGGATAATAGGCTTTATGCTGTGACAAGTAAAGCTTAACAAAACATAAACTTGAACACAAGCGGCGTTGAAACGAAGCCATATAGTCAGGACATTTCCCGACGGTTGAACAATGATTCGTCGGGAACGATATGCGACGTTTTTAACAAAAGAAACGCAAGGCACAATAGAAGCCGAACTTTGAAAATAGCTAGTAAGTCGGGACGAAGAGCGACGATTAGTGAAAGGGAATCCTTTCTCTATCGTCGCTTATCGTCGGGACGAATAAACAAAGGTATGAAAAGAAAGTACGTGTATTCATATGCACGGTTGCTTATTCATATGCACGTGACGCCTGTTCACATGCAAATCATCAAACACGCACAATGCGACATCGTCGCGACGAAGATATCTCTCTATCAGGTTTTTCTGTTGTGCCTTAGTCTTTATTCAAGGCAGCAAAGGGAATATCCAAAGGGTTATGATGTCCACAACTGTCACGCGGTGCGCGTAGTCTTTATTCACGACGGCGAAGGGAATATCCAAAGCTTATGATACAGTGTTTATCCCTTTAAGTAAAAAAAAAAAAAAAAAAAAAAAAAAAAAAAAAAAGCAACGATCATCCCGACACTGTACAAGCATGCTAACCTGGAATCATTGAACTGCATATTACTTGAATATTCAATAATGGTTTTATTTCAATCGCATTGCAGTCAGAGACTGAATTGCACGATGTTACAAAAAATATAACACATACACAATAGAGATAGAATAATCATAGAATTACAAAAAGCATTTCCATTATGAACACATCATATTTAGCCAGGATATGGACTCGAGAGGAAGTGAGAGGAAGGGAAGAAAAACAGAGATATTGAAAGGGATTATAGAGGCAGAAATGAAGGTGGGAGAGAAAGGGAAAGCGGGAGTCCGCGTAAGAAAAAAAAATCATAAACATTATCAATTAAGATACATAAGTTCAATCATTTGTATGCAATTGTTCATTACTTCCAAATGCTGGAGCATTCAAAAAAAAAAATAACAATTCCATAAAATGAATCATATCATAATAAAGTTATAAACAGTACGCGGAAGAAAAAAATGGAATTGGTGAGATTATCAAGTGTGCCAAAAAATAGAACAATTAACAGAATTACAAATATACATATTTTCATAAAATAAATCAAATTCCTCTGTAGAATTTTACACTCTTTCATATTAGATGAGACTATTCTGAAGCAAATAATTTTCACACAATAGATATATATATAATGTACTCTTAAATGAATCCCACAAGGATTGGAACAATCATCCCCCAGCATTCCCACTGATTCCCACTGACCAGTTACTAGCCATCCCCTATAGTGTGAGCGATTGTACTAAAATATCAAAAGTGTCACTTCACATTGACAAAACAGTTACTGCACTTATATTCATGATTCCATTTGAATCAGCAAAGTGACTTAAATTTCCAGCAAGCATCGGAGCCCCATCCAGACCACACTCCAGCGTACTTTACTGGTAGAGGATTCGGGTCTGTCTTGTCAAAGAAAGGAACAGCGTTGCCATGGCGACCAATCTGGAGACGCCCACCGCTGTAGGCCACCCAGGTCGTACGCTGGAATCGTTGTGAGTTTGGCCTCGATAGCATACGATGTACCAAAAGAATGATAGGTGCCACGAGATGAAGCCGTGACGCAGCTTCGCTGGACGGTGAACCATTTGAAGAGTTTGTTCGCAAAAACCGATAAGTCCATTTTTGAAGATTTTGAAGTACTGTCTCTGTCATAAAGTACAAAAAATACCTTTTAAATGATATATTGGTCACTACATATAAAGGTACATTTTTGAAGTTATGGTCAAAAGAAGCGTAAATTTTCTTATTATTCTCTTTACTTTTCTTGACATTTAATCGCAAATATCTCCATTTGGCAAATATGGACTTATCGGTTTTTGCGAACAAACTCTTCATTTGTTTTTTCCTGCTCCGAATACTGCATGACCAGTTGAAAAAACAAACAAAAAACAACAATTGAGGGAGATCACGTAAACTACAGTGCATTTTTGATTTAAATTCAATGGTCCAGTGAAAAGATATGAAGAGTTTGTTCGCAAAAACCGATAAGTCCATTTTTGAAGATTTTGAAGTACGGTTTCTGTCATCAAGTACAAAATAATACCTTTTCAATGATATATTGGTCACTACATATAAAGGTACATTTTTGAAGTTATGGTCAAAAGAAGCATAAATTTTCTTATTATTCTCTTTATTTTTCTTGACATTTAATCGCAAATATCTCCATTTGGCAAATATGGACTTATCGGTTTTTGCGAACAAACTCTTCATTTGTTTTTTCCTGCTCCGAATACTGCATGACCAGTTGAAAAAACAAACAAAAAACAACAACTGAGGGAGATCACGTAAACTACAGTGCATTTGATTTAAATTCAATGGTCCAGTGAAAAGATATGAAGAGTTTTTCGCAAAAACCGATAAGTCCATTTTTGAAGATTTTGAAGTACGGTTTCTGTCATCAAGTACAAAATAATACCTTCTGAATGATTTATTGGTCACATATAAGGGTACTATTTTTTGAAGTTATGGTCAAAAAAAGCAAAAATTTTCTTATTATTCTCTATATTTTTTCTTTACCTTTAATCGCAAATATCTCCATTTGGCAAATATGGACTTATCGGTTTTTGCGAACAAACTCTTCATACGTGACTTTCATTCTCTCCCTGTTTTTCTCTTTTTTGCTTTTTTGAGCACCATTAAGATGAACATCATTCGAAGATAGACAACCAGAAACAATAGTTAAGCTTTAAGCTCTCTTTATAACACAACACAAACTGCCGGGTCATACTACAGGTAATAAAACATAACGTAATATACGTCTCAACAGTGAACACACTGGCATTGAGTAAATATACGACATGTGACTTTTTGTTGGTTTTGTGATGGTCGGTCACATTGTACTCGTTAAGTATATGAAATAAAAGAATCAATTTTAATAAACACGGGAACTGTTGATGGATTCGTATCCAGCAAAAACTGACCAATTACTATTTTAAAAGCAAGAAGCGAATCTCAACACACATGAGAAAAACATAAATGTGGACTTTTATATCTATTTCGTATTGAGAATTTAGAACTTAGAATTAAGAACATTTAAAACTAAGTATATGTTACTTAGCAATTCTATAGAAGCATTACCCAAAGATATTATTTTTGATGACACTCAATTAGAACGTGTATTCTCATGTAAAATTCCTTGGGATTACAGTGGACAATAAACTTTCACGGAGGCCACATATTATCAACCATTAGTACAATAATTTCACGTAATATTGGTATCATCAAATATACTCAGGTTTCATATTCCATTGCCTTCTTTACTGACGTTATATTTCTAATTTTACCTTTTAATATCGTAAATACGGACTTTAGGCATGGGGTAGCGCCCATCAAACTTTATTAGATAGGCTACTGCTATAACAAAAAAGGGCACTTCGTGTTATTTGTTCCGTCTCGCCACGTTTCCATACAGATCCATTATTCACAAAAGATTTCAGAAATTAAAGGTCTGTATTTTGTTTTTTCAACTTGGTGAGTGTATGCTAATTTTCAACGCAGATCCACTTCCCTTTATATTCAATTTAATGTTTACACGGAATCAGTTTTTCCATAACTATCCAACTAGGCAATCTAATGAGTTTCATTTACCCCTTCTGAGAACTTTATTGGCTCAGAATACATTCATATACACACTCCCTAGATTCTGGAACTCATTAAGTTGCGACATAAAAAAAAAAAATCTCCATCGTTGTATTCTTTGAAACGGAAGTTAAAATCCTTTCTGTTAAACCCTCTCTGATGTTTCGTTTTAATTAGCAAAGTCCCATCAACCACAGGGCACATCATCCAACCATCAATCAATTAATCTCTTAATTCATGATAATGAAATAGCTATCATAATTTTGCGCGGCTGTGTGCAGCCACCAGCTGCTTGAAGCTCCTCTTCAATTCCCTTTTTAATTCCCTCTTTCGTTTCCTTGATCAGCGTGTAGGCATTTTCTTTTTTTTTCCTTCCTTCCTTCCATCTTTCTATCTATTCTGTCTAGTCGTGTCATGTTGCTGTGTATCTTCTGTTTTGTTCCGTCTTGTCTTGAACTATTTGTGTGCTATAAGCATATGCAAATAAGTATTTTGTTAGAATTTTCTTGCGTGGTCACAACATACAAGCTTGCTTTTTAGTGGACCTCGCAATTCTTTCTTTTTTTCCTGAACTGAAACATAACCTTGTTGCTTTTGCAAGTGTACATGCATATAAATTATATGTAACTTTATTTGTATCATTTAACATCAATTGCATAGTTGTATGTGTACGTTTGTGATATAATTCCTAATTTATGCTGTGTTATGTTCTGCTGGAAAAAAAGTGCAGAATGAAATAAATGAAATAAAATGAAAGTGTGTGCACACAGCACTGAACGCATCATAAAATACCAATTCAAACAATACGGGGCTTTAGATTCTTTCGACGAAGATTTTCAGAGGAAAAAACCAAAACGAAAAGAAACATGTTCCGAGCAAACGTCTCAAACGTCCACATCACAGATCTAAAACTCCCTAATATCGTGTCAGACGTCACAGAAAAAAACATCAGTGGAATCTTTGGATAAGGTTGGTACGGTATGCTGCATAATGGTGGAGGTCTAGGGCAATTACCTCTTTGGCAATTACCCCGGACCCTTCCTCTGGCCCTAATCCTAATCCTAATCCTAATCCTGAACCTAATCATAACCCCAACCCACTCTCCTGACCTTAAACGTGTTAAAACTAACCCTAACCTTAATCTATACTCTAACCTTATCTTGTCAATTCATTTGTATATTTCTGGTGGGGGAAGTTCAAAATGGTTTGTAGTGTGTTAAGTGTCTGAGAGAACTAAATCATGATTAATAATAGGTACAGTACCTTGATAATGTACCTTGATAAAGACATGTTAAGACAATGGTAGGCGCCTATTCAACGGGTGTAGGTCTGTTGTATTAACAGTATTGTCACTGATGGTAGAGCGGAACTAAGTAATTACACAAATTGATAGATATGCCTGCTGTTTCCAAGGGCGCTTTGTTATCTATTACGTTCATGAAATCCATCTGGTTTATATTGATTAATGAAGTGGTATGCCTAGGGTCTTAATGGATAGGTCCTAATAAGTGAAATATCGCAATCAAAAATTGACTTCTCACTGTATTTGGAGATACAACAATACCAGTCTCCAATAAAGAACGAAGCGGGAGCTGTCTTCAAATTAAGTTAGTGACTGGAAAAGGGATGGGGGGGGGGGGGGATGGGAGGGATAACGTCTTTCGGGTACGGCAGACAAAGATTGGGCTGCTTTATTCACTCTGTGCAGTGCAAGTGCAGAGACTACTCTCTTCGTCAAAATGTGAGCGCTTGCAGGCCTTATGTGAATAACATTGAATACAATGTATTTATACCCATACAAAGAGGGATGTGGTAATTACAACAGGATCAGTACCACAGGGTATACCACAGCAATATTCATGTGGAATTTTGGACACAACCACAGGACAGTTATCATACACCCTGTACCATAGGACAGTTACCACAGGATTACCAGACAATATTACGACAGGATTACCATTGTGACAGAAAGTACCATAATCTATGCCACGGCACTATCACTTAGCATGCACCCAGCTTGAAAAAAAAAAAAAAAACATAGTTAAAAATCAACATACTTAAATGAATCTGACTAAACCGTAATCAAATGCACGGACTAGATGAAATCAAGTATAAAAAAAAAAAAAAAAAAAATCGGAAGGCCCAAAACCATATTCCAGAAATTAAGTGGTAGTTGATAGTTTCTGATGTGCGGGACTACAGGTCAAAAATACTGTTTTAATTACTTATTGGAAATTAATTAATTATGTAGAAACAAATCTATACTACAGCAATACCACAAGATATTACCACAAAACAACCACACAAAATGTCATATGCTGTACCTCAGCACTCCCATTTACCGTCCAGCTTGAAACCAGGCCAGTTAGGGTCTTGTTCTGCCAACTGCACTCTGGCACCATTTAATTCCAGTATGGGTATAGGCAGCTTTTTTCAAATCTTGTACCGTAGGATACATTACCACGCGGATACCACAACTGGCTACTCGCAATACCACACGAACCTGTGTTACATTATCCGTGGAGTCCTGTGGTATCGGATATTCTCATGGCATTTTGTATCGAAGATGATAACCCTACTGGAAAGAACACAGTGTCCCGAAGTGTGTTCACACTATAAAGTTCACATAGTCAACTATACTTGTATATGAAAACACTCCAATAAAACAGCGTGAAGAAAATTTCCAGTGCGGTGTGGTTTTTCACAGGTTATTCACATAGTAATATTTCTTTCTCACTGTAAATTGATGATTCACAATTGTTCTCACACTGCTCAATGCTGGAAACAGTGTGAAGAGATTTCACAGTGTGTTCACAATGTGTTTCACACTGTGACAGAACACACTGTGAAACAAGCACTGCTCTTTCCAGCAGGGAATATTACCACAGGATATTACATTACAACCTATTACATTACGAATAGTTAATACTGGTGTATTACAGAGTAAGTACACTGTCAGAAAAAAATCAACAAGGTTGTTTAAAATTTTAAACAACCACAAGTTAACCGGTGAATCGCTCAACTGTTGTTTAAAAATTAAACAACACGTAGTTGTTTAAACTTTTAACCCTTTGTTGTTTAAAAATTCTAAACAACTGTTGTTTAAAAGAAATGTAAACAACTGGGTTGTTTAAAAAAGTTGTTTAAAAATTTAAACAACTGTTGTTTAAAAGTCGTTTTATACAACTGGGTTGCTTAAAAAAAGTTGTTTAAAAGTCTAAACAACTGTTGTTTAAATGTAATTTCATACAACTGAGTTGTTTAAAAAGAGTTGTTTAAAACTCTAAACAACTGTTGTTTAAAAGTCATTTTATACAACCGGGTTGTTTAAAAGTAATTTTATACAACTGGGTTGTTTAAAGCAAATATTAAATACATGTATTCATGTTTAGAATTTAAACAGTTCTTAATCCCATATTACGTACAACTCACTTGTATATAAGCACAATAACACAAATGTTTATCTTTTTGGCCAATTATATATTTCAGCACATTTTCACTGTCTATATCACTGACAGCGTATCATTAGAAAACCTTCAATCGGTCAATCTGTCCATCGATGTGCAAACTTATTACAAATAACAAATTGAGCCAATCAAGAATTGTCTCATCCATTTTCAGAATATATACAGAGTAACAATTCTTCTTATACAGTTAACCTTTGATAAGTCGGAGTTCTCTAGAACCGAGAAAAATGTGTCGACTTGCGCGGATTTAGTAAAAATATGCAGTTTGACTGCAGAGGAAAAATCACGAGCTTTTGTTATGCTTGAGTTAAGTGATTTCCCAGCTGAATTGACCTCGACTCATCTAAAGCTTAGTGTATTGTCAAATGTACAATTTGATTCCACTTACATACAAATGGGGTGCTTAACACCGTAAAAATCACATTTCATAATATTTCAACTAAACTGCAATGGCAAATTGAATTTGAAATATGCAGTAATTAAAGAATTAATTATCAGGCATAACATGGATGTGTTCAGCTTGAGATTATCTATACCTGTGCCACATTGAATATTTTGTTGCTTCATTTCTCATATTGTGTGGGTGCATGGGGACCATCAGTTGTCCTCAGATGGGTCCAAAAGGGCCAACTGAATGAACAGTACACAGAGAATGTAATTTTTCAGAATGCTTTTACAGTCCAATGCACACCTTACAGACACATTATCCAGTTTTATAGTGATCATACCCTGACAAGACAAGATAAATCTTGAATGAGTCTTATTTCCTGGAATAATTATCTGATTTTCTTAGAACCACTGACTTTGTTCTTGATGTGTTTGTCACTATAACATGCGCTTGGAAATCTCATAAGCGAAGCATACGGGAATGGCCCTCTAAGGATTTGCTTTTCTGTCCCAATACTGTACTTTGTTGCCCCACTAAGAAAATATTACTGAAGGTATTGCACTACACAGCTTCTCTATTAACTAGATCATTTTTAACAATGTTCAATTTGATGTAACAACATTTTGAATCATTTCAGTTGCAATGCTTTTGGGGAACATCTGCAATAGTAAGTCAGGGGTTATTAGATTATATTTCCTTGACAGTACAATGATGACTGCAAATATACTTCAGATGGAGAAACCATTCTACGCCATACCTATATTCAGCATATCTGAACAGACCAAATAACATATACAGTACATTGTAATTATAATGAAACTTACTCCTGTTTAGTCATACCTGCTACCATGAACACATACAATTTTGTTTTTCAGCAAAGATCTCTGTCACTCCTGTGATAGAGATGGCAGTAATGACGATTACTCTATATACAATGAAATAAATTCATAATGGAAATATACATTCTACGAAACAGTTCATCTTGAATTTTATGAAGGCCACATTCAGTACAGAGTGTCACATACATTATGCTCAACAGATATGAGGTTTTAATTTCACAATTGCTATATTTCTGAAAATTGCCTGTCATGCTTCAGTATAAACCTGTGAAGATCTTGCCCAATATTTCATTAAGTCACTACTATGCAAAATACTCTTTTTAATTCATTTCTAGCCCATCTTTATCACAAGTTTTCAAGGGCCCACATTACCCACTAATAGAACAATCTTCTCATGACCTTTGATCTTTCCATGTGACATGTATCCATTACTTATTGAGTTATAAACAAATAAAACATAGATACCAAACCTTTGCTTTGACGAATGACCTAAAAGTCAACTTTGTCAATTAAACTTTTGATGATCATGAAAATCTCATTCTACGCATCTAATCTTACTGATTTGAAGAGTTCAGGTATGTCCTGATCTCTCTCACAGAATTGGACGTCACTTTACCAGGCATTTTGTACACAACTGTCTCCAAGAACTGCCAGGCAGCAAAACATTGAGCCTGGTACTCTACATCTAGGACATAATGCACTTTGAATGCACAGTCCACAGCCTTTGTCAAAGTTGGAAACAAGAATCCCTGTCTCTCTACAATAGGGAGTTTTCGCAAGCACAACGCAGCCTGGAGTTAAGCGTGTCGTGTGCGAAATTTGCTTCTGGACATGATCAAATCCAAGGAACGTCCTGTCCGGGGGAAGACGAGTACGGTACTTGCCCAAAATAGTGTTCGGTCCCGATGCTAGGCAGGAGTGAGCCAGCCAGTCAGCCAACCAATCAGCGATCTTGTCCCCACGCCTCCGTCCTGCACAGGAAAGCGAAACTGCATAGATATGGGGACGGGAGTCAGAGTACACACTAAGAAAAAAATGATTCATTCTTGCACCTTTTAAGGGTGCAAAGTGATGTCACACTGGTGGCTCCCTATGGGTGTTATCTTGCACCCTCGAGAAATGGGTGCAAAAGTGGTACCTTGCGCAAGGGTATAACCTTGCAACCTGTGGGTGCACCTTTGCACCGCCAAAGAAGGTGCAAAATTGCACCCTTTATTGAGGGTGCGAAGTGGTTCCCTTGGGTGCATATTTCCACCCACACTAAGTGGTGCTAAGTTGCACCCTTTTCTTGAGGGTGCATCTTTCCACCCACACTAATTGGTGCTGAGATGCACCTTTCTTGAGGGTGCGATCTTTCTCCCTTTAATTTTCGACGCAACTTTGCACCCTCTCTTGCCTCTACTTTTGGTGCAACTTTACACCTTTCGTGAGGGTGCAAAGAAGCACAACCTAAGTTCCAAGATTGTAGCCTCTTTTGAGGGTGCGATTTTGTGCCATATATATAGGTATAATGTTGCACCTATGTGGTGCTTATTTGATCCATGACTGCAGCAAAATTGCTTCTTTAAAGGAGCCAGTCAGTGTCACTGTCTACGCCTTTAGAGGCGCAATGTTGCCCAGTATAACCTCAAGTGAACCTTGAGATTACTGGGCAATATTGCGTCTCTAGAGGAACAGGCAGTGACACTGATTGGCTCCTTTAAAGAAGCAATTTTGCAGCAGTTATGGATGAAATAAGCACCACATATTTGCAACATTATACCTATAAGGTAAATATACTTAATATACATAACAAGGTACAATTTGGTTACTTAACTACTTTAAACCTTGAATAGTGCGAACTAATGCAAGCCTGTTTGCTCAGTATATCAAACTTATGCTGTTGTTGCACTCTGCAAAATAAATAAGATTGGTGTAATTTGGATCCTGTGAATCATGAAATGTGTGCGTGGAATTTGTGAGTTTTGAAATGTTAATGTAGAAGTTAACTTATAGTTGTGTTTGAATGACATACTAAAACCAAATATTTACCCAATTACCTTTCCAATGAGGTGAGCACTATCACTATCTATCAAACAAACCCTCTAAGCAAGAGCATACATCTGCATGAAGGAAGAGGTAAAAATATGATATACATTTGTCTGGATACGTTTTATTCAAAACGTACTTGAATACGTACTTATTCACATAATCTATAAGAATAAGATATGCTTTTTGCCAGTACACAAAGCCTCAAAAAACAAAAGCATGCTACGTACATTTCTAAAGTATGCACCATATCTAAAAAAAAATGTAAGAGGATTTAACAAGTTGTTTGTATGCATTCAAACGAATAGGCCTACATATTTCCATGCGTACAATATTCATGTAACAGTGACGTCATCATGAATCATCAAAAAGATATGTTTCCAGCATAGACATGAATTTATCTAAAATTTAAAACATGTCTTACAATTAGGAGTTTGTTTTATAATGACGACGCCAATTGTCTTAAAGTCCTTATCACGACATGTCTTGGTGTTCACACTTATTCAAATCATGAGATTCTTGGCACTTAGATTACGACTACAATTCATTATGGTTTAGATACTTAACTGACATACGCATACCATATTCAGGTATACGGGCATTTCGATGAAAACATCTAAATACAAGGTATAATTATAATATGAAGATCAAACTTGATACCAGCCCTTGTGGGCTACCAATGGAGACTAGGCAGAATCGCAGTTATCATGGTTATGTATTCAGATTTTGTTTTGGGTGATCAATTCGAGTCCCTCGAGCTGAGATTCCGGAACTGCAATGAGCAAATCATCATAATGACTAACAAAGTGACTGAGAATAATACATGCACCAGTTTCTGTTTCGTTGTTCTATACATAGAAAGTTGTTACGTTTTCCAATCCTCTGTAGGCACACAGGGATTTGCAGATCACCTTTGGCTATAACGCCATGGTCGCGTGCAAAATGATTGCAGCTTATCTAACTTGTAGTTTCCAAATAGGGGACTACCGTGCTTATACATATTAATCGGATGATAGACCCCGTCAAAGAGTAAATTGCGGATATCGTATACCATTGTCAAATCCACTTTTTGTTCTGTACACAGTTTCACTGGACTCTTATGAACCACTTAAGCATTACCAAATCATGGAGTATAAGAATAATCTTAAGTCATTTCCTTGAAACGGCTATGAGCGGGAACAGTTTGGCATCATACATGACTAAATGCATGTATTATACAAGGTTTCAGGACACTTTGAACCGTGTCCCCCCCCCCTCCCCCCCCCTCCCCCCCCAAAAAAAAAACACAAAACAAAACAAAGCAAAACAACAACAACGAGTGAAATGTTGTATACCCTAGGCCCATTAGTGTATGATCTTTGTCCTTTGAATACATTGCCCATATTTTTCAACGAATAGGCATCTGGATGCAACGTAGGTATATATAAAATGATTTTTTTAAAGGAAAATACATTTAACCACTTCAGAAATAACTATGGAACAAATAGCATAATATTGACACGTTCCCTTATTCCTAAATGACGTGACAGAAAACTTTCCTCACCGAAATCATTCTGTCGTTATTCAAGTACAAGACATTGGTGATTATATACCTAGTTCGATTAAAAGTATACATGGAGTCATTGCAAAAGTATCTAATGAATAGCATGCTTCAGAACTACATCATTGTCATTTATTCTATATGACGCTAATAATAAAGTAATTGTTCCGCCATACTGCCTGGCAGGTTGTAGTCCTCCTACGACGTTTGTTCAGCAAATAAGGCACAAAATAAAATTTTGCGAATTTTACACGCTGTTGCCAAAGTATCTAATCTTCTTTACCACTATTCTCAGACATAAGGTATGCTGATGCTGTATGAATTAGAAACGGAAGCTTCACAAATATTCACCATCTAACAAGGTAAAAGCGAAGTGAGGTCTTGCCCACATATCGAATTTGTGATTACACTGATTTTCAAATGTAAGCTCATTGACCTTTTGACTGTTGACGGAGTCGGACTTCACCAATATCAACACTTGACAGCCATCTTTAGATGTTCTGGGGAGTGAATTTGGTGGTCATATAGCTCAAAAGTGTGGAAAGTTACTAAAAGAACACCACAATACTATGTCGACAGTGCTTACAAGGTGAGATGCAAAGAAAGAGCACGAAATGACATTGTAGAATTTGACAATGACCTACAATATTTGACCTTGAACGCTGGCACCCACAAGGTGGTAGAAGTAACTTCATCCAATCGTATATACATAAAAATATGCAAAGTTTCATTTGGATACCTCAAACAGTACTTAAAGGGGAATGAAACCCAAATGTACCCGTGGATTGGAGCAATATCATAAGAACACATATGTGAACATGGAAAATCGTATGATCCAGTGGAAGTTATGCATTTTTTTAAAGTTTCAGTGTCACTTTCATGTATGGAAACGTATAGGCCTATGAAGAAAATATCAAGGGAATTCCATAAAATCTGATTCTAAATGAAACGTACAAATTGCCTCCACTTATTTGTCGTTGCCATAATGTTAAGGGTAATATTACCCCCACCCCCTTCTGGAAGAAGTTAATCAAGTGCTCCTTTTGTAATGCTAGAAACGTGAAACTATGCCTATTTTCTTTACATTTCTTAATATAATTTTCCATGGTTGACGTCAAAGATGTAGCTTTCTCATCTCGTAATGGCGGCACTGAAACTCTAAATATATGTGTATATATAGCTCTTCAACGGATTTTCCGATATTCCTCAATTTGTGACGATGTGTTCAACTGCTAAAGTAATCTCCCTGCATTAACTTGTCCACTTGTACTTTTCGTTTCATTTCCCTTCGTGATACAACGTTGCCATAATCGATAACAGACTGATGTACGAACGGAGGGACAAGCTGAACAACATCATTTCTCTGGTGACAATTCCTTGTAAAAGTATACACCATGAAAACTTTAGGCTGGTAAACTATATCAAGACAATTATTGAACAATATTGTTAATGAAATGCAGTAGGTTTTTCTTCGTGATAGATGCCTGTTCAGATCAAGGCTTGCAATGTACTGCTGAAGTATGCATCGGGTGTTTCTGCCTTGTCTGGGATACTGAAAGCCACAGAGCACAGAAGGCCGGAAACATTGTAGCGAAGGAAGACACGATTGTATACAGGAATTCGGGCAGATTTCACAACCATCCAGCCAAATAGTGCGCAGCATTCACGGTGAAGATTGTGGGATTTAGTCCTGCCAGGTTCTGAAAGAGATTTTGGCATGAATAAATAATGACTGAATAAAATTTCGAAGGAAATAGGTCGTTTACACTATAGGCGGTTTTGTTGCTTACATAAACTAACAGGTTGCAACTATGATCATTGACCAGAAAATGGAAAATTAAATTGATTGCATAGATCTACTTCAGGTTTCTAACGACTTTTGCTGAAATAATGAGAAATGGTTTTGAAATAGCTGCGATATCCAAAACAGAGCAATAATAATATAATATAGGACTCACTTTTTATCACGATCGCTGCGTTTTATTTTGTTTTTGGATGGCTCATCCATTTCAAAACCAATTTTCATCAAATAATCTTTAGAATTCCTCTTAGAATGGCATACTCTCTATTATTTCATAAGTAGGTTCTTGGTATATCACAAAAAGTTAAAAGCCCAAATCCTCACCTCCACCAATACTATATCATCCCTTTAAGCTTTGATATTGGTTTCTAAACAAATCCGGTCGGATAGATTTATTTCAGCTCTTTGTCATATAAGTAAAACATGATAATGTTGCAAAGAAATATTCCTCTTATATTTCTAGTCAGAAAGCAGATGGAATTCCCGTCTCCCATAAAAAAATAAAAGTGCAGCACTTACTTTGTCACAGACATACAGCATGTCCTCTCCAGGCAGACGGGGAATTAGGAGACATCATGCCGACATCACTAAGTTAGAGCTGAAAAAAAAAAAGAATAAATGTGGAATAGCCTGAGTAAAGTCATGTTGAAAAGAAAAATCTGGCGAATTTGGACTGAGATGAAAATACACACCTTTTATGTAGGCCTGCATACATTTATGACATAGGGCATATTCAAATATTCCCACATTTTTCCTGACCAACTCAAAGTCTTCATAACATAAAATAACAAAGTAAGACAACATCAAATTACATGCAAATTTAACATCAGTTTGCTGTATATTTTACACAGTTAGGAAAGGAGTAAGACTTATAGACCTCAGCCATTCAGCCGTTGCTGAGCTTGCCACAGATGATGGTCCGGGTGCTGGCCATGGCAATGGGTGTAATGATGCCCATTATGGTTGACACCTCTAATCCTGCTACCACACACACAAAAAAGAGAAAATATAGCCCCCTCTACTCACTGGCGTAGCCAGGGGGGGCGATGGGGGCGGTCGCCCCCCCCTAAGATTTGGACCGAGGAGTTGGGAGGCGGAAAAAAAAAAATGCGTGTATACTGTATGCATGCACATGAAGCGGGTCTCCTTTGCAACCTTTCATCAAATAAGATATTTCTTTTTTAATATTTCACTCAAAGTGTGCACCAGATCGTTGAATTTCAATTCAAAATATGCAAAATCTCTCGTGCTTGGGAGGGGGTATCCCCCTCCCAAACCCTCCCCCTCTATACCTCTTTCCCTAGCTAAGTACACTTTTTAGATTTACAAAAAATTCTGAATAATTCTGAGTGCACAAGACTTTTCACTAATATTCCGAAAACTGAAGGTTCCCTCATGTATAAGGGGAATTTCCCCTTTTAATCGACCCTTTCCTCCCTCAGCCCCCCCCCCCCATCAGTTTTTTTTTGTTTGTTTTTTTATTACCCAAATGTTGATTCCATCAAATATGCGTATTATGCGTATACGAGATATCTCAATTTCAACCTTAAAAAGATAAAAGCTCCATCGGAAGGGAAGAGTGGAGATAACACTCGCCAACGCCTTCTTCCTGCTCGCCCCCCCCCCCCCCCCCCGCCATGCAAAGAAGTAGACTGTGACTATACCAAGATCGCTTTATTTCAATTCTAAAAACGCAAAAGCTCCGCGAGCGGGAGGGGGAATCCCCCTTCCCCTAAGTTCTACCTCACTAGACTTTATACATACGCACAGATGGTGCACATTCGGAATAAGAGCTAAATTCCGTGATTTTAACACTTCGATGAAAAAGTGTTGCACAAAAAATTTGCACCAGATCGCTGAATTTCAGGTCTGAAAACGCAAAATCACCTTCGTGTGGGAGGGGATATGCCCCTATCTACACCCTTGTGTGCATGCTTTTTCTGTTTGATTGCTGAACAGACAGCGTTCATGATATTCAGTGTAAGAATTAATACAAGAAGATTAGCGTGTTTGAATTATACTGTTTTATAGGCAAATTGTTCAATAATAATCTACACTAAGATATACGGCAACCTTAAACAAGTGGGACTGTTTCAACTCGTTAAAACACGCAAAAACATGTATCAAATTGCACCATTTGCAACATCAAAATGCAAACAGTTCTCACCGTAGGAGGGGGGGGGGGGGACACCCCCCTCCCACACCCTCCCCTACCCCCTCGCTCGCTCCGCTCGCTCGGGTTCAGTCGAGTTCGTGATATACAGTGAAAAGAATTAATACAAGAAGTGTATCTAAATTATATCATTTTTATAGGCAAATTGTTCAATAATAATCTACACTAAAATATACTGCTACCTTAAACAAGTGGGACTGTTTCACGTCGATAAAACACGCAAAAACATGCATCAAATTGCACCATTTGCAAAATCAAAATGTAAAAACTTCTCACCGTGGGAGGGGGAAAACCCCCCTCCCACACCCTCCGCTACCCCCTCGCTCGCTCCGCTCGCTCGGGTTCACTCGCGTTCATGATATTCAGTGAAAAGAATTAATACAAGAAGTGTACTGGAATTATACCATTTTATAGGCAGATTGTTCAATAATAATCTACACTAAAATATACTGCAATCTTAAACAAGTGGGACTGTTTCACGTCGTTAAAACACGCAAATACATGCATCAAATTGCACCATTTGCAAAATCAAAATGTAAAAAGTTATCACGGTGGGAGGGGGTTTCCCCCTCACCCTCCCCTACCCCCTCGCTCGCTCCGCTCGCTCCGCTCGCTCGGGTTCAGTCGCGTTCATGATATTCAGTGAAGAGAATTAATACAAGAAGTGTATTTGAATTATACCATTTTATAGGCAAATTGTTCAATAATAATCTACACTAAATTTATATATACTGCTACCTTAAACAAGTGGGACTGTTTCACGTCGATAAAACGCGCAAAAACATGCATCAAATTGCACCATTTGCAACATCAAAATGCAAAAAGTTCTTATCGTGGGAGGGGGGACACCCCCCTCCCACACCCTCCCCTCCCCCCTCGCTCGCTCCGCTCGCTCGGGTTCAGTCGCGTTCATGTTATTCAGTGAAAAGAATCAATACAATAAGTGTATTGAAATTATACCATTATAGGCAAATTGTTCAATAATAATCTACACTAAAATATACTGCAATCTTAAACAAGTGGGACTGTTTCACGTCGTTAAAACACGCAAAAACATGCATCAAAACTGCACCATTTGCAAAATCAAAATGTAAAAAGTTCTCACCGTGGGAGGGGGGAAACCCCCCTCCCACACCCTCCCCTCCCCCCTCGCTCGCTCCGCTCGCTCAGGTTCAGTCACGTTCATGATATTCAGTGAAAAGAATTAATACAAGAAGTGTATCTAAATTATACCATTTTATAGGCAAATTGTTCAACAATAATCTACACTAAAATATACTGCTACCATAAACAAGTGGGACTGTTTCACGTCGATAAAAAGCGCAAAAACATGCATCAAAACTGCACCATTTGCAAAATCAAAATATAAAAAGTTCTCACCGTGGGAGGGGGGAAACCCCCCTCCCACACCCTCCCCTCCCCCCTCGCTCGCTCCGCTCGCTCAGGTTCAGTCACGTTCATGATATTCAGTGAAAAGAATTAATACAAGAAGTGTATCTAAATTATACCCTTTTATAAGCAAATTGTTCAATAATAATCTACATCAAAATAAACTGCTACCATAAACAAGTGGGACTGTTTCACGTAGATAAAACGCGCAAAAACATGCATCAAATTGCACCATTTACAACATCTAAATGCAAAAAAGTTCTTACCGTGGGAGGGGGGACACCCCCCTCCCACACCCTCCCCCCCTCGCTCGCTCCGCTCGCTCGGGCTCGGTCGCTTCGCTCCCTCGCAGACTAACCGCCCCCCCTAAGATGAAATCCTGGCTACGCCGTTGCCTCTACTTATTCATAACATTGATTTGATTTACTTTGATAATACTGGTTACAGAAAAGAAGATTACCCCCCCCCCCAAAAAAAAAAATAATAATAATAATAATGAATAAAATAAAATAAAATAGAATAAATAATATATAAATAAATAAATATTAAAAAAAAAGAAAAAAATGAAGATTCTTGCGGGGTAGAGATGCTGTCTGTATGAGTTACAATCCATCATGGAGTTTTCAGGAAAAAGTCCAAAAAAAAAAAAAAAAAATGAGAAGACGTAGAACGGAAAAGGCAAGAATGAATGATCGCAATGGTCCACTTGAGTAACATATCTCTCGATTATAGATGGTATCAAAAATTGCACTATAGTCTTATCAAATTTTCCGCAACCCACTAAACGTTGGCTACGTTATAGTAATCGATAAAACTGCGTTCATGTGTAATAATACGCTTTAATATAATATACTTCACGGATATCACATGCTGAAAATCTAGATGAATCAATAACCTGAAAATACATGTATTACGGATTAATCCATTAATGAAACTTACATATTCTGTTGAGGAATCACTCTGTCCTTCAGAATTGCATATAAGTTTACGTGATCAGGAGAATGCGCGCAACTTCATCATATTGTATCTTGCTTGAATACCTGAAAAGGAAAATCAAGTGTCATGAGTTCAAGGCCACTGTTCATGCGTGTGTAATAATTTTGCAGAAGAGCTAACTTATGTAAATGTGACTACATAACTCACTCCATGGCAGCTTAATGTATAGTTCAATTCTTATGCACTGCCTTGCTGCATACAGGGTGAACTTAAGTCTACCACTAACACTACCTGACTACAGAGAATTATCCCAGCATAAAGATAAGCGTGCAATGTTTGCCATTATAAGTTTAGTTAGTACACTAGTCTATCTATCCATAAGTTTATCAACAATTATTCATCAACTTCAGTTCCCTTCCTTTTATTCGTTATTAATCAAAATAGTGGTATGGCACGACGCGATGTATTATCCTTGGGGATGTGTGTTTGTGTGTGTGTGTGGGGGGGGGGGGGGAGGTGGCGTAAAGGTTATGTTAAGGATACACTTCCTATAGGAATATCCGATTCTACGTTTTCTTAACTATTTTGTTTTGTTGTTGATCGGTAAATATAAAGAATTACTTGAAATTGTGATTATGTATGTGTTCACTGTATTGTGAGTATAAATTATGCTTGTATAATTGTGTACGTAGTGAAAATTGTACCATTTATAATGTGTACATGTACATGAATATATGTGAGTTTATGCATGTATGTAGATATTCCTATGTGCACGCCCATGTACCAACAAAAAGAATTTCCTAAATGAACAATAAATGAATCTGAAATCTGAAATCGGAATGCCATGACGTCTTTAGCAAGACATTTTATCGCTAAAGCTGCTCTAATTCCACAGAATGGTTACGAAACAAAACAAAATAGAACAGAAAACAGCACGCATAAAACTAGCCAGTTTTAACAGAATTCTAAAATGAACATTTTAATATTACTGCCTGCAAGCCTACATTATAAGACATGGCTATACAACCAAAAACATAACATATACAAGAAATTTGATGAAGGGTAATATCGAGAGTAAGGCCTTGGTCGAGAACATTGTGGATATTTCAAATCATGCTTTACAATGATGTTTTAACTCACCATTTTCCACGTGGTAGGAATCTGCGGGGTCTTGATATTATGAAGTGGACGAAATAATTTTGAAGTCAGAGTTGCAGTAAGCCGCTACGAAAAGCCTCACAAGAGCTGATCTGCTATGGAAATGGAATTTGCGCTAGATGCTCAGCTCAAACACGCATGAACGAGCTGTACAATGAGCCATCTGGGAGTCAACTTATGCGCACATAAGTTTGCACGACTCAACAATTCATTGACTTCATTAATCATGTTCAAGAAAAGAATGAACATGCCCACACCAGGTGACCAAACTATTGGGTCCGTGAATTGACACTCTAGGAAACATCCATGTCATTATTTTGCATCGAATGTATTCTATGGATTAATAGGCGTTAAAAAAAAATCCACTTTTGATTCTTAATAATTCAGTAACTATATATCAGATAACACTATCATTGATATGGGAGATAGTTGTATAGTGTACAATTTCGTTGGAGGCGGTTTAAAACACAAATCAGTTTCATGAAATCCATGATTAATTTCACAGTTAGGTTACAGATTTTGCTCTATTTCCAACCCTCTGTACAAAATTTTCACTTTGTACAGGGGTCAATGGGTGTGTATGGGAGTATGTGGTTAACACCCTGACAATGGTGTTGAACAATAGCCAGGGTTTTAATGCTTTATTATTTATTCATGAGAAATTCCACCATCACAGCTAGTCTTTATTCATTCTAAAATGTGGTGTTTGCAAGCACACGGAAACATGTGCTTACATTTTTCATGTGCATGCATTTTACCCTTAGGCTTTACCGTGCATGAATCCATGAAAAAAAAAAAGGGGGAAAAAAATCAACCCTTACAAATGAATCGTGTAGTTTGCACCCTTATATATCCGCGAGTTTGCTCTCTAAATGATTTTAGTTTATCATTTCCTTTACGTTCACTTAATAAAATATGCATACATAAAATGTGACAATGGTATGAATAAAATGACAATGTGACAAACAAACAAACAAAGCAAACAAACAGCAAAAGATATCAAGTGAAGGGGTGAGTGAGAAGGCAATTGGCCTTATTCAAAACTAATCCCGGAAAAGTAAATACATTGTATATACAGAGAAAAACATTGGCACACACACACACACAAACACACACACACTCACACATACACACACATGCATACACAGACAAAAACATGGACCAGCGCATATTAGCAATACACAAGATGTCATTTTCACAAACACACCCTATCTTGCTAGTCTCTTATAAATTCGTAAAATGATATTGGTAACTTCCAGAAAACCTTTCAAGTAAAATACGTTTTAAAGCTTCCTTAAAACTTTGTACCGTTTTCTTACATTTCACATCAGAGTGGATGGAATTCCAGATTTGAGGGCCTTGAAAAAATATTGACTTTTTTTTTTCTATCCCGAGATCGAGTCGCAACGAAAATCTTTAGCGTGTAGTAGGGTTTGATTCCATCATCGCACAGTAAGCATGCAGGGAATGCTCTTATGTGACATATTCCATTTCGATTGGTCAATACCAGACGAGCAGTCAAGTATTCTTCGTTAGCTTGTTCGCAGACCCTTCCATCAAAGACTCAACTTCATTTAAAAATGCTCCGATGAATGATTATGAAATTATGGGAGAACATCAAGTTTTATGATGTCTTAAAAAAAAACATGTACATAGTAGCACCACGACGGTATGCAATATTGTATTCAAGTGTCGATCAACACCATATGGGTCTTTCTTTGAGACTTGTTATGGGCTCAATATTGCACCTTAGCAAGAATGAACCACAAACAGGAAGATATGTCTTTGTAATGGTAATTACGTTTCGACATCCCAACCAATAATATATAGGTTAGGAGAATGTTAAAGACACGGGGATACACGAATAGAAATTGCTCAAAAAAATGAAATAAAATGAACATTATTCTAATAGGCATGACTGGGCAGTAATCTGATGTTTCTATTGATAGAGAATTCTATTTGAAGATTCATATCAGTTTGCTTTGTCAGAATCATGAGGAAAAGTGATAAAATAAACCGGCTATCCAGGGTACAGTTTAAACACTTTCACATGAAACAGCTCTGATTAACACTTTTGCACAATAATATTTCTGTTCAGAATTGACTTTTGTTTTATGTTTTTATCTTAAAGTATAGGATTTCATTTGAAGCAAAATATAGCCAAAATTACGTAAACGTCCACAATGAATCTTCAGATTGCTCAGTGAGACGGCGGCATCGAATCCCGATCAGCGAAGGCACAAATGCACCTGTGGAATTGTTTTGTACAGCAATAGAAATCTGACGACTATTTGAATAATTACATCCAGTTGGAACTTCATCTGTTAAACCTCCTAGGTTATGTGTACAATGTGATTGGTCAATACCAGACAAGCAATCAGGTATTCTACTTTTGTTTTTTTCAGTAGACCCCTTTCATCATGGACTCAACTTAATTTGAAAATATACTCTCGATGAATGATTATAGAATATGAAAGAAATTTAAGTTTCCTGATATCAAAAAATATATGTTCATAATATCAGCACAAGGATATGTAATATTGCATTTTAGTGCCGAGCAACACCATAGGATGGCCTTTGTTTTGAGACTAGTTTGGGGCGTAATATTGCACCGTCAATGACCGTGGCAAGATCGAACCCAAAATGAACCATATAAGAAGCAAAGTTCCACCATTTTCTCAAATCGTGTAGTTTGCACCCATTTTCGCGACTTCGAACCCTTCTAGCTCCCTTATTGAACCTTTTTTTCTTAGTGTGTACAGGGACTGTAGATCGCTTCCTCGTATTCTCGGTCTTCGCGTCGTGTAGCCAAAACTTCCTAATGACAAAGGTTTGCAGTGGCTTCTTCCAGGATCCGCCCATCAGCAAGATGAAGGGCTGTGGTCTCTGCTTCCTGTCAATTTGTCCAATGTAGAAAGCCAGGTCTGTGCACTCCTGTAAAATGAAATGGAATTGGAAAAGAAACATGCATAACTATACATCTCGATAAAATCTTGAAATAATCTACGCAGAAGTGTTGGGTTGAGGCATTGGTATAATGAGGTCCATCAGAACAGATATATTTCCCACACCTCTCCAATGTTCAAGGTAGAGTTCATAATAAAGTGCCTGGCCAAATTCTGCAACATTTCATTTGCAAACATATACCCTAAATTGGGTATTTTATGGAGTATATAACATCCATGTATTAAATTTTCTATTCTTGCAAGGGCTAACCATGACCTGGCTGAATGAATTTTCAACTGTGTGGCCTATGGGAACTTCTGAAAGGCAATTAATTTTATTGCTGGCAAGCCCAGGCAAAAAGTATTATCAAACAAAAACTACTTCTGAATTGCATTTCATTACTTTGGGTAAGTTACTCTTTCCAATACTAGTAGTATAACAATTTTGTCCACTTACATTGTAGGAACATTAAGGAGTATGCGAGGTCTTTTTTCTTTTTGGTATGGGGGGGGGGGGAGACACCCTGTATCACATTGGATGTATATGAGTGGTACGTGATATATTTCCAGCATCTTGCTGAATATAATGATACCATAGGTCAAGTGCAATATTTATTGACGAATGGAATATTCCTTATTGGCGACATTTGGGACCAATTTTGCATTTCATGCGAATTTTTCCCCATTTTTATCAAAATGAAAAGGACATATTGATATTGGACAAGTGTGTGATTGAGCAGTCAGGCACAAAATAAAGTAAATATGTATGTTGACTATGTAATGTAAGATTTTTTTTTTCATTAAAAAAAATTATTGTGATTCACAGCATACATTAGCAACATATCAAATTTGCATAAATATGTAGAATCCATGGACTAAACTGACAAATGAAACAGCATAAACTGGGAATTTCTGTAACTATTGACCGCAGCTTGATGATTTCTATATTTTGTATTGCAATGTCAAAGTCCATCTCATCATTTCAATAAGAGGGCAACACATCACTTGTTTTAGAAGATTAGCCTCCGAACAGTTAGGTACTTACAGGTTCAAAGTCGTAGAATAACTCCAACGACTCCTGAACGGAGCACTTGCCCCACACCCTCGCAGTCCAGCCTCGGCAAACTAGCGGCAGCATGCTGAATGCAAGCGTCTCTTTTTCCTCTGTGGAGCAAAATGTATGACACAGGGGGAGTATTTTTAATGATAAGTACAAATACATGAATACCCTTTAAAAATATTAACACAATCAAGGCTGATAAAGAGAAATGATGACAATTATCAGCTCATATTCAGATGCTGGCTTATGTACTTATATTGTACTTGATTGGAACCGGGATTAGTAACTGTGGGGGGGGGGGGGGGGGGGTTATCCTATAATGACAAAAGCTTGATTATCATGTGAGTTGATCAGGCAGTGGAGAAGAAAAGGGGAATGGTAGATGAAGGAGGCAAGGACAAACCGTCCAGAAGTTTCAGTGCGCATGAACTGTGAGGCCGTGGGGTGCTATAATGTGAGAGAGGGGCAGGAGACAGCCTCTCCCAAATAATTGTCCAAGCTGTAGTTACAGTCATTAAAGCTGCACCACCGCATGTGATACAAGGAGCGAAAGAAGCTTGTATGAGCACAATTAAAGATGTTCTGAATCCACATGTCATCTCTTGAGGATTCAGTTCCAGCAGGACGAGGTCCAACATGAGCTAAGGAGGGACAATCTCTGCCTGACTGGCCTGCCAGAGGGGGCTGAGGAGACAGAGGAAGAGCTTACTGAGGGCGAGTCAAATGTTGCCAAGGAAGTTGGCTTAGACATTTGGAAAGAGGACATCTCATCTTCATGATCTTGTCATCATCGTGGGGAAAAGTCAAGAAGGAAAGAGCAGGCAGATCAAAGTCCACTTTATTGCAAACAAAAGGAACAAACTGTATTCTGGGCATTCTAGTCTGAAAGGAAAAGAGAACATGAAAAGTGCGTACATCAATGAAGGTCTAAAGGCATGCAATGTGTCACTCGATCAGTGCATGATAAATGCCAAGGAAGCTCATGATGTCGAATCGGCAACAAAACCAAATACGGGAACATGACATGCAAGTTGAATGATGGACAAAGCAGAGTCATCAAGAGCCCGGATGATCTCTTTGATGTTGGCTTTGAAATTACAGATCCACTTCAGTTTTTGCAGGTGTTTGCGAAAGTCTTAGAAATTAATTAACAAGCATTGAATGAATTTCTCGCTCTAACAATTTTTTTTAATAGTCATGTACATACTGTAAGTATTTTGTTAATGTTGTTAATAAATTCACCTCAACTCAAATGCAAAAAAGGAAAGGGTGGTACTGCGTGGGGCTGTAGATTAGAATCTCTACACAGAGCAATACTATTTAAAATGTACCTTGGGAAAGGCCATCGGTGTCACCCATGTGACGAATAAGCAGCATTTGCTACGATGGACATCTTGATTCCCCATACTAGAGTACTTTGTCAGCATACATGGCCATGCTGCAAACATCCTGTCTTCAGCCATGATCTCCTGGCTGAAGTCTTGCTTGATCTGTACAAATTAGGGAACAAGATTGCATTTGTAATCATATTAAGGGTGGCCCAGAAAGAATGCTATAAACCAAATGGAAAAAAAAAATATAATACTCAAGTTAATAACAAAAACATAAATGATGGAGTGAATTATGCATGATCATTAGCTTCTGCAAAAATGTTCAATCTATAAACATTTTTCTCACAAGTTTGTGTGAATTTGCACAATGTGCTTCGTTTGGCATGGAAATCTTGACAGACCGAGAAGAAAGCTCCTAATCTTTGATAGAAACTTATTCGAAAGTGACAAAAGTGCCAAAAATTGGTTCCAAACCACCTACTGTTGTTGTACCTACACGAAACAAATAGAACTCTACTATTAAAGGTGGTATATTATTACTACAGGCATTAAGTTCACGTGTGGTGCATAGACTATAATGTGCGTTTAAAACACCGCAATCTGTTTTCTGTCTTTACCTTCATTTATAGGGGTTCTAGGCCTTTTTTTTTCTACTGGAAGCTTACGTAGACCTTAATTCATCGAGCATCATTGATGGCAATGATGCTCAGTAAAGAATGAATTGCTCCAGCAAAAGTAGCAGAACTTAACTTGCACTTTAGTATTGGATTTTAGGGGGTTCATTATGTTTACAGTAGATTTTGGTTGTACGGTTGGACCTTGCTACTCATCGACCGCCTAATGTTTATTTGCTTGATAAGAATATTTAACACTGAAATTCATGCAAAAAACTTGACCTACGTGATTGAGAAAATCCAGAGCTAGGCTATCAAATGCCTTTGTTCCCTTTTCGGTTCGAAGTTTCAGTGCAAAAATATCGCCGTCGAACTTGCGTGGCCTCGTTTCAGCTCCCCGCGGTAACGCTCCTTATTGAGATCGACCGCTGTTTTTGCATTGACAATGCAGGCAAACCAAGTTGTTTTGAACACCGTGTTGTACAAAGCTTTTTAGAAACTTCCATAAACATTACATTATGATTCGGTGAAAATATTCATTCGAAATTTTGTCTTTGATTAAAACCATTAACTTTGTTAATGAACGGTGAATTTTCGCATTTTCCCACACCATCCTCATCAACAGTCAAAGCCAATCCATTTCTATATATGCTTTGCGTGCAGTGAAGTGCGTACTAAGCGTTCAGTGCGCCAATTAATACACGGTCGGTTTATTACATACAAGAGGTGGTCGATGTAGTAGGGCTATCAATCATACAGCCGACCATAAGTTCTAAATTATGAGGTAGGAAATGATCGAGACAGGTCATTGTGTAATTGAACTTAGCACTAGCACAGCAGTCTAAAATATAGGGCCTAGCCCTTGACTATGCCCTAGCATTGCCTAGCTAGGCCCTAACCGTCACGTTAGACCCTATGCCTAACTTGTTAGATTTCTACATCATCGAACTCGGACACTGCGCCTATAATTGTGCGTGATGTGATACGGTGCCAGTAGCCCCGGAGACCCGCCTAACACTGTACGTTGTACGTTGGGGCTGCTGGTCGCAGTTACGGTGCCAGCTGCTGTTACTGTTCAGATAGAACTACTGTAGTACTGACTACGTAGGACTATGTCAACAATAAGTCAATGGGAATATTCCGTACGCTGATTTAGATGATTAGTTTTTGTAAAAGAAATTCGTATTTTATGTGAAGTTTTGAAAATGTATGTAAGGATTGAATTATGCAAGTGTTTATACAAGCACGTATTGGTTGAAAAACATAATGTACGTAGGAAACCTACCGGTCTAACAACAGACGACCTAACTTAACGTTAACGTTAACATTACAGTTTCTAACGTTACATGCATGAGAAGGCGAGGCGTAGCGCAGGCCGGCCAAGAACCCAAAGCGTGAGCCGTGACTAGCTTCATACATCATGTAAATTACAGATCTAGATGGGCATGAAGCGATGTAACAATCAGTTAAATAAATAAATACCTTGGAATGACTGGCAAAGTTCTTCTATAGCTAGACCCCATTTGCTGAGAATGTTCGTGACTCCATAGCTGCATAGCAGTCATCGTCACCTCCGTCCATCATGATGAATAGCCGCGCTACAGTATAGCTATGTACCGTACATAAACGTGTGATGTACGTGTACGTGTTAGTGTGTGTGTAGTGTGATGTGAGGCGCGGTGGCCGCCTCGCCCGGCGGCGATTGCGACGAAGGCCAGGATACATGCAGGCCCGCTGATTGGTTCATGACTATCACATGACTTTTGCCCATCAATTTCTAAACAACGATGTTTAATTGTTTGGACAATCATTCCGAATTGTCTTTAAACAACCGCTGTTTAAGGCATTCAAGCTCCAATTTTCTATATTTAAACAACATTGTTTAGAATTTTAAACAACGATATTTTAAACAACGAAATTTTACACAGCGTTCTAACAGTGTACTACTTTAGATAGATTAACATATTACTCCTTTATTTCACAGCCATTCATCGATAAATGAAATTCTTCTTCTTCTTCTTCTTCTTCTTCCTCTTCTTCTTCTTCTTCTTCTTCTTCTTCTTCTTAGCTCTAAGTAGTATGGGATGCTGTGATGTACGGTACTGATATTTTGCTGTGGTGTTCGGTACACCTGGTCCTGTGTAGTATTACTGCAGTGTTGTACTGCGGTGTAATGCTGAGCCGTTATTTGCTATGTGGTACTACTGCTGGGATTGCTGGGTGATAGCTTTGCCCTGTACGTGGTAGTCCTAAGGTAGAAGTATACACATTGTAAGTGAAAAAAAAAAAAAAAAACAATTACAAGTAAATCAAACACAGGGATATCCTGCGGTATTTTCTTGTGGTAGTTTTTGTGGTACTTTCTGTGGTAGTTTCTGTGACTTTTTTCGGTGGTAGATTCAGCGGTATTTTCTGTGTGGTAATACCACAAGAGTACCACAAGATTTTATATATACGGGCATCAGGACTGCAGTGTCTGTGCGCCTTAACGCATTGAGAGAGTGGGAAACGTACCGCACTGCGGTCCGTATAGTAGTCATCAGTGCAGGTACAAGGTATAGCCCGTCTCAGTCTCGGCACATGATCCGCCGTTCTGACATGACGCCGAGGCACAGGCTGCATGCGTTGAAAGACCAAAACCCACAAACAAAGTGACAAGACACTCGTGAAATGAAATTCAATTACCAGACTCTTGAAGTCTGCACTTAATGCTTTTTCATTTTCTCTGGTTTTTCTATAGAAAAGGTCAACGCAAAGAGACTTTTCATTGAACATGTTTAAACAGAAGCAGCAGCAGCAGCAGCAGCAGCAGCGTCAACACCAACAGCAACAACAATAACAAAACACCAACAACACTGTTTATTGGTCATTTGTTTGTTGTGGCACCGTTTCATAAAACTTGTCATCGGTGACAAGTTGTCATAGGTGTTATAAGCTACTGGAATCCTAGCATCTGATCGGCTAAGAGCAAATTTGTAACAGAAATGTGGCAGTTGTCACAGAAATGTGGAAGTTGTCACTGATAACAAGTTTTATGAAACGGAACTGAGTTTTAGATTATTATTTTTTTTTTTGCCAAACATGGCTTTGATTTAGCCTGCTTCACCTTCGTTAAAGCAGAACAGCAACCGCGTATAATTAAAGGTGTTAGACCTAGAAATTATTTGTATGGATATACCACGAACTGCTGTTAATCTTTGTCAGTTTGTGTGAGGGATCTCTACAGCAGCATTTGACAGAGGAAATCTTTTTACCCTTGATGAACATTCGTCTTCCTCCTCTTTTCATAGACCTACGTTATCCTATCATTGTAGAAACACCACGATGCTATCTTATATTAAATTAATCTACTGTACTTGTCAACATAATTAAGTGTCAATGGAAAAAGGAAGAGTTTTCCTTTTCTGACAGTTGTGAAACATTCATGAACGGTAGCCCTCTAAAATTGAATTACTTTTTAAAGGCACTGCATATATGTACCAGCCAATACCAACGCAATAATTATAATTATAAATGATCAATTAAAATCTAATCGCTGTTGTTATTGCGTTTGTGTGGAATCGGTTTGGATTTTGTTTGTTTGTGTGTGTGTGTGTTTTTTTTTTTTTTTTTTTTTTTTTTTGGTAAGCGAATAGCCCTGTAATAAAGAAAACAGAGTTTCTGGAACCACTGCTGTATCCTTTCGGAAAACGTTCCCAAATTACGTTCAAATTTGTAGACCTATCATTTTTATCCGTTGCGTTATCGAGCAATCGATTATGCAGAGTGGGAAGCCTCATGATAGCTTCTTATGAACAAATTGGGATTCAATAATTTTCGGTTGTAACTACTGCAAATGATTGACAAACTGCCCTACATTAAAGTATTTAAGAACCGAACATTCATTGCTGTATAATTGTAAATGAAAAGTTTGTTTGCAAAAACCGATAAGTCCATTTTGGAAGATTTTGAAGTAAAATCTATGTCATAAAGTACAAAATAATACCTTTTAATGATATATTGGTCACTACGTATAAAGGTACATTTTTAAAGTTATGGTCAAAAGAAGCAAACAATTTCTTATTATTCTCTCTATTTTTCTTGACCTTTAATCGCAAATATCTCCATTTGGCAAATATGGACTTACCGGTTTTTGCAAACAAACTCTTCATAATAGCAATGGAAATAGCAGAAAATCCATGGGCATACCCGAAAATATTATAAACATATTTTAAAAAATCACCAAAATATACATTTTTTACGATATTTTTGTACTTAAAAATATAATAATATTTAAGAAAAATGCCTCAAAATGCCGAATACTGTATGTTAATTTTTTTTTTTATTTTTTATTTTTTTGTCACGTCGGGCTGCTACAGCAAAAAAATTCTGTAAAAATATGTTTTCCAGCTATTTCTAATGCCATTATGATTTGGGGCTACAAAAATACTACTAAAATATCTATTTCAAATATGTTTGTTTTACATATTTGAGTTTGGACAGAATAAATATTATTTTCTTCAGTTATGTTGATATTTGAGGGTATCCCAGAACACATATTCTGTATGTTAAAACAATATCCAAATCAACGTTTCAAAATCATACCTCTGCAGCTAAGTCTTAGAGCCCAGGCCTATGTAGACCTATGTATCTACACCCTATACCTAGCCGGTACGTCGGTAATGTCGGACACATGACACTCGCTTATAAAGGACGATTTTGTCAGAATGATTTAAGGCCTGGTTACCAATTTAATTACTCTTTTGACATTGAAAAATGAAAATGCTTCCTCATAACACAAGTTGAAATTATGAATAACACAACAATAATATTGAGTAAACTTTTTAACACAGTTCAAAGCTTATTGTAATCATAAAAACAATAGAACTATATTTTTCTTTTTCCATTCCAAGAAGATTTGAATAGCTTATGAATATGCATGACCGCAGTAGAAACCAGTAAAGGTACATAGCTTTCAAGTGTCAACAAACTGTTTACACACAAATTAACACACACACGCACACACACACACACACACATATATATTTATATATATATAGATAATACACACAAACACACAGACACAATTCATACAAGAGTAATACTTACCTGATCTACACAATAGTTTGCTCGTTGAAATGTCAACTGACTTTAATTTAACTGAACCAACTGAATTCACTTTTACCACAATTTTATCACATTTTCAATTTAAAGCATAATTTAATGCTCTTATCATTAATTCATTCAATTAAGCTGAAAAAATATTGAATAAATATAGATTGTATTTCATTTTGACAAAAATATTCCAAAATGTCCTATTTTTAAACTATCTGTACAAATTGACAAAAACTTTTATGGGGCAGATGAAAAAATATAGGAAGAATATTCGTCTCATCTGAAGACTCGAAAAAGTACCCCAAAAATATGCTATATTTAGAGTGTTTCTTCAAAATTAATAACTATTTTGTTATTTCAAGAATATAAAAAAAAATCACAAAACTATGCATTTTTAAAGAAAATACTTTAGAAAATATCAGAAAAAAAGGTGAAAGAATATATTTTTCGGTTGGGAAAAACGACTGGGGATATACATCCTCGGGCTGAATACAAATTATCTCCTCTTTACCAACGTGTCCACCAAGCATGCTCCCGACATCCAGTGCTGGTCCTTATTCTAATGGGAAATCTACGTCGATACGGGGCTATAATTGTAAATCAAGTATATCAGTTCTTGTTGCAATAAAAGCAAATGACATAATGGACGAATTTCATATTTTTTAATGTTTTTCGTTAATTTAAATAAATTCGCAGTACGCAGTACCAGCAGCATGCCGTAAGGAATGGAATTCGCACAAGATGCAGTCGGGCGGAAGCTCGGTGGTGCATTGGATAAGACCCCTGTTCGGTAAACCTGATATCGCTCGTTTGAGTCTGGATATGTTTAGTGACTCTGGCTATTTAAAATTTTCCTTAAAATCGTGAAAGGGACACGAGCACGGAATTTACCTGGAATGACGCAGGCGCGCATATCCTTCCCCTCAAAGAATGGACAATTCATCATCATCTTAGCCATCCCTTCGTCCCGCATCACCTTGGAAACCATACCAACTGTCTCCCCGGTGGGCAGTGTGTAAGTTCCACAAGTGAATTCGGCACCCGGCAGAAGTTCCTCACAAGCCAAGCTCAAACAGACTTGTAAACAAAGCAAAGCAAAGCAAGACAAAAAAAAAAAAAATAAAAATATGAGTAATAACAACGACAACAACAACAATGATAATGATAATGATAATAACAATGATTATAATAATGATGATAATAATACTAATAACAATAATGAAATAATAATAATAATAATAATAATAATAATAATAATAATAATAATAACAATACTAATAATAATGTACACAAGACGAAACTGTCAATTTACTCTGGTTTGCAGCCACACTGCGCAAAGAAATCAATCAGTTAATTGGCACTTATCTCAAGGAGCCGTTCTTGCAGCTTTCAAAGCTGTAATTATTTATACTACTACTTCTACTGCTGCTACTACTACTATAGGTTTTCCCATTCATTTTCACAAATTTTTACTTCCATTTCGTCGCAGGATGTTGGGAATAGGCCAATCTTACTTTCAAATTCGTCTTTCTTCGTTCACTTTTAAATAAAGTCCATTCAATTTAGTCATTTGGCATACATTTTCGTCATTTACAGTTGAAATTTGTCAGTCTCACTCGCAGCACTCAAAACAGCAGGTTCGATTTCGTCTTTTGTCAATCATTTTCGTTAAATTTTCATTCATATTCGTCTCATATCTCTATCCGGTGTGATTTTCCAGTCATTCATGTATTTTTTTTTTCTGTAACCGTTCACATTTTACATTTAGGAGTTAACATACACACAAAGTCCCCCCCCCCACACACACAACCACAGATATAGACACACACACAAGCAATCCGAGTACACACTGATACAAACAGACGTACTGTCTCGCAAACAAAAACACTGACAATCGATTTCTAGGCAAACATGATTAAAGACAAAATATAAGTGTAGAATTGTAGCCTGTTTAACATGTCAAAGAATGAATAACATAATTATGTTTGCTGCTTTCCGGGGTACAAAATTAAGTTTGCTTCATGCATTATGATGCGAAAACCTGAACATTATGTGTTAAAGTTCAAAATGTGACATTGACATACTGTCCTGGGTTATGACTTTTGACTGTCGTTAAACCTATCAAATTTGGTTGGTAGTCATTTTTTTCGTGTGTATTGTCAAAGCAAATGGTTAAGGAATAGTTGTAACGATACAGTTTACGAGAGAAAGTAAAAATATGTTGGCTTAAAGTTGGTTCACCATCAGAATAAAGAATCGACAACATCTGATCAATTTGAATTAAGAATTCATGAAATTGTGTGAACAAAAACGAATTTGATCTATATATTCTGCGATCCGTCAGCGGGAGGGATGAATTTGACTGACAATTGACGATTGTCTTCGAAAATGTTTGACGAAAAACGAATTACAATGACAATATTGACGAAATTGAAGTTAGGATTTGCGTTCCACGTGCTTCTCATGACGAAATTGAATAATAAATCTTTGAAATTGAATGAAAAAAGTGCGAAAATGGATGGGAAAACCTATACTAATGATAGTGATAATGATAATAACACCAAGTAGGCCTACTTACAGCAAAATGATCATAATGGTTATATATCAGAAATACTATTGAAAATAACAATGAGAATGATGATAGAAATAGTAATTTTGATAGAATGCAATGACAATAAGAAGGTTTTTGTTTACCATGAGTACCCCTCTACACTTTAATATTCAAAATATGAAAATTGCTTCACATCATGATGTTGACATGGAAGGTGATAAACTGATATATCAAGTGATATAAAATATAAATGTCAAGAATAAATGTTAAACTCTTACCCAATCTGATGACAACGAATGTAACGAGAAAGATAGTTAGTCCATTTTTCTCCATCTGAAGACCGAGAATGCGCTTCATTTTTCTTTCAAAGAGAGGGAAAAAACCGAAGAGACAGATTTCATCAAGAAGAATATCTAAATACGTATGGTTAGCCTATAGGCAGTTGATAGGAATCACAGCTAATACGTCCAATTGTATGAAGCCAACTGCAAGTCTTCGAATCCTAGTCTCTGGCTTTAAGAACAGATGCCGATGTATTTGTCGAACGTCCGATCTCGCGTCAGTCTAGACGTGGAATGATGAGATGACAACTTTTAGATTTAGATCCAGAGCTGCTTGGCGGAGTTCGGCGATATACGAGCTTCTTCTTTTTTTTTTTTCTTTTTTTTTTGGGGGGGGGGGAGGGGAGTGGGTTGTTCTAGCACCGTTTATGTGCTTGTGTATCGGTTTGATAGCAACATTACTATGTGCAAGTTTTTGCCACCGATTATATTAACTGTCCTTGCACCGCCCCGCCGTGTTATAGTTAAGTCCTTTGCTGTCACTATACATCTTTGACATGCCATTGCTTGGTGGTGATGCAGCTCATGTTCCGAATTCAGTGTTTTTAGCCAAGGCGCAGGAACCAAGAAAAAATTGACTTCGTTCAACCCATCCCGCAGACAAGGTTTGACTGCACGGGGTGGTCGGTTTGACCCTCTGGAACACCCCCAGGTAGTATGTGATTCCAAATTGTGGTATCAATAGAATTTTACAGGCCACTTTAGTTGTGACAAGACCTTAAAGGAGTCTGCGCGCGCAAAGACTATTACACGCACCACTAGCGCTGACACAGGCGCCAGCACCAGTGGTGCGTGTAGTAGTCTTAACGCACGCAGACTTTTTCTTCGACAAACAAGGGTTTTTGCCTGCAAACTAACTTTTCATGCCAAGCTGTGGTCGGTGTAATGTAGTTTCTAGCCGTTTTTATTTTGTCTTTATTTCTCCGAGTTGCAGCAAGCTGAGTGAGGGTGCATACCCTGTGTTTGCAACACCCGAACCGATTTTTTTTTTTTTTTTTTTGTGGCAATCACTGGGTATGCGCCCTCACTCGGCTTAGCGCAATACAGCGGGCTTCTGCACATACACAAGCTGCAACTCGGAGAAATAAAGACGAAATAAAAACGGCTAGAAATTAGACTAGAGTCGGTGACGCTTGTCGCTATTTGGGCACTGAAAATGACAGAATAATCACAGTTTTTGCATTTATTTCATGAAGAATTCATCAAAACTCCATAAAACCATTATATGTACCTGTTGCTAAAGATGTCAGCAATACAATGGGATACATTGTTAGGTATAATAGTGTGCACGGTTACCATGGTAACCAGATGCCTGCGGGTGATTGGTAACACCCAAAATGCCTTATACTGCTGCTAACTTTGGTATTTTTATCCATTTTTGTAGATAGATACAATTAAAAAACAAACAAACATTCTTATTGATTATTGTAGAAAAAAAATTCTCCTTTCGCCATGACAACCAGTATTATCCAATCAGGATTCAGCTATCAATAACTTAAAAACAACAGCCCATAAATTAAAAAAGCTCAATAAGCATGTCCTATTCTGCATAATTGTAACACATATGGGAAGAAAATATTGAAGTAATCTCAAGTTACAGCAAAATTTGTAAACAAAGGCATATACAAATACATTTTGAGAAAACGGCCATTGAAAGGAAGATATCATTTTCGAATAGTAAAATGCATGAAAAAGTCGTACTTTCAACACAAATTTGACTTCAAAGTACAGGCAAATCTAGTTTTTAGCAATGCATGGACACAAATTTCCCTTAAAAATATATATGTGAATACAAAGAACCAAGCCAATGATAATCTGATGTTAGCTCTTTTGAGTATTTACAGAGCGATGGTTATTCGAAACAACCTTGGAAAAGAACAGAGGAAACCGATTAATTGTTTATGTTCTTAAAGGAAGTTTATTCAAGAATGCAGATAAATTCCTATCTAAAGAAGGAATATACACGTAGGCTGTATTATCCATCAAAGAATATAGAAGAATTGATACCTTTGTGTTCGTAAGCTATTGTAAAAAATATTAAGATAAAATGAAAAATCACAATATGTAAATTTGTATCAAAATGTGCATTAATGAATTAATGCTAAGGAGAGAATGAGGGAAAAATCTAGGGCGTCCTTTCCCTTTTATCCAAGCTAATTCTATAGTGTTGAGATATAGGTAGTTTAAAATCCGATCTACAATGGGTGATGTGCACGAATGTTAATGCAAAAGAAATCTGTCTAGATTCCCGATTTCTTTTTTTTTCACTTTATCCTACTTTGCTGTGGCAAAATCATAGACTATGGCAAAATAGAAAGCTGTCTGACCCCAAAATTATTGTAAAAATAACATCATCATTTCATTTCATTTTTCATTTATTTCCACATTAAAAACAACAATCATTACATTTGAAGTCATAGTATAAACATATTCATTGTGGGGGACCAATTAAAGCCTTTCAGGCTTGTTGGGAATAGGGCCCAAAGTAAATACAAGACTTTCTCAACTTACAATATATAGGTACAAAATATATGGACACAAGACTAAGTGATTCACAATCAAAGCAGGAGGAAGAAGGAAAAAAGAAAAGAAAAGAGTAAAATACTGGCAGAATATACACAACCATGTTGCTATTACATACGGAAAGTGCGTCTAAAATTGTTTCTGAACTGCTGTAATGATTTGCAGTTTTTCAGTTCCTTTGGTAAAGTATTCCACAAAATGGGACCTCGGTAAAAAATTGTTGACTTGGCTAATTCGGTTCGGTAGAGGGGAGGATGAAAATTTTGTTGGTTTCTTGTATTATAAGAATGAATACTCCTGTTGAGATGAAAACATAGTTGTAAGGGGGCTGGTAATGCACCAAATAAATACTGTTGCATAAAAATTCCTGTTTGGAAGCAGATTATATCTTGAATTGGTAATATATTCATTTTTTGGAATAATGCAGAAGTTTGTGACAAATAGTGTGAGTGAGTTATGATACGAATAGCTTTCTTTTGCAACAAATGAATACGTTTCACATTCTTTTTAGTTGAATGGCCCAAGACGAGAGTACAATAACTCAAATGAGATGAAATGAAAGAATGATATAACAATTGAGTATATGAATATAAGAACGACCCAAGTCCAATTTTTGGCCAAATTCAGTTTGACATGGGAAATTGTAGCTTATGCATGGACTCATCCTGTGTATAAATGATAAATCCTAATTACCCCCGAAAGTGCCTGAAATAAATGAGTTAAATCTTATATGAATGTAAGAATGAAGGACTTGGGTCATTCTTACATTCATATTATAGCGCCCTCTCTCGTCCTTCTCTCATCTCTATAGCAGAATATCATGTATATGAATCAAAGAACGACCCAAGTCCATCACACAAAATGGCCTCTCCACAATTAATGTTAAAGGGACTGTATAGTTTTGGTTGAGACCTAATTTCAGGTTTCTAACATTTTTTGGTGAGATAATGAGAAACCTTATTTGAAATATGAAAGAGCATCTAATACTATGAGGAATTCAACATTTATTTCATGAAAATTGGTTTTGAAATGGCTGAGATATCCAAAAAAGAGCGATTCTAATAAAGTGTGGGACCCACACTTTATTACGATCGCTTTGTTTTACTTTGTTTTTGGATGTTTCAGTCACGCCAAACCCGATTTTCATGAAATAAACTTTGAATTCCTCCTAAAATGGTATGCTCTGTACTGTATCATAAGTGTTTTCTTAGTATCTCGCAAAAAGTCAAAAGCCCAATTCTCATCTCCACCAATACTGTACTATCCCTTTAATGTTAATTGTCATAATAATATAAGTTCTAATTTGTATATACACTGTTGCCATCCCATCACAGTTAAATAGAATATTATTGGACAAACAAAAAAGATATGAAGTGTTTTTTTTAGTTTACTCGAAATGGTCTTCCATGGACTTGGGTTGTTCTTATATTTATATACTCAATTTCAACACGTGCTTAGGTAAAAATTTCAGTTTTCGCAATATACCAATATTTCTCGACAGTGTGTTGCAGAGCATATTAACATGGCTATTCCAAGACAGTTTATCATCCAACATAACACCCAAAAACTTTATATTTGTTACACGTTTGATCATATCACTGTAGATTATCAGTACACTCACGAGTCCCAAATATCATAAAATTAGTTTTTCCTGCATTCAAAATTAACTTATTTGCCTGCATCCATGAATCTAATTTCTTCAATTCTATATCATATTGTCAAACAATAATTGTAGATCATTGTTACGCATAGAAATATTTGTATCGTCAGCAAACAATATATAATTTAACAATTGGGAACAGTTTGGTAAATCATGTAAATCAAAAAGAGAAGAGGGCCAAGAATGGAACCTTGAGGGACTCCACACTTTACAACCTTATAATCCGATTTGAAACCTTCTATTACAGTATATTGCTGTCGATTATGCAAATAACTTTCAAACCACTTTAAAGCCACACCCCGTATGCCATAATGATTAAGCTTATGCAATAAAATATCATGATCAATAGAGTCAAAGGCTTTTGACAGGTCAATGAAGACAGATAAAATAAATTCTTTGTTTTCAATCCCTTGGATGATATTTTGCATAAATTCTAATACAGCAGAAGAAGTGGAGTGCCCGTTTCTGAAACCACACTGATTTGGAATGAGTGTATTGGAATCTTGAAGAAATGCGGTAACTCTATTGTAAATGCATCTTTCAAATATCTTAGCAAATGTATTAAGAATAGATATGGGACGATAATTACTCATGATACTTCTATCACCTTTTTTATATATTGGGATTACACGTGCAATTTTCATATTATTTGGGACTATACCAGTTGATAAACTTATATTGAAAATGTCACACAATGTTCTCACAATAAATGGTATAACTTGTTTCACAACCCGGATACTTATAAAATCAGATCCTGCACTAGTGTTATTTTTCATCTCAGAAACAATAGATAGAATTTCACCACATGTGATAGGCTTAAAGAATATTGATGAATACACAGGGGTGCTTAAGGATATAAACTCACCATCATCTTTAAAACCTTGATTCATTGACAAATTATGACCAATGGTTGAAAAATAATCGTTGAACACATTTGAGATTTCAGCTTTATCTGTGACCAACTCATTATCTATCTTTATTCCGTGTGAACTTAAATTTCTCTTCTCATTATTTTTTATGAGCCCATTTACACATTGCCATATTTTCCGAATATCATTCTTCACAATATCAAATTTATCAGAATAGTATTTACATTTTGCTTTTTTAAACTCATTCGTAACATAATTTCTGAATTGCTTATAAACATTTCTACGGTATTGAGTTGGATTTCTCAAATACTTCTTTTACAAAGCAGATCTTTTCCGACATAACTTCTGCAAGTGAAAAGTCATCCAAGCTTTCTTATTCTTCCTTTTACATTTATGTTTCTTTAATGGAAAACACTTATTATATATATATCTGTTGTCTCTTGCACATAATTATCATAAGATTCATTCACTGAATTTGTGATTTCTACTGATATACACTGACTTTCAACACAAAATTTATGAAGAGTTTCATTGTTGATGCATCTTGTGCTAAAACAAATTTCAGAGTCCTCCTTTGGAGGTAACAATTCAGCCATAATAACAAAGACCGGCAGGTGGTCACTAACGTCACAAACAAGTATACCAGGTGTATAATAAGTATCTGTATTGAGGAATATATTGTCTAAAGTAGTTCTACTTTTGTTTGTAATACGAGTTGGGGAGCTTATGACTGGATAAAATGAAAAACATGTCATACAATCAAAGAAGGCATCAACACTTGGGTTTTGAGTAATTTGAGATAGGTCAATATTGAAATCTCCCATAATACAACCTCAATCAAACTTATGAATATCAATTTCATCGAACACTTGCATTATTTCATCAACAAAACCATAAATGGAAGCATGTGGTGGACGATAAATTATTCCAATTAACCTGTTCTTGCCTTTACGTGGTATTTCTATAAATAAACCTTCAAAATTATTGTACTCTTTAGTCAAATCTAGTCTCACAACATATCGAACAGATTTAAGGATATACACTCCAGTTCCACCTCCTCGTCCATGAATTCTATCATTATTTTCAAAAACACAGTCTTGCAGTTGATACATTTGTACAGGAGATGACTTTGTTAACCATGTTCCTGTCAATCCTATTATTTCAAATTTATATTTCAAAGTATTGATATATGACTCAAAACTCTCATTTCTTTTTTGCAATACTGCGGCAATTAAAATGAACAAAAGAATGATGCTGATATAACTGATCAAATTTATGATTAAATTCATTCATAGTATAATACTGTTTGTATACATTTTCATCCAAATCTTTATTTTTCAATAATTCTGACAGATCAGAGTTGTGAGTGTTACACTGTTTGTAATCACTTGTGACATACTCAAAGAATGAAGCACATACATCATAATACTCTTCATTTTCTGCGGTATGATTAAATGGAAAAATATTACCAACACAATTAATGCAAATTAATCTTTCTTTACTTTTATCACACGATAATTCAGATAAGCTCAGATTCAACAATCCTTCATCAAGAATTGAATCGCAGTTATAACATAAAAAGGTTGTCATGGTGGAGATTCCAAATCCTTACATGGAATAATCTGATCCCACGCGAATACATGTATGATATGTGTACCGTGGCGCACAAAGAAATGGTAGAATGTACTATATGTGCCAGAGTATAGAGAAGAAGTAGGGACAGGACAATGAGATATATCAACCGAAACATTAAGATTCATACCAAAAATTAAAATACCACAAAACAGTAAACATTTGTACAATACAGGTGAGGAGATAGCATTGAAAAACAACATTGCAATCAAAATAGCAATTGGTTTTGGTCGTTGAAGGAACATACATTTCCAGGGTAGCATAATTATTGCATAGAATGAATGTGTAAGCACAAAGCCTACGCTGTACAACATTAAAACATTATATTTATATCAACACAGTTTCTTCTCTTATGATAGATAAATGGTATTTTATTGAAGTATTCATGTCTCGCAGTCATACGACTGAATTGCACATAGAATTACATCGTAAAAGAGACAATAGATATTACAAAAAAGGGTATTCATACAAATGAAACACGTAAAATACTGACATCAAGAAACGAGGTCATACGACAGGACATGTAGACCTACAGACTGGGCAAACCGTAAACATAATCTCATAACAAAAACACAGATGATCATGGTTCGGTATTCACACACTCTCTTTCGACACCTGCCTCACACACTATCACACGCCCTTTCGCTCTTTGTCACTTTCACTCGCTCTTTCTCTCATGTTTTTGCATACGCACCACTACTACGCTCACACAATATATTAGTACATTAACAGACCTGCTGATTTCCTATTCTCGTTACACCCCAGTGATCACTCTCGTGCACCTGATCATCAAAGTCTATACTGATCAATGAGATTCTTCTCGGGAGATATGCACAATGAATGCCTATTGAAATACACTGTATATTGCACTGAATTAATTACGGGGGATTCTAAAATGTGCAAAGTATATATAATTCCACTCCCAAACAAATAGGGTGAAAAACAGCAAAACATGTTCCAGACAATGAATTGGTGTAGTTGAGTTGAGATAAATAGAAGAAGGAGGAAAGAGGGGCATGGGTGGGAAGGAGAGATAGGGCGGAAGAAACAGAGAGGATAAAAGAAAAGAAGGAAATAAGAAGGTGTACACCAACAGAGCGCCTATACAATATTGGGTGGGATATACATGCATGCAAGAACCAAGGGAGGTTAAGAGAGAAATAGGGATCGGAGTGTCGGCTGCAGCAAGTATTATACAGTTCTGCGAGGCACGTGGCACCTGTACATTGTGTATCATAACAAACAGATTATCCAATAATTGAAATAACACGCAAAATTAACGCTTTCATAAGTGTAAGCCACAGACTCTACACGCGTACAATATACCTCTTTACACAAAGATATCATCTTTGTGGTGTAAATAGGAAGAAATAAGAGGGATCACATCAATGAGCATAAAATTGATCAAAGTGACACGAAACTCATTATCCGAATACGACATGAGACATAATGTTGGGTAAACTAGTTCTTCTTCTCGTAAAATAAATATATACAGTTAAATGTGATTATCATTGCATTAAAGGCATCTAAGGTATCATAATTGTGATAATATCTGACAAACATACATGGATTACAATTTACGCAAATCTTCTTCATTGTTGATCACTCTTGTGATGGACTTCCCCCCAGTTGCCGGCAGTAATGCGATGACACGTCCATTTGAGGTCCATGCTTGAGTGACTTTTGGGTGCCCACGCGTCTGTTTGAAGAGTCTTTGGTTTTTCAGAGTAAGGTCCTCCACGATGATGATTCCCGACCCCTTGAGCACTTTTCGTTTTCGGAGGATTTCACTACGCTTTCTGTAGGATGCGAGCTTGACGATTATAGGGCGAGGTGCGGTTGGTCGAGGCTGGTTTGGGCGGGTCGTTGTATGTTGAGAAGGTGTAGATTGTCTTCCTGTCCTGTGAGACCTGTCGATATCGTTGACATCGAAAGTGATACCCAGTTTGGCTGACATTACATTGCAAGTCACAGCGTCTGTGTCTTCATCTCTTTTCTCCTCGATTCCTAGTACTCTAATACAAGATCTGCGAGAGTACTGTTCCATTTTGTTGAGGTCATTTTCAAGAGCAATGATGGCATTGTTTTGTGAAGATGTGATTTGAGACAGTTTGACTATTTCTCGATCCTTTTTCTCCACCTCAGATTGCAGGTCAAGGATTTGTTTTATGCTTGTACACCAATAGAGTAACATTCAAGAAAAACAAAAAGGGAGGGGGACCCTCAACATGATTTTTCATTAGTATGATATTTTTCGAATGCATATGAACATAACTGAATAGACAGCAAAACTATTTTTTGAATGGCAATTTTATCAAATTATAGGTTGAGAATTTACTTTTACGTGACACATTAACGATAACTTTGATAAATGGTTACTATCTTGAATTTTTGTGTGGATGTTATTTTTGTCTTAAAATGACACATTGGAAAAGTACTGATTCTAAATTTCGAGCTTTCATCTCTTTTTATAAGATACTTAATTCTGTTCAATCTTCTCACATCTGCTTCTTAACAATCTACTTAAAGTGATGGCGACCAGAATCACCTACCACTTGGCATGAAAAGCAAAGGCTGTGTTATCACACATTTCCGGGCAATCCTTGCGTGCGACTTGCGAAGAACAATAAGGTTTTATTTTTGATACACGGAGGTCCCCGCAGATAACCCGTACATGACAGTACCTAGTATGAATCTCGCCCGTAGTTACCCGGGGTTGCTCTCGCAAATCATATTTACCCGCAGTCAAGTTTAGGCCCTGTCACACCTTTCCGGGCAAGCTACGCGGGCTTGTTACGTGTGGGGATTTTCCTGCACGCAGGACATTTTTTTTTTATTATTATTTTTTTTTTTTTGCGGGCGGACAAGGCTTTGAGTTTCACGTGCGTCCTACACGCTGGACCCGTATGCTACTTACGTTCGTCATAAGTGCATTCCATGTGACCTGCGTGTCAGGCGCAAGGGTGGCGAATGAGGGCTGACAACTTGGTGAAGGAATCCTTTCAAGGAATTCGATTTGCATAGATCAAGGGGCAACTTACGTACTTCAAGCGGGTCAACTACTTGCGACTTGCGGCAGCTACGGGCCTCCTACTGGTGTTCTGCGTTGACCTCTGCAGGCAGTCTCCGCGACTCACTCGGAAAATGTTTTGGTCATGCTCAAAACTTGGCTGCTGGTAGATGTATGGGACTAGCGTCTGCACCTCCAGGCAACTACGAGCGAGATACTAGATAAGTACTGCCAGGTGCAGGCAACTGCAGGGAGCTCCGGGTAGCAGCTATCCCCCCCCCCCCCCCCCCCCCCCCCCGCAAGTCAACCTGCAAGGCTTTCACAAGCATGGTTAGAAAAGGCCTTGAGCATGCTCAAAACTTATTCCGGGTGAGTCGCGGGGGTTTGCTCGTAGAGGTACACGCAGAACACAAGTAAGAGGCCCTTAGTGGCAGACCTTGCAGGTACTTCGCAGTCCCCGTATGTCGCTCATAACTGAAAACGGGTCGGTTTCGAAGCTTTCACGCAGGTCACACGGAATACACGCAAGTAACAGATAAGTAGCACGCGTCTAGCAGATAATACGCAAGTACGGAACTCGCCAACATCCTTGTCCGCCCGCGGAAAATTCTCCTACGTGCTGGAAAATCCCTACTTGTTAACAAGCGGGCGTAGCCTACCCGGAAAGGTGTGGCAGCTCCGTTTCTTTGCAGGCACAAACTTTTTTTTTCCTTTTTTTTTTTTTTTTTGAGGGGGGGGGGGGGGGGGGTCTGCGTCAAGACTACTACACACGCCACTGGCACTGTATGTCCCATAGAGCTTCCTGGTGCCAGTGGCGCGTGTAGTAGTCTTAGCATGCGCAGACTTTTTAACGTTTCGTCGGTCGCATTACAAACCGGCGAATGTTCGAATTTGGGTCAAATTTTCAAAATTCACTTTTTTCCATTTTTTGAATGTCCATACCAAACTCTATCTATCCCCAAAATTTCAAATCGCAAAATTCACGAAAACATGTATTTTTGGTAGTGACGAATTTTCAAAATGTCCAAATGCTGCAATTTGTGACATTACGAACCGGCAAATGTTCGTATACGCCGGTTCGTAAAATCCCTGTTCAGACGAACACACGTGAGGTATGTGGGGCGAATCGAGGAGCTTGCGAGGCCGCGAGCGAGGGCTCGTCATCACCATCAGTCCCATGCACTCGGAATTGTGCTGGTATGTAACTACTAGGTGCATTTTGTTGCTCATTTTGTTATTTAATCTTCTGTTTAAAAACAAAAGTAATGATAATCGGGGCAGGTTAATGTGTAATCATAAAATATTACATCAGAGAAGTAGAATTGCTCGACATTATCATGTAAAAGTAGCTTTCCTGTGTATTTCATTTCCTTGTAGATCCTACACAGTCGTACACCTAGCCACCATTTTTGTCGAAGGGGGTCCATGATTATTCTTGGTCAGAGATAAAGCAATCCTCCCATACAACCCGGATGCATTGTTTTTTAAACTAACGCATAGTAGAATCTATAAACTGAAAAAATATATCGTGTAGCAATTGCAAATACCCAGGTAGAACTGAAAATAGGCCCAAAGTAATAAATGATTATCATTGTTTTCAAAGATTCATGTTGTTGCATTAAAAAAAGAATAGTATTTAGGCCCTAAGTAAGAATGAAATTGCATGATGAGACTGTTTAGCGTCAGTGTTAAGTCAATTATAGTTACATATAGCTTCCTTAAGCATGCAAGAATAGCTGCTCTGGCCTTTACTGTCTAACTAAAATCCTGCATAAACAGTAAATTTATAGGCTAGATCGAGGTTGTATTCACCGGTATGTTACTTATTTTGATTACCGGGACAGATATCAATGAACTTTCAGAAAAATTAAACGAAGTTGATTACTGGTACCGGTACTCACAGTTTTTTTTAACACTCATGTACCGGTACAAGTATAAGCCTATATCCAGGGATTTTTATTCTATATAAGTTACCGCGGTATCCTATTTGTGCCCTGATAACACTGACATGATTTTCCTTATTTATATCTTGGGGATAATTCTAGGAGCAGCAGGCCACTACAAGCAGGAGCCGAGTCCCCACAAACAAAGGCAGCACCGCTATCATTACAACTGTAGCAGCTAGCATCCCAGGAACATCAGCAGCACCTCTCGGCGCAGGAGCAGCATTAGCAGAGCCTGTAAAGTGCAACTGTAGCAGCTGAACTTCTCCATACAATTGTAGTCGCGAAGCCTCTATGTACCAGTACTACAGTAGGCCTACCGACAGTACTATTGCAACAGAGCGTCTACGTATGCTACCGTAAAATTCTACATTTGTAGCAGCATGATCCTAACTTTCTGTAACAGCTGAGCCTTTCAGACTGTAGCAGCAGAGCCTCTACGTACAACCGCAGAGAGTAGTGGTGATGAGGATGTTTTTCCTTCTGCCTATAAATGGTAAGTTTGATTCGTAACAAGTGATTATGGTACCGGTACTTGTGGACCATAAAGTGTACCGGGAACCAGGTATTCACAAACATTTCTCAGTTTACGGTGAATGGAATAGGTCATTTATTACTTTCAGTGGAATAGATGATTGAACAATACCATGTCATTTGACAGAAATCACTGTTTTGATATCTGGAATGTAATGTAGTCATACCTTTTCTGTAATGTCGATCTTATCTAACTCTACTGTCAAGTATCTTATGCAGATATTAACCTGGTGAGGACAGGCTCATGTTGATATTACAAGCTCTGGCCTAGGCACCTGCTTGAGCATACTTGGGGGAAGTTTCTAATGGCCTTACTGTAATTATTTCATACATGTATATCAATGTTGACTGCTACTCAATGTATTAAAAGAGAAAAAAAGCAAGCACTGACACTTCTGTGTATAAGATTGTTAGGTTTTTATGTGAAAGACATCACATTTCTAATCAAAGAATGTGTAGCAGTTATCATTATTTACCTTTGCCAACCCCAAGGTGTAAAAGCTCGACCAATAGCACCTGAATTACTATGCCCTTCAGAGATCAGCAGACTTTGATGACAATTTTTTTTTGCATTTCAAATAGGTATGCTGGCTGTAGCTATTTTCATTTTGTCTCACAAAATGTCGTAGGTGATTGCCTGTAAAGAATTTCCTTATGTTACTTTGTTTTTTCTTCTGAAATTGTGCTTTAGCTCTAAGAAATACTCTTCTTCACATTTTTCAAACCTGCAGGTACTTGTAATGTTTTATCACATAGTGTATGACACAACTGTCAAATTTCTCACTGAAATTGTCCTTACAATTTTTTGTGTTTTTGAACCACCGTAGGCATAGATGTTCTTGTCAAGTGGAAGAGGGATGGTTCTATGAATCCTGTCAGCTCAAGTGACCTCTATCATGCTCAACGGACCAAACCGAAACAAGGTTCCTGCGTACATATGAGAAGTGAAAATGGCTGGTGGAAAGGGAGGATGCTTCAAGTCTTCAACATGCCCATGGATGGACGTAGGATGTCAGATGACGAGGGCATTCCTCTTTCTGCCTGAGGTAATTTGAATACATAGTTACTGATTTGTTCTACATCAATAAGTTTATCAAGATATATTATGTCTTTTTTCATTTTAAAATGATGTAGAGATTTTTATGCATAGTATCATGTAGGTACAATGTACTTTCATTGCATTACCATTTCAATATACATGTTCAATTCTGTGTAATGAATAAAACAAATGTCGAAATTGCAGTTTGTAATGACTGTAGGATGCTGAAGACTGTTAGCTTTCCACTTCCTTTCTTTAAAAGTGTGATATTGATTATTACTTACAATTTATTATGTCAACGTCTCTTCTCAGTCCCAAAACAAAATTTGCTTTATGTGCATGTAATACACTGTAGATTCTAGTGTCCATGATAGATGTTTGCAAGTATATCCAGTATAAATCTTGTTGATTCTACCCTCAGGATGGTCACATAATTTTTTTCATTGATGCATTGTTTACAACTTCCCCAGCAGTATCGTTACTTGCGACAGCAGTAGCAGAGCCTCAACGTCGATTTGTGACAGCTGAATCCCCAGAAACATCAGCAGCACCGCTTGAAGCAGCAGCAGCAGCAGCAGCAGCGGAGCCTGTACATACAGCCCTAGCAGCTGAGCCTCTAAGTACGACAACAGTGGTAGAGCCTCTACTTACAACTGTAGCAACTGAGCCTCTACTTACCACTGTAGCAGCAGAGTCTCTACTTGCAACTTTAGCATCTGCACTTCCAGGAACATTAGCAACACTGCTAGAAGCAGCAGCAGCAACAGAAGCAGAGCCTCTACAAACAACTGTGGTGTCCGCATTCTAAGAAACAACGCAGCAATGTTACCTTTGAAACTGAAGGTAATTCAACTGGAGTTGAGAAGTTCAGGGCATTGTATAACTGTTGTTTGTATTTCTTGCATTATCTGTCTGTGTGGTGCAAATTCCTAAAAAAGCAATTATGAGCCAAAACTTAATTTTCCAATAACAAATGTAAAATAATTTAAACATGTGATAAATACTTTGGTTATCTTTTTTTTTTCTTTTATCCTTCACTCTTGTAAGAAAAAGTTTGTGGCAGGCAACCTGTAAAATTTAAAGAAAATAGTTTGTCTTCTGCAAAGAATAGTTAAAAAAAAAAACAGTAAATGAAGTAACAATTATTCATCCAGACTTGGCAGTTTCATCAAATTATGTATTTGTTTTCCTTGCATTAGGCGTACCTGATTTCAATTTGAAAGCAGACTAAGTCCTCCACTCTTATTTCAGATTACAAAGAATACTGAACCTTGCTGGATGATGGAAAACTGTTAAATCTCGAGAAAGCAATGTCCCTGTCAGACATTGAAGAACCGATTTTGATGGTAACCGGACACAGGAAAGCAATAGAAAACTGTTTGTGAAGTGTAATGGAAGTACAGCATATTCATATTATGCTGTATGTATTCTATACTGCCCTCTATCTAGTCTTGTTGGTATACATCTGGTTGTATTTACATTATTATATGTAGTGCACTAACTGTTGATCAACTTTCCTAAAATAATGACCATTTAGGCAAACTATTGTACATGTTTCTTGTAAGGAAAGGAAAGGGAATTATTGGTGAATTTCTTGCTCATAGTGCCTTGTACAAATCATAGACTTGATACATGATCAAGTTTGTAATACTTTCTGGTAATTATGTTATCTTCAGTGTTACATATTTGCTACATGCTTTCAATAATTTCAACACAGTTTCACACAAATCGACCAATTTTTATCACTTCGGGAGGACCTTATTCAAATATAAAAGAAACAATAGAAATAAAGTGTAGTGTTCCAGTATGTATTCCATTTATTGTCTCTTCATTGCAAATTTGGAAACTACTGCCATTGAGGCTTTTGAGGGAGTGGAAGATAGATGTCAGTGCAAAGCCAGAAGATTTTCATGTGGAAGAATATGTAGGTACTGACATCAGTTCTATTCCTGATAGATCTTCAGTTGTCATGAAAAAATTCATGGAATCTAAAACAGAATTGTCCAAAAAAAAAGCTGAACAGTGGGGAAGCCTACAAAAAGTCAGAAATATTTGTAGATGGTAGAACACATTTTAACCATCAAAGATGTGATTTAACACGTAACCATATCAATCTTTTGGCTATGATTGCCTCAGTGAAAATGACAGAATGTCTATCAGACAATATTATCATGCCTTGAAAATTCTGGTCCTAGAAAGAGAATGGCTAGCCAGACATGTTATTAACATGTTGTCATGTTGTCCCCCATCCTAAGGACAGCAAAAAGAGACAAATGACGTACACTACTCTCCTCCCAGCAGTCCAGTAGTTGGCAGACTGTTAAAGTTTGTAGACTCGTGTTTATAAACACATTGGGTATCACTTTCATTAATTCAACTCTGGGCAAAATTACCTTGTGAAGTGTGAGGAGAATGGTACACTTGATCATGTTATTGCACTATTTGTGACTAACACGCGTACTACTGTAATACATTAAAGTCAAGGAAATGCAGAACTTCTCACCAATTTACAGGTCAGATTACCTCGTGAAGTGTTGGGAGAATTTTGTATTTTGTACATGTTATTGCACCACTTTTATAGTGGTCAGAACACAATTCTGAAATGCAACAAATGCCTAACTTCTCATTCCAAGTGAGATTACATAGTGAAGTATCATGGAGAATGTCACATTTATTTTGTATCAATTGTAATTTAATGTATTGTAATAATAGTGTGCAATGTAATTATTGTGAGCTGTTGAAAATGCAAAAAAATAAATCACTCTCAGAATTTACAGGTTATATCTGGAAGTTTGAGGAGAATGCTTTGTTTTGTAGTTACTGTATGTAATTATGAACACACATGTGGAATGGTGCATTTTGAATTAATAAAATGCAGAATTCTTCACAAACTTGGGGACTGGTGAATAGAAAACAAAAAAAAAGAGGAGTGAGAGAGACACAGATACCTAGAATTGGGAGAACAAGGTGATTATGACTGCTTTGTAAGAGGGTATGTGTGTGTGTGTGTGTTTGTTCGAGTGTGTGTACTGGTATGTGCATGTATAGTGTGTGTTTGTGTATGTTTGTGTTTGCATGGGTGTAATTATATTCTCTCAATAATGAATTTACAATTTTTTTATAGACAGTGACTACCAGGCTCACTTTTAGTACTCATCCAGTAGTCAATAAAAACCCATTGCACAGTTTGATAACATTACTGGCATCAACAATTAATGTGTCAGAAAGTAGGTTGTGTGTGTGGGTTCGAGTGTGTTTACTGGTATATGTGCGTGTATGTGTGTTTGTGTATGTTTGTGTTTGTATGGGTGTAATTACCATGTATATTCTCTCAATACTGATAATGACTTACACTTGTAATATTTATAGATAGTGAGTGACTACCAGGCACACTTTAATAGAACGGTACTCATCCAATCAAAAACCCATTGCACAGTTTGATAACATTACTCGCATCAACAATTAATGTGTAAAAGTACAGGTAGGTTGTATAGTTTGAGAAAATAACTGTGGTGTTTGTTACACTTTCCTAATATCCATGATTATGATACAACTAACATGAATGAACATGAATGAACATGAATGAATCACAATCCCACTACCTAGAGCGGCGAATGTATGCATTACACTGTGCGCGTACCACCTAAGCGTGTGGAATGTGTGATGATACGCGCCATTTTATGTTACATTTGCCGGTTCGTAATGCGCACTCGCTACGTCCACACGTATTGAGCATGGGCTTTACGAACCGGCAAATGTATACATTTGCCGGTTCGTAATGCCCTCTCTTTAGTACGCGATGTACGTAAAACGCTGAAATGGGGGGTTTTACGAACCGGCAAACGCACTTTGCATCACTACCACAGAGCCCAAGGTGCAGCTACAAAATAAAATTTAGTATCAGACAAAGCAGAAAATTCCGCTTTCATCACTCTCTTAATATCATCATCAATGTGCGGTTATAAGACACATTTTTATACGTTTAAAGAAGTCCCGATTCTTTAAACGCGATTATCTCGAAATCGTGTTTCCGCGCAAATTCGAACATTCGCCGGTTCGTAATGCGACCGACGGTTTGTTTCAACAAATAATGATGAAAAGTGGCCAATAAAATTTATTGATACCACAATTTGGAATCACATACTACCTGGGGGTGTTCATGGAGGTCCCATCTACCACCCTGTGTGGTCAAACCTTTTCTGCCGGGTGGGTTGAACGAACTCCTTAATTAAGCCCCTTACAGGAATTATCGCCTTGACTATTTGTTTAATTTTCAATTATCTTTTTTTTTCAGGAGAAATGGATGATTGCTTGCATACTGCCAAGCGATGGCATTGGTCGGGGTGCACGCTCTCCAAGTGATTTTAGTATTGTTCATGTTCTTGACATAGAGAATGACATTGTGTATAGGTGCGTGTGTATGTGATCATCGTGTCAAAAGCTTGTGTGTGCGTGTGCTGTGTATAATGAAAACGGGAAATAAGTCAAAAGCAATTAAAAGGATTTGTTCTCATTATATACCTACAGAGGGCGACCTATACTAATAATAAACAAGACGAGCAAAGGGCAGCGTAGACTGTGCATCCATTCCTGTTATCCTGGGATATTCATTATCAAACATGGTTAAGATGGATCAATGTGATTAATACGTTCCCCCGACCATGAGCAAAAAGAACGTATTCACTTTTTCGAGTTCATAGTTAATTTTCGTAGAAGATTTGAAGATTTAATTTCTCAATACAATTCAAAGTTTATTTCACTTTTCGACAAAACATATATGTTTTACTTCCTTTGATTACAGAGAATAAGGTAAACAGAACATAGAGTAGTGAAAAAACTGTACAATAATTGAGGACCTTAGAGTAATTATACATTGTAATTAAATAGAAACAGAAAATGGTCCAAATTAAGTACATGTATAACCTTGGTTAATGTGCGAAAAAAAAAGGAGAGACTGACTAAAAAGACAGAGCTTGTACAATGTGGGCCCCTCTAAAAATCGATGTATTATAGGTATACCATATTAACTCTTTATGTGTCACGTTCGCACGTCCAACTCAGTTGACGGCGTGGCAACTTCACATTTTCCGCTCAAATGCACAAACCCGCCCAAACCGACCGACGGATATATCGTCAAATGCCGTAATACAATGAAAGCATTTCTCACGCTTTCGCTCCTCTCACCTATAGCTTGCATTTTATGTCGTGATTGACTAACAAGCGGTATTCTCTACTAGATTTAGGTGTAGATTCTACGTTTCTGTTTGGTGTGCAATAGTCATGCCTTTTACAGTAATTTAGCTATATGAGTCATTTGAAAGAAAATAGATTTGTCAAACACGTTGCATCAAAACAAAGCTTGGCATTTTCTCTACAACTTTATTTACTATGTCCAGCTGAAGAGAAATCTATAGAAGTTACATAGATATGAAAAACAGAATGTCTTCTGGTGTCTCAGAATAATGTGGCACACAGGGGGTTTCCACCATGGCACATAAAGAGTTAAAGGAAATTTAATTGGCTATCAGCTAGCAAATCAATATAAAGGGACTCTTTACGCATGAGTAAACCCAATCGTGTTTTTTTTTTTGTCCTACAAATTAAAAAAAAAAAATGCAAAGGATTCATGACACAAATTCAAGAACCTAATCTGCAATATTGTCCCTATTAGAGAAATCAATTCAATCTTTTTTTTTTTACCATTTTCATTAACAATACTTCTTTTCTCGCTTTTTCATATGGATTTGGCAGCAGATTTTATGTTTTTCTCCAGTTTTCTAGTCTTTTATTGATCTTATGGGCTTAAAAGATATTATAGAGATTTTATTGTTGCAATATATAATTCATGCATTTTACTGTGTTAAATATTATTTGTCTTTGGTTCTTATTGTAGTATGAAAAAGCATTTAATGACAACATGTTCATTTTTTCCAATTTTGCTTTTGTGCCTTTGAACAAGGAAAAACAAACACACAAAGGTGTTCACTCATGTGTAAAGTTCCTTTTTTAAAATTTAGCAGGTTAATAGCCAATCAAATTACCTCAATATAGTATATGATACATTAACGCGTGATAGCCAAATATTCTATGAGAAATACATATTTAAACAAATGCTTAACAAGTGTTAACTTTCTTTAGTTTTTTGCAGTAATGCTTATGAGTGATAGGGAAAGGCAATATTATGACGCCGACAGAGGCAGACTCCCTTACATAGAAAACACTTTTCAATTGAACAGAGAAATTGAATTAAAGAGCTCAGGCAAAGATTAAAGGCATAATTTACCATTTGCAGGTGACCCTCCCCCCCCCCCCATAAAAAACAACAACAACAACAAAACAGTTTTAGTGCTTTAAAACAGATCTAAAGTGTGAGTCAGAGATACAAACTATAACCCTTTAAAAATTGAATTTTTATAACCGATGTTAAGGATTGTTGAATACGCAAAATGTGAATAGGACTTTTATATAGCTAAACCGCCTACAGTTACGGTTTATTGAGAAAAAAACACTGATATCTCCTCATATTTTAGGCTCTATTGCGAAGTGTTATATAGTAAGATGTTTTGTGACACAACAGACCTACACATATACATCAAATGTGATATCTTGAACATTTTTAAAATCACTGCTCCCAAAGGTAAACAGGACCTTTATAGGGGCCTTCCTGACGATTTTCATAATTTCACATCATGTAGTATAAATCGACAACTCCATAATATCATATTATATAGATTTGTGGAATTTATTGTGGTTCTTGAGCAGAGAAACACTACTTTGAAAAAAAAAACAACAACCTTAAACAAATTACACTGAACAAGGATGATAACATAGGAGGTTCACATATTTCAGAAATGTGGCAGTGTAATTCCATTACAATACCGCTTGCTTGCGAGTTCACCTGTGTCTAATCTATGCGTCCCTTTTTCTTTTGTTCTGCTTCCTTGAGCCCAACTCATACATTCTTATGGTGACTCTGCCATGTCATCATCCTTGTTCATTGCAATTTGTTCTAAATTTTGAAAACAAAAATATTATTCTTCATCCTGATTATCACAAATTCTGAAACTCTTTCCTCAGTGTAACTAATTTGTAGTTATTCAAATGTAAAAATCTGAAAATCATCCGGAGGTCTCCTTTAAGAAATATACAATAAGCAGCAAAGGTAGAACGGAGCATCAGAACAACAACTAAAAAAAATGGAGAAATATTACGACAAAAATATTTAATTTCACTTTGGACCAAAAGCATTTTGTAAGAACGTTTAAAAGATGACAGTGATGGACTCTCTTGAGTACGAAATTGGTATTTAATTCCAGAATTTTGCTCCAATGTATATTTATGATTGCAGTCTTTGAGAACTTGTATCTCTTAAAAGCTAAACATATTTTATTTGCACATCTACCATGTTGGAAGAATGAAATGCATTATTTGGAGAAAATGAATTTGGAAACGTGACAGGTAAGATAAATTTGAAGAATAAAAACATATTTGTAGATACTTGTAATTGCCCTATTGGTCAAATGTTGAAAAAAAAAAACGAAACAAAAATAATTTCTTCAACAGCAGCGCAGTGTGCGCAAAAGGAATTAAATTACAGGGGTAATTTTATTGCACGCTTTTGTAACAACAACGTATACAATTCAATAAGTACATGTATAACGAACCATGACAACATTATTGCACAGCACAATACTCAAATGTGGGGAAAATAATAGCGTGGTATATGGTCAAAAAGATTTTGAAGGAAATATAATTATGTGACCTTGCATCACAAAACAAACAAAGAGTCGTCAGACATGATTTTTTAGTTTAGGGAAAATTCATAAAGAGCAGATTCCAAGCTTTAAAATTATGTATAACTCAATTCAAATGGACTCCCCTGACCTGTCTAAATACTGGAAAGAACGCAAACATTCTGGAAAAGTATGAACTATAGGAAAAATGGCCCCGAAGTACAGAGTATATTCAAGCGTTGTACCTTAACCAAGACGTGTTAGCTGTGTGATGAGAGGAAAAAAAAAAACCAGAATGTAAACCACCGGAGCAACAACAATGAAGGAATTATCAGATTACGCTGAAATTAAACATGTTTTATAAACACTTTCTATCCATGATGACTGTCAAGGTCCAAAACAGTAGTCATATCCTTTCAAAAGTTATTAAGCTTGAAAGGGAAGAGTTGCATGTGACGAAATGTCAGATTAATACCATTTACTTCCTTTGATTGGATCACCGGTTGTCTGTCCGACTTTCTGAATATGAAATCACAAGAATTCAACTGGGCCTGCAATTACCATTAAACTTGCTGTTATCCATGACCAATTATGCTTCTGTTCAATTCTACAATCTGTACTCTACCATTACTGTAAATGAACACGGCAGGTACAGTACTGACCAGTGTAATGTAGTATTATATGAAATAGACGTGCACGTAATTGAAAATACGCTGATAACTTATAATGTTCCCTATCTGTCACTGATCATTCGTTTGAGTAGTCATTTTACTAAGCCTTGGAATTGAAAGGCACTAAAGCAACTTGCGCGGTAAAATAAAACTATGTACAAGCAATTATACTCACATATCGGAAGTGTCTCTTCACATAGTATTTAATCGTATTTAATCGTATATTTAATAATAAATATATTCGAGTACGATTAAATAAAAACTGTATAATATGATGAAAATATGCATAAAAAGGGAGCTTATAGATTAAAACATATATTAGGAAATATTGGTGAATTGAAATGTGACAGATATTTTAGAGATTTAGGTTTAGGAGTAAAAGATATATTTTTGTTAAGATGTATTAATGAAAATTCATGTTTATTATTAAAACTGCAACCATTTACCCAAAATATGTTATTCTTTAATTCACCGTGACAGCCAAATACATAAGTATCTCACGCGACAATCTTAAGAATTTCATCTTCCCTTCGTAAGATCTGTACACACTCAAAATACATTTGTTTACGCCGGACCCAGATTTTGGAATAGCTTGGATAATGATTTAAAAGAATTTGTAAAGTTAATTAAATTTAAGTAAAATCTTTAAAAAAAAACATTTGCTTTCTGAATATGCCAGTTGATTTTCTTTAACGAAAAACCTCGTCATGTTTCACTTGTCCTTGAGATTTTGGAGTGTGTCGATAGACCTTTTCCATCCCTCTCCTTTTCCCTCTCCTATTCTTCCCTGCTCCTCTTTCCTCGTTCTTCGTTGTTCAGTATCTGTATGAGTGCATTTCCTCAAGTTCTGTTATTTCTGTGTTTTGTGTTGTTATTGTTGTTATTGTTGTCGTTATGTTTGTTTGTTTTTTTTTAGCCGATTGCATATCTTCCTTTCCGTTCATTTTTTTTTTCTGGCATACCTGGCCCCATAGTGTCTGTAGCACAAATGTGATGTTGTATTGTTTATATGTCTGCATTCTAATATTCTAGTAATTATTGTTCATAGAATCAGCATCCGAGTAAATGTACAATAGTTAACAGAAGAATCTAAAATGAATATGTTTTTCCAATAGTGGCATAGCAAATTGGTGCTGTTGTTGTTTTGTCCCAGTATTCCACGTCTTTCAAGCTTGGCTTTCTTAGTGGAATACTGTTTTCCGTCATTATAATTATTTACTATTTTTGTTGCCATGGCAAAGTCCATTGTTTCTCTCATGATATCATTCGTGCATATACTTTACATTGTATTAAAAAAAAAATCCTTTATCAGACAAGTGTAAGAAAAATGAAAAAAAAAGTAGCACTTTGGATTATGTATTGTGCTGTGCAATAATGTTGATGATGGAAATAAATACACTGTTGAATTGAATTGAATTTAATTGAATTGAATTGAAAATATACCGATGGTTTGTTAGGAGAAATATGAGAGAAAAAGAAAAAGATATTTTTGGAAACTGATTTCATTATAGGAGGGTAAACAATTTAAATTATCAATTTAAGATCGAAGCAAATGTATTTGCAATTTCTTAAGGAAAAAGAAAGTGCAGTAACGATATTTGATAGGATTAAAGGAAATTATGGGTTTTCTGTTAAGGAGATCGAAATATATTTTTAAGGCCAAGACAATGTACATTAAATAGCCGATTACAAGAGATTGTATTTAAACGGGTGCATGGTATTGTTTATGCAAATCATCATCTTTTCAGGTTCGGTTTTGTTGCATGTAACGTATGCTTTTTTTTTGTGAAAAAGAAGAAGAAACATACAAACATTTATTTTACACTTGTGAGCATGTGAAATTATTTTGGGAATTTTGTGAGAAAATGATAGAGGATGTTGATTCAAAAAATTGTACTTTGGAAGAAATTCTGTTCGGGAGGAAGGAGGGCAATAGGGGAAAACACCAATCGTTGAATCATATCTTAATTTTGGATAAATATTTGATTTTTAAAAGTCGAAAATATGGAAAGCCGCCTTTATAATGATATAAGAAATAATGTTTCATAGGAAAGATTTGAGGAAAAGAAATTAGCATCAATGAGGGGAACTCTAACCATTCATATCAGTTAATGGGAACATTTCAAAGTATGGAAGGACTCGGAGCAAGATGTCCACGAGGAAGGGAGAAGGGAGGAGAAGGGGAGAGGGTAGGGGAGGAGGGGGTGGCGGGTGATTAAAGGGAATATCGATTTCATTTGGGTGTGTGAAAAGATTGATGACGGGTTAAATATTCTTTTCTTTTTCTGTATATCAATGTACTGTCATGCTGAAAGTACAGCTCGATTTGATTTTAACGAAAGTAAGCAGTACACATATGTTGTTTTCTTTTTCTGGTACATTGTATATTTTTTACGAATGTACTGTTTCTGCAGGAAGTACAGCTTGGTTTGATTTTATTATAATTGTGATGTGCTATATCGTGGATTTGGTAATATATGTGATTTGATTTGTTACGAAATTGTTTTGAATATGGAATCTATAAAAGATTGTGGGGGAAAAAAATAGGCAGACCAGTGTTACTGCACTTTGTATTTATGATTCCATTTGGATTAACTATTGAAAACAAATCAACAAAATTTCCAGTAAGCATCGGAGCCGAACCCAGACCAAACTCCAGCGTACTTTACTGGTAGAGGATTTGGGTCTGTCTTGTCAAAGAAAGGAGCAGCGTTGCCACGGCGTCCGACCTGGAGACGCCCACCACTGTAAGCCACCCAATAGTGGTCGTACGCTGGAATCGTTGTGAGTTTGGACTCTATAGCATGCGATGCACCAAATGAGGAACACGGGGCAGTAGCGGTAGCTGAGACGCAGGCTCGCTTGACGTTCATATACTTGTTCTTTGCTGCTCCGAATGCTGCATGATAAGTAGCAAAAATGCCAGAGAGATCACATGAAATACAGTACATTAAATTCAATTATTCAGTTAAATGATGATATGCGACGTTCATTCTCTCTTTTTCTTATCTCTATCTTTGCCTGTGCTCTTGCATTTCCATTCACAATGTATGATTCAAAGGCAGTAAAGATTATACATAGATATGTATATTTTTATATAGATAGTTAATGAGGCTGAATGCGCTATAACAATATGTATTATAAGCCCTACAAATTCTGAATTTGCCCAGGTCAGTTATATAACTGCCTGAGGGTAAATTCAGAATTTGTCGGTGCTTATATTAGCGTGTTTTACCATAGTGCATTCAGCCTCTATTTTCATGAAGAAATAAACTAATATAGGACTAGGCCCCCTACTGCTATGTAGACAGTGCAGTGTCATTGAAACAAAAGAATTCGAAAACACCTGCATTCATACACCTCGTGTCTGCGTATGTAGAAACATTTGCGTGTGTGTGTATTGTGTGTGTTTATTGTCACAATGTAGAATGACTTGCCGATGTGCCACCCTTTTTCTCTCTAAAAAAAATCGAGTTAAAATTTTCCACTCTAAAAAGAGTAAATACAAAAAAGAGTGAATTTCGAATGAAATTGGAGTGAATTTTTAGTGAAAATGCTCATTTTCACTCATTTTGGAGTGACGTCAGGGATCACTCGAAGATTTTGGAGTGATCCCTGACGTCACTCCTAAATGAGTGAAAATGAACATTTTCAATCAAAATTCACTCCAATTTCACTCGAAATTCACTCTTTTTCGTATTCACTCTTTTAAGAGTGAATATTTTCACTCGATTTTTTTTTAGAGAGTTCTCTCATGGAATCCTGAAGTTAGATAAGCATAGTCCCAACACACACACACACACGCACACACACACACACATATATATGTGACCCTGCACCTCAAAACAAACAAAAAGTCGCCAGACATGAATTTTTAGCTAAGACCATATTCTGAATGAGCAGACTTTAAGCTTTAAAATGATGTATAACTCAAATCAAATGGACTTTCCTAACCTATCTAAATATTGGAAAGAAAGCACAAACTCAGGAAAAGTGTGAACTGAGAAAAGAGGCTCTGAAGTACAGTGTCAATTCAAGCGCTTAATCTTACCAAACCGTGCTGGCTGTGCGATGAATGGGACAAAAAATAGGAAGTAAACCACCAGAGTAACAACAATGAAGGGATTATCAAATTAAACTGAAATTAAGCATGCCTCATACACACATTCTATCCATAATTAATGCCAACTTTCAAGTCAGTAGCACTATCTTTTCAAAAATTATTAGAGTTGAAAGTGAAGAGTGTGGACAAGGTTTTTCAGAAATTAAAAAGGGATTCTAAAGACATACCTAATCACACTATTCTACCAAAAATGTTCGAGATAAACTGCTAAAAAAACACACTTTCCTGCCCGTTTTATGATACCACATTTTAGCATAATGTAAAAGAAGACCCGCTCTTTCAGAAAATATGAAAAAGTCAAGTTCGGCTAGGTTGACCCATTTCACTTATTTTCAGTCCTCACGCAAAATCAGTGTGTGCGACTTTATGTTCGTTTTGAGGTGCACGGTCACATACACACATTACATATATTTCTTTATCATTTTATGTAATGAAAAAAAAAACTGAGCTATAATTAAATGCGCCTTGCATATAATTTTAGTAACATAACATGCATACTTATTGTTTAGACTCCATAAGTCATTTAAACGTGTAGACTGAACATGACAGTTGAAGCCCTATACACCATTTCAAGCACATGATGTCAGTTATCAAAAAGCATTTGGATTTGGGTTCTCCTGCGTGGAAGCATCATGGAAGCACGATTACAAAACATTCAGATTACATTTTTAAAACCCACTTCAATATTTGAGAACTACGCTTCAGGTTTTGATATGCAGATGGAAGTTAATCCTGCTTTATAACTCTTTATTTTCAATTAAGTCGCCAACAGGTATTCCTCTTTACTTATCATAAACAAAACTTCATTCACCAGCTATGTAGATTCCTCTTGGAAGTGTGTTATGCCTGCAGTCGACATACGCTTTAATGGATAAAACATTGTATATAGGAATCATTACTAACGGATTGAACAGACACTTATCTTAAATATCACCAATGTTCAAAATCAATACAATACTAATGTTACATAGATAACTATACAAAATTCGAAACATAAAACATTGTGATCATGCATCACAAAAACCAAGAAAACTTTACCCAAAAAGGATTTTTTTTTTCTTAAAGAATCGTTCCGATAATAATATATAAGTATTAAATAACATATACCTCAATGCAAAAGAGATTGCCTATAAACGTTAATAGAACCACTTTTGTGCCCTACTATGTTTTCGGATATCTCAGCAATTTCAGAACCGATTTGCAGCAAATATTTCTCTAGGGGTTCTATGTGGTCATGAATTATAAAGCTGATCTCAAAAAGCCCTCGCTTCGTTTGCCCGTTATAGACATCATATCAGGGCCGGCGGAGCGTTTCCAAAAGTGTGTGTGCGTGGGGGGGGGGGGGGGGGGGGCAGTTCCGGGTTTCATGGGCTAACAAGCAAAAAAGAAAAAGAAAAAGTCTTCAGCGCAAATAACATAACTTTACCGCGCTTACACTTCAAGGTCTCTATCTTTTTTTTTTCTTTTTTTTTTTTTCAAGTGCGTCTTACGCACTTCCGGGGTTAAAAAAAAAAGTGGGAAGGGGCTCAAAGTGTGACACCTTATGTATTCCTTTGTATGTTGCAAAAAAAAAAAGTGTGTGTGTGTGGGTAACGCCCCGCCCCCCTTCGATTCCGCGAGAGGGCCTTGTCTATAGGCTAGATGGAGTTCTTTGTGCACATAAATCGATCTCGGAAAAACAAACAAAAAAAGAAAACAAGGGGTTGAAAATTTACCTAATCGGTACATGGCTTTCTCTGCCGAGTTTACGCCACTAAGGGCGAGGTGGGCATCGTTGTTAGCGCCGACCTCAAACTCCAAGAACGATGTGTTTCCGGTCAGGTCGAGTCGGATTCCCGGAAACAAGAAACGTCTTACATCAGTTCCTCCATCCGGTGTGTGAATCAACTGGCACGCTATTTTTAAACGATTTATGAATACATTTATAATACAGTCCCGCACTCCAAACACCATACATAAGACCAGACAGATGAATGTCATTAGATGCACACACTAAGAAATGGGAGTGCAGTAATATGGACCGCCAAGAGTACAGACGCTTGCCCCTATAGACCGATTCAAGCGACTGTTCATGGAAGTGCGCCCTCTCAAGGCGACGCCATAACTGGGGGCCAAACAGGCCGGGTCGGCAAGCACCCTGCGTGCGTGGCAAGGGTGCCAGCGGCAGCCAGTGCTTTTACCATCCGGCGCCAGCCGGCCAGCCCCCTAGCTATCTCTGGCGCTGGCAGCGATCGACGCATCTGGCTTTGTGACAACTAGAGTCTACATTTTTTTTTTTCGCTAGCTAATTAAAAATAAATTAAATTAAACAACTTATACCGACTATAAGCGAATGGGTAGACGACATACGGCTGTAGCCAAAACATGAATTTCAAGGTAAATATAATTATGTACGATCCGTGAATGTTTTTTTAGACTCTATTTCTTTGGCGATGACTTGGGTACTCGCGTGTAAGCCCCGTATGTAAGAGAATAAAAACCGCTGGGGAGAATTATTGCTAGGCGCAGGCAGACGTCTTGCTTATAAGCCTGTATAGGCTGTTGACAAGTTAACTGATATAATTAAATACAAATAATGAAAGAATCTTGAGCTAGATATGGCGCAATAAATTGCAAGCTATCAGTTAACTTAACCTTTTTAGGGCAGGCTTTTGTCTTTACTCGGGGAGTGTCGGGCCAGCAGGGTAGAATCTGTCTAACGTTAGATCTTGTCTAGAAATCTAGGCAAGAGTCCAGACTAGACTCTAGATCTAGACCTATTGACTTCTAGAACCCTACATCCTATATCATTTTCGGTTGTCGCACCAGGCAAGCCTAAGTAAACCAAAAGGAATAGAAATCTAGGCGTTTCTAAGCCGTATAAACTTAATTTACCTTGCCTGATGTCAACAACCAAAACTACTCTGTACTATTTTAAGTCTAAGTAACCTTGCGTAACATCACGCTAACGCGTATTATAATCTACAAAAGTGATTTTCAAATCATACTTTGTTAATTATGATTATGAAACGGATGTTTGCCACCATCCATGGTTTAATATTTAATAAGTATCACTTTATCAAAAGTCAAATTCAGAGTTCCAGGCCAAAATTGAATAGGCCTATGGTCAATTCAGTGCTGAACATTGAAGAAGTGAAAACAATATAAGAATTTAACGCATCTTGAAACATTTTATTTAGCTGTAGTGTATGCTGTAAAATATGTTTGTCATAATAATAAAGTCTAGCCAGGAAGTGTAAACTTTGGCAAGTAGGACACCAAGGATTTAAAAAAAAAATCAATGAATTATCAAATTCTTTGATCTAAACTTGTCTTCTAAGATGAACAACATACCTGTATTTTTCGAATATGCAGTGATAACCTAATTGAATAGAGAGTCTAGTAGACAATCTAGTTTGTTTCGAAATCTGTGCATTTTTATACCGTTGTATTTCACTTAATTGTCTTTAATGTTACCTTATTTTATCATGCGTCAGCGGTGTCTGAATTTCACACACTGCCGTGAAGCTTCCATTTCCATTTTTTCCTGTTATTTGTGCACCCAACAACTGCACAATGTGTTTTCCTGATCCTTCCTTTGAAGCTTTCAAAGTAGATCAATATGTCTGAATCACTCAGTTTGTCCAAAAGAAAGGCATTAAAAGCCGCTGAATGACTTTTCCACAGTGAGTAAACAATCACAATATTAGCGCGGCGCCGGCGGTCGCCGGCCGCGGCGCAGCGGCCGCGCCCGGCTAACTATGCGCGATGGGTACGCTAGGCTGCTGAGCTGCAAGTGCAACTCGCTGGGTAGCTAGTTTGCTGGAAGCCCCCGTTGGCGTTTTTTTTTTAAGACGGCACAGATTGGGGCATGGCGCGTGTTAAACCTATGGGAAAAACGTTAGGTTAGGGTTTTTGGTTATGGTTATGGTTAGGGTTAGGGTTAGGATTGGGGTTAGGGTTAGGGTTAGGGTTTGATGGTTAGGGTTAGGATTAGGATTAGGGTTAGGTTTAGGGATAGGGTCCCCGATAGATTTTTAGTTTCCCCAATCTGTGCCATCTAAAAAAAAAAAAACACGCCCCCCCGTTGGCCCCCAGTTATGGCGACCGTTATAGCGCCGCTAGCGGCGGTAGGTGAATAGGTCATCGAAATTAAATCGGTCTATACAAGCCACTCTAAAGGTACACATCTGCACCTCATCTACTCGTACACAGTCAGCATCCATATTTTTGGTGCAGACATGCACCCAATGGGATACTTATTTGCACTTTGAGATTACAAGGGGGTTAACCCTAGGGGTTCATTCGAGTACCCTTAAATGATACAAATTAGTACCTCTAAGGGTGCATGAAAATACCCATGATGGCACAAATGAGTATCCTGAAAGGTACAAATACGTACTCCATAGGGTGCATGTCTTTACTCCAAGAGAGGAGCAGACTGTGCACACATGTATTGGGTGCGGATGTGTACCTTTATGGTGGCTTGTGTAGGGACAAGCGTCTGCACCTCTATTGGTCCATATTTGCACTCCAATGTTTCAGTCTATATCATGAAATATCGATTCAAGTAATATCGTTTCAGGTGCTACAGAAAGAACATTCATGGAATAAGTGTCTATTATCTAGATTGGGATGATAATTATGGTGCAAGGTAGATTCCGTTTAAAAAGTTATGCGTCGAAGAACATAACATATTATAGGATGGGTATGCAAAGTGTTGATTCGGAACCATCATGCAATTTTATTCATTCACATTATTTACTCATCCATTCATTTTGTTTCTTGTCTATTCTCTTGTCTACTTCAGGTTGGGAAGTGTAAAATGATTTCAGTGTGTCTGAAGGAACTCGGGAATAATTAATAATGGGTATGTTGATAATGCACCTCGACAATGGCAATTCAAGACAATGGTTCTCAACGGGTTTACACCTAGGTCTGTTGGATTGATAGGGGTCCTATCACTGATGACTCTAGACATACGACCAATCTACGTTATTATAATTAATTGCTAGATATGCCTGGTGTTTCCAAGGGCGCTTGTTTATTATCTTCATGAAATCCTACTGGTTGAAATTGATTAACGAATTGCTATGATTATGGACTTAATGAATAGTTTGTGAATCATCGCAATCAAAAAATTGACTTCTCATTATATTCTGAGACAAAACAATAACTGTCTCCAATATTTCAACCCCCCCCCCCAAAAAAAAGGGGGCAGTATGAGTTCTCTCTTCATAGCATGGACACTGGGATATCTTACGTGAATAACATTGAATACAATGTATGTATACCCTTACACATGAGTGTTGTGGTAATCACTACAGAAATTACCACAGCATCAGTACCACAGTATATACCACAGCGGTATTCCTGTGGAATTTTGGACATAACCACAAGACATGGTATGGGTATGAGTTCTTTCTTCATAGCATGGAACTTGGAGGTCTTACGTGAATAACATTGAATACAATGTATGCATACTACATAACAGTTTTGGGGTAATTACCACAGAAATTACCACAGCATCAGTACCACAATATACCACAGCGATATTCCTGTGGAATTTTGGACATAACCACAAGACATTTACCATACACCCTGTACCACAGAACAGTTACCACAGGGTCACCACACACTTTATACCACATGATTACCACACAATATTACGACAGAAATACCATAGTGACAGGAAATAGCATGCACATACATACACAGGCCTACACACATGGCTCAGCACTATCACTTACCATGCACGCAGCTTGAAAAATAAAGCATAATTACAAATCAAAATACTGAAATCAATCAGATGGAACTACAACCAAATTCACGGATGGAATGAAAAATAGTCTAAAAATCTGGAAGACCAGAAATCAGATATTCCAGAACTTAAATAATAGTAGATCAGTTCTGATATGAGGGATGACAGGACAAACATACTGTTTTAATTACTTATCACAAATTAATGAGCTGTGTAGAAAGAAATCTATACAACAAGATCCTACCAAAGAACCGCCACACGAATTAATCTGTTCCTCTCAACACTCCCACTTTATACCACCCAGCTTGATACCAGTTAGGATCTCGTTCAGCCAGATGCACTGGCACCAGTTAATTCCAATATGGGTAAAGGCAACTGGTTTCAAATCTTGTACTGTGGGATATATTATCACACGTATACCACAGCAGGCTATTCACAATACCACACGAACCTGTGCTACATTTTCCGTCGAGTCCCGTGGGATCACATATTATCATGGTATTGTGAATTGTAAGGTAATAACCCTACTGGAAACAACACAGTGTCCTACAGTGTGTTCATCACACTGTAAAGTTCACATAGTCAACTATGTGAAAACACTCCAATTAAACAGCGTGAAGAGGATTTCACACTGTGGTATGGTTTTTAACAGGTTATGCACATAGTAATGTTCTGTTTCATCCAGTAAATTGATGGTGATTCACAATGTGTTCACACTGTTAGACGCTGGAAACAGTGTGAAGAGATTTCACAATGTGTCCACACCGTGTTTCACATTGTGTTTCACACTGTGAGACACTGTTCTTTCGAGCAGAGAAATACTACAGGATATATCGTATATAGCATTACAGCCTCTTACGTTGCTAATAGGCAATAGTATAAGAGTTCTTTTTTAGATGTAGCTGGTACTGTGTGGTACTAATGTGTGGCTTTGCTGTGCGGTACACCTGTGTGGTACTACTGCAGTGTTGTACTGCTGTGTGATACTGTGTGGTTTTGTTGTGTGGTATATTATTGTGTAAGGTTGGACTGCTGTGTGATAATGTCCTGTACGTGGTAGTCCTGAGGTAGAAGTATAGGCCCTATTAAAAACAACAACAACAACAACACGAAGCAAAGCAAACACAGGAATATCTTGTTATATTTTAATGAGGTAGTTTCTATGGTATTTTCTGTGGTACTGCTGTGTGGTATTACCACCCAAATGAGTACCACAAAATATTATGTAAGGGCATCAGGATTGCAGCATCTGTGCACCTGAATGCATTGAAAGAACACATTATGGGAAACGTACCGCACTGCGGTCCATAGTAGTCATCAGTGCAGGTACAATTGTAGCCCGTCTCAGTCTCGGTGCATGATCCGCCGTTGTGACATGGCGCCGAGGCACAGGCTGCATGCGTTGAAAGACCAAAACCCACAAACAAAGTGACAAGACACTCATAAGATGAAATTTAATTACCAGACTCTTGAAGTCTGCGTTTAATGCTTTTTCATCATCACTTTTTTTTAATTAATGGTCAACGACACACATACTTTTCATTTAAACAACAGCAGCGTCAACAACAACAACAACAACAACAACAACAACAACAACAGCATTGTTTATTGATCCTAATGGTTTGCTGTGGCACCGTTTCATAAAACTTGTTATCCGTGATAAGTTGACGTAGGTGTTATAAGCTACTGCATCTTGCATCTGATCGGCTAAGAGCAAATTTGTCACAGAAATGTGACAGTTGCACTGATAACAAGTTTTATGAAACGGAACCCAGTTTTAGAGTTTGTTTTTTTTTTTTGCCTACCATGGCTATGATTTAGGCCTACTTCACCGTCGATAAGCAGAAAAGACACTTTGTATAATTCAAGGTTTTAGACCTAGAAACATGCTGTATGGACGCACCACGAACGGGTGCTGTTCGTTATTCCGAAGGTTCGCTTTCCGAAGGTTCGTTATTCCGAATGGTCGTTAATCCGAAACACGCAAATTCCCTATACCTACAGGTTCGCTAATCCGAAAATGAAATAGGGTTCGTTAATCCGAAAATTTGTCGTTATTCCGAAGGTTTGTTATTCCAAAGATTTGTTAATCCGAAAATGTAATTCGGAACAATGAGCCTTCGGAATAACGAATCTTAGGAATAGAGAGCATTCGGAATAACGAACCTTCGGAATAACGAGCTGTAACCCCACGAACTGGCCGTCGACTTTGTCAGTTTGTGTGAGGCATCTCTACTGCAGCATTTGTCTTCTTATATCATTTACTTGATGAACATGCGTCTACCTCCTCTTTTCACAGATCTACGTTATCCTATCATTGTAAAAAAAAAACGATGTTATTTTATTTTGAACTAATCTACTACATTTGTAAACGGAAAGGAAGAGGTTTTCCTTTCCTGAAAACCGGCATGCGCTCTCCATAGCTTGCAGACCTATTTATATACGTTTATTCGTTGCGTTATTAAGCAATCATAATATGCAGAAAGGGAAGCCTCAGGGTAGCTTCTTATGAACAAATCTGGATTAAATGAATTCTTGGGTCGCATTCTATATAATTATTGCAAACTGCCCTACATTTACGTAAATAAATGAGAAAAAAATCATGGGCATATACATCCTCGGGTTGAATTCGAACCAATGATCTCCTGATTATCAACGTGACCATCAAGTTTGCTTACGGCAGTCAGAGCTGGTCCTAATCTTTATGGCAAATCTACGTAGATAAAGGGCTATTGTCAATCAAGTGCATCAGTTGCAATAAAAAACAATGACCCGATCGACGAATTTCATTTATATGAATAAATACGTAGTATCCGCTGCATGCCATAAGGAATGGAAGTAGCACAAGGTGCAGTCGGGCAGCAGCTCGAGGGTGCATCTGATGCAACCCCTGTTCGGTAAAGAGGAGATCACTCGTTTAAATCTGGATATGTTTAGTGACTCCAAGGAGGTACTAGGCAAAGCTTTGCCTAGTACCTCCTTGGTCAAATTTTCCGTAAAACCGTGAAATGTAGACGAGCACGGAATTTACCTGGAATGACGCAGACGCGCATGTCCTTCCCTTTAAAGAATGGACCATTCATCATCTTAGCCATCCCTTCGTCCAGCATTAACTTGGAGACCATAGTAACCGTCTCCCCGTTGGACAGTGTGTAAGTTCCACAACTGAATTCGGCACCCGGCAGAATTTCCTCACAAGCCAAGCTCGAGAAGACTTGTTGAAAAAGCAAAGTAGAGTAAAACAAAGCAAAACAAAGGAATAATGATAATGATAATAGCAATGATGATGATGATAATTATAATGATGATGATGATAATAATAGTAATAATAATAATAATGATAATAATAATAATAATAATAATAATTATAATAATAATACATTTTGTGCACACAATACGAAACCGTCAATTTTGCCCTGATTTGCAGCCCGACAGCGCAAACTTATTAATCAATAACATTAGTGGCACTATTCCCAAGAACCCGGTCTTGCCCCTTTTTAGAGCTATAATTACTGCTACTACTATACTACTACTGCAACTACTGATAATAATGATAATGATAATGACATCAAGTAGGCCTACTTACAGCAAAAGTATGAACAGTAATGATACTGAAAATAATGGAAATGATTGTTTACCATGAGAACCCCTCTACACTATCTACATCATTTTCCAAGCGGACAATCATTAAATCCCTTACTGCATGGTACTCGTTTTCCCATATGCATGCATCAAAGGGATAATTTCCATTTCTTACTAGGACTTCAAAAAGAATAAAGATCATAGGCGCCGGAAGTGGGGAGGCAGGGGGGGGGGGGGGGCGCCCCCCCCCCCCAATCCAAAAAGTGGGGGGGGGGGGGGGGGGGGCAAAACGCATTTTTGCCCCCCCCCCCCCACAAAAAAAATAATAATAATAAAAATAAATGAATAAAAAAATAAAATAAAATAAATATGTATATCATATATATATGAATAAAAGGAAAAAATATGGCTACAAACGGCAGCTTTTGGACTATTAAATGTCAAAATTTTCAAGCTCGCTCGCTTCGCTCGCTCGCATCCAGCAGTTGAGCCCGGTGCGCCTCCCCCTTAATTTCTAAAGCGAAAAACATAGCTACGACGGCAGTTGTTGGACTCTAGAAGGTCAAAATTTTTAAGCTCGCTCGCTTCGCTCGCTCGCATTGAATCGTTATGCCATTCTCCTAATGTTGCTGACAGTAATTGACAGTAGTTGCGCCCGATGCCCCCACCCCTTAATTTCCAAAGTGAAAGATAAATATAGCTACAAACGGGAGTTTGGGGACTGTAAAATGTCAAAATTTTTAAGCTCGATCGCTTCGCTCGCTCGCATTGAATCGTTATGCCACTCTCCTAACGTTGCTGCCAGTAATTGCCAGCAGTTGCGCCCGATGCCCCCCCCCCTTAATTTCCAAAGCGAAAGATATAGCTACAAACGGGAGTTTCTGGACTGTAAAATGTCAAAATTCTCAAGCTCGCTCGCTCTGCTCGCTCGCATTGAATCGTTATGCCACTCTCCTAATGTTGCTGCCAGTAATTGCCAGCAGTTGCTCCCGATGCCCCCCCCCCCTTAATTTTCAAAGCGAAAGGTATAGTTACAAACGGGAGTTTTTTTTTTTGGACTGTAACATGTCAAAATTTTCAAGCTCGCTCGCTTCGCTCGCTCGCATTGAATCGTTATGCCACTCTCCTAACGTTGCTGCCAGTAATTGCCAGCAGTTGCGCCCGATGCCCCACTTAATTTCCAAAGCGAAAGATATAGCTACAAATGGGAGTTTCTGGACTGTAAAATGTCAAAATTCTCAAGCTCGCTCGCTTTGCTCGCTCGCATTGAATCGTTATGCCATTCTCGTAATGTTGCTGACAGTAATTGCCAGCAGTTGCGCCCGATGCGCCGCCCCATTAATTTCGAAAGTGAAAGATATAGCTACAAACCGCAGTTTTTGGACTGTAGCATGTCAAAATTTTCAAGCTTGCTCGCTTCGCTCGCTCGCATTGAATCGTTATGCCATTCTCCTAATGTTGCTGCCAATAATTGCCAGCAGTTGCACCCCATGCGCCCCCATTTATTTCCAAAGCGAAATATATAGCTACAATTAAAACTCCAGTTTTGGAACTGTAGAATATCAAAATTTTCAAGCTCGCTCGATTCGCTCGCTCGCATTTTATTGTTATGCCATTCACCTTATGTTGCTGACAGTATATAATTTGTCGATCGTTTCACACCGTCATTCCATAATCCATGTGAGGAAAACTTACAATGTTCCTCAATGACTGCGTTGTTGAATGTATCACATTCCGTAATGTATTGTAGTCCCATTATTGCTCACGCACACACGCACAAGCATACAGACCGTCAAATTACTTTATGATTCCTCCCCCCATGTTTCGACAAACCGTACGCCACTTTACATATATATATATATATATATATATATATATATATATATAATAGATGTGTGTCCGTGTGCGTGTGTGTGTGTGTGTGTGTGTGTGTGTATGTGTATATTGTGTAACATATGCATGGTCT